>NC_142011.1:154719963-155919963 GCF_049901735.1 Notechis scutatus | reverse complement strand
GAATGTCTATTCGAGTAGAAAGTATATTGTTGAGTTTTAGTATTTCTTTCTCTCCATATATCTTTTAGTTTTAGTTCCTCTATCATTTCAAAAAGGATTTAGGGAGGATCTTCCTATTTTGTCGTGTTATTTTTGCTGTGTAGTCCAATTCATTGTCTACAATTCCATTAAAATCTCCCATTATAAATATATTAGCGTAGTCCAATTCAATTATTTTCATATGTAATTTTTATAAAATCTTTTTTGTTTATCATTCGGAGCATAGATTGCAACCAAAAGTATCTTTGTATTGTTATCCACTATTTCAACCATTAGTACTCTTCCATCTTCATCAGTATAAATCAATTTTGCTGAAATGGTTTCTTTAATATACAATACCACTCCTCTTTTCTTACACTGGGCCAAAGAAGTAAAAATTTTCCCTATTTTTGGTCGCACCAATAATTGTTGATGTTGTTTTTTAATGTGTACTTCTTGTAAGCAAATTATATCAAATTTTAATTTCTCTATTTTATGAAAAGTTTTCCTTCTTTTAGTAGCTGAATTCAGTCCATTTATATTCAAAGAAATCAATTTTTTTTCCTCCATAGTTATGATTTATATTTAGGTCTAACGGCTCTCGTTGATCTTACTTCACGTTGTTCTTTAGTCTCCACTTGTCCACCTACTGCACCTTCTTCTTTTCCCATCTCTATTTGGTCCTCTTGAAATTCAGTTAAGGTAGTCTCTTCTTCTATCTCTGTTTCTCTTCTTTTAAAAAATTCCTTATAAAACGATTCTGCTTCATCAATTGAGCCAATTCTGTATCTCTGTTCTTTCCATGTAACCATTAATCCTTCTGGAATCAACCATCTGTAATTCACCTCCTTTTCCAATAATACTTTAGTCAGGAAACGATATTCTCTCCTCATCTCTCTAATTTTTCTGGGTATTTGTTTTAAAACCCCAATCTCTTTATCTCCATATTTCAATGTCTTCTCTCTTGCCGCTTGTAATATCTGTGTTCTGATAGATTTTTTAGTAAATCTAACATGAACTTCTCTTGGTAACTTATTCCTCGATGCATATCTTGTAAAAACTCGGTATATCTCATCTATTCCATCCATCATTTTTTCCTCTGTTATTTCCAAAGCTCCAGCCAAGATTTCTATCATTACTGCAGCAAGATCTTGTCCTTTTTCTTCCTCTATATTTTGAAATCTGAGGTAATATTCTGATCTATCCATCTCCCACTTCACCATCTCATTCTTGTTTTGTTCAAGCGTTGTCACTCTGTCATCAATATTTCCAATTTTCTCATCTCTTTGATTGTCTTTCTCTTCCAATTTTTGCAATTTCTCATCTCTTTGATTGTCTTTCTCTTCCATTTTTTGCAGTCTCTCATCATACTTCGCCATCATCTGTTGGATGTTTTCAATTTTTTGTTCAATACTCCCCATCCTTTGTTCAATACTCATTTTAAGTTCTTGAATTCCTTGCATAACCGTCGTTAGATCCGTTTGTCCTTTATCTTGCTTCGCCATTGTTGAAAGTCGTCCTCCAGTTGATGGGGAAGCAGGAGCAGAAGTTGATGCGCCAGAAGGTAGAACTTTCTTACTCATTTGAATAGCTCAGAATCTTCCCACTCTTTTAATCCAGTTGGCAGTGTAACAATTATAATCCAATTAGGGAAAGGAAAAACGTAAAAAAGAAAAATCAGTTAAAAAAAAAAAAAACCCAAAATTTAAAAAAGGAAAAAAGTTTCAAGGAAAAAAGAAAAATTTCTTTCTTCAGGTTCTTCTAGACCTTAATCCTCAGTTGCAATAGTCAAAAGGAAAATAAAACCCAATAATATTAAAAAAAATAACAATAATAATAAAAGGAAAAAAAAAAGAACAATTCTTCAGGTTCTTCACACCTTAATCCAATTGCGAAATCTCAAGAAAAAAAAACATGGCCACAAAAAAAGAGTATATACATACAAAGGTAAAAAAAAGCAAAAGTCCCCCCCCAAAAAGAAAAGAAAAAGGAAAAAAGAAACAATATTCTGAGGCTTTCCCTTTAGAGAAAAAAAAAAAAAAGAAAAATAATAATAATAGTAATAAGCAAAAGTGTACAAATATTACAAAATACTATAGGGTTGAGGAGGAGGGATAAAAGCTAATAACAAGTAAAGCAAAAAGCACACTGCATTTTATTTAAACATCCAAGGCTCTTATTATGGCTTCTCCACAAGTTTCAAAGCCAAGCTTCAAACATTCAGTTGATTGTAGAAATCCCAAAGAGACACCTGTGAAAACATTCTCCAGAGTTCCTCTCTCTATCTTATCAACTCAGTGTCCTTGGGAGAGAGTTTCTCACAGTTCTCTCAACTTCAAGTAAAGTATTTTCAAGCCTCTAGTTGGCAGTGTTGCAGAGTTACAAAGTTTCTCAACTCCACTCCTCCTTCTTCCACCCCCCCAAAAAAAACCAATAGAAAAAGAAAATATGTATATATATATGTGTATATTTTAAAAAAGAAAAAATTACTAAAGGAAGCCTCTATTAAAAATATAAACAGTCAAAAAGGAAAGGTAATTATAGAAAGAAAAAAAAAACCAGTCTGGTTACAATTACTAATCACAATAGAAGTTCGCTAGAAAAAAAAAGTAAAAAGCCAAGCCTCATTTTGACATCTCCTAAAAAATCGCCACTAAGTCCATATTATCAAATTCTGTCAAAAATCTTACAGATTCCTTCTTCTTCTAGGGTGTCCTTATCCCAAATAAAAAAAAAAATCTCACCAGCCGATACACTTTCTCTTTCTTTCTTCTCTTCCTTTCGGAGCTGTCCCTGCTTCAGCAGCTTAATGGTTGCCTCTCCGCCGATGGTAAAGGGGCTTCTTCTGGATCCACCAGGGACTTGCGGTGTCCCTGTGATCAACAGAACGCGCCCCTTACTATCACCGTCTCTACGGGACGGTTTAGGTCCGTTGGGACCGACCAGGGGCGAAGATATCAGCTGTAACTTCGGAGCCCCGAAATTACAGCTGTAACGCGGCGACGTGACTCCGGCTTCTCCCGGGTTTTCTTGACGAACTGTACCATTCGCTCCGCCCTTCCGTTGGCCGCAGGGTGCGCCGGCGAGGTGAGCGCATGGCGGATGCCCCGGTCCGCTAGATACTGTTCAAAAGCTAGGGCCGTAAACTGGGGCCCATTATCAGAAACTAAAACGTCTGGTAACCCATGTGTTGCGAATAATTTATTCAGTTTATTAATGACTGACTCTGTTGTGGTTGTCTTCATCTTTTGGATTTCTAGCCAGTTTGAATATGCGTCAACTGTTAATAAAAACGTGTGTCCTTTGGTGGGTCCCGCAAAATCAATGTGGATACGAGACCATGGACCCCGAGGGGTTTCCCACTCGGTTGGCGTCACTCTAGGTGGGGCATTGCTAACGTCTTGGCACTTCTGGCACGTGGTTACCCAGGCTGCAATTTGTTTAACAATACCCGGCCACCATGCGTAGCTTCGTGCGAGCGCCTTCATGCGCACGATGCCCGGATGTCCCTCGTGTAATACTTTTAAAACAGTCTGTTGTAGCCTCTCTGGGACGACTACTTTATCCCCCCAGAGAACGCAACCTCTCTGGGAGAAAAGCTCTGTCTGCCGATTCTTGAATGGTGCGAAATTGCCGTGGATCTGGTCGACTGGCCATCCTCTTTCGACCCAGCTGAGGACTCGTGCTAGGATAGGGTCCCTTTTTGTCTCGATCGCAATGTCTCTCGCTGTTAGTGGTGGCGAGTGCAGCGTTTCGATTTGGAGCGTCGTGAGGGTTGGAGCTGGGTCGTCGACGGCTTCCGGAAGTGGAGAACGACTCAATGCATCAGCATGGGGAATGGCTTTCGCTGGGCGATGTTGCAACACGTAATTGTAGGCAGCTAGGAACTCAGACCATCGGGTCATTCTTGGTGATAATATATAGGGGGTTGGCTTGTCTCCCACTATAATACCAAGCAATGGTTTGTGATCTGTAACTATCGTAAATGCTCGCCCATACACGTACTCGTGAAAGCGCTTCACAGCAGACACAACAGCCAGGGCCTCCTTATCGAGTTGGCTATAGTTCCTTTCAGCCTTTGATAATGTTCGTGAGAAAAACGCAATAGGTGCTTCATTTCCGTTTGGAAGTACATGGCTTAAGATCGCTCCCACTCCAAACGGTGAAGCGTCGCAAGTAATAGTTAAAGGTAAAGTCTCATTGTACTGCATCAAAACAGCGTCGGAGGTTAGCAAGTCTTTCACTTGTTGGAAGGCGCGTTCCTCTCGACGTCCCCAGACCCAGGTAGCTCTTTTATCAAGAAGTCTGTGTAAGGGCTCCGCCACAGTCGCCTTCTGGAGCAAGAAAATGTTGTAGAAGTTAATGAGCCCCAGAAAGGCTTGGAGGTCTGTTCTATTCTTGGGCGTTGGGGCGTTTTTAATCGCTTTTAGCTTGTTATCAGTGGGGTGGATTCCTTGGCTATCGAGGAGGTATCCCAGGAACTCCACCCTCTCAGTACACAGTTGACATTTATTTTTTTTAACCTTCAGGCCGGCGTCTTTAAATTTCTTTAGAACCATTCTGAGACGCTTTCCCAGGATGTCTCTATTAGGGGCGGCGATTAATACATCATCAAAGTATGGTACGACCTCTTTTATGCCTTGTAAGAGTCTCTCCATTAAACTTTGAAAAATTCCCGGAGCTACGCTCACTCCGAATTGGAGTCTATTGCACTTAAAAGCGCCTCTATGCGTAACGATAGTTTGTGCTTCCACAGTTTCTGCATCAACGGGCAACTGTTGGTACGCTTGTGCCAAATCCAATTTAGCGAATATCTTCCCACCACCCAGGGAGTGGAGAAGGTGTTGAACCACCGGTACCGGGTAAGCACTTTGCTGAAGTGCGTGGTTCAAAGTGGCCCGATAATCCCCACAAATTCTTAACGATCCATCTGGTTTAATGGGTGTTACGATTGGGGTTTCCCAATGGGCGTGGTCGGTTGGTTCTAACATGCCCTGGGCTATTAATTTATCGAGTTGCTCGTCAATCTTTGGTTTTAGTGCAAAAGGCACCCGAAGAGGCTTAAGGCGGATGGGAGCTATCTCAGGGTTAAATGATATTGGGGTCCCCTTGTACTTGCCTAGTCCGTCTGAAAAGACGTCCTGGAATTCTTGGACGAGAGACTCCTCCCAGTCATTGCTCTCAGCTCGGTGGACGCCGGCTACCATGATCCTGAGCGGGGCGAACCATTGTAGGCCCAATAAGCTAGGCCGATCATGATCGACGACAGTCAGTGGTAGTGATGCGACACGGTTCTTGAAGGAGACTTGGACTTGGCTGGAACCGACGACCGGAATTCTGTTGCCCTGGTAATACTTGAGTATGATCCTCTGGGGGCTGAGGTCCTGTCGACGGATGGCCGGGATTAGTTGCTTGAAAGTTTTCCAGGAAACCATTGAGAGGGACGACCCCGAGTCGACTTCCATCACGCAAGGTTGGTTCTCGATGGCGACCTTTACTCGGATCTTCCTTGCGTCTAAGGATGTAGCGTGGCCGATGGTAATGGTTTGGTGTGCTTCTTCCCGTCTCATGGAAGAGGCAGGTGCTTTATTTCTGTAGGAGTGGTTGTTCCATTGGTGGTTCGGGTGGTTCCGATTCGAGGGTTCGAATCCTGAAGACTGGCTGCAGTTATTCTCCCTGCGCTTGGGACTGGACCCTCGCTTGCTTCTGCAGACCTTTGCAATGTGGCCTCTTTTCCCACAGGAACGGCAGAGTGCGTCGAGGAATTTGCAATCGGATCGTGGGTGGTTTGCCCCACAATCCGCACATTGTTGCGGGAATCGTTGGGTTTGTTGGTCTCGCTCGGACCGGAGTCGGTTGACCTCTTCCTCATCACTTTCTGATGGGGATTCCAGGTCTTCATGATGCGCCATTGTTGAGTGCCTCTCGGGGCGAGGCGAGGTGTCATTTGCGAGTTGGCGAAGCGGTGCGTTGTTGCGGTGCATCCGAGCGGCCGACTTCCTGGTTGCTTCTGCTGCAGTAGCATCTGCGATGGCATCGGCAAGATCGATGTCCCCTTTTGCCATGATCTTGCTTTGCACCGTCTGGTCATCTAATCCCAGAACTATGCGGTCTCGCAAAGCTTCTTTGAGGTTGGAAAACCCACAGAGGCCTCCCAAATTCCGGAGGTCAGCGATGTAGTCTGCAAGACTTTCGCTTTTCCGTTGGTCCCTCTGGTAAAATTCATGTCTTCGAACAAGTGTGGGCACCGCGGGTGCATAGTGGGCCTTTAGTAGGGGAGCGAGGGCGTCCCAGTCCATTGATTTCACTTCAGCCGCTTTTGCGAGTGACTTCGCCATTTTAAATACGGCCGGCCCGCAATGGGTCAGGAATATTGCTCGTTTCTTGCCGGTTGTCGCATCCTTCAGGTTATTGGTCTCCAAAAACATTTGGAACCGATCCATATATGAGTCCCAGTCTTCGTTTGCCAGGTCGAATGGAGCGGGTGGTATAGCACCACTGGCCATGTTGCCGTCGTTGGTGCATGTTCAGCCACGTGCTCTGCTTGGCGCTCTTTTTAGTGTTCAGTCAGCTCTATCGTCTCTTGCATCCCATCCTCGTCGCCAGTGTTATATTCTGGGCATGGGTGCAAGTAATTGAGACGAGTCAGTGACTTAGTGAACTTCAACTCTTTATTAAGAATCAGAAACAGAGAGCAAACCCTTGGGCAGCAGTAGCCCTTTTATAGAGCTAGCTACTGACCTGTTAACCAATGACCTGTGTCCACATGCTTTCACTTTTGGCCAATGAAAGATGTTAAACTAGTAGCCAATCAGGTTGCTCCATGAGGACCAATCCCAGTTCGCTATCCAAGGCCAATCCAAGTGCAGGATTTTAAGCCTGCTTAACATAATGTTAATAAGTTTATTAAAATGGTTTTTATTAGTTCATAACACTTCATATGTTTTAGTCTCCAGCCCTCTAATCTTGTGTGTGTGTGCGTGCTCATGCATGTGCATGCACACCTTTGGGTTAGTTTTAGATCTGAGCAACTGCCTGGACAAATCTTTGAAGTTGTTATTGGCAAATTTTTAGAAGCATTTCCATTTCCTCTTTCCTAGGGCTTGTTAATCTTCAACTATTAAACTGATTTTTTAAACTATTAAACGTAACATTGTTTTTTGCACTGACAAAATACATATTTCATGTACCTCCAAATACACTTAATAAGTATTTAATATTGTAAACATGTAAGTATGTATTCAAGGTTGTCTGGCAGTTACCTCCAAGGTAGATAGGCTGTCGAAAAAGTAAAGAAAAACTCAGCAGTTTAATTGCATATTGACTGCTACCTCCTACAAATCTCAGAAAAAACAACAATAGTGATGATTAAAATAAAAACAAAAACAATCACACTGGAATTTTAGGTACTCTGGAATAATAATGATAAAAAAACAAAGTAATTATTATTTTTTTAAACTGGAGAAGTGTCATATGAACTCACACATTTAAAGACAATTTGTACCACCAGATACCTGGAATCAAATGTTATAATATTTCACATTGTTTATATTGCAGCTAGTGTGCAAACGAAGAGTTGCAGAGAAGTACAGAGAGAATTTAGAATATTTAATTTTATTACACCATTTCACTATATCTTAGATTTTTATACTATTGAACAAGGTAATTTTTTAAAAACCAAAATGTGTTTTACCTTTTTTTTCTTGTAATTTTGATGTATGTTTGGGGATTTTACATGTTGGTTTGCCTAACAAACCATTATTAAAAACTCTTGATTGTAGAAGAAGAACTGTTTAAAGTCCTAAAATAATTGCATTTATGTATATTCCGGCCATTTCAGATATCACAGTACTCTTGGGTAATTTTAGAGTTGGTAAATCATTTCTTTAAACTTTGGAGGATGTCTAAGCACTATATGTCAGAATACTAAAATAGCAACATAAGGATTTTTTAACTTATTACTCTCACTTTTCTAATTTCAGGATGTTTGAATGTTGCCAAATTTCATTCTATTGTTTACTGGGCCTGTCAAAAATTTGCCTGCAATGATGTCTTATAATTTGATGAGGTTGCTTAACTTTTCACAATTGACAGATTAAGTGCAAAAACAGAAGGATTTATCACTAGGCTAACCTGAGCAGCCTGAAGCATCTTAATGGATACATTTTTCTTACCCCATCTATCTTGTACATAGGAAGGATTGAAACTCTTCATCTTAGCTCACTGTTTCTCCCAGGATTAAAAAAAATATAAACATGTTTATATCCATTGGTCCTAACACAATCTCCTAATATATTTCTTTATTTTTAATGTAATGTATTTCTTTATTTCATAGTGTATTCCTTTCTTTTTTTCTTGTAATATCCTTTACCATTACAAGACTTTGCATTTTGAAACTTTGAATTGGCAAATCTTAAAAAGTGTAAATTTCAAGGAATAAAGGTGTTCTGTCTGTTGATTCTAAGTTAAGAATAAGTAACTCTGTGTTGTGTATAGTGACAGTTTTACAAAAACAAACATTGTTCTGTCCAAAGTAAACTCCCATAAGTGAAAAAAGAGGGGAGCAGGTGGGAAAAAAAAGAGGAGGGGGCAAGATCAACATGCTCACATTTCCAAAATTATGTGAAAAAACTTTTACAGATGGCTGCCACCAACATTATATAGGCAGATTCAACTGGGAAAGCTTTCGTTTTAAAACAATATTAGTGTAAATCATTCAAAAAGCTACCATTTTAAATATATCTGTAGGAAGTGACTGTGGATCTGTTAAATTCCCCAAGCAGATAGGAGGACCTACTTTTTATAAATAATGAATTTTAATATATAACCCTTCCTCCCAGTTTCGGTGGACTCCCAATATGTCCCAACTCTAAAACCCAATTGGTTTTGGATTTGGATTTGGTTGAACAAATCCAAAATGAATCTAGAGATGATTCTGTAGTCAATAAAGGAACAGAAGATGAGGAATTGGGAATGGGGCCATTTAACTGAAAAATGAAGGTTGGGGTAAATGTATTGAAGCTCATGACCCACCTGCTTCCAAGAGTGAGTTGAACATCTTCTCTAAATTGGTTTCTTTGGAAGAGCCTGAAGGCAGAGCTTTTGTCTTGTTGGAAGAATCATATTGTAGCTACTATTGTTTGCTGTCTGGAGGCATGTCTGGCTGCTAAGGCACCCAATCACTATCATCTCATCAAGTTCAGTGTCAGTATTTGTGCTGGCACAATTTCTATTCATGGGGGATTTTTGAGAAATACTATGTCCAGGTGTACAAAGCAAGATTTATCAGAGTCATTTTTCTCAAATGGTAAGGGGCAAATGCTTGTGTTTCTTTTTCCAGCCCAGGATTGTCCAGGGAGACTAATGCAAAGTTATATGATAGAAGTATGATATCTAAATTCATCATAATTTAAAAAAACTATACAGTAGCTTTACAGCTGGATAGATAGATAGATAGATAGATAGATAGATAGATAGATAGATAGATAGATAGATAGATTCATTAGTTCATTTAATACACACACAAACAAATACATCTATAGATGTATTTGTGTGTGTTTATTAAATGAATTAATGAATGAATGAGTTAGTTTGTTAGGGGTTTTTTTGTGTGTGAATTTTCTACCTGTATTTCCTACAGATGTAAAAGGGCAGAATGACTAAAAGCTAAATATTATTAAGAATAGTTATGTTTGCTAATGCCTGTATTTCTACATATTACTTAAATCTCAACCTTATGCAGAAATAGTACCATGCACATAATAAGATTTAGCACAAGAATAAATATAGGATAAGAATAAATTTTTGTAGCACAAGTTTTAACAAATCTAGGATGTATTCCACTCAATATGTACTACTAATTATTTACTGAAATCTATTACATATTTTGAAATCTCATCTAATAGAATGTGAGCAATTTTGCTTGAATTTGCTTCAACTATTTAATGGCAGCGAACAAACACACACACACACACACACACACACACACACACAAAACACACACATTCATCATTCATTTTCTGTCACCCAAAGAAAATCAAGCTAATAAGAAAGGCAGGTTTTTCAATAGATTTATACTGACCATCGAGAGGTACAAAGTGATTGGTTTCATTCTTATTCAGACTTTTCAAATACATAACTGTCCACAAGTCTTACAGTTGCCAAGTTTGGAGACCTGTAGATTAGCCAAATCATTGTTTTGAATAGAAGCTAGAAAATTAATAATGGTCATTTGAGCCATTAAAGGATAAATATGAAAAGGAAAATAAACCAAGTATTGCAAGCATTTACCTTTCCCCAATAAAGGGACTGTTTATGGTAGACTTTTAATTATTGGTGCCACCAAATAGAACAAATTAGCCTTCCAACTGCAGCTATGTGTAGGTTCCATTTTCACCATAACAGCTTTTCTTGTTTTAGTTTCATGAATAAAAGGCATAGGAAGAAAATAGTTCAGAACAATGCCCTTTTGCCTAAATATTCTACTGTAATAACCTTAAAATATTTTTTTTTGATAAAGCCAGCTTTCTTCCTCCTTCAGTGGTATTACATCGGTGGTATTACATTACCTGGACACAGATGTACTTTTCATATTGGGCAGCAGATTCTGATTCTCCAGTTGTAAAATTTTCCCTCCTACTGCGATATGCAGTGCTTCCTAAATCAGGTCTAATAAGTCAATATGAATCATCCAAAGTTCCTGCTGCATCTACTAAGGTGGGAGGGAGGGAGGGAGGGAGAGAGAGAGATCAAGCTTTAATACTGTATAACAAGTAATGTGAAGTGAAAGAAAGAAAGACTCAAAGAAAAGGAAGCAAGGTATGAGAGTGCTAAATGAGGATATGAGGAGAACAGAAGTAGAAAACAGAATTTTGGAGATATAGAAGTAAGTGTGTCTATTGAGGAATGACTTGGAACCACAGGTAGCAGTAAAGGAACAGAAAAAGGAAGAATATGCAGAGGGAAAAGGAGACTAAACAACGGAGCAAATTGGAGATGCAATTTGATACAGAGGAAGCCACATAGCAACAAAGAAGAGAGAGGTGTATTTAAAAAGGGCAAAGGAAGATGAAGAGAAATATGGATTGAGAATTGAGCAGTCCTATAGCTGGAGACATGAACTCTCCTTAAATTGCCACATAAACATTTTTTCCTGGTTATATGGTATAGTTTTGGTGGGCTCAAACTATTCTTTCCCCCCATTTCCAAGACTGTTTCTCTGGCTACTGGGCTGTAATGAAATGGGAAAAGCCAGGGCAACAGTGGAAGTGACAAAGTACAAACCATTGAGAAAGGAAAAATGAAGGCCTTGAAGAGAACCACAGCTCTGAAACATATGAGAGGGAAGGAAAGGGAATAAGGGGGAAAAAGACATAGGTATCTGTTTAACAGAAAATAATATAGGTAGCTCAGGATTGGAACCATGCTCACTCACACTGATAATGTTGCCTACTTGGATAATGAGATGTCTCCATTCAAGCAACCAAGAGAGGAGTCCCAACAAATATTTTTACTCCACTAGTCATTACTGATTATAGGGGATGGTGCTCATCTCCATTTCAAGGATCATTGAGCCAGTGCTGTCTAAAGATGCTTCTGCAGTCCTGTAGCCAGCAGACTCATATTGAAGTGGTACCTATTTATCTATTCATATATTTTGGCATTGTTAAGTCGAGAGGGGCTGCTGTAAAGATGGGAGCTCATGTCATCATGTGGCACTCAAAAACTGTTGGTTTTCCAGCTGAGAAGTCCAATGTGCACTGAGCCACAATGAAATAGTGAGAAAGAGATAGAGAGGGGGGAGGGAGGGAGGGAGGGAGAGAGAGAGAAACAAGAATTTCAGATAGTTATGTTTTAAATTACAATTTCAAAAGTAAAAGTTAGGAAGCAACAAGACAATTCCTAGTCTTTTCCCAAAGTACCAACCCTTTTCTTCTATTTCCATATGGACACCTGTGGTCATGTCACAGTGGAACTAAAGATGAAGATCAAGTCACAGTAAACTCCAAGTGATTAGGGGAATCTGCCCTGGCAATGTTGTTGCTTTCCTTTGGAATGTTCTTCTGCAATTTAGCACAAAATTGTACTTGGCCTGGATATAGGGGATAATTCTCCAGATGACATAAAATATATATCTGTTCATAATTCATGCCAATTAAAAGGTAGGATTTCTTCTGTAACTATGCTATTAAGGAATTTCTTTTGATTTTCATCAAAGTAAATTCCCTTTATTTTCAAAAACAATTTTCATTGACTGGAAAACAAATGGCAAACTTATTCCCCATCATAAAAAGTCACAAACTTCTGTATATTCCTGTCAGTTATTAAAAAATCTATATCCTATTTGATGGTTCTGGTTGATAGCCTATGTCTGGTTTAATAATAATAAGATCTACAATTTTAATTAATGAGCATACGAAGGTCATAATGTTAGAACTCAAAATAGAAGAATGTTAAAATTAAAGATCACTCTTAATCATTGATTGTATTTATATTTGTAATCTAGAAGGAATATGATTTGACACTTGTATTCAAATATTGTATTAGGTTGATTTGAATCAGATCTTTGAATCAATATGCAAAAAAGGATCCAAGTTTAGAGATTCAAGAGATTTGATTTTGAATTGAAGCAGGCCTATTTAAAATTTTGATGCAATCCTATATAAGAGGGTACAATTATGAAAGAGGGAAAAAGAAAAATACAAAAGTCTGATATATTTTCACTGTTCAAATTTAGTAGGTTAAATTGTCCAGTATAGGTTATTTTGATTTGACTTATAAACACAGTGACTCTCCCCCCTTAAACGAAAACAGAAATTGAGGTCAAAGACCCCAATTTCTTCATTTAGACCTTTATATCACCATTCCAAACATCATATTTTGACCTCTGAGTTTAAAGCTATGACAAAAAAATTGCAAGTGTGACCTCTTACACAGATTGGGAAGAAAACAAAACATATTCTGGGGCAAGTATATTGAAGACTTCCAAAGTGTGCAAATACTAGTGAGAAGGATGTGTTTCCATGCCATAATTGGGGTGAGATAGGAAGCCATGTCATAACTAGAGAACTGCAGGCCTTTCAGTTCCATTGATTGAAGCTGGAAATGAACTATCCCCATTAGACATAACCCTTAGGCTACAGCTATGCTCTACTTATTCCACTGAAGTCTACCTTCCTCTATATTTCCATCAAAATCTTAACATTTCTTTCAAAAGATACTAGCAGTAAAACATGAAATTTTCAGTCTAGTCAGTCTGCTCTAGGTAGTCATTTGACAGTTTGAAATTGCAATCAAAATAGTGAACTATCATATTTAAGAATAAGAATGATATACTTTAAAGTATGCAATGAGAATTGTAACAAATGCAAGAAAACTTTGAAGTATTCCCTTTCATATCTATTTTATACAATTAAATATATATTTATTAACTACAGGAAGGCTTTTATTGTCTAAAATCTTCCCTTGAGCAAAAGAGAATTTAAAAAAAATCTATAAATGTTTTTGTTATGTATTTAGCACTTGACAGCAGTTCTCCTTGGGAACGAAGGCAGCATCTTCTTTAACGTGGACCATGCAATGATGGAGAGGGTTGACCCGGTGTCCACCTCCATATGGCAGGGTTTACCTTCTAAAAGAAGAGAAACGCTTATTTTGTTAGGGTTAGTGGAGACGCTGCCTGCGTGATAACAAGTGTAGCAGCTTTTTACTTGCCTTTGGAAAGAGGCAGAGGTTCGGGATCTTGGGACAGGGGCTTGTTCAGCTTGACAAACTCTGGCTATATGCCCTTGCTTCTGGCAGTTCAGACAAATAGCATTTCTGAATCTGCAATTGGCTCTAGGGTGGTTTCCCCCACAACTCAAACAAGGGGATTGTTGTTTGGTGAACTGGCTGTTGTTTCTCCTTGGTGGAGCTAAAGGTGCTCTAGGGCGTGTGAGGCGATTTATTTCTAATGGCTCTTCTATTTCCTCATGGGAGGCTTCATCATAGTGGACTGTAGCCAGCCCTTGTCTAATGGAAGTACCTTGAATCTCAGCTGCAGACACTTCTGATAGCTCATCAGCTTGAGCTTCTTCTATGGCTAGGGCTAGGTTGAGATCTTTCTTGGCTAATAACCTACGTTGCAGCTTCAGATCCCTAACCCCCACAACAACTTGGTCAAGTAGCATATCATCAAGGTAGTCCCTGAACCCACAGTGGATGGCAGCAGATCTTAGGGCTGCCATATATTGGCTTATGGTTTCTCCCTCAGCTTGAACCCTTCTCCTAAAGGCTAGCCTCCTAGCTATCTGAGAGGGTTTGGGGGAATAATGGTTGGCTAAAATATCCTTCAGCTCTTCCCAGGGAATAGACTTAATGGATCGTGGTGACACTAATGCTGAGGCAGTGTCGAAAACTGTAGCCCCACAAAAACTTAAAAAATAAGACCTTTTCCTGAGGTCTGTAGCCCTAGACAAGTCTATAGCGTTTAAAAAACATTCGAATCTGTTAATGTAGGATTCCCAAGTTTCTGTTCCGGGCTGGAAATGTGGGAAGGTCGGCGTAGATGCCATTTGAGCGATAACAGTGGGTGTGCTAGGTGAGGAAAAATTCAGCGGTCACTTTTAAAAAAGCGTTTCAGCAGCGCCTGTCAGCGGCGTTCGGCTCCTCAGCTGCGGAGCTTTGAAGTTCGCGCTCTTTTGGAGAGTGCCGGCGGCGGTGACTTCACTCGGCAATTAGCGGCTTCAGCTCTTTCTCTGTGTGACTTCGGCTCAATTGTTTCGCCTGGACGTCTTTACTGCATCCCGCCTTCGTCGCCAGTGTTGTAGAGCGGCGGTTACAGAAGGGAGACGGAGCCAGGATAACGCTAACAACTTTATTCAGGGAATAAAGGGTCGCCGCGGCTTCAGATGCAATCTGACAGCCAGCTGGCGGCGACAGCTGATGCCGTTTGACAGCTCCCTTTTATAGCCGGCTGTCAAACGGCATCAGCCAATGGGAGCGTTCGGCGCTCCCGCTCAGGCGGCGGACCAGAAGGAGAACTGCTGTCAAGTGCTAAATACATAACAGTTTTCATTCTTGCAAACAGACTTGCCAGACTCCAATAAAGTAGCATCATTTTTCTCTTTAGCTTACAAATTCCATCACAGCAACTGAAGGGTATATGGAGTCTTCCTTCTAATATGGAGTCCTTCTTTCCTTCTTTTGTCCTGTCTTTGACTATACAACTGGTATAATTCTGTCAATGTTTCAATACTCACTTAATCATAAAATCTTTAACTGATTTGGCTTACAAATCTTATTTTGGTAAATAATTTATAAATTTTACCAAACTTGTTTTCTGTGTTATGTATTATAAACAGTTTCAACTTCTACGTTCAAACCGATGCTATAGGGCAGCGGTCGCCAACTGGTAGGCCATGGCCCACTGGTGGGCCATGAGAAAATTTTGGTGGGCCACAGAGAAATCTCATCCCCAAAGCACTCCCCCAAAGCAATTAATTCAGGCTGTGCAGAAACACAAGGCTGTGCCACCCCGCCCACTCACTTCTTACCCAGCAAACTTGCCTGCTAAATTGCTATTTTTCCTTTTTCCAGCCATCAGCTGTTCTGCTGTCCCGGGAGATTTAGATTATCTAGAAAGCAGAAAATGGTTGGATTTCTTGCTTTCTAGCTAGCCTTTAGATCTTCAGCTCAGAACAGCCGAACCTCCCTTAGGGCTGAAGGTTCTATTATTCAGTGTAGACTCACAGCAAGCACATTTTATGTGACAGACTGAGCTAGTCGATGGCAGATAGATAGATCACTGAATGATTCTGTGAGCAATTCAATCTGCCTGCCTGCTTTGCCTGATTTTGGGTAAAAGTTGCTCTTTTTTATATAAAAAATCCATATTTACATACATGGTATGTTGTGAGTTAATTTTATGAGTTTGCTTGCAAGCACATTTTATGTGACAGACTGAGCTAGCCGATGGCAGATAGATAGATCTCTGAATGAATCTGTGATTCTATGAGCAACTCAATTTGCCTGCCTGCTTTGCCTGATTTTGGGTAAAAGTTGCTCTTTTTTTATAAAAAAAATCAATATTTATATAAATATTTATAATATTTACATACAAGCCATGCCCAGACAGTCACATGACCACCAAGCCACACCCACAAATTAGGCCATGCCCATAGAACTGGTTCGTGGTCCCTGGGATTTAAAATTATGAATTTGGTGGTCCCTGAGGTCCAAAAGATTGGCGACTCCTGTTTTAAACAGTGCAAAAAACATCAGTAACAACTGGTTAGATGGTTACCCATCACCTGCATTTTCATGGATATGCTTTTATCCATGAATCCATGTTGTCTTTCTAATTATTTGGGTCTTTTTTTAATTTTGAGCAAAATAAAATAATAGTTTTTTTTAGTCAACTCTTTCTTGTTATTGGCATACTTTAAGTATCCCTCAAAATGATGTAAATCAAAAGTGTAAATTCACTGCAGAATTAAGGACAAACTCCCTTGCTTTGAAGTGAATAAGAAGAGAAAGCTAAGTGCCTGGTGCATAAGCTTCTTTGTGACAAAGGAAGGTGTCTTTTACTTAATGAGCTTTTCCTAGTTTCTGTGTAGTACTCGTACAAATTTAGGTTTATTTTTAATTCTTAGGATTAAGGGAAGTTCATCCTGGGGTCTTGAAGACTGTCCCACAAAGTGATATGTGTATCTATCTCCATAGCTAAGAATTGCTATTGGTTTTCAGTCAGGCAATTAGACACTTGAAGCTATAGTGTACCACTGATATGTTTTAATGCTTGAGGCAGGATCTAACAAGTGCTTAGAAAAAAACGCTGCATTGATGCATTATTCCACAATGCAGATCTCCATGTAGGTCTACTAAATCAGGTCCAGTGGTGGGGTTCAATTTTTTTTACTATTGGTTCTGTGGGAATGGCTTGAGGTGTGTGGCAGGGGAAGGATACTGTAAAATCTCCAGTCAGAGGTGGTGTTTGATGGTTCTCTGAACTACTCAAAATTTCCATTACTTCAGAACTGGTCAGAACCTGCTGAATATCACCTCTAATAAGGTCCCTTTCTATAGAATAGAATTCTTTATTGTCCAAGTGTGATTGGACACACAATAAATTTGTTTTCGGTTCATAAGCTCTCAGTAAATAGTATATAGTATATCTACATAAAAGATATAAGTGATAAATGATCATAGTCATTATAAATACATTCATCATGAATCATAAGATACAACACTTAGTGATAGTTATAGGATACTAAATAAGCAATCAACATAAATCATACTAGGAAACTAATTAAACAATATAAATCATAAATATACAAGCAACAAAGTTATAGTCATAAGTAGAAAAGGAAATAGGTAATAGGATGAGAATAATAATAATAAAGCAGTCTTGGTAAATAGTTTGATAGTGTTGTAGGAATTAGTTTTTAGCAGAGTGATGGCATGTTGGGGGGAACTATCCTTGTGTTTAGTTGTTCTGGTGTGCAATGCTCTATAATGTCATTTTGAGGGTAGAAGTTGAAATAATTTATGTCGAGGATGTGAGGGGTCTGTAGATATTTTCACAGCCCTCTTTTTGACTTGTGCAGTGTACAGGTCCTCAATGGAAGGCAGGTTGTTAGCAACTGTTTTTTCTGGTGGCATAAGGTATTCTACAACAAGTAGAGTGGAGAACTCTTCTTGTGAAATATTTCTGGACTTTCTCAACTGTGCTAATATCAGATACGTAATGTGGATTCCAGACTGATGAGCTGTATTCAAGTATTGGTCTAGCAAATGTTTTGTACGCTCTAGTTAGTAGTGTGATATTACCAGAGAAAAAGCTACATAGGATTAGGTTAACAACTCTTAATGCCTTTTTAGCTATGTAGTTACAGTGGGCTCTAGCACTTAGATCATTAGAGATGAGTATTCCAAGGTCCTTTACAGAGCTTGGATCATCAACAAGGTCTTAGTCAAGATCTTTTTGAAGAGTAGCAGTTTTGTCTGTGGTATTGAACAGTTTTACATCATCAGCGAAGAGAACACAGTTGCTCTTAATATGATCACAGAGGTCATTTATGTAGAGTATGAAGAGGGTTGGTCCTAGAACACTGCCTTGGGGGACACCACTGTTGACAGGCACAGAATTTGATAGGATGCTCCCAATTTTGACTATTTGTTGTCTGTTTGACAGGAATGCTTCTATCCAGTTATGCAGTTGTCCAGAGATACCATAAGATTTTAGTTTTAGGAGTAGTTTGTCATGTACCACTGAATCAGAGGCTTTACAGAAGTCTATGTAGATTGTGTCTATTGTTTTGCCCTGGTCGAGTTGTGTAATCTATATGTTTTTGCAGTGTAAGAGTTACAGATTACAGGATAGTTTTTTTCTGCAACCAAATTTTTTATTAGAGAGTAGGTTGTTTGTCTCTAAGTGGAGGATAATGGATTGGTTAATAATTGATTCCATGACTTTACAGGTGACGCAGCATAAGGAGATTGGTCTATAATTTTCAACTAGGCTGGGGTCTCCCTTTTTGAAGATGGGGATGACCGTGGCTTGTGACCATAGTTTTAGCAAGGAGCTGGTCCTGAAAGATTTTTCAAAGATTATGCTTAGAGGTTCGGCTATGGCAGTGGATAGCTTTTTTAAGAAGTAGGCACATATTCCTTCCAGTTCAATAGATAGAGATGGTTTTAGATTGCATAGTGCTTTTTCAACATTGTCTTCTGTAAAATTGATATGTATTAGATCATTGCAGTTGTCTATGGTTCAACTAGGAAATACTGGGCATGATCCATTGCTGTTCACAAATACTGAGCCAAAGAATCTGTTAAAGATGTTGGCTTTAATGGTGCCGTCGTTGCAGTTTTTATCATTAGGTCCTATCAGGGGTGGGATGGACCTTGAGTCTTTTAGTTTGTTGTTTACAAAATTGTAAAAAGCGCAAGTAGAATTGGTGCGTAGAAGATTTTCCTCTTGTTTAATGTGACAATTGGTGCATTCAGTCTTTATCTGGTGGCATAAATTTTTGTATCGGCTTTTGAAGTTGGCAACGTGACCAGATTTGTTTTTCCGCCAGAGTGATCTCTTTTTGGATTGGAGTTTCCTTATTGTTATGGGTAATTTGTTTTTTCTGGTTTTGGGAGCTGTTATTGGTACATATAGTTTGATGACTCTTTTGACTTCAAGTAAAAATATGTTGTAATGGTCTTCAACAGTATTGCATCCAGTGAATAGAGATTGCCAATCAAGGAATGAGAGATCATTGTCTATAAGATCATACTTGCCTTTTTTGAAGTTGTAATTGGGGATCCCATCGTTATGATGATTTTTGTGTGGGCGTATGTTGAGACAAAAGTCAATCATGTTATGGTCACTGTTGGAAAAGGGTTCTTTAATTTGTAATCCATAAATTGAATTCAAACTATTGCAGAAGATGTTAAGTTTGTTTCTAGTTATTCCAGTCCCAGATTTGTTGCATGTATGGGTTCAGTTGAAGGTTGCATGTATGGGTTCAGTTGTACATTTGTTTAGGGTCCAGTTAATATGAGGTAGATTGAAGTCACCAAGAAAGATAAAAGGGTGTGGGCAGGATGTTGCCCATGTTAGTAGTGAATTTAGCTTGTTTACATGTTCGATGTCATAATCAGGGGCTCTGTAACATAGTAAGAATTGAAATGTGATATTTAAAGACAGTTCATAGACAATGGTCTCAGGAAGAGCAAGCTCTTGGGTAACTTGGATGTTTTTTAGATGTAAGGGCTTTTTATAGAAGATAGCAACACTACCTCATGTACGAATTTCACAATCTGATCAGAAAACATGATAGTCTCTTACTGTGGTAATGGAGTCAGGGAGAGATGCATTGAGCCATGTTTCACAGACAAA
The DNA here is from genome assembly GCF_049901735.1 of Notechis scutatus. Lineage (NCBI taxonomy): Eukaryota > Metazoa > Chordata > Lepidosauria > Squamata > Elapidae > Notechis > Notechis scutatus. Next base: position 155,900,075 of record NC_142011.1, on the reverse strand, counting down.
TATGATGTCGAATTTAGCCCTATTTAGTAAGAGGAAAAATTCAGGTATTTTATTCACAAGGCTTCTTGCATTGAGTAGCTTGCATTTAAGGCCAGCTGTAGTTTTATTAAAAACAAAATCTCCTATTTCAAGATTCTTTCTTTTCTCTGTCACAGACCCACCCCACCTTTGGCATTGTTTGTTCAATGCAAAAGCAGATTTTTATTTGCTATAGACAAAATAATATAAAAATAAGTACAGCTGTATGCTAACAATGCTCATCTATAGTATATAGACTTCTATGTTATGCATTTGCCCTTGATTCAAGATTTAAGGGAGTGACACACACAATTTTCTTGTCTTTTAGATTTGTCCTTGTTCAATTCAAGTCACCATTATGGGGAAAAAACCTCTTCAAATTAAAAACCTTTTTCAATAAAACGATTGAATCAAAAAAGTGGCTACTTAGCTGCCAGTAAATAAGTGGGTAATATTGTTATTCAAATAGACACCAATTGTACTCAAGTTTGAATCCGTTCAAGACAAACTTGTCAAGATGTCAAGTACCCCATTAACTTTTCTGTAGATGAAGAAAGAATGTTCCATCTGTGGTACTCACAAATGAACTTTTAGATATTGAAGTGAATTATTTCAGTGGAAATGACAGAAAATGCATAATGTGAAATGAATGATACAGAAAATCTATGTAGAGAGTAGTTGCTGCTTTATGTATCTGCAAATCAAAATATACTGAAAAAATAGACAAATAATCAACTTTTCTTCTACAAAATAATTAGTATGATAACTGTTTGATAATCAAATATGTGTTAATTGCTGAAAAACTGTAATTTTCAAAGGCTGAACCTTTGTGAATATTTGAAAGTTGCAGCCTTTCACCAAACAGATTTCAAAAACCACAAGCAGAATCTGATTCCCGGCTTTCCTATTGCACAGAATGGAAGAGATTACAATTTTAAAGTTTTTCATAGGTGCAAAAATAGGAAAGAGAGGTAGGGAGGAAGGAACCTGAAGAGAATGTGCAGTTGTTTCTAATAATCTCTAACTTGATTTCTGATAATGCAGTACAGTACTGCTCAATATTTCTAGACAGCAATCCATGGCACGATGCATACATTAATTTTTCATGTTTCAGCCATCTCTCCACAGTTTAAAGTCTTCCTAGATTCTCATGTTTCAGTTAATTCCACAAGACAGTGTTTCTTAAGCTTTGCTGGCTGAGGAATTCTGGGAGTTAAAGTCCACCACACATCTTAAAGTTGCTAAGATTGAAAAACACTGTGATAAGGAAGTGTAAGAAGAAAACATCACCACAGGACTTTTTGAGATCAAGAAGTGATTTTCAGCCAGGAATCCTAAAGCAGGATAGAAATATACTAGAGAACAGCAGAAGCTACAACAGCAGCACAATCCATCATCTCAGAACAAGAGGGACATAAAACAAACCAGAAAACAATTGTTAAAAGAAAGAGAAAGAAAAACAGAGGCACCTTTCACAGAAAACAACAAAATAGTCAAATGGAGAATGGATTTTAGTACACTTACACAGATAGTTACAGCACTAGCACTTAGACTTATATAACGCTTCATAGTGCTTTACAGCCCTCCCTAAGTGGTTTACGGAGTCAGGCATATGGCCCCCAATAATTTGGGTCCTCATTTTACTAACCTCAGAAGAATGGAAGGCTGAGTCAAGCTTGAGCCGGTCAGGATTGAACTGCTGGCAGTAGGCAGAATTAGCCTGTAATACTGCATTCTAACCAGTGCACCACTCACAGCTCTTTCTAGTAATGGATTTTGATTGAGTAGCCAAAACCAGGTTCAGTTCGGACATTCAGAAATAACATTCATTGGGCCTATTTCTCTGTTCTCAAAAGGGAGAAATAGGCCCAATTCTCATCAGGTGGGGTGGGGGTAAAAAGCACAAAAAGCACAAACCAGAGGCTAAATTCCTTCCTCTTTGAGCATGCATTGCATAAAGTGAAGTGCATGTAAAAAAGGGGTCATAGCTTCAGTAATATTGATCTTTTTTGTACACCATTTTCTAGCTAAAGGTAGACTTAAACCTGGCTCTCTCCAGTCCTAGTGTAAATCCTTCACCATTGCATTAGAAAAAGTAAAATATAAAGGTTTCTCCTGTCCAGTTGTGTCTGACTTGGTGGGATGGGAGGGAACAATCATCTGTTTCCTAGTCAAGATAGCCAGCATTGTAATGAGCCTCTATGGCACAGTGGTTAAAGTGCAGTACTGCAAGCTACTTCTGTAGCCAGCTGCCTACAATTTGGCAGTTCAAATCCCACCAGGCTCAAGGTTGACTCAGCCTTCCATCCTTCCGAGGTGGGTAAAATGAGGGCCCAGATTGTTGGGGGCAATATGCTGACTCTGTAAACTGCTTAGAGAGCATTGTGAAACATTATAGAAGTCTAAATGCTTTTGCTATTGCTATTGCTATCTGTGAGAATCTTCTATGCAGTTTGAAGTATTTTTCTTTGTAGATTTAAGATAGTGGATATCTTAAAAGTTGAAAATCATATTGTAATATCACTCCTGCTCAATCTGTTTTTAGATATACTGTATGATTACTATTACTGCATACTTACTAAGTCATAAATTCATATATCTGTTTCCCTTAATTTAAAAGCATTTTGTTAAAATTATGCTATTGGTATTGTACAAAGATGCTTCCATAGTCATGTGGCTGAGATGACTATACATAGGGTGCATGGAACACTGTTACCTTCCTACCAAAATGGTACCTATTTATCTTCTTGTATTTGCATGCTTTTGAACTGCTAGCTGGATCAGCAATAAGGAACCCGTCACATGGTACATGGGTCTCAAACTGCCACTTCATAGATAAGAAGATCCCTTAAAGGATTATTGAAAAGGCAAGGGAAATTCTGTATGAAGCAAAATTTGGCAAAACTGTCCTCTGGATCATTTTAAGCACATCTCTCCAAAATACCTTAAATTGACCAGAGTGCCCTGTCAAGATTAGTTGAAGACTAATATGCCTCAAAAAAACCAAAAAAAAAAACAAAAAAAACAAAAAAAAAAAAAAACAGGAAGCCTACTCTACATGTCATTGATAGCAAAGATAGACACTTTCTGTCCTTGGTTTTCCCTTCAGCTAAGAAGCGTGTTATTATTTTAAGATTTGAAGGATGGCTTCAGGTTATCTTTTACAGGTCCCAGGCTTTCAATTAGTGCTAACTACCTTTATTCTGTCTTTAGGCTGAAGCATATTATTGCATCTAAACCCATTTTGGAAAGAAAGTCATGGAGTGAGCTTTGCCAACTAATTTAAGGTCATCCCCCATGAGACTGTCTCCCTCCTTCCCTGCCCTCAAAACATATGTGTTTGGGATCTCAGGTTATTCATTATCTTTCTTTACCCTAAGGCAGGTTGGTTAATGATAACATTTCGCAGAGCTTTTCCCAGGGAGATATGCAACCATTTTCTGATCTACAGTAGCAGTGGCTGCTAGTCTGGTGAGGTGATTTAGTAGCGAAGAGGAAAGTTAAATCTGCTTTTGGGCTGCTTCTTGTTCATCCCAGAGATATTGACTTGCCCTGGTAATAAAGTTATCTTTGTGGAGTGAATTTTATTCTTTCATTTCTTTTGTTTCCTTTCTGGACAGAATATTTAGATTTCATATTGGTTCTTTGTTATGTTCACCATATTGAGATGATAGATTCTAGGGTAGAATTGTGAAGTATGTGACACAATTAACCCAGATTATTATTAGACCACAGGAATGTTGGGTTTGAATGCAGAAGCACTCAGAGTCTTCCAGGCCTTCATTAATCCCATAGTTCTACCAAAAAAAGTACACACAAACAAAAACACATATGTCTCAGCTCCATTTTGAAACACAGGATTACATTTTGATTGCGCATAATAACATTAGTATTTTTGTTGTATCAGTAGAAAGCCATAATAACCCATAAGCAAAATATTTTTAAAAATGCATATAATCAATTCAAGACTAAAAATACAGGTGTGGTTTTTGTTTTGTTTTTGTTTTGTTTTTCTGTCTCATGTTCAATTTTTGATAGCTTTCAGTTAATATCTGGTATGAAATATGTGCAAGGAATAAAGTATATAATCCTCTTTAATTGTTCATAAAAAGTGCTGTAAATTTCAAATTACCCATTGCACATTCCGGTGCTGTTAGTAATTACCAAGTTTTAAATGCTGTCAATGTCTCTGGACCAAACAATAAGATCAACATATGAATTGATTCAATATATCTGCAGTTATTCACAATCCAAATTCCTATTGCAATAACCAAAATGATTTAAAACTTTGACTAGATCTAAATTATTAATGTATCTATTAACTTTTTAAAAAAGTGATTTACTTCCAGTTCTCAAATTGGTATTATTTCAAAGTTTATTGATTTAACTGTGTTCACAGTAAAAAAAAAAAAAGCTATTCTAAAATATATATTCATTGTCTGAATGAGGATCAAAATTATACTTGTGTCCCAACATTTTTCAAAAATGCCTTACATTTCTTTTAACACTGATTATACAGAGTAGATCTTCTTTAATCCTTTAGAGTGAGTTTTTAATTTTTTAATTTTCTGAAGCCAACTTTTCAAATCCTTAAGAAAAACCTGCAGGCTTAAAAGATCCGGGTAGTTTAAAAGGCTAATTTCATGTAGAAAGGTGAGAATTAGGTAGATTTGCATAAAAATTATTTCCTCGCCTATTTCTGATTCCTTTAGGATCCTCAGCAATAAGTAACACAATTTCTCCGGAAAGATACAGTAAGATAGATAACTTTAGATTGCTTTCTAAAGATATCCCAAAAGGAAGACAGAAACAGTTGGGTAAGAAGGAAGAAAACATGAATAACTATAATTGATTCTGGATGAGGATGTAGTTGAAGACAGACAGACAGTTAGAGAAACAGAGAGACAGAGAAAGAGAAGCCGAATTTAATGAACTGTCTTAAGGATATTATTCTGTGGTGTAGTGGTATTAATGACTAGTGGTATTAATGACTTTATATATGTAGTCCATAACATATTCCACAAAACCTACATGTGCTTCTCAGTGCAAACATGAGAGTTAAAATAAACTACAGATATCAATAAAAATCCTGAAATGCATTCGTTTTTAAGTATACTATCGCTTAATTTATACTGTTTGTCGCTTGTATCCTTATGATTTATATTGACTGTTTCCTAGTATGATTTGACTGCTTATTGTACCCCATGACTATCATTAAGTGTTGTACCTTATGATTCTTGATGAATGCATCTTTTCTTTTATGTATACTGAGAGTATTTGGACTAAGACAAATTCCTTGTGTGTCCAACCACACTTGGCCAATAAAGAATTCTATTCTATTCTATTATGGTTATAAAGGCAGAACTTCTGCATTTATGCTAAATATCATGCAAGTAAAATTTTCCTGAACCTATGACCATACTTGTGATAGTAGATCCTTGTATTTAATTTAGTAATTAACATTAAATATCTACGTTACAAATTTTGTACTTCATCTACGCTCCCAGTAATGAATTCACTGCAATAGAACAATAGACTAAAAAATGAAATGAAATGAAATTCAGTAAAAACATATGAGATGCTGGGTTTAACGTTGTATCATTTTGGTCCATATGTTAAGACTTGGTGGTGTTGCCAAGAAGGATTAAGTTGCAACCTAGAAAGTCTGAACTTTCTTTTCCTCAATTGCGTGGATGGGTTCTTTAAAAAAATACTGAATGAACATTAGAGAAGAATTAGATTAGAATGAAAGAAAAAGCAGAATTAGAAAGATAAAGGAAAAATATTAGATGTTCTTACATGGTATGAAAGATGCTAATATCAAAGCTTATTTGATCAGCTAAACTTTTTTTTACCCAGAAATAGTAGATTCAGCTGAGCAGAGGCATATGGTCCTTTTCCTTACACTACAGCTGACATAAACTCAATATACAAATTATGTTAATAGCATGAGTTGGCCACGACTTTCATCTTTCCCATGTGTTTCCAATTTCTTTTGTTTTCTTCCAGTTTTTCCATTCCACTTGAATCAAAACATTGTGGAGATCAATATGTCATATAACTATTTCCAGTACATTTTGCTCTGAATTTTTTTTGTGGCTATCTACCTATCTGTTACAAACTAAACAAATTCATTTGTCAATAACTATACTAGCTTACTTCAGCAGCAGGCTTGTAATCCTGCACTTATGATTGGCCCGCGGATAAGCGAATCGTGATTGGCCTATTCTGGCTGACCTGATTGGCTGACAACGGGCCGTCTCTGATTGGACGCTTTTAGAGCGGTTAGTTCAATTTCATTGGTTGTTGTGACAGCAGCCAGCTCTATAAAAGAGCTGCTGCTGCCCTAGTTGTTGCTCTGTTCTGAAGTCACTATTAAAGAGTTGAGTTGAGTCACTATAGATGCCTCGTCTCCGTTATTGCGCCCACTCCTCCAGACCCAACACTGGCGACGAAGGTGGGATGCGGAGACGATAGAGCTGACTGAGCACTCGCTGAGTACCAAACAGAGCACGTGGCTAAGAGCGCGCCAACAACGGCAAGATGGCCAGCGGCGCCACACCACCGCTCCATTTGACCCGGCTAACGAAGACTGGGACTCGTATATAGACAGGTTCCAGATGTTCCTGGAGACCAACAATCTGAAAGACGCTGCGCCTGGCAAGAAACGAGCGATTTTCCTGAACCATTGCAGGCCTGCCGTTTTTAAAATGGCTAAGGCACTTGCTAAACCAGTGGAAGTTAAGACAATGGATTGGGATACCTTCACACCGATCCTCCGAGCCCATTATGCACCCGCGGTACCAATGCTTATCCGAAGGCACGAATTTTACCAGAGGGACCAACAGAAAAACGAGAGCGTTGGAGACTTCATTGCGGACCTCCGGAACCTGGGAGGCCCCTGTGGTTTTGCAAACCTCGAGGAAGCCATGAGAGACCGAATAGTTCTGGGTTTAGATGACCACACGGCGCAGAGCAAGATAATGGCTAAAGGGGACATCGAGCTCGCAGATGTCATCACCGACGCTACTGCAGCAGAAGCAACCAGGAAGTCGGCCGCTCGAATGCGCCACACCAATGCACCGCTCCGCCAACTCGCCAGTGATACTACGCCTTTTTCCGAGAGGCACTCAACAACGGCTCACCATGAAGACCTCGAATCCTCGTCTGATAGTGAGGAAGAAGAGGTCAACCGACTCAGGTCAGAGCGCGACCAGCGAGACCAGAAGAGCCAGAAACCTGCATGTCAATGCTCCGGTTGCGGGGCCAAATCTGACTCAAATTCCTCGACGCACTCTGCCGTTCCTGTGGAAAGAGGGCCACATCGCAAAGGTTTGCAGAAGCAAGCGAGCGTCAAGCCCAATCCGAATAACAACGGGCAGCCCACCTGTAAATCGGGACCATCTGAATCACCAATGGAACCACTATCACTACAGAAATCGAGTGCCTGCTGCGTCAGCTAGGCGAGAAGAGGCGCATCAAACCATTACCATTGGTCACGCATCATCCTTGGATGCAAGAAAGATCCGAGTGAAGGTCGCCATTGAGAATTGTCCATGCGTAATGGAAGTAGACTCGGGATCGTCCCTATCAATGGTCTCGTGGAAAACCTTCAAACAGCTGATCCCTGACATCCGTCGCCAGGACCTCAGCACCCAAAAAATCATATTAAGGGACTACCAGGGAAACAGGATTCCTGTTGCCGGTTCCCGCCACATCCAGGTGTCCTTCAAGGACCACACTGCAACTCTGCCTATTACCATCGTCGATTGAGACCGACCCAGCTTGTTGGGGTTACAGTGGTTCGCTCCACTGGGAATTGAACTCTTTGCTGGCATTCACCAGACCGGGAACAGCGACTGGGAAGCGGCCCTCGTCCAGGAGTTCCAGGACGTATTCACCGAGAAGCTAGGCAAGTACAAGGGATCCCCCATATCGTTTAGCCTCAACCCCGATGTTGCGCCCATCTGCCCTAAGCCTCGTCGAGTGCCTTTCGCACTCAAGCCAAAGATTGATGAACAATTGGACAAATTAATAGCTCAGGGGGTGTTAGAACCGATCGATCACGCCCGTTGGGAAACCCTGATTGTAACTCCCATAAAGCCTGATGGATCGATAAGAATTTGTGGGGATTACCGGGCCACCCTAAATCACGCGCTTCAGCAGAGCGCTTACCCGGTACCTGTGGTCCAACATCTTCTTCATTCCCTGGGTGGCGGAAAAATATTTGTAAATTGGACCTCACCCAGGCATACCAGCAACTACCCGTAGATGCAGAAACTGCTGAGGCCCAGACTATAGTCACGCACAGAGATGCGTTTAAATGTAATAGACTCCAGTTCGGAGTGAGTGTAGCACCAGGTATTTTCCAAAGCCTGATGGAGAGACTGCTACAAGGCATAAAAGGAGTCGTGCCTTATTTTGATGACGTATTGATAGCTGCCCCCACTAAAGACGTATTAGAGAAACGACTCAGAACGGTTCTTCAGAAATTCAAAAACGCCGGTTTGAAAGTAAAAAAAGACAAGTGTCAACTTTGTACTGAGAGGGTTGAATTCCTGGGGTACCTTCTTGACAAAAAGGGAATCCATCCCACTGAAAAAAAAGTAACGGCAATAAAAAACGCCCCAAGACCCAGGAATAAAACAGACCTCCAAGCCTTCCTAGGACTCATTAACTTTTATAACATCTTCTTGCCCCAAAAGGCGACTGTAGCTGAGCCCCTACATAGACTACTCGACAAGAAGGCTTCCTGGGTCTTGGGACATCGGGAAGAACGAGCCTTCCAGCAAGTAAAAGATCTCTTAACCTCAGATGCTGTATTAATGCAGTATAACGAGACTTTGCCTTTAACTGTCACCTGCGATGCTTCACCATTTGGGGTGGGAGCCATCTTAAGTCATGTCCTACCAAAGGGAAATGAAGCACCTATTGCTTTCTTTTCACGAACTTTATCAAAGACTGAAAGAAACTACAGCCAACTCGATAAAGAGGCTCTTGCTATTGTATCCGCTATTAAACGCTTCCATGAATATGTATATGGCAGACCGTTTACCATAATAACCGATCACAAGCCATTGTTGGGCATTTTAGCGGGAGACAAACCAACTCCCCACATCTTATCACCCAGAATGACCCGTTGGTCAGAGTTTCTAGCCGATCACGATTATCAACTGCAACACCGCCCGGGGAAAGCCATTCCCCACGCTGACGCCTTGAGTTGTTCTCTGCTAACGGAAGCCATAGACGATCCAGCTCCAACTTTAACTGCACTCCAAATCGAAACTCTCCCTGCACCACCCCTGACTGCACGAGACATCGCCGCGGAAACAAAAAAGGATCCTGTATTCGCTCAAGCCCTCAGCTGGGTGGAACGAGGTTGGCCTGACAACGAACCCAACGACACCTTCGCGCCCTTCAAACACCGACAGACAGAACTGTTTTCCCAGAAGGGCTGCATCTTGTGGGGAGACAGAGTCATCATTCCAGAAAAATTACAACATACAGTTCTAAAACTGTTGCACGATGGTCATCCAGGCATCGTGCGAATGAAGGCATTGGCAAGAAGTTACGCGTGGTGGCCAGGTATCGATAAACAGATAGAAGCCTGGGTGGCCACATGCAACAAGTGCCAGGAAATCCGCTGCTGCCCCACCGAAGGCACCTCCAACTGAATGGGACGCACCTCGTGGTCCCTGGTCCCGCATCCACATTGACTTTGCGGGACCCACCAAGGGACCCACTTTTCTCATAACTGTGGATGCCTATTCCAACTGGCTCGAAGTCCACAAAATGAAGAGCACCACCACAGAAGCTGTCGTTAAAAAATTAAATAGACTATTCGCTACGCACGGATTGCCTGATGTTTTAGTCTCGGATAACGGTCCCCAATTCACTGCCCTAGCATTTGAACAGTACCTAGCCGACCAGGGCATCCGCCATGCCTTAACTTTGCCGGCTCACCCTGAGGCCAATGGCAGGGCTGAGCGCATGGTCCAATTTATAAAAAAGACCTTGCACAAGATGGAACATGGAGACATTGACGACAAAGTAACCAGAATGCTTCTCCTCCAACACATCACCCCGCACAGCATCACAAACAGAACCCCGGCCGAACTTCTGATGGGCCGGAAACTTCGCTCACACCTCGATCGCCTGCACCCAACCTACACACCAGAAAAACCTTGCGGTTCCAGCAGCAAGTGTCGTGCATTCAAGGTAGGTGACTTAGTCTTTGTGAAAAACTTCTCGGGTGATCCATTGTGGGTCCCCGCTACTATAACTCAAATTACGGGCCCCAGATCTTACCGTCTACAAACTAGCGATGGGAAATTATGGAAGCGCCATATAGACCAACTTTGTTCCTGATTGGCACCTAACCCTATCTCAACCCCTGAATCTCAAACTGGGGGGGGAAGGGAAATTGAGGGGGCCGAAATAGAAATAGCAGACGACCCACTAACTGACGCCCAGCAGTCTGCACAACCAACCATGGGATACTCACCTTCCGGAGGAGGACCGAGCCAGGTGACTGTTTCGCCACAAAGCAGCCCGGCCATAGAAGCAAGTCCAGGGAACCCGGATGACAACAGAGAGGACAGCCCTGAGTCCCCGAGTGGAATAGTAGAACCGTTTTCACCACCCGGTTCTACAAACAGCCCACCGGAGCCAGCACCAGAGCAGAGACCGGTGGAACAGTGAAAATCGAATAGACAGGTGAAACGGCCTGCCTACTTATGAGAATACGTCACCCCACCCCTCAGACAGAACCTAGGGGGGAAGGGTGTTACGAACTAAACAAACTCATTTGTCAATAACTATACTAGCTTACTTCAGCAGCAGGCTTGTAATCCTGCACTTATGATTGGCCCGCGGATAAGCGAATCGTGATTGGCCGATTCTGGCTGACCTGATTGGCTGACAACGGGCCGTCTCTGATTTGACGCTTTTAGAGCAGTTAGTTCAATTTCATTGGTTGTTGTGACAGCAGCCAGCTCTATAAAAGAGCTGCTGCTGCCCTAGTTGTTGCTCTGTTCTGAAGTCACTATTAAAGAGTTGAGTTGAGTCACTATAGATGCCTCGTCTCCATTATTGCGCCCACTCCTCCAGACCCAACACTATCCATAACTAAATTACTAACTTGTAAATTACTAAATTATATGTTAGCAACTGGGTATCTCAAATCATTATGTGCAGCTATATTTATTAAAGATGCAATGTAATAGGGGATTATCAAAGAATGGCTTTTTAAACTCTTGAAGAAATTCAGGACAAGGATCCATAATCATTTGAATGGATAAAAGAGCAAGGCTGTTTTTTATAAAAAGAAGGAACATAATAAAGTCAGTTTATTTCAGGGTTATTTATCTCAGGTTTTAAAATGAGATATATTATTTTGGGTGTTTCTTGAAACATTTTCTATTGGATTCCTTTTACTAAATATGATGCTTTAAGCCTACTTCCTATAGTTACTTTGTGTTATCTGATTATGTTTAAAATCAGATAACATTTAAATTGGCTTTTTATTTAATTATTCTTCTACTTCAAGTAAGGGATTTTTGTGAGCTTTCCCACATTCCTGTTAGGATACTGGGACCAGTTTATGTGGATTTGCTTACTGTTAAGAGTTGAGATATGGATTAGAGAAATGTTATTTCTTGGTTGTCTCTACAATTAAGAGTTTCGTTAAGGGATGAAGAGTTTTATATTTACTAATTAAGAGGAGGTGACTAGATAATCAATGTTAGGATTATTTTCCTTTTCCTTTTGTTTTCTTGAAGCTCCTTTTATTCTCGCTGTCTATTTCTTTTTTCTTTCAGTTTGCATTATCTTTTACTATTGTAATTAAAACTTTAAATAAAAATTGTTTAAAAAAGAATCTTCTATATTTTCAGAATTCTCTGATGTTATAAAAAATAAAACAGTCTTTTCCTTGTACTTGAAAATCTGAATATGTTTTGTTGGTAGTGGTGACTTGTTTTCATTTTTTTCATTTTTGCTATTTTTAAACTGATGATTCATCCACAAAGCATCTTGTGTGATTCAGTAAATCCGAACCATCCAATTTACCCGTTTGTTTGTGACATATCTGAACATGTCACAGAGAAAAAAAAGCTATTGTTAGAGAAACCTTTTCAAAGATTGTTTAGGAAATTCTTCACACTGACAAAGTCCTTCAAAAATAGAATACTGTATTTAAAGTAAATATAAGTCAACACAAGAAATAATAATAATAAAAAAACCAAAAATGGAATTCTTGTAGCTGAAAAGGCATATGGGACAATTAACAGTCATTTTTTCCAGGATGTCTTTTAGACCATTGATACATTTAAATTGGATTAAATATTACATATTCACAAATTGAATGTGAACATTTGTGGAAGAGGAAGATATATTCATTGAATTGATTAAAGTAAAAGAAGGAACTAGTATTTCCACAACTATGGGCACAACCAGACCACTCTGTTAAAGTCCATGAAGCTATACCAAAAAAATTGTCCTTCTACAAGGGTCTTTGTAGATACCAGTTCTGCCTTGGTAATGAGACCAGTGAGTGGTAACTGTTCTTACTGTTTTAATTAGAGATAAATTAAGGAAAATAATTGATGTGTTCCCCTGTCATTGTTTCTCCTGTGACAAAGTGCCACCTGCTCATAGGAAAAACAACTGCCAGTTGTTCTTCCTAATATGTAATGCTGTGGGGATTGTCATCAGTAAGGGGATTTAAACAGTGGGTTTTGTCACTTGTCAAGTTTCTGAACAGGTTGCGGGCATGGAAGTGTCTAGAATAGTTGGATATGTTTGTTTGTTTGTTTGTTTCCTAGTTTATATTCTACTTTCCTAGTTTATAAGCTAGTTTTCCTAGCTTGTTCCAGAGGTATTATTCAGCAGGTTCTGACCAGTTCTGGAGAACCGGTAGCAGGAATTTTGAGTAGGTCAGAGAACCGGCAAATACCACCTCTGACTGCCCCTGCCCCATCTATTCTCTGCCTCCCGAGTCCCAGCTGATCGGCTGGATCTTCTTTTATTGCCCTGCACAGAACAGAACTGGAAAACAGGTTAGTGGGGTGGGGAGGGAATGGGATTTTGCAGCAACCTTCCTCCAGGAGCGGGGAAGGAATGGAGATTTTACAGTATCCTTCCCCTGCCATGCCCCCCAAGCCATGCCCACAGAACCTGAGTAAAAAATTGTTTAATCACACCACTGGCTTGTTCTTATTCTGCTCCAGTAATGACTGCTTCTGAGTGGTCCCCAAACATTTAAAGGATTAAAAAGAGAAAGCCACTGGGACACATCTGGGTTTAAGTTAGTTGTGTAATCCATCAAAAAGCCATTTTCAGAGAACAGCATAGCCCTTTCTTATTTAGCATCATTCCTCAACATTTGTCAGTGAAGATTCTCAGTAGTCCAGGTAGAGTTGTCTGGAATTATTGCAACTGGACTTCTTTTCTTGTTGGGTTGAAACATTTTGCTGCTTATCCAAGTAGCTTCTTCAGATTGAAGAAGCAACTTGGATAAGCTGCAAAATGTTTCAAATCAACAAGAAAAGAAATCCAGTTTCCATGTCTCAACTTTCAGAGTGCTCAACATACTTTCACTGAAGGATCAGAATTTTGTTATTTTTTCTCAAGATCACTTCCAATGTACATAATCGTATCCATCGCACATTTGCCAAACAGGAATTGAAGCCGAAGTACATAGAAACACACTTTTTCCTTCATCCCAATCTTATATAAACTTTCTTAGAGGTTCCCTCTGTGTCTTCTTTATCCAAATGCCTATTTCTTTGCTACCTTTTCCCTCAAATGTCTCATTCCCAGTGCAAGTCCACTAATTCATGTCTGCAATCTATTAAATTTTATCCAATTAATCCCTGATTTTCTTCCTTGATGGCTCAACCATAATGAGTTATCTCCAATCCCGTTTTCATCTTTAATTCAATGCAGTACTCTGTAATGAAAGTTTAATGTAAAGTATGGATTCAATTTATAGTAGTCTTGTCCAGTTTATTCTCTTTTTTCTTTTATCTGCATTTCTCATTATTGTTTTGTCTTTACTTTTACCTGGCTTATCCCATCTCATTTCTACTGGAAGAGGTGTCACTGAGCTAGAATAAATGAGAACCTATGTGCAAAGCATAATAATTTATCATTCCTACAGGAGTAAGATGCACACCGTCATGCAATTATATTAAAATTATAATTAATGAATAAGTGTAAATGTACTTAATGTCTTTAAAAATTGAAGTATGGTTCCAACACAGTTGTCATCAATAAAAATCTATTAACCACCTGTTCTACTATCCTATCCAGCAACACTTCAATGTCTAATCATTCCATCACATTGACTACATATTTTTTGTAAAAAAATATGGTAATTGTAACAGATAATATCCCAAAGATTATGTGAGCTTTTGTGTGTGCAAGGGGGGCGGGGGGGGAGAACATAAATGTAAATGTTTTGAAATTAAAATCATTTGCAAAAATAGGTAGCATACTCCATATTTTCCTATCTTAGGAAATGTATAATATTTGCAAAATTTGAACAGGCTTCAAAGGTAAGGAGAGTGAGAATGAATGGATAATAGCAAATATGTAGCAAATAATAGCAAATATATAGCTGCAGGCTGAATTTCGGTCACAGTTTATTTGTTTATTTATCAGGACAAAGTAAACTATTTCTGTGTGCAGCAACCAAATATTGACTTCCACCCATATATTTAATGTAATGCCAGATCATTGTAATGCATGAATGGGCACTGTCTGAAATGGCCCAAGATTATGGAGGGAAAAAACTCACACAAGCCTGAGTGAACAAAAAAATAGCAAGCTAGGAATGAAAAAGTGGGCCATTAACTCATGTACCTTTGTTTCTTTTTTAACGTTATCCTTAGGCACTTATTCAGCCAGCACTTATGTAACTGATGGATCATGTAGATGCTGAAGTCAGCAGCATTAAATAGATGCTTTGTCTTTCAGAAAGATGAGCTATATATGGTAAGTTCTCCACTCTAAGAAGCATTAATATTTAATCTGGAAGAGCTAAATTATCATATCAAACTCACTGTTTATTGGGCTTCATCTACACTTAGTAATATTATAAGGCATATGTTGATTTGATGAACAATTAAACTATAGAAACCAAACTCTAAACATTCCTAACCCGGAATCTAACTATATCACAGACCTCTATGACCATTCATAAAGCCTTAAACTGGTAAACAATGAGGCCATAGATGCAATTTCACCTCCTATTCTTCTTGTTTTCCTTGCAAAGAACCATGAGTTATTCTTGCTTTTCCATGAATGTGAGAGCAGCTTTCTGTAATCCATAAACCAAATAAATCAGGATTCTCGAGAGATCTTATGCTACTGATTTATTGTAGATAACAGAGGTTTTGAAAACAACACTTTCATTTCTGGAGATCAGAACTGAAATCCAGAATATATTTCAAAAGAAGGTTTGGAAGACTTAAAATCCATACAGAGGAATTACATAACTACTGGAATAGTGGTATAACAATGACAGCAGCAAGGGTAAATACTGCTGCTGCTATTACTACTGCTACTACTATTACTACAAACACCAACAGCAATGGCAGCATATTACCTCCTGTCTGTTGTGGTAACATGTTGTTAATTGAGACGAGCTTAGCATTGTTTATGATGCTTCATGGCCAAGTAGGAATCTAAACCATAACTTCCAGTACTAATGACAAGTAGGGATGAATGATATTAGACATTTTTGTTTATTTTTCTTATTGAATATTTTTTGGAAAAAATATTTTGAATATTTTATGACCGTTGATACTATACACATTTAATAGACATTGTGTGCATGTTTCCATGAATGCATTTGTGTATGGATTTTCTCTAATACATATACAGACCATTTATGTGTTTTACTATTAAACTATTTCAGAACAAAGTCTGCAGAGATTCTCAGTCATCCAGGTCATGGTTGCCCCAAAGGTGCTTTTTTAGGAGGCAATTGGACTTTCTTGTTTTCTCTTTGAAGATGCTTCGCTTCTCATTCAAGAAGCTTCTTCAGCTCTGACAGGATAGTGGGGAATGGAAGGACTTATATACAAGAAATATAAATATAAAAATAAATCCTTCCATTTGTCGCTATCCTGTCAGAGCTGGATGAGAAGCGAAATGTCTTCAAAGAAAAAACAAGAAAGTCCAGTTGCCTACTGAAAATGCACATTTGGGACTATTTCAGAACAATGCATCACATTTGACTAACATTTGATAAGAAGAACTAGATAAATATGTGTATAAATATCTATATGAAAATATAAATAAAAGAAATTTTTATCACCCATTAAGTCAGTGGGGGAAGCCAGATTCACTTAACAACTGCATGTCTCACTTAATAACTGCAGTGATTCACTTAGCAACTGGGGCAAAAAGATCATAAAGAGGGGCAGTACTCACTTAACAACTGTATTGCTTAGCAACAAAAATTTGGGGCTCCACTGTGAGTGTAAGTTGAGGATTACCTATAATGAACTGCATCTCCTACACTGCATCAGTAAACCATCACACTTATTTTTAGACAGTTATCTATTTTTCTCCTCTAAAAGGACCAAAATAAAAGAACAATAAATGGGGTGATTCAATGATACTGTGTAGGGATATTCCTATAGGCTCTTACATATTATTGTGATTGTTTTCATTATTTTGATTTACATCTGGTTTTGAGGACTGCTTATATCTCACATTCAGGAACTAAGAGAACTAGAAATCTACTTGGAAAAGGCTGACACAGATTAAAAAAAAATGGGACTGTGTATCTTGGGGATTGTAGTTTCTCTGTTATTGCCCAAGATTATTAACTGGTAAAAGCAGGTTAATTCTTCTGAAGCAAAGGTAGCTTTCTTTGACTGATGCCACTTGAGAAATAATATGTTCATAATCATATGGTAGGTAGCAAAGACATCAGCTCTCCATATAGTGATTTAGCGATGATACCAATGTTATACTGGGGGAAAAAACTGTGTTAAATAAAAACCCTAGTGATTGAAGCATCAAGGACAAAGTATCTTTCCCATTATAATTTAATCCTTGCTAGATATTCAATTTGCCTGTTATCAACCTCTTTTCCCAAACTATCTTTGGGGGTTAAGAGGGACTAGGGAAATAATATTACATTTTCAATACACTGAGGTTTTCTTATTCTCAGATTGATTTCACATTTTAAAGTTCACCTGTAGCCAAGCAGAACAAAAACAATTTACAAATAGTTGAAGTTTTGAATCTCTAAAATGAGATCTATTTACTTTGATATGTGCAGTCATTTATCCATACTGACTTCAATGAATCAGCTACATTGATGCTAGGAACAGATAGACTATCTTTAGAAAAACTCACTGCACACTTATTGTTATTTAAAGTATTTTTGCAGGGAAAATGTCTCTTTTGTGGAGTGATATCTTTCAATAATTATTCATGGCTTCAGGATTACATGATTCAAAACTAGTTGTGGGATGAGACTGAAGTTTAAATTTGGATTCCTTAACATTTGTAATATTAAGATGTTTTCCCCATCCCTTTTTAAAATTAATTTTGGAAGGTTCTGTTTTTTATGGCAGTTAATATCTAGATTCCTTTGAACCCAGAAAATAAATTCAGTGTTGCCAAATCTGATAAACTGTCCATGGTCACTCCAGAGGGCAAAATATTTTCTTTCTAGGATAGAAGAACTGCCAGTCATTGTTATTTTAAGTTGCCTCTGCTTCAGCATCTGTTTTAAACTTATTTCTCTTTGAATATGAGATTCTAGTCAGGGATCATATCATAAGCATAATGGCAATGCAGGCTGACTTGGCCTACTGAAAGATGAAAGTTAGTGAGTTCAATTACAACAGGCGAAGTGTTATTTCTCCTAGTTTTGATCATATTACACAGGGTAGCATGTAAGTACTGAATTCTGAAATAATTGGCTGATACTATCTGCATCCAAATATGCATTATGGTTAATGGCTTCTAGTTTAATAAGCAGCTCAAAATGGTATTACCTGAGGCACCATGCAAAATATGGAAAACAAATCTATGTGCTACTTGACTTATGATTATTTTTCTATTTCCACTTAGCAAAAACAAGAGTTCATTAGGAAGGACCATGAAAAAGTTTACCAAAATCCAATTCCCAGTAGATCCATTTCAGATTGCAAGCTTTCTCTATTGATTTCTTAGGAGTTAATTTGTTCTCCCAATTCAAATCAGTAACAGGCCTGAACAGTCATGCACTGGCCAAAAGAAGTCATTTTCTTGCACTTACCCAATTACTTGCTGCAGTTCTAAATTGCTCTCTTTCAACTCAGATTCTTCTTCCATCTAAAATAGTGATATATTGCAAAAATAAATAAATAAATAAAGACTGGTCTAAACCATAGACTGAAAATTTATCTGCTTTCATATTGTATCATATGTTGAGCAGTGCCATGTTTTTTTAGACAACTGATGTGTTTCTGAAATAAATAACCCAAGTGAACAGAAAAAACATTAAAGTACATAAATTCAAAGCTTTATACCAAGCAGAATGACTGAATAGGATAAGATTCCCTAAGATAGACTTTTGATTCCTAATTTCTATTTTGGACTGCCTTCAGATCTTGTTATAAAATGCAAAGCAGTAATATAAATATTATTAATTCATTGCCACTTTTTGCAGCATGGCCCCAGCACTCCTAAAATAGCTGGCATGTTCTTGGCCTGAACAAAATGGCGGGGGTCTTTTCTAATGGATTAGAAATCCAATAAACAAGCAAACAAATAAATCTCACGCCAAAGATAAAACTAGCTTTAAAGCAACAGTATCCTGCATTTATATACTTGTCAGCTTCATTGTCTCTCGTATGACCTAACTTTATAATAATAATACATTTAAATAGTTGGGATGATAACCAACTATTTAGTACCAGGAATGTCTCAGATGGTGCAATTCTGTTTTGAGATAAACATGGATCTCTTGGGGAGAAATAAGCTTGTAGAGATTTAAACATATTAATATGAAGGTAGGTCATATTAGAGATAATGAAGCTGACAAGTATATAAATGCAGGATTCTGTTGCTTTTAAGCTAGTTTTATCTTTGGCCTGAGATTTATTTGTTAGCTTGTTTATTGGATTTCTAATAACTCAGTGGTGATGCTGGACAATGTACAAATTAAAAACACTACCGCAATGCATTAAACCAAGCAAATTATAAGACACATGTACTGGCGGGGGGAGAGACATACACCATAAACAATCAACATAATACACTCCAGGAAAATGTATCCCAATTTACCCTCAATTGGTTTGGAAAAGAAAATGAAAAGAAAAGTGGGAAGAGGTTACCTTAATTCTTTTGAAGAATTTTAGGAGACAATGTAAAACATACAAGCACATCTGGACACATAAGGATCTTGTCTCTGATGAAAACAAAATAGTTGGTGATTGTTTAACTTTTTGTTGTTTTTATTAGACAACTGTGGGTCACTACTATTGAATACAACATATACACCAGAGTTGGTATTCAGCCAATTCTGACAGGTTCTGGAGAACCGGTAGCGGAAATTTTAAGCAGTTCAGAGAACCAGCAAATACCACCTCTGGTTGGCCCCGCCCCCATCTATTCTCTGCCTCCCGAATCCCAGATGATTGGCTGGGTCTTCTTTTGCTGCCCTGCACAGGAGAATGGAGCTGGAAATCAGGTTAGTATGGTGGGGAGGGAATGGGTATTTTAAGGTATCCTTCCCCTGCCATGCCCACCAAGCCACACCACATCCACAGAACCGGTAGTAAAAAAAATTGAATACCACCACAGATATACACATATGTATAATGTTTAAAATATATTACAAGATCTTGTCAGCCAAGATATATAGACATGGAACAATAGTATGTCAAACAATTGTCACAACATTTTTATTTGTAACTTATATATATGCAATATAAATCCAATCCTTGCATCTTAATATTTGGGCACTTTATATCCATGTTCAGATGGAACATAGATGAGATTTAACAGTGTGCTCTACTCCATCAGATAAACATCATTCAGCACTATTGCATTGCTCTCAGTGGGATTGGATGACCTAAAAAAAGAAATGCAATGTAACCACTGAGCAGTATATTGTTCTGCTATACTTAGCCCTTGGTCTTCAACTGAAGGTTGGATCTCCTATTTGATCACAGCTTGACCTAAAGTTGTAATAGCTGTCCTATGGTTATACAGATGTAAGATATCACATGTGTCCCATTTTGCTTAATTTGTTGCCTCAGAAAAGTTGAAGATTTTCCCAAACGAACTTAACCTTTGTGGAGTTTTAGAATTGGTCAAGGGATCTTCTAAAGAACATAAAGTCTCATGATCCACATACAAACAGTAGGCATGGGAATATTCCTAAACCTACTATGCAACACAACAACTTGTTAAATATGCATGTCACCATATTTAGGTTTGGAACTCTTTTTCATTATGTTTAAAGCAATAACTTTTCATAGAGGTGCAGAAACTGAAACAGAAAATGTTGAAGTAAAACAAGTAGAGCACTGTAAATCAGGGGTGGGATTCAAATTTTTAACAACTGGTTCTGTGGGCGTGGCTTAGGTGGTGGGTGTGGCTTGGTGGTCATGTGACTGGGTGGACATGGCTTGGTGGTCATGTTATTGGCTGGATGTGGCCAACTCAATATCACTCACTTCGAGGCATGCATCTCCTCGCCTGGCCTCTCGTGACTGTGGGAATGCTGCAACAGTCGTAAGTGTGAAAAATGGTCATAAGTCACTTTTTTCAGTGACATTGTAAGTTTGAATGGTCACTCCACACAAGCAAAGTACCAGTAAAGGAGGGGAAAAAAACTCCAGAGAAGTTCCTGAGACAGGAAGTCTAGTCCTGCCAAGAATGTAATAAGGGTTAATGGAGAGGCAGTTTCTGTAAGCAACACCAGAATGTTTCCTTCCTGCCTTCCTTACAGGATTAGGCCAGTAATTTCTTCTAACAACCGGTTCTCCAAACTGCTTAGAATGTTAACAACCAATTCTAGCGAATAGGTGAGAACTGGTAGGGTCCCACCCCTGCTATAAATGTATGATTATCTGAGTTTTGCACCAAATGGCAAATGTTGCTTATTTTTGTTAAAAAATCAATTAATTATCCCCTACTTTTAAGGGAAGGAATAGTGAAAGAGCTTAGTTTTCACTAATGATGGCTTTTTTTGATAACAATCCTGATCAAATTATCTTGCTGGGTCAGCTGTTAGGTACTTGGAGAAATTGGAGGCTAGGAAAATTATTGGGTAAATAATTAAACATCAAGAGGTAGAAAACCTTGCAGAAAATGTGGTTGAGCACCATAACAGATCATCATGAAACCTTTTGTGTTTGTTTGTTTCTTTTCTACTTATAAAATCTCTGTACAATGATGACAGTAAACTATTTCAAGCAATGGAAGCCCTGCTTTATGTAGATCTGGGTAGGTTTCATTGCAAATAGGCATAAAGTCCTGCAATCTATATAACTGTTGTACTGGATTTCAGAAGTAATAAATATTTCATAAAGGTAGAGTTGTTAAAGGCCATTTAGACCATCACATTTAAGTCCCTCCTCAGTGTTCAAATCAATGTTAAACCATCCATAGCTGCCTAGATTCTGCTTGAGTGCATCCACCATTTCCTTTTTTTAATCAGTTCAAATAAGTCATAATGCTATAAATCTTTTCCTCACATTCAACCAGAATTCAACTTTCTTTAAGTTACAATTATAATTTTGTGCTTTGCTTTATGAAAGAATAGAAAACAAGTATTGACTTTTGGGATGACAACCAGAGGTGGTATTCAGCAGGTTCTGACCAGTTCTGGAGAACCGGTAGCAGAAATTCAGAAAACCGGCAAATACCACCTCTGACTGGAGATTTTACAGTTTCCTTCCCCTGCCATGCCCACCAAGCCACGCCCACAGAACCGGTAGTAAAAAAAATTGAATCCCACCACTGATGACAACCTTCAAATACTGTTACAAAACTTGTCTTTTTCTCAAAGGTAAATATAAGTAGCTCCACCAATCTGTTCTCAAAAGCCTTAGTGCACCAGTTCCTTGATAATACTAACTGTTATCTGTACCTATGGTATTTCAGCCATTAAAGTATTGTCCAGAAAGGTCCAGAGTGCCTGAGGTGAGGTATAATAAATTCAGAATGTTCTCCCTGTGATTTGAAAATTATACTTTTATTGAAGAAGCCTAAAATTATGCATGTTTTAGCAGCTTTATTCCCTTGTTAATTCACATCCAGTATCTGTTAATTGCAGGAATCTTTTCAAAGTTGCTATTACCATGTCATCTTATATTTGTGCAATTGTAAATCTTTTGTAAGTGAAGTGCTGTCACTATTTGCCATTTTCCCATTAAGTCCAGACCATTTCTCCAGTTTATCAAAATTATTTTGAATTTTCTTTTTTCTTTTTAAATGGAATATTAGTTATACCAGTTTTGCATTTTTATGCATTTGGAAAATATTTCCTTTATCTATTAATCCCAATAATTAGTGAAAATGTTCTAGATTCTGGGACCAAATATGGTAGATTTCCATGTCAGACATTTGAGATAATTCAGTTAAAAAAACAGACACTGTGAGGATTTATGAAATGCTCCTTTACTATGTCCCAAGTTTCTGTCTGTCCCATCTTGCATTAAACAAAATCAAGGTGGGTTTATTTTAAATTTCTTTGTCATGCATGCTTCTTTATATCTTTGGACTGTATAATCTCTTGTCTCAGTGTCTTTTAACAGCTTGCTTATACATTCTCCAAGGTAAGCTCTAAATTTAATTCTATCCCATGTGAACCATTGTCCAGTGTGATGAAGAAAAATAGATGAGAACTATTTAAGTACAGTTGTCAAACTGGCTGTTGCTCCACCTAAGAGACATGCTGTTGAGTCTATATTTATTTAGCTTGCCCATTAAAATGTCATGTTCCACAATCTATTAAGGAAACTATTAAATCAACAATGGAATAAAATAGTCTGATGAAACTTCTTTTTAACAAATCCATTTTAGCAATAACTACATTGTTTGCAAGGTCTATACAAATGCATTATGTTATTATCTAGTTTATTAGATTCCCATTTATCAATATAATACAGATTAGTTTCTGTTTTCTAGTGTTATAAGCTATATGGAGATATAATTTAAAACTTTCATGGCAGACTCCTTCTTCCAAGAATTCCCTAGTAAGAATTAATTGCAATATGCTTCTACTACCAGTAGTCACTCTGGACCTGCTAACATGTCCTATACTGTTTTTACCCTTCATACTCAGGACATTTTCTTACAGGCCAGTTCTAGGAAAATGGAATTTAAGATGCTTATCATGGCCAAAATCCAGAAACATAAGGGGTAGGTAGATGTCTGTGCAAATATACACATAAAGTAGAATTCAAAGATAAATCTATCTATCTATCTATCTATCTATCTATCTATCTATCTATCTATCTATCTATCTATCTATCTATCTATCTATCTATCTATCATCTATCTATCTTCCATCTATAAAAAAGTGAATACCACTCATGCATGATCACAAAATCTCCAGAACCATAAAGCCTACAAACTTGAAATTTGGCATATATGTTCTTCTTGGCTTCTAGGTGCTCACTAAGAATGGGTTTTTCAAAATGACCATCAGAGCATTAGTATTTTGTACATTATTATTAACATGCTCTGATGCTAAGGAGTTCTATTCCCCCTCTCTCCTGAAAAGAAATCTGTTCCAAATGCAAAACACAAGCAGAGGAGAGGGGTTTCAGTTTCAGTTTTAGTTTCACAGCAGCAACCAGCTTTAGTACAGAACAGTTGAGCTAAGCTACGCCCAGGCTCCTTGCTGTCTCCTTCTTGCTCACACAGCAAATTTTGTTTAAATTTCCAAACAGCCCTCAACTCTCTCACACACTGACAGGATGCTAGCCAGATGAATACCAATGGATGCTGGTAGGCAAAGGCACAATTTTTCCCCTTATTTTCCTCCCCCAAAATTAAGCCTGATCACATAGTTTCGTAGCAAAGCACGGGTATAGAGCTAGTTTCTTTATAAAAAGGTATTGAGAAAAAAAAAGATAAATAAGATGATGCAATCATTACATGCATAAGATAGCTCCTATCAGTGGGCTTCCAAATCTTGCAGTTTCCTATTACTTCCCTGATATATATACATCAGTTGACATTTTATATATCAATGAATTGAATGGATTGCAATTGGACATTTCCAGTCAGGACATAGAAAACAAAGAAGAAATGGTGTTTCTCCCATTGTTAGGAAGCATATATCAAGAATAGTACTTAGGTACAATGCAATTAATGATTGAATCATATCAATTACTTTGTGTTCAACCCTTTAATATGACAATTATCAAAGTTTATGTTCCAACCATTGAGGTAGAACAAAAGTTTGTGGGCGTGTATGTATGAGTTTTATGGTCAAGTTCAATTTGAGGTTAGCAAAATATGAGAGCAAGATCTACTGCTTATAATTGGGAGCTGGAATACCCAAATTGGAAATATTAAGTAGAAAAATATGTACTTTGGCTGTATAGACTTAGAAACTGAAACAAAGCCAAATGATGGTTTATCCATTTCTACAGATTCCATATTAACAGATATTTCAAATGCAAATGATGTCTCTCTCTATATATATGGGCATCATCAGATAAAAATCATCAGATTATTGGTAGAAGGAGATGTAAGAGTTCAGTTATAATAGCAAAGACAGGGCTGGAGGTTGCATGTGGAATAGATTACAAACAGTTCATTTGCAAGATAAGGTCATGGCAGAAGAAAACCAACCTGTTTTTACAATGTGATTCTCAATGTATATTCATTATTTTTTAGGATAACATCAGGAATCAATTTAAATTCTGGAGCATCATGATATGGAGGCAGAGGAACTGTGGAATGAACCTAAAGAAGTTGTTAAGGGTAACTGTGAAAAGAGCCTGCCAAAGATCAAGAAACAGAAGGCAAATGGATGTCAGAACAAATGATGGAAATTGCCAAGAGTAGAGAAGCCAAAAGCATAAAAGATAAAGAAAAGAACTTAACGAAGTGTTTCAGAAAGCTGTTAGAAAAGACAAGAAGCAGTATTATGAAAACATCTGTAAAGAATTTAAATCAGAAATACACGAAGAAACAAGGAAAGTCTTCCAAAAGATCTCTGAACTCAGAAGAGCGTTCCAGTCAAATTGTATGGTAAAGAATACCAATGAAGAGATAGTAATTTATTCCAAGAAAATCAAAGACAGGAGGAATATACTGGATTTCTGTACAGTAAAGTTGTCATCATCTAGGATACTCCGTACTTACAAAAACATCTAGTAATAGACAATTAAGTTAGATTTGAATTTTGCTGATTATAAAATTAGAAGGCTAGGAGAATTGTTGGGATGTCTACAGAAATACCGAAAAAGAATCAGTAACAGTTCTAACCAAACTGTGCCAGGAAATCTAGATAAATTTGAATGACACTGCGGCCCACAGATTGAAAGATGTCAATCTACATATTAATTCTAAAATAGGAGACTTAACAAAAGGGTCAGACTATTGCATGGTATCCTTTATTGTATATGCTAGCAAAACAATGCTTAGAGTCATCCAGTACCAGATTGCCAGCTGTTCAATCTAGCTTTAAAAAAGTCAGGGACCATAAAACATCTTTGCCAATGCATGCTGGAGAATCCAAAGAATGCCAAAAAGACATCAGTATGTATTTTATTGATTACAAACATGTTTCTGATTTTGATGACTATGTCAAGTTGTGGAAAAGGAGACACCCAGAACATATCTTTAAGCCCCATGAAAAACTTGTACTCGTCAGGAATCACAGGACAAAACACGGTGAAACAAATTGACTCCAGGTTGGTAAAGAAGACACACAAGGCTAAATATTTTCTCCTATTCATCCAGTCTATATACTGGATATATACTGAAGGTAGTGGAACTGGAAAATATTTAGTTTGGTTTTAATATTGGAGGAATAAACATAAATAACCTGTGCTAAATTGATAACATAGTTCACACTGAAGCCTGTAAGCCTGCTGTAAGGCCTGAAACTGTTGAAGCTGAGTAAAGTAACTTCCAGGCTATGGGAAACAATTTTGAAAACAATTCCCAACATGTAGGGAGCGTGCATAAGTGCACCAACGTGCCTAACGTCCCTATCCTATTGTTTATTTTTCTTTTTCTTATATGTATCCATTTCATGTATACCTGTTATCTTATAATCGCTTGACAAATAAATAAATAAATCTTTCCAAGATTATGGTGAGACTAACCAAGTTTCTATTGGAGGCAAAAGGCAAGAGCTAAAAGCCTGGAGCATAGATATATAAAGTTGTGCATTCTTGCTGTGCTATGATGAGTCACTCAGACTGTTTAGCCTTCATTCTAATTTATTTATGTTTCTAATCTGTTTGTGTCATGTAGTGGAGGCAGATTGAGGATAAGACATCCATCCTGGTGCTCTTTGATCTTTTAGCAGTTTTCAATACTGTCAACTACAATATTCTTTAGGCTCACTTTGGGGGTTAGAGGTTAGCAGAATTGTTTTACAGTTGTTCTTTTTCTTTCTCTGTGCCATATTCAATTGATGTTGACAGGTGATAAGAGTTCACCCACCACCATTCCCTTGTGGTATGCCATAGGGCTCAAAAGTCTATTCTCTTCCCTTTAACATCTGTATACAAATGCTTGGTGAGGTAATCTATTGGTCTGGAAACAGGTATCTTCAATATGCTGATGATATACAGTGGTACATATTGACTCTGGGAAGACCAAGCAATGCTATCAAAATACTATCCCAATGCCTGGAAGCTAAATATGTCTGGATGAGGAGGAAAAGATACAGTCTCAATCCTTAGAAGACTGACAGTCTGCCTTTCTTTGGCAACTTCTGGCTCTAGGGAATATTCAATTGCTAGTTTTAATAGGGTTATAGTTTCCCATTCAACTTTTGTACAATTTAGTAGCCTTCTTGGACTTTCAGCTCCTGTTTACCCAGCAGGAGGAGTGCTCTTAAAAAACTATCCAGAAGCTACAATTCTGGGAATAGTTATAGAATGCAGTGGCACAGACAGCCAAGGGGACTATTGCATTATGGTCATGTAACCCAACTGCGTCATGAACTGCAGTAGTTACCTATTAGCTTCCAAGTGCAATTTAAGCTGATGGTTATTACCTTTGAAGCCGAGGTGGTATTCAGCAGGTTCTGACCAGTTATGGAGAACTGGTATCAGAAATTTTGAGTAGTTCAGAGAACCAGCAAATATCACCTCTGACTGGAGATTTTACAGTATCCTTTTCCTGCCAGAACCAGTAGTAAAAAAAATTGAATCCCACCACTGCTTTGGAGGACTTCACTGAATATGGTCTGAAGAATCTGAATGACCTCTTATTTCCAACTGTTTCTGCCCATCCAGTATGATCAAGTAGGATGGGGGAACTCGAGATCCCATTGATTAAACAATGTCATCTTGCAGGACCCAGGAAGCACACTTTCTCTGTTGTAAAGTATGCCCTCTGTAATGATATCTTCCCAGACATTCAACTAACTTCCACCCTATTTACATTCAAGAAATTACTGAAAAACTGAAAGCCTTGGTTGTCCTTTGTTTGTGGCTGATTTAGGCAGGGCTTTAAAAAATTTTTTTCTGGTATTTCTTTAAAAAAAAATTGTATTATTTGGTACAGATCAGAGGTGGTATTCAGCAGGTTCTAACCAGTTCTGGAGAACCGGTAGCAGAAATTTTGAGTAGTCCAGAAAACTGGCAAATACCACCTCTGATTGAAGATTTTATGGTATCCTTCCCTTGCCACGCCCACCAAGCCACGCCCACAGAACTGGTAGTAAAAAAAATGAATCCCACCACTGGTACAGATTTGTTTGTTTAGGCCCTTATGAAAAGATAGAAGGGTTGCGGCCAACCTCACATTGAGGGGACAAGATGTTCCAGAGGGCAGGAGCAACAGCAGCTAGAATACTTGGGCTGCAGGACCCACAGCACACCTCCTCTTCAATTTACATTATCGTAATTTTTTTCTTGATTAACTGCAGACCCCTAAATATATTAAATGCCTCCCACCAGAGGTGGTATTCAGCAGGTTCTGACCAGTTCTGGAGAACCGGTAGCAGAAATTTTGAGTAGTTCGGAGAACCGGCAAATACCACATCTGACTGGCCCTGCCCCCATCTGTTCTCTGCCTCCTGAGTCCCAGGTGATTGGCTGGGTCTTCTTTTGTTGCCCTGCACAGGAGAACAGAGCTGGAAAGCAGATTAGTGGGGTGGGAAGGGAATGGAGATTTTACAGTATCCTTCCCCTGCCATGCCCATCAAGCCACACCCACCAAGGGGCTTCGTCACGCCCACCAAGCCACACCCACAGAACCGGTAGTAAAAAATTTAAATCCCACCACTGCCTCCCACTCATGTTTCCACAATGCTACTACCATGCAGATGTGAACATGCTGACTCCCATCCTTCTCCAGCTTCAGTTGCACCAATTTGAGGAGACAGGTTAAAGTGCTTTTATAATTTGATACTGACTTTTTTTTTCTCTTCCTCTGTCAGTATTGTAAGCTGCCTTGGGAATATCAGAACATTGAAAAAAGGCTGACTGATGCATTCAATAATTAAAGAAACTGTCGGTACTTCCTATTAATGTATGGGTTTTGAACAGTGTGTGCTTAGCCCGTTTCATGCTCAAGTATGCATATGGGATTTCAAGCCAATTGAGATTCTCATATATATTCAAAAAAATATGACAGGGGCTGACTAAACATGACACATTTTTATGTTCTGTTAATAGAGAATGTATTCTGGAGCATATGTTCATGATCTCTTGCCAAGAGATGAGTTCCTCCCATAGCTGCTGCTAGAGAACAGCAGAAAAACCTTCTGTTGGTGTGGCACCTTTCCATATGATGCTGGGAATGAAAAAAAGCTACACACAGTTGATTGTAATGTACAGTTCCTGCCCCAATACAAGAGCTATTATTATTTCACCAGTTGGACTGATTCCATCCACCCTATTGGATAAATTCCAATCTTCGTGGCTGCAAATATTTTTTTTAAAAAAGTTCTTGTCTTTCTAAAGTTTTTATTGTGTCTTAAAAACATGGACACTAAGTGAATCAATAGATAACAGTTCCTGAACATTATCAGAATGGAAGAGGTCTTAGTCCAATATCAGCATAATTTAAATATCCTAGATGAAAATCAAACTAATCATATCAATTCATTAAGATTTACTTTAAGGCCAGATTCAACAGGCTTCCCTCAATACTTTCATATGGGAAATGTAATAAGGTTTGTATAGCTAGATGAATCTGCCTTTTTGGTGACAATAGAATTGGATCCATCCTTCAAGTGTTGTTACATTGTCCATTATATAACAATGCCCAAAGAAGGTCCATTTTTCTTCTTTTGTAATACATTATAAATTGACCTGATGAATTTTATATTGATTTTCTGATAAGAATACCCCTATCATATATAATATAGCCAGGTCTTGTATAACAACAATGAATGGGTATTAGTAATTACTCTCAAGATTACATCAGTATTTACTTTTCTATCTGTATGTTAATCATTCTTTTTTGTAATCTACAATTAAATTTTACAAAAAAAAATATGTCTGTATTGTTAAATTATTTTATTACAAGTTGTATATTCCCCTTTTAGATTTAGAGTTTTAAGTTTTAAAAATGGCTTTAATGATGTATCATTTATTTCATTCTGTTTAAATATACCATATTTGTACACTTCCTTTTATTCTACTTTTTTCTTTATAATGGTGATCATACACCAAATCTCTCTCTCTCCCTCTTCCCTCCCTCTCTCTCACACACACGCCTGAGTGTAAAACCTCCCTTTAAGAGAGAGAGAGAGAGAGAGAGAGAGAGAGAGAGAGAGAGAGAGAGAGAGAGCTTATTAAAATTTGGACACAAAGGACAAAAGTGTGGCTATCCTGCAAATTGGATTCCCAAACCTTTAGCTGGAGGAATTGCCAGCTAAAGTGATAGATGGAATGAAGATATTGGTAAACTTGGAGTTTTTCAAGGAAGAAAGGGACAGAGGCCAGACCTTCCCTAGAATTCCTGAAGCCTTTGTCTGGTTATTCTCAAAAGAATGTAGTCAGTCTGGTGAGAGACTTGTAAATAGGCAGGAACAAAACAGAAGCAACTCTGATCAACTGGTGGTGTTGCTTTGGTTTCTGGCACCTGGCACAATTGACTAATTAACTCAATTGGGAATGCAAAGATATTTCACATAGTTTGTGACAGCACAAGCATGCTGGTTTTTTTTATAAATTGGACATCACTATATTATTTTTTCATGTTTGAGTAGTCTAATGTAATAGGGACAAAATAGTAAGCTACAATCAATTCTTTGTTGCTCTTATTTAATTTCCACCATTAAGTGGAAGAACAGGAAGCAAGTTCCAGATTTCTCTTGCTGTTTTTCCTATGGCTATAGGCTACCTATAAAACAACTTGGTAAAATTTCTATATCTCAGGAAAAATAAAATTACCTAGTACATTTTCTATGTTAAAAATGTAAGTTATAATTTATCTTAGCTGATAGCTTACAAAACAGTTAGAAACAAGGAAGAACCATTTTACATGCTTTTTATTGATGTAGCATTTCACATTAAGCCAATGGGATAAAGGCAGTTAAGAGAAATGATAAAGAAATAGTAAAATATTCAAAGTCTAGTAAAAAGAAAAAAAAATCCTACATTCTTGGTCTAATGCAAGGATTGAACAAGAAAATGCTGACAACCTTTCTGAAGGTGAAAAAAAAAAAAAGGAAGCTAAGAAGAAAACCAAATGTATTCCCTAGCTTTAACATGACACAAGAGAAGTCACTCTTCTTGATAGTGAGAAACAATTCTTTGAACTTGTGAAAATCTGTAAGAGGGTTTCTCATGCAGATCTGATTTCCCAGGTGTAATTATTTCCTAAATAAGCAAGCTCTCAATCACATCTAAATCTTGAGAAATGTCTGTCTGACTATCTGTCTATCTAACAATCTATTATATGTCTGTCTATCTGTTGTCTGTCTATCTATGTCATCTATCACAGGGGTGTCAAACTCACGAAGACACATTGTCTTCACGTGATGTATCACAACATATTTCCCTTTGTTAAACTGCGGGTGGGCGTAGCCAGCGCATGATGCATCCAGCCTGCGGGTTGTGAGTTTGATACACCTGATTTATCATCCATCTCTCTCTCTCTCTCTCTCTCTCTCTCTCTGTCTCTGTCTCTGTCTCTGTCTCTCTCTCTCTCTCTCTCCCTCCCTCCCTCCCTCCCTCCCTCCCTCCCTCCCTCTATCTATCTGTCATTTATCATCCAACAATAAAAACGGAAAATAAAAGGAAGGCACATAATCAGCAGGGAACTATATTGGCATTAGGAATCTCATGGGTTGCTGAATGCTAGGTATACATCAGATGTAAAATTTCACAGAAGTTTTACTTAGGGATATTTGTGGAGGAGTCTCTAAAAAGTCAGGATGATAACTACATTGCATATTGAAATCTCACCCCTTTTTAAAAATCTGTGTTACATCTGAGTGGTGTTTGATTGCATGGTTATTGCTACCATTTTGACTTTTTTATGTCTGGTCCCTAAGGACACGCTTGTTCATATTTGTAGAGTATCATACAATATTCAAAATCACTCCAGGTTTCCAGTGACTTCTTTTCAAAGGAAACAAGACTATATCAATGCACTATTAATATCCAGCTAATTGCAGTGTGTATTATATAAATATTTCTGTGTTTATAAAACTAGTAATTTACCTTTCATTATTACAAACATAATACAAAGCAGGATCTTCTATGTTACCAGGTACAAGAATGTACAGTAATATCATAGCAATATTGCCAAAGATTGGGTATATCAGAAAGTGGCTACAAGCTATACTGAAACCAAGACAGTATCAATGAACTATACTTTGAAAGCTGCAAACATTAACAATTGAAAAATCCAGTCCTGAACTGATATGCCATCCAATTCTATACAGTGCATATAGCTTAATGTCTTCTCAAGAGAGCAATATAGACAAATAATGGAGATTTCAGCTGACTCAGGAATTCTAACCAAGAAATATAAGCTACTTCTTGATCGAGAGCCTTAACTTTAATAAAAATGACAATTTTGTTTATTTCTTTTTTTTTAAATAAACAAAGGCATTTTACTGGATTATATTAAAGTGCTTTCCAAACATGAATGGAATATTTTTTACATCATCTTTGTTATACACATTGTGATAGGCATACAAGGCCTTGCAATCATTTCCCTGAGGAAATACAGTCTCTGCGATGTCCTTTAAAAAAACTCACAACTGTATGGAGCTAGAAAAGAACATCAAAAATAATTCATAAAAAACTGATGGGATTATAGATGACAGCATTGAAATATGATACTGACATTGAGTATAGGATTCCAGGATGAGTTTGTGATGGAAAACATCGGTAAATCAGTCATTAAAATAATGAATCAAAAACCTAGATTAAAATTTATATAAAACATGTCAGAGCACATTTCTCTATTTTCTATCAGTCTAATCTTGAATGATTCTTCCAAAGATATTGCCTGCAATACTTGAAATTGTTTTCTGTATTTTTGATAATCAGTTTTGTTCATTTACATCTATGTCTTATAATATTCCATAGACCAACTTTAAAGAAACTTGTCGTGCTTTCTATTATCTATGCTGGCCTTGCCCAGCCAGAAGTGAGTATGTTAGTGTAAGAAATCCTTATCATTGTTGTTGCATGAGGGGATGCGGTGGCACAGTGGCTTAATGAGGTTGGACCTGTTGGTCAGAAATGGTCTGCACTCTGACAGTTTGAACCCAGCTCTGTGAGATGAAGCAAGCTCCCCATCATTCAATCTTTAGCTCCTGCTCACCCAGCAACTCAAAAGCATACAATACTGCAAGTGAGAAAAACCTAGCTGTATTTGTGTGTGTGGAGAGCAGAAAGCTAGTGCTAGACTTGACCAGACACGAAGTAAGGTATGGTGATACCAGCGGTGGAGCCGGGAAGTGCCAGCAACTGAGCCCGACTAGCTAACTGGTGTAAAACTAGTTCACCCCCTGCAGTGCACCAGGGATTCAAGTGCCTAACAGAATGAACTACCAATTGTGTCCAGCATGTGTAGATTTCTCTGATATGGTATGCCATACAATCAATCAATCAATCAATAAATAAATAAATAAATAAATAAATAAATAAATAAATAAATAAATAAATAAATAAATAAATAAATAAATAAATAAATAAAAAATAAATAAAAATAAATAAATAAATAAATAAATAAATAAATAAATCTGTTGCACGGACATTTTAGCTAAGGCTGACAATGTTAAATCCAGAATAATAATGTGTATGTTATGGAACAAAGTCAAGGTAAGGTCTTCATGCATATCTTGTCCCTTATTAGCATTCTAAGTAGTTGAAAAGTTGCACCACATTTTTCCTCTTACATAAAGATTTTAAGTAAAGACTTTAAGAGCAGACAATTATATTGTATATATATATATATATATATATATATATTAGACTATGTCCCTATGGCTTTAATATTTATAAATAAAAATAATTTGGAGTTGATATTAAATGTTTCAATAAGATATTAAGATATTAAGCATATATTTGCGGTTGAAGTCTCATATTATGAAAAAGGAACAAACACAGCTGCTGACATACAAAAATGCTCAGTAAGTTGCTTTCAAAGCCTTAGCTTTTAGAGTTCAATTATCTTAATAACAGCCAATTAGACTGTAATCATAAAACATATCTCAGAGAAAGTTCCATGGCATAATTTAAATTTATTTTTTAATAAAATGTTGTAACTGAGCACTTTGTGGTACATATATATCTTAGATTAAAATCAGTGGGCTATATTTTAACATATTTGATATTCAATTGCTTTTGATTCTTCATATTTGGACTTAGTAACATGTATTTGGGGTTTTCAAAAAACCATGCTTGTATAATCGGTTAGATTATCCAACCATCTTGTCTTCTATGGTCCTCTATTTGGATTGCTTTTGATGCCCTCCCCCCCAAAGTTTCTTTAGTTCCTTTGACTTCACACCTTTTGCTCTGCTACAGTATGCATTGTCAGCTGTGAGGTCTTCTATAGAGAGGTGTGTGCCTTTCCAAATCATGTCCAATCAATTTAATTTATCACAGGTGGATTTCAATCAAGGTTTTATTTTATTTTATTTATTTTTATTTGTCAATTGCTTACAAGATAATAGGTATAAGTAAAAACATAGTTATAAATACATGGATACATATAAGAAAAATAAAAAATATATAAAAGAAACAATAGGACAGGGACGGTAGGCACGTTGGTGCACTTATGCATGCCTCCTATGACGTGTAGAAACATGTCAGCAATGATCAAGAGAAATTGGAGCTAAATTTCAAGTAGTTGCAAAGGATCTGAATACTTATGCCAATGTGATATTTCAGTTTTTTTTTTAGTAAATTTACTAAAATTCTGTTTTTACTTTGTCATTATGGGATATTGAGTGTAGATTAATGAGAAATAAATGAATTTGAACAACTGTAGAATCAGGCTGCAGAATAACGAAATTGACAAAAGTGAAGGGGTCTAAATTCTTTCTGAATGCATTGTATTTCCTGACTTGGAAATGATATCAGTAATAAATCTAAGTTAGCTAATATTTTTTCAGCAGTTGCAATGCCAATTTCTGTTTCAAGTAATCTAACATTTCACGTGACATATTCTTCATGTGTTAATAAGTTGATAGTATACAACTTCAGGGAATACATTTCCTTCTTTTGAAAACTTTAGTTGGTCTATAATCCATTGAAACTACTGTAAAATCTTAAGTCTTAACATTTCTTTGACTTAATATCTCTTAAATGTCATTTGCTACAAATACTGAAGAACATCTCTATAATTAGTCTTTCTGTCTAATACATTCTTACAGATTTTATATTTTATTTATAGTTTGATAAATACCATAACTGAGTTGTTCAACAGAATTATTATGGTATATAGAAATAGTTCTGTAGTCTGGAAAAAACTCCTTTTACTAGTTAATCAGCTAAATAGTATCTTGCCCAAAATGAAGGATTTTAGTAATACTTATTAAGGTCAAAGAAAATTTAGAGAAGAGGATGTAAAAATACAATGCAAATATATTTCTTTCAATTTTTTTATCTGATCAAGGAGGCTCAAAAGCAATGCATTAAGAATAGTAAAGTTAGAAAAATTAGCATTCTGGTGTTAATAAATATGTGTGGTACAATACATTTCTACTTTGGCTTAAAATGCCACTTTATTAACATGTCAAGTTAATAAAGACCCAGTTAGTGTCAGTACAAAATATTTAATTGTGCTATTATGACATACAAACAAATTACCAAATAAGGAAAAGTTCTTCCCTTCCATCTTTTTTTAAAGGAGGAGGAGGAGGAGGAGAAGGAGAAGAAGGGGAAGGGAAAGGAGTAGGAGAAGTTCGCTAAGCTTAGAGAAGGATAAGAATATTACAAATATATATGTATGGACAGTATAATATTATATGTTGAGTTTACTTTATAAAACTTTGGTTCATAGGGTAGGTGTGGACTAAATACTATTTATGTTTCCAATTCATATTCAAAATAGCATTGAACTGATACTGTATATCAGAAGATAAACCTGAAGACATCGATTAGTGTTTGACAATGTGCACTGTTGGCTTTGGAACAACAACAACAAACAGAGTGAATCAAAATAGAAGTGCATATGATGATTCTCATGGAAGCAAGTTCCTGACTTTCCTATAATGGAAGGTTTTGAGGATAATGTGATAAATCTGGAGAGGTTTAATTCTACCATTCAGATATTCAATCTCAATCTGCTCTAAGCCTCTCTATATTTTTGCTTTCAGTGAGCAAGTGTTTTTTTTTATGTTTGAATGTTTATTTTTATGTAATACAGGGTAATTTTATTTTTGTGGGATATCTATTAAAAAGAGTTTTTATATTATTTTCCCAGTAGGAAGGATCCTCAAGATATCCAGTTTAAATGAACAGAACCCAAAAAACATCACATGACATTTTTTATTTTCTAGTTATTGATCCTGGGACCCAAATCTCTGATAGTTAAAACTGTGTAGACAACGCAGGAATTGACTCTATATTCAGTACTAGGCTGAACCATTTTTTTAATTCAAAAAAAAAAAAAAAAGAAGAAGAAAAGCATAGGGAAGAAAAATCCCATAACT
This sequence comes from Notechis scutatus, assembly GCF_049901735.1. Lineage (NCBI taxonomy): Eukaryota > Metazoa > Chordata > Lepidosauria > Squamata > Elapidae > Notechis > Notechis scutatus. The sequence continues at coordinate 155,863,762 of NC_142011.1, read as the reverse complement.
TTCCCCACAAGAGATACCCTTTTACTACCTGAAATGCTTTCTGTGCTATCAATATTTTGGATTCTTTATCATCAATATTTACTTCTGAGAATTAGCATGATTACAGAGAGAAGAAAATCCCACTCCACACCGCCTTCTTGGACTTGGAAAAGGCCTTCGATCGAGTCCCGCACGATCTCATCTGGTACGCACTGCGAGATCATGGCATGCCCGAGCTGCTCGTACAATGGGCCCAACTCCTATACTGATGTCACAAAAGCCGTGTAAAAGCGGCAGCTGGGATATCAGAGGAGTTCAATATCACCGTCGGCGTACACCAGGGCTCTGCTCTCTCACCACTGCTGTTCATTCTGGTGATGGACACAATTACACATGACCTGTACACGCCCGCCCCATGGACGCTGCTCTACGCCGATGATGTGTTCCTGGCCAACCTGTGCAAGGCTGAACTCGAGCACCTAGTCCAACAGTGGCACGACCGCCTCGAGCAGTTCGGGCTCCGGTTGAACCTAAAGAAGTCCGAATACCTGACCACTGTCAACGAAACGACAGGCTCCATCCACGTGAATGGGCAGGAGCTACCGCGCGCCTCCACCTTCAAGTACCTGGGAACTACTCTTGGGGAAGAAGGCTTACTACAAACTGAGGTGGAAGCCAGGATCAACGCAGCGTGGGGCAAATGGAAGTCCGTCACGGGCGTCCTCTGTGACAAGAAGATGCCGATGCGCCTGAAGGCGAAAATCTATAACTCTGTGGTGCGCCCCGTGGCCATATACGGTGCAGAGTGCTGGCCGACGACCAAAGAAGTCGAAAGCAGACTCCAGACAATGGAAATGCGAATGCTCCGATGGTCGGTAGGCCTCACCCTACTCGATCGCGTCAGGAACGAAGAAGTGCGTAGACGGTTCAACGTCGTGCCCATCCCCACGGTCATGAGGCAGTCCCGGCTACGATGGTTCGGCCATGTGAGTCGCGCCAAGGAAGAATCCATCATCAAATCTGCGATGAAGGTGACTGTCGGAGGAGTGAGACCGCGTGGTAGACCTAAGCAACGCTGGATGGACACGATCAAGGCCGACCTAGAGATCGCGAAGGCAGACCCGACATACGTGGCAGACAGAGAGGCGTGAAAGCAATACTCAAGGACATTAGCGGACCTCGCCAGAGCGCGAGACAAACGCTGAAGAAAAAGAAGAAGAAGAAGAAGAATTAGCATGATTACATATAAGCACAATTAGTGGATCATTACATGTGCTAGATGTAGATTTTTAATTAAGCGTTGAGTTACTTCATCCTGGTTTGTGTAAAGAATGTGTTTGTGGTCAATATTAAACAAACAATAATAACAGAGACTGGTACAAAGTTGCTGAAAAAAATAACAGAAAAATGGCAAACCCTTGAGTAATAATTTGGAATATAGATAGAGGCAGGGATGTTGACTAGCAATAATCTAACAATATTCACTTAGAAATTTGAAATTATGCAATGTCTTTAGAAAGCCAAACTGGGATTCATGTAATAAGAGAGATTGTATGAAGATAGTTGACTCAGAAATTAATGTGTAATATATATACACCTATCTACATACACATACCTATCTACCTACCTATTACTGTACATACCTACATACTTATTTGGTGAAATCAAGGATGTCAAACTTGAATTGTCAAGAGATTGTCACATGATGTTTCACAACTTTTACCCCCTTTGCTAAACTGGGCATGGGCGTGGCCAGCACATGTCGCATCCGGCCCATGGGCCACGAGTTTGACAGCCCTGATCTAAATGGTATTTCACAAAGCTTATACTGCTCTAGATTTCTTTGACTTAAGTGCTGTGATTTGAAGATTTTATGATATATTAAAAGATAATCATTCATATATACTCTATTCTTATGTTGAAATGTGCGCATAAATGACTGCTCCTATCTTGAATCTAGGATAGGCTACCCATTCAGATAGAACTGTCATTATTAAAAGATATGAAGACCTCTAACCAGGACTTCCAGAACCAAGCTGATTTGTCCTTAAGGTATTGCTTTCCAAATTATTCAATTATTTAGTTCAATGCATTGGTCTTGATACCGCTTCAGTACCTGTATATTCTTTGGTACTGTGATCAAAGAGGGATGCAAATGTGCCTCTTGTGTCAAAGGCCTAATGTAGGGGAAAAACAAAGTCCAGTTGTCTTTTGAAAAGGCACCTTTGGGAGACCTATGACCTGGATGGCTGAGAATTTCCCTAGATAAGTAGACCTAATGTAGATCTTGTGAAATATGGAAATGGGACAAGGCAAATAGTGATATTGGTTGAAAAGGTAATGTGGTCCTGGTCAGTATAAAAACACATTTTTTTTCACAAATTGATTCCCTTTCACACTTTCAATCACCTGCTCCACTCTTAACATTTACCATCTCTAGTTTTAACTCATTAATTTATGGCAAGTAAAGATGTAGCCAATCATGCTTTTCTACCAGTTTTGATGGTGCCTGTCTTCAAAGCCATTGGAGGTTTCATAGCATAGGACTTCAGCTGCTGATTTCAGAAGTCTTTTTTTTTTTTTAATCCAAAGACCCTTCACTTGAAATGATGCTCTTCAAATATTTGAAATTTTTTACATTTGTCAGTTGGGTGTCATCAATGGTGACTTTGATTCTATCCTTGCAACCAAATTAGGCTTCAACTGAAAGAATTTGCAGGTGAACTGTAGATGAAGATGAATTGCACAACAGAAACCTGTGCTTGATGTAGTTTTAAGTGGAACTGCCATTGCAGTGGACCAGTCCTACTCTCCCAGCAGAAAAAAAAAAGCTTAATTCAGTGGAATGGACAACCATAACGGAAGAGATCTAAGTTCCACATGGAAACAAGCTTTAAAAAGAGTAGGGTAGACTATTCCACCAGAGATGCTACTCCTTCAATACCCCATACACCTCCATGTCATTTATAACCTCTGACATATTCACAAGCTTATGATGGGTGCTCATGATCCCTAACTAAAAAGAGAAATCAACTTCTATTACATTGCATTTATACAGTGCAATTTTATATATATATATATATATATTTCCTGCAAGATAGATAGCTGTGAACAGAAAGATAAACCATAAATTTAAACATGTCTGAGTTCCAAATCCACTGAGGATCAGCATCATTTCTTGTACAATTTTAACTATCTATTTCTAGAGTTTCCTTAGTCTTTCTGTTCTAACCTGATGGCCTCACCAAATGATATACCAAGGTGTTTTTTTTCCCAGTAAAGTTTCTTTGGGTTTTATGAAACTCACCTTATGTCTATTGCTTTTAGCATGTAAACTTTTGAGCAAAAGAGAAAATCTAAGTACAAATCTATTTGCAAATAACATTTGGATTCTCTCAGAGTTAGACAGAGGTGAAATGAAAAGTAAGATCAGACATTCTCTAAAATGCCAGATGACTTTCAAAAGAAATGTGGCAGGTCAGAGAAAGTTATTTTAATTTGCTGCTGAGAATGAATTGACCAGTGACAAGAGCTAAAGGATGACATTCTGTATTAAACAAGAATAATCTAATAAATGCTACCCCTCTTTTACGTTATACTTTACAAGTAAATCATAATATCATGCAACTACCAGTCTTCTAAGAAATGTTCACAAAATTTCATAAATGGAGAATTTCCCAGGAATATTTCTGGTCAGAGAAATATATAGCATACTTCTCCTGGCATAAATATTATCTAACTAAATCATTTACCATACATTTGTTTTTCCTAACTATGTAATCATGCATCATAGAAAATTTAGGTAGCATAATTTTAACTGATGTTTGTTAAATGGAATGAGTTTTCTTAAGTGTCCCTCTTGATAAGAAGTAAAATGCATCATTGAGTAAACTGAGCATAAAATCCAGATTTCAAAATATTTTCTCTTTATATATTAGAAGCAGCAGTGAATGTGTTTGTTCATGTATAGGCCTCTCTGTGAAGGCTTTGGTTATATATTTAATGAAATAAACTGTAGTGTATTCAAATAGAGACTTCTAAGACTACATTCCTATTGGTTAGTTAATGCAACGAAACGATTGGTTGATAAAGACAGTTACTGATTGGCTGCCTAAGCGGCGGGAAGTTTAAATAAATGCCATTGGTCGCAAGCTGCGAGCAGCCGTTATAAAAAGGGCTGCCGTGGCTCGACTTCAGTTGAAGTTACTGGTTTACTAATAAAGAGCTGAATTCAACTCCGGTCTTCGAGTCTCTTTTATCTGGTGATAGAACATAAACTTTATTTTAAATGTATAATGTTATGGGTTCTACTGCATATATTATCAATACAGATAGACCATGCTTAATGAACAATTAAGTTACAATTGACTCCTAAAAGGCATTTGTAACTTGATTTTGAAGTTCCGATGGCTGTACACACACTCCATGGCCATATGATTGTAGAATGCAGTATTGCAGGCTAATTCTGCTGACTGCCAGCAGTTCGATTCTCACTGGTTGAAGGTTGACTCAGCCTTCCATCCTTCTGAGGTTGATAAAATGAGGACCCAGATTGTTGGGGGCAATATGCTGACTCTGTAAACTTCCCAGAGAATGCTGTGAAACACTACAAGTCTAAGTATTATTGTTATTGCTATTTTGGGTGGCCACTGACTCACATTTATGACCATTTGCAACATCCTGCAGTCATGTGAGCATGATTTCCAGTATTTGCTTCCAGTTTCCAGCAAAAGACGCCCATTGGCTATAACAGATTTGCTTCATGACTGTCATATTCACTTAACAACCACAATAGAAAAGGTGTATAGATAGATGATAGATGATAGATAGATAGATAGATAGATAGATAGATAGATAGATAGATAGATAGATAGATATGTATATGTATACACACACACACTTCTTTTTTCTTTTTCCTGATATTTTATCTTTTTTCCCTTTTCTGTTATTTTTCTCTAGTTCCCTTAACTTTAACTTAAAAATTGTAATGTCTTTACTCAGTGAAAAAAAAATTAATAAATTGTTGTGATTCCGGCATCTGCTACAGGTTTTTTGAATGACAGCTCCAGCGAGGAGGACTTATATGAATCAGCAAGTTCTAACGATGAGGAGGAGATGAATGCATTTGATTTGCAAGATCGGCTTGAACCTTCAAACTCCTCCACCCTTCAATTAGGTGGTCAGCCGGGAACGGGTGATAATGAGGAACAAATGTTATCTTCAGGTGAAGAAGATGATAATTTGGATGATTGCTGGGTAGATGTCAGGACAAGACGTCTCCTGACAAGGAGGAACCAACGAGGATACAGTAGGAGAGCAGACCAGCAATTAGACTAATTAGTTACTCTATAAAGGGAGAGATATGACTTTGCACTTTGTCCGGAACAAAGTGTCTATTTGCAAGAGAGAACTGAAGAGCACAGTTTGGAGGATTTTGATCTGAAATATCTTGTTGGGATTTGGATTTAATTCGTTGGAACTTCTACTTATTGGAATTATTTTGTGAAGGACTTTGATCTGAAGAATCTTGTTGAGTCTTGGATTTAGTTCGTTGGAACTTTTACTTATTGGAGCTATCTGTGAAAATTCCTGTTTGCTGCCTTTCTTTACAAGGACTGTTGCTTTCAGCCTTATCTGTTTACTTTAAAAGGTGGGACATAACATTTTCCTGTTTGCTGCCTTTCTTTACAAGGACTGCTGCTTTCAGCCTTAACTGTTTATTTTAGAAGGTGGGACATAACATTTTTGTTCGGACCTAACAGACCATCTTTGCAACGATGGATTCAACTCAAATGCAACAATTGGTGGAGCAGCAACAGATGCAAATAAATCAATTACTCCAGAGCAACGTATCCCTTCAAAATCAGGTAACACAATTATTATCGTTCGTTGCCAATTCTCAAACTGTTTCAGCTGCAGCTGGAGTTCCCCTGCACCCCTGTGAGAAAAATTCGATAGCTATGCCAGATAAATTTTCTGGGCAAACGGACATGTTTTCAACATTTTTGGGTCAGTGCCAATTGTATTTTTCTGTGAGGCCGGAGGATTTTCCAACCGATCGAGTTAAAATTGGCTTTATTATTAGTTTGTTAACCGGGCAGGCTGCCAAATGGGCTACTCCTTATTAGTACAAGATAGTCCATTACTGGACGATTTCAGGGGTTTATTCAACAGATGAACGTTATGTTTGAGAATCCAATTAAATCTCAAACTGTGGACAGAAAATTGAGGGATATTATTCAAGGTAAACACTCATTGCAAGAATACGTTGCAGAATTTCGCTTGTTGTGTATGGACTCCACCTGGAATGAACCAGCTCACATGGCAGCATTCCAAGAGGGTTTGTCCGACATTATCAAGGATGAACTAATTCATGCAGAGCGTGCTTCAACTTTGGACACATTGATTACTCAATGCTTACGTATTGAAGCTCGCCTACAACATCGTGGGTGTAAACGGACCGTTGCAGAGCCACCTGTGTTTCCTCGTTCACGCACCCGTCTATGAGGGTTTTCCAATCCAGAATTCCAGCAGAGGAGCCGATGGAGATAGGCGCACTCCGCCCTCGTTTAACAGTTCAGGAACGATCGAGAAGATTTCAGGAAGGTTTGTGCCTTTATTGCGGGGGTTCGGGACATTTTGCAAATTCCTGCACTCGGAAGGGGACTCGTGGACCTGTATCAAAACCCATTGCTGGTCCGTCGGAAGCAGGGTAGGCCCGACCTCAGGGAAACCCTAGGTCGGGCACAGTATTCACTTTCATCTCAAATTGCTGGAAGTTAATTCTGGCCCTCCTCGACATTTACTTTTGGACACTCGCATATTCTTGCAATCTCGGAAGGAGGGAATCCCTGCCGTGGCACTGGTGGATTCAGGGCTACGACTAGCTTTATGGATTATGATTTCGTAAAACATTTCAAAGTTCCTTTAGTGCCTGTGAATCCCCCCATGCAGGTGGAAACCGTAGATGGCGCGAACTCAAGTCGGGACCTATTGCACACCCAACCACTGCGTATGCGTATTGGGGATCACGAGGAGGCGATAAGTTTTTATATCACTTGAACCTCCATCTTCCTTTGGTGCTCGGAGTATCCTGGCTGCGTCTACACGATCCGTTGGTGGCTTGGGCGCAGAACGCTGTTTCTTTTCCAAGCTTGCAATGTGTGGACCACCTGAGACATGTCTGCGCAGGCCAACATATTGTCGCTTCTGCTGCCTCGATTCCTTCAGAGCTGTCGGATTTCCCCGATGTTTTCAGTGAACAGGAGGCAGATCAATTACCACCACATCGTGTTTATGACTGTCCCGTGGATTTGATACCGGACGCTCCATTACCAAAGGGGAGGTTGTATTCTTTGTCTGAGCCTGAACTAGTTGCACTTCGAGAATTTTTGAATAAAAATCTAGCTCGGGATTTATTCGACCTTCGTCATCCCCTCTTTCAGCACCCGTTCTCTTTGTCAAGAAGAAGTCGGGAGAACTCGTCTTTGTTGTGACTATAGACGCTTAAATGCTATCACTGTGAGAAATAGCTATCCTTTACCGCTCATCTCCGAATTGTTGGAGCGGTTACGGGAAGCTACAATTTTCACGAAACTTGACTTACGTGGAGCTTACAATTTGGTTCGGATGCGTAAGGAGAGCGAGTGGAAAGGCGGCTTTTGGCACTCGTTATGGTCATTTGAGTACACCGTTATGCCATTTGGTTTGACCAACGCTCCTGCTGTATTTCAACATTTAATGAACGATATCTTTCGAGACATGTTGGATAAGTTTGTTGTCATATATTTGGACGACATTTTGATTTATTCAAAATCTAAAGAGCAACATCTTCAGCAGGTGCGCCAAGTGCTTCAGCGTCTTCGGGAACATAAACTTTATGCTAAATTAGAAAAATGTTTCTTTTTCAGTCGTCTATCGAATTCTTGGGACACATTATTTCTCCTGTGGGCATTGCTATGGACCCCAAAAAGGTTGAGGCGTTGTGTAGTTGGGAAGCTCCTCGTCGGGTTAAAGATGTGCAACGACTTTTAGGATTTGCCAACTATTATCGGACTTTCATTCCAGGTTTTGCAAGATAATGGATCCCATAACTCAGCTTCTTTGTAAGAAGGTTCCATTTGTGTGGGGGCCTCCACAACAACAGGCTTTTGACACTTTGAAAAAAGCATTTATAACTGAACCCATATTGAAGCATCCTGATCCGGATCGCCCATTTGTGGTCGAGACAGATGCTTCTAATGTCGCTATCGGAGCAGTGCTGTTACAAGCTTGGAGGATGGCGCTCTTTTTGTTTCCTTGCGCTTATTATTCTAGGAAGCTTACAGCTCGGAACGCAACTATACCATTTGGGAAAAAGAGTTGTTAGCTATTAAGGTTGCTTTTGAGACTTGGAGACATCATTTGGAGGGAGCTCGACACAAGGTGGAGGTTCGGACAGATCATAGGAACCTGGAACATTTGACCACGGCTAGGAAATTGAATCAAAGGCAGATTCGTTGGTCGTTATTTTTGCCAGATTTAATTTCTCGGTTACTTACGTTCCAAGTGGTCAGAACCGGAGGGCGGATGCATTATCTCGGAAACCGGAGTATACTTATGCCGAAGATCCTCTTCCTTTACGGACAGTGTTACCACCGGAATCTCTAGCCGTACTGCAGGAACCGTAGATTTACGGGCCCAACTACGAGAGGCGCAACGTTTGGATGTGTGGACGCAGCAGAGACGGGAGGACATTGGCCCAACTTCTCCATGGTCTTTTGAAGACGATCTGCTTCGATATCGGGGTTTATTATATGTGCCTACCAGACCGTTGAGGGCTCTCATCATGACACAATGTCATGATAACCCAGCCGCTGGTCATTTTGGATTACACAAGACCTTGCATTTGGTCACTCGGACTTTTTGGTGGCCTCGAGTTCGTCATGATGTGTCTTCTTACGTCGCTTCTTGCGTTCAATGTAGGCAAGCGAAAGCAGCATCCGGTGCACCTCCTGGACTTTTGCAACCCTTGCCGACTCCAAGTAGACCATGGGAGCGATCTCTATGGACTTTCTGACACATTTACCGTCTTCATCGGGTTCACAACAGTGCTTGTGGTAGTGGATATGTTGACTAAAATGGCCCATTTCATTCCCTGTCGGAAATTACCATCGTCCGCTTTTCGGCTCAGTTATTTTTGCAACATATCTTCCGTCTACATGGACTGCCTGATAGAGTGGTTTCTGATCGTGGGGTCCAGTTTACGGCAGAATTTTGGAAACAGTTAATGGCGGCTTTGCAAGTGAAAGTATGTTTAGCGTCAGCGCACCATCCGGAAACTGATGGCGGGACGGAGAAGGTGATTGGGATTCTTACTCAATATTTGAGATGTTTTGTTAATTTGCGACAAAACGATTGGGTGAAATACCTCCCGTTAGCAGAATTCGCGTTTAACAACTCGCAGCATACCTCCACCCGTGTCACGCCATTTTTGCAAATATGGGTTATCATCCGCGTTTTTCCCATTAACTATGATGGATTCCCCGGTTCCTGAGACCGAGTTTTTGGAAGAACTACACGCAGTTCGCCGTCTACTGATACAACAATTGAACAAGGCAAAAGAAGATTATAAGCGGTTTGCAGATCGGTCCCGTCGAGATACACCTCCGTTAGTTGTGGGTGATAAAGTGTGGCTATCTACAAAACATCTGAAGGTCGATCGCCCTATTAGAAAACTTGATCATCGGTTTATTGGTCCGTTCCCGATTGAGGCAGTTATTAATCCCGTGGCATACCGCCTCACTTTGCCACGATCCATGCGTATTCACCCGTCTTTCATCGATCTCTTTTGATTCCTGATTCTTCTGTTTGTCAATTACGTGATTCTGCTGAACCGGGTCCGTTATCATTGCCTTCTGAGGAGCCTGCTGTTGACGATACGGTGGTCGACGTCCCTTGATTCCCGTTGGCTCAAAGGTCGCCCAGTATTTGGTCAGGAGGAGGGTAGATGACTCGGAGGTTTGTTCCTGGACGGATGCGTCTACACTTCATGCTTCGGATCTGCTTCGAGACTTTCATGCACGCTTCCCTTCGAAACCGCATCCGGATCGCCAGACCCGGGGGAAGGGCCCTGCGGTGAGGATAGTGTTGTGATTCCGGCATCTGCTACAGGTTTTTTGAATGACAGCTCCAGCGAGGAGGACTTATATGAATCAGCAAGTTCTAACGATGAGGAGGAGATGAATGCATTTGATTTGCAAGATCGGCTTGAACCTTCAAACTCCTCCACCCTTCAATTAGGTAGTCAGCCGGGAACGGGTGATAATGAGGAACAAATGATATCTTCAGGTGAAGAAGATGATAATTTGGATGATTGCTGGGTAGATGTCAGGACAAGACGTCTCCTGACAAGGAGGAACCAACGAGGATACAGTAGGAGAGCAGACCAGCAATTAGACTAATTAGTTACTCTATAAAGGGAGAGATATGACTTTGCACTTTGTCCGGAACAAAGTGTCTATTTGCAAGAGAGAACTGAAGAGCACAGTTTGGAGGATTTTGATCTGAAATATCTTGTTGGGATTTGGATTTAATTCGTTGGAACTTCTACTTATTGGAATTATTTTGTGAAGGATTTTGATCTGAAGAATCTTGTTGAGTCTTGGATTTAGTTCGTTGGAACTTTTACTTATTGGAGCTATCTGTGAAAATTCCTGTTTGCTGCCTTTCTTTACAAGGACTGTTGCTTTCAGCCTTATCTGTTTACTTTAAAAGGTGGGACATAACATTTTCCTGTTTGCTGCCTTTCTTTACAAGGACTGCTGCTTTCAGCCTTAACTGTTTATTTTAGAAGGTGGGACATAACAATAAATTATTATATATTAATTTAATATTATACAGTATATTAAAAGAGGATTGTGATATAACTGGGCATTGTGTCCTTATTTATTATAACTTTGTCTAATTGAGATGAAGCTGATATGACTGGAAATAGCTAGACTCATTTATCCATTCATCTTCTTTCAATGGCATCTCCAATTCTTACAGATACAGATTAACAATTTTTGCAATTTTTAATGCACCAATTCTTTCCATAATTAAACCGGATGGATCAATCCAGCTTAAGAGAAATTTGGAAAATCTTTACCTTCATAACGATTATAAAATACTGTAACTTGGACCTAGTTCATTACTTAATCTTCCAAAAACTTTAACCTTAGACTGTCTCATCCATCATTGTAAATAGCAAGCATTAACTTTTTATTGTTATTACTAAATGATTGTTCCAGTGATGTGGCTTAGCTGGGACTTATTTACCTCATAGAAAGCATTGCCAACTATGTAAAATAGCAGCTATTATATTTTTCTCCCCAGGAAAATACACAAAACATTTATTTAAAGCCTATTTTTCCCACCTTAAGTCTGACACACACAATGTTCTTTCAGAGTAATTTTCATCCAAAGCATTTTCTTATGATTTGAGGTCTAAGTAAAAGAACAAATTTACTGATGGGAAAATGCTTGCATACACAATGATAGTTCAAGAAGTTACAGCACAGGAAATGATAAATGTCCCTCTCTGTGAACTATTCACTTCCAACAAAAACCTAACAAATGAATACAGAGATAAATAACATTCTGATAATTTTTTCTTATTTAAATTTAATGGTACATTCTTGTAATCATTAGGCAAAAATCAGTCTTGCTGTTTGCCTACAAAGTCCTAAGCTACAGTGAGTGACATCTCTATTATAAGAACCACTCCCATGAAACGATTTTTAAGATTCAATTTCTGTATAAATCTGCTTTGATAGAAAGAAACTTGGTTAAATGGCATACTATTTCTCTTTACAAACAACACAATTACTAAAAGTGTCACTAATACAAATCTACATAATGATCATGTTATCTTCTTTCTATGTAGAACATATAACATTCACATAACATTGACATACATATGGCATATTTCCCTTTAATGTGTGTGTATGTGTGTATGAGTGCATCTGTGTAGTACGTATAATTACATAAACTGAGTTTTTAACCCCAAATTAATCATAGTTGGCAGGTCTTTTTCTTAGGATAAAACTTTTAACTCTTTGTTGTAGCACACCAAGCGATTTCCATAGCAATGTTTTATTCATTTTCAAAGTACAAAGCTCCTGAGAATTTTCAGATTTCTCTCATTCTTGCTTATCCAAATACTCTATGTTCATCAGTCACTGGTAATAACAGAGTCATTTTTGTGCTACATAGATAGATAGATACAATAGATAGATAGATAGATAGATAGATAGATAGATAGATAGATAGATAGATAGATAGATAGATAGATAGATAGATAGATAGATAGATAGATAGATAGATAGATAGATAGATAGATAGATAGATAGATAGATAGATAGATAGATAGATAGATAGATAGATAGATAGATTGAATAAAAATAATTGCAGAGTTCAGGATAATTGTTGCCAAAAAAAGAGAGTCAATGTCAGTGTTCCGAGTAACGCACCTATGGAAAGCAGAACTCTGAGGCAGGTAGATTCCTCAAAGAACATGTTCATTGGATACATCATATCAACACAGCTGGTGAAAACCAACTCTGAAAGTTCCCGCAGTTTTCACCTAATTAAAAGAGTAAAACTTTCCCCCTCCCAGGTGTCATCAGTCACATTGTCCAATTAATACAGCTAGTAGGCTCTTCTCCTTCAACAGCCACCTGTTACTACAACACAGGAAAAACTTTTTATTTTGACTATTAGCTAGGCTACTTCCTCCGTTCCCTTCCCTCTCTCAAGCTTTGTGGCATCTATGAGGCAGCACAAGATGGTTTCAGCCAGGTTCGCTTCAAAGTTGACAGTCAGTTTCTCCTGCAAATGAGAACAGAAATGTCCAATTGTTCAGGAACAAACAAGATAGAAGAGACAAATATGTCTTTTTATGTGGTATTGGAATTCTTGCTCATGAGTGTAGTATTGGAATTCTAATTTTTTTAAAAAGGTGCTGCATTATATGTTGGTAAATAGTAAAATATATGTAATGTTAATTCAAAATGTTCTTGTTAATTGTTTAGCACAACTATACAGGTGGTCTTCAAATTACAACCATATTTAGTGACCAGAAGTTATAGCAGCAGTGAAAAAAGTGACTTATGACTGCTTTTCATACTTACGACTGTTGAAGCATCCCCACCATTACGTGATCAAAATTCAGGTGCTTGGCAACTGGCATGTATTTATGGCAGCTGCATTGTCCCAGAGTCATATGATCACTATTTGTAACCTTCCCAGCTGGCTTCTAAAAATCAAAATCAATGAGAGGAATCAGATTCACTTAATGACTGCATGGCTCACTTAACTGCAGTGATTCACTTCACAACTGTGTCAAAAAGATTGTAACAAGAGTCACAATTCACTTAAAGACTGCCTTTCTTAGGAATGGAAATTTTGGGTTCAATGGTGTTTGTAACTCAAGGACTATCTTTATTGTCTTCTTGTGGCTAGACATGCCATTGTCAATGGACAATTAATTTGTCCTGTTCCATCCTCACCAAAACTGGAACTTTAAAGAGCAGCATCCACAGAAAATTGTAACGACACAAAGAAGGATGACATGACCATTATGGCATCATCATGCAAGTGATTAGTGCATTAGATTCAGAGATACATGGGAAGAAATGAAACATGTTTCTGCCTCAATGCAGCAACTTGTGTACTAACTTCCTGGAATGATACCATTGACTGAAGGAGCTGGAGTGTGCAGCAAGTATGTGTATGGATACACAGGGATTCCATGTATTATTGGAACCTCTATGGTTCCTCTATGCATAATTCTAAAGTACTTCTTAAGGCTTTAGGGAATAAATACTGAGGTACTAAAAAGTTTTTTTGCAGACATTTTACCCTATATCTTTGCAATATGTTTTTCATACTTTCTTCAATACAACAATTCAGAATGGGGCATTGCCTTATGGTATTTGTAATCTGCTCTAGATTTGAACTGAAGGGATTAGGGATTGGAAATTTTCTATGAGGTTTCAATTGATTGATTCTAGTCTCCATTTTGATTGATCCTCCTTGTCTGTCTGTTGTATTGTAGGTGTTTTGGACCAGGTACTTAACTTGTCAATTGATAGTATCCATCTCAAGGATAAATAATGCCTATTTATTTAAGAATGATCTAAGAATTCTTGATATTGAGTGGCTGTTGGATATTTATAATATCTTGGGGTTTTGTTGCAGGTTCATATTTCTTCATTCTTTGATTTAGTCAGTGCCCTGTTTGACCTTTTTGAAAAAAAATGGTTACAATGCAGACAGTTAGCTCAAATTGGTCCATCTCTATTCTAGGAAATTATCTTTACTTTCCCATTCACTTCTGAATTATTCATGAAAGTTCATAAAGGTCCAAATTCAGATCTATTCAGCTGTAGAAAAAACAGACTTCAGTTTAGATATACCCTGTGGTCATCTAAATCAGTTTCATGACTTAGCATTCAAAAACATTTGACACATGTTTGGAATTTACCACAGATGTCTTTTTCCATTCATGGTTTCTCCACAACCAACGGTGATTTCCCCCCCTTCATTTTGGAGTGTATTCACACCAAAACATTTGACTCCTAGTAGAAACAACTATTTATCAACAAAACAGCGGAGTATATGTTTTTCTTAGTATTTTCCCTTCATAAATTTAGATTATACCAACACTTGTTTTGATCAGAGTAGGTCCTGCAATTCAGCTAAAAATTAGGAAATATGATGAGTTCAAATTGTCTGTGAGAAATAGATAGAAAGATTGAAAAAGACCAAGAATAAATTCTTAGAAACTCTAGCTTCAAACAGCATAAGGTAGAATTTGATAACCTGGGAAACTGCTGTGAAATTTCTAAGAACTTTTATAAAGAAGTCAGAAATGCATCTTTACAGGAATTTGTATACAGTATGCATCTTGTCACAGACCTACAGATTTAATATATCCATCTACCACAGTGGTGAGATTCAAAAAAAATTACTACCAGTTTTGTGGGCATGGCTTGGTGGGTATGGCAGGGGAAGGATACTGTAAAATCTCCATTCCCACCCCACTCCAGGGGAAGGATACTGCAAAATCTCAAATCTCACCCCACTCCAGGGGAAGGATACTGTAAAATCTCCATTCCCTCTCCACTTCTGGGGGAAGGTTACTGCAAAATCTCCATTCCCTCCCCACTCCAGTAACCTGCTTTCCAGCTCTGTTCTTCTGTGCAGGGCAACAAAAAAAGACCCAGCTAATTAGCTGGGACTAGGGAGGCAGGGAATAGATGGGGGTGGGGCCAGTCAGAGATGGTATTTGCCAGTTCTCTGAACTACTCAAAATTTCCGCTACTGGTTTTCCAGAACTGGTCAGAACTTGCTGAATACCACCTCTGATTTACCTGATTCTATACTCCTAATACATAATCAATGGTGTAACATTGGTTCAGCCCTTCATAATTCCTTTGTGAGTCCATTATGCACTGTATAATGTTTGACATTGACATATTTAGGTTGAAGAGAATCAACAATTTGACTTCATATTGTAATCAGTCTTAAAAGATCATTGGCCAATTAGTTATCTTTAAAAAATGAAATCTAAAAACATTTTAAATTAAATATATTTACATCTACTTTAAAGCCTTAAACAGAATAATCCAGATAAAACAGAATAGTATGTGTTCTCTCTCTTTTCTTTTGATGAGTAATTAAAATATTCATCTTTAATGTAAATCAACTGTACATTTGTGTACAAACATGCCTATTCAGCTAATTTCTGAAAGCATAAATCAAAGGGTTTATTCAGAAGCATCCAATTTTTAAAATGGGTGAAAATGTTTGAGATGAGTTTTAGTAGAAGTTTAAATGGAATTTTAATTGACTTATAAAAGCCAATTTGAAGCACAATTCCCTTTATTAAAAATGAATTAGGGACCCAAACTCAATAGGCTTATATATATTTTTTAAAAAAAATTCTCTCAAGGCATCTTCAACTGAACGATTTGTTATCTTTCTGGAACTGTTACTAGTTATTATGTGAAAGTGAAAATGATGCAACCACCATGTAATTTACAACCGTCCAATTTATGGATCTGGATTTTTCAGAAAATGAAGCTGAGTGGTTGCTTTTAAAAACTCCTATAGATTCAAGAAGTAACACATGATGCAATGTAGAAGTTAAAAACATTTACAAATAAACTTTCCACAGCAAAATTATAAATTTCTGCAGTTAGACAAAATTCCATCTGCTTTTAATTTCCATATACTTTTAATCTTGCTGTAGTATTTACATGCCACATTTCCTATTTTAAAAATAATCTTATTAAAGATGACTTTTGGGTAAAATGCAAACTAATACAAAAGAAAAATAGAAAGTGCAGAACAGAATAAAAAGAAAGAAAAAGAAAAATAGAAAAAAAAGAGGTGACAAGTACAAATAATTTTGATAACATCACCATTTCTTAAAATACTCTTTCTCTCAAATGCTCTCTTCTTCCCATAACTCATCTCTTAACTATAAACAAAATCTTAAAAACTTATTATTCATTTTTAGATAGCAAAAGTCTATTGCACACTTCTATAGATAACTACATATCTGTTTGATCAAATAACCTAACTGTGTAATCATTTCCTGTACTTTTAACAGTTTTCATATTTAATCCCTTCAAATAATATCCTCAAATGTAATTTCTTTTCAGCTTTTCTTTGTCTTCTCTCAGGAAATTCTTTAAAACAGATCTCTTTCGTAGATTCAGAAAGAAATGCCACCCAAATTACTCTTTCGGTTTTATACTTGTATATCTTTTTCAAATACAAAGTCATCAAACAATTTCATTTATATATTCATCTTTTCCCATATCATTCGTCTTCATTTATACATTCAAATCAATTTCAGTCTAATTCAGTATTGCTTGCTCCTCTTCTGTAACAACGTTTGCACACTATCCATCTATGGTTTTAGACATTCTTGAAATTAATTTCTGAGTCCATTGTTCACAATCTCCATAAAATATCCACTGTTCAAATGTTTTGCTCCATTCTGTATTAGAGTGCCAAATCTAAGTATCCATTTTTAATTATAATATTTAGTTTCTTCTGGTGCCTTCTAGTGTCCAACATTCAAAGCCCCATCTTCTCATATAGTTCTCCCCCTCCCAAAAAAAAAGCCCAAAATAACCACAATTTTCTATGGAAGGATTGTTATAATTAATCTTAAATTCTTGCTTGAAATCCATATGGACTACTAGTTCATTTTTAACTTTCCAAAATTAACATTCTAAGCATCCTTTTTTCCGTGTTTATTCTGAAAGTAATAGACTCTCAATTTTTAAACACATATTTAAACCTTTTTTTTCCATGAAGGAGAGGGAAACTCACCCAGTGAATGTGATAAAATTTGCTATTCTGAAGAGTCTTTATATTTCAAAAAGTTTCAAAGATGATTAAGAAACAAGGCTCTCTGTCACAGCTTTTTGTCCATAAAAACTGTGCTATGACTCTAAGCTTAAATGCAATCTCTCAAATTATAAGCCAACTGCAAAAACAAAACAAAAAACAACCCTTGATTCCTGTAGTCTATTCACAAGGAAAGAGTCTCTGACATGCATATGGGCAATCTCATGACCCCTTCTTTGTCTGGAGAGATTTTGCCAGCCATGATTCAGCATCCAGCTATGATTGCTGTCTCTCTCAGACAGGAACATCTAACTTGTTATGGTCTTATTGGAAATCCTTTCAGGCTAATTCTCTTTAACACTGAAGAAAAGAATCCATTATTGTCCTAAGGATTTAGAATTAATGCTCTGAGAGGTTTTACAAGGAATTATGCCATTTCTTCTAGATAAGGAAATCTCTCCAAATATAATAATATAATTCCAAATATAATTATGGAAACTTGGTTGTTAATAAGTTTGAATAACTGGAATTTTTTTTAGGCCTATGCTGATTATTTAAGATTTTTTGCTGGCTATCCAGGTTGAAGTATCTTGTATAAATGTATAATCATTGGCCATACCAACTAGGAATTCTGGGAGCCAAGTAATCCATGGCAACAAACATGAAAAGTGACAAAGTTTTGATCAGACATCACAACCAACTTCTTGCCTTCTTCTTCTTCTTCTTCTTTTTTTTGACAATGTCACTCCAGACTGAAATATTGAAAAGTTGCTTCTAGTTTTTTTTTTTTTTTAAAGTAGTACCTCTCAGCCTTATGATGAAAAGTTTATGATGCTGGTTGAAATAAGATGAATGCGTATGTGATATAGATGTCTTCAGTGAGAAGGTCTTTGTGTGCCTAGCTAGACAAATACCAGTTTTGAAGCAAAGCCGGCTTTTAAGATTGCATGGAAATCAGTGTGGTACAACTGTACACACAAAGGCAGACGTTCTCACTGAGCTCACAGACTCTTGCTTTAAGTGATGTGACAATCATGATTTCTTGGTACCATTCACTATTGTTACCGTGGTGAATTTTGTTAATTTGAATAATGGCTGCGTTGGACTCAGATCTCAGAAATATCTCTCTTGCATTTGTGCAGCTGACATAATCAAAAGACTTTTAGATGAATACTTTGTTCATCACTGCATTGTAATTGACAGGTTCACTGAAATCATTCTAATAATACTGGAATAAATGTCAAAAATTTAAAACTTTCCTTAATTTCTCAAACTAAGGGGGAAAAAAAACAAGATAGAGTTGCTTCAAGATACTGTTAGTTATATATTACCTAGCCTGAAGTTACTATTAAATTGACTAAGACATTTTGCTCATATATGGTTAGAATGCAGTACTGCAGGCTAATTCTACTGAATATCATCAGTTTGACTGTCACGGGCTCAAGGTTGACTAAGCCTTCCATCCTTCAGAGGTGGGTGAAATGAGGACCCAGATTGTTGGGAGCAATATGCTGACTCTGTATATTGCTTAGAGAGGGCTGTAATATCTACCACTTCATAGTGGTAGATATCTTCTATATCTATGTCTAAGTGCTATTGCTATTCCAAAGATATATATATAAAGAAGGCTACCTTATTATTCTTAGGTTACATCCTTATATGAGTTTAGACTATTCTGTTCAGTGAACAGAAGTAATTTCTTTCTGTGGTGGTAACACATGCACACACAAATACACACACGATTGGTCTCAAATGATCCTCATTTGGATATACAGTATTATGCCAAGATCTAGGTCTCTGGAAAATATTGGAAATGGTGGAAGGAAAAATAAGAGGCCTACTTTCCTCAGTGCCATAATTCTTGTTCTCACTTGCTCAGTACTTAGCAAAAATAACCATCACATCTAAAAAACAGCAGCAAGGTCAATGGACTCATTTACAGTGACAATGAGTATACTGTTGGCAAACTTGAACGAACAGGTTAGGGACAGATTGCCATGGAGAAGATTTATCTGCAACTTTATGACACATCAGTCAATCAATCAACCAATGTGTGTGTGTGTGTGTGTGTGTGTGTGTGTGTGTGTGTGTGTGTGTGTGTGTGTGTGCATGCACACACATTGATTGCAACCTAGAACTAAAGACCTCTCTTACAACTCTATTATACTGTTTTGATGCAAATTGCAGGCCTGATAAGCTCAGACAAATATTAGTCAAATCCAATGAATGTCTATTCATTAATTTCTTTTTTTAAAAAAAAATATTTTAAGTGCCTACTTCCCTCAGTGCCATAATTCTTGTTCTCACTTGCTCAGTACTTAGCAAAAATGGCCATCACATCTAAAAAACTGGTGATACCCAAGTTCTCAAAAAATGTCAAATAACTATAAAATGAGTCTTGAATTTTTATACATCTATTATCCACAGTGGCTCAGAAAAGCTACTTATTAAACATTAAATTAAATTTGAAAACCTAAGTCTCCCAGAGAGGACTGAAATCCTAAAATAACTTATGTCTATACTGATTTCATAAGGAGTGCTCTCAAGTTAGATGACTATAAAAGCTTTGTAAGGATCTATCACCAACATCTTGAGGTCTAGCAAGGTCCAATTGGAAATATTCACCTGAGGTGAGTATTCAAAATCTTTAAGTTAAAAACATATCGAATTCTTAATGAACTGGCTGACAAATTTAATGACCATGCAGCTACATGGTGATTAAATTTTAATTTGGATATTGTACTTATTACTTTGAATATAAGATATAAACAGTATATTCAGCTTATGGGCAAAAAGGCTTGATAATAATGGCAATGGTGATAATAAAAGTGCTCAAAGCTTCAAAGATTATGTCCAGTCTATTAAGTGAAAGAACATCAGATGGAACTTTCACTATAAGTGTCTGTGTTTCAGTTGCTAAATTCTGAATTTGTTCTCAGGGCGGGTATATGTAGTAGCAATTGGATTCCTTTAAAAGGAGCTTCTCAGCAGAGGTTAGCTACATGGTCTGACGCCATGCTATCCCCCAGCCCTCACCAAGGGAGTTTCTGTCCAAGCTTTATAATGAATGACTACAGCTCTGCCAACAGAGTTCTTGTGGTTTTCTGTATTAAATAAATAGCTGGCATGCTTGGAATATTAACTACAAAACAGGCAGCAGGGAGGAGGTTCCTTAAGATACATGTTTGTGACCTGAGGTTCCAATATATTTCTAAACTGATTCCTCTTTAGATGTTGATTGTATTCATGGATATACATTTACTTGTACAAGCAACAAGAGGAATGTTTTGATTTGTGGGCGTTCTTCATTCAGTCACACCATTGCCATCATTGGATTGTTTTTAATGTTAAATCTTTGTTATTGTTTTTATAAATTGTCTCAGAGTACTGTTTGCCTACTTGCTGTTTCCTCCTTTTGAAGATTATCCCAGGTTTTGATGAAGTGACATCCAAATCTGCAAATAGCAGATCCAAATACAAACAGCAATCCTGATAATAAAAATTAAAAGCCCTCTCATGCCCTTGGTCCTCTGAAAAGCACGTCTCTGCCTTCTTTTGCAAAAGGAAGACAATTGTCATAACTTCTTGTGCATAGAATTCTTAATTGCTACTGTGTTTGATCCCAAGCTATTGTTCAGAACACTGGATTTCCGTATTGTGAAAAATTGCTTAATTGCATAATGTTCTGCACGGCAAATTACTTTTGCAGATCTGCAATGTTTTCCATTAAAATTGTATTTGAATATGGATCATTTATCCAGTTTTGTCATGATGCAATGGCAGTACTGAGAATCGAAAAACAGAGGTAATTTATTGATCCCAGGATATGTGACATGGATCCCAACTTATTTTTATTTATTTATTCCCCATTGCCTCCAATTATTTAGCTGCTTTGCTTTCTTCATATTTTAAAACACAAACAATCTGTTCTCATTTTTCTGATACACCTGGATCATCCAAACTTATACAGTCCCTGGGTTAGACAAATTAGGCTGCAGGAAATCTTACATTCTATTTCAAATAATTCCAACAAGGTAATGGCCTATTTGCATTTTAATGCAGATTTTGACTACAGCACCTGAGACTTCCTTTGGGGCTGGGATTTAAATTTTAAGGCAATTAAGAATTGATCAGAGTATGCATTTGTTTTATCTGTTTAATAATCCTGCTTATTTCTGTCATCAATACTATGCCTGACCTCAACTTGTCCTAAATTATGATGCACAAAATGTGAAGCTTCTGTTGTTGTCATTATTATGAGCATTCAGAGACAGGACAAACAATGCTGGATCACTGACTGTGTTTCCATAGAAATGTTTTAATCAAGAAGGCTGATTTTCAATAAGAAAAATGGCAGGAACGTATTAAATGTTTAAAAGTGTGATTTGGAGAGAATCTTATTGAGGTATGTGATTTAGCATGGACTTTTGTATGAATGCTTGCAAAAGTAATTTGGACATGTTGGAAGAAATATCCTTCTGGGTTCAGTTCCAAGTGGGGAAAAGCATGGAGGCTGTTGGAAAAATGGTTTAATAGTGGACAGGATCACATACCTTGGAGCTCTTGAGCAAAGAAAAGGGAAGAGATGCTGAGAGTCCCTGGGTTTTATACCCTCTATGGCTTTGAACTTCTTGGGGCACAGGAAGAGTATCCTGATTGGTTGCTGTCAGAGGTCAAAGCTAGCTTTGTAGGTTGTCTGTGTGCTAAGTTTGGTTGAAACTTGGTGGGTGGTTAAATGGCTCTGCCTGAAGGAGGTAGATCTTTGTTATGTAGAATAGACTGGACCAAGCCTTAGTGGCCCATTAACAAAGGTGGGAGGGCTGAGTTTCTGCCTCTGTGAGTTTCTACTTCTCTTTTAGGGGAAATGTTTTGCCTTTTTAGTATATTCTAAAATACTGTATTTCATTTTTCTAGGAGAGGGGTGGGTTTTAACTTCCAACAGAAAAAACAGACTTGGTTATCCATCAATGGAATCTGGTTGCTGTTGGAAACAAATAGAGTGGAAATAATCTGGAAACCTGGAATCTGGAACATGGATTCTAGATTTTATATAGTTACACCAACACATAAGCATACTTATAGTCACACACACGCACATATTCATTTTAGAATTAAATCCACAAAATATATTCATGAAATGGAATAACACGTGGCAGTTTTGAAGCTAATTTCACTGGGCACTTTCCCCATTATTTGCAAATTTTCTGAGACAACTAGGAGTTTTGTAATCAATGTTAGTGGGATTGAGCAAACAGAGAGAAAGTTCTCCTATGAAAGACAGGTGATTCCCTCTTAGAGATGTGCCCTTCTAAATTTTCTATCTGGAAGCAACCACTAAATTTTTACTACCAGTTCAGTGGGCGTGGTTTGGTGGGTATGGCTTGGTGGGTGTGGCAGGAGAAGGATACTGCAAAATCCCCATTCCCTCCCCACCTCACTAACCTGCTTTCCACCTCTGTTCTCCTGTGCAGGGCAACAAAAGAAGATCCAGCTGATCAGCTGGGACTCAAGAGACAGAGAATAGATGGGGTTGGTGGTATCAGAGGTGGTATTTGCCAGTTCTCCAAACTACTCAAAATTTCTGCTACCGGTTTTCTGACCTACTCAAAATTTCCACTACCGGTTCTCCAGAACTGGTCAGAACCTGCTGAATACCACCTCTGCTTCATGGACAGGATAGCATAATAGCTGTTGTTATCTGAAAAACCCTGATGGCTTTCACAGACTCTGTTCCACAACTAACTGGTTATGAGGCTCTGTTGTGAAGATGCACAACACAAGAATTAACATGCTCTCTTGAAGAATATTTGGAAATTGCAACTTGTCTAAAATGCAGTGATGTAAGCAGTTCTGGATATTCCACAACAATCCCATATGAGTTCCAGTAAGTTTCTGGATGCAATTCAAGGTGCTAGTTATCATTATAAAGCCCTATATGGTATGAGTTATTGTGGGGCCACCTGACCCTGTTGGAGTTCCTGTGTACATTGGAGTGCCTGAATGCCCCACCAGAATCAAAAGGGTGAGCATCCTTTAGGTCCTTTCTCTGAAGCAACCTTCTGTGTTCCAGTGCCTTCACTATGAAACATTTCCCCAAATGTCCCTTGGTCATTTGGGCCTGTATGTTAAACAAACCCTGCTGGTTTATTCATTTGATTGTGGTTTCTTTACTGAATCTCATATATTTTTAGACATGTGATACATAGTATGTCTTTAGCTGTTTATTTTAACAAATCGTGTTGGGTTGTCTTTTAGTTTAAACTTCTGTTTGTAGCCTAGAGTCATTCCTGATTGATAGGCAGCCTTTTAAATTGTTTAAATAA
This sequence comes from Notechis scutatus, assembly GCF_049901735.1. NCBI lineage: Eukaryota > Metazoa > Chordata > Lepidosauria > Squamata > Elapidae > Notechis > Notechis scutatus. Next base: position 155,840,072 of record NC_142011.1, on the reverse strand, counting down.
ATATATAAAAACAAACAAATTACATATTCTGATCAGGCTAAGTTCTCTCTGTGCAGCTGCCATTTTGAAAGCAAATATTGTACAATGAAATGTTTATGCACATTTAAAGTCTAATCAATATCCTGTTCAGTGCAGAAATCTACTAAACCATTCCTGACAGGCACCCAATCAGCCCTATTTAAAAACCAGCTCCATCTTCTCCATCTCTCTCTTAAAACTGAGTGCCTGGAAATGCACCAGTTGTACTCTAAGCAAGGGGTCCCCAACCCCTTGTCCATGGACTGGTACTGATCCGTGGCATGCCAGCAACCAGGCTGCCCCATCTGCAGTATGCAGGCAGAATGCAAAACCACACACACACCCTCCAGTCTGTGGAAACCCTTTCTCCATGGAACCAGTTGTTGGTTCCCAAAAGATTGGGGGCCACTGCTCTAACCATTAGAGGGTTTCATGTGACTCTTACTTCCAGTGATCTGGATGGGATGCTTTTCTTAATGAGTATTAATTTCTATAAAAGTTGTCCCAAAGTTGCTTTTTCAAGAGGCAACTGAACTTTCCAGTTTTTCTTTGAGGATGTTTTGCTTCTCATCCCAGAATGTTCTTCAGCTCTGTAGGTGTTTCATCATACTGTGTGGTTCAGCTAATGGTCTATAAAAACATCCAGGTATTTCTTTAGCTAATTGCCATTAAACCAGATGCAGTATTTATGCATCTGATTCATCTTCTCCAGATGCAGGACCTTACACTTATTAAAGTTCAACATTACCCTGTTGAACTTAATGCAATGTGAAAGGTTGACAAAGGCTGTGATTTTTCTTCTTCTTCTAAAGTATCATCCAATTCCATCAATCTTGATAGCACTGGCAATAGTGCTTAGACTTATATACCACTTTGTAGTGCTTTACAGCCCTCTGTAAGTGGTTTAGAATTAGCATGCTGCCCCCAACAATCTAGGTCTTCATTTTACCGACCTCAGAAAGATGGAAGGCTGAGTCAACCAATTGATGATAATTGCATCCTGAACAATATATTCCCACTTTATGTGTATATGCATGCACACATACACATACATACATTCTCTTATATGTTATTACTTAAAAAGGTGTTGAATTTTAGTGAGCCAAGGAAGGAGCCCTGTCACAATAAATGATACTTCTTCCAAGACAATGAAAAGTAGTTTATGGGCACAGCTTTGGGTACATTTTTTCAATCAGTTGCAAATCCACTGGACAGCAGAACTAAATATCCCTCATTTATCCTACTTGTCCATAGGGCTATAATAAAAGATTTGCATGTGGCTTGTCCAGTGAATCTGCTTAGCAGCCTATGAAACTGGCTGAATTTACAATTTTAAGATAAGCCTGATGGATTAATTATTGCTGTAAATTCAATAAGCATTGTCACTGGTAAAGCCAGGACATTGCTCTCTTCTGGTTACATCACATACAGTTTTCTGCATTCTCTGGTATTCCTTCACCACCTTCTGCTGTTTTCCAGTTCCCTACTACTCTCTGTGCTTCAAAGGTTATGGGGGGGGGACCATAGTAAAGAAGGCATTATTTAAAGATGATTTCCTTTTAGTTACCTGGAATCTACTCCCAGTCAGGAATCTCTGGCTTTAGAAATTATTTGTTTCTAAAACACAATCTTTCTCTTTTTTTCTAAAACATTTAAAATATTTATATAATTCCAATTTATACAATTCCATTTTATACAGTTAGGGTATAACTCAAACTCAAGGTCCGGTGGCGGGTAGATCTGGTCCTCATTTTAGCGACCTTGGAAGGATGGAAGGCTGAGTCAACCTTGAGTCGATGAGACTTGGACTGCCAAACTGCACTTTAAGTGAGTCATCTATCAGATGCCTTTCTCTGCTGCAAATATTTCACAAGTTCTGTAGACAGTAAGTGCCAAATGCATTCTCTGCACCAACATAACATTTATCAAATGATCTCCAACAGAGGGCTTATCTTATGCAAAATCATATATCCTTTTAGCAAAAGGCAAAGATTGTTTATTCATTCAAACATTGACCATATAGATTTTATCTTGATATTTTTGCAATATATACACACACATATATATACATTTTTGTTATACTGTATACTGGGAGGCACTATCTCAATCAAACAGTGGGATATGATGGTGGTCTTTGTTGTATGGTTTATTGAGAATCAATTCCTAAATCAAACAGTGGGATATGATGGTGTTCTTTTGCCCCATCATGGGTTTTTTTCTGTTCTGATTTTTGTTTCTGTTTTGTTAGAGGGAGAAAAAAAAATGAAGTATATCCTAAACAGTGCTAAGTAAACAGGGCAAAATTATTTCAGCTGTCAAATGGGAAGAAAAGAGGGTTTACCATGACAACAGACTGTATGTTCTTTCTGATGAATGATTTTGGCTTATGCAAAATTAATCCTTAAATTGCTATTTGTAAATTTGGGGCTATTGGAAATGTGATTTCAGGTGCACTAACCCTTTTGCACCTCACAACTTAGTAACCACAAAGGGCAGTAGGATGTAGAGAGTACATAAGACATTTCTTTGGTGTGCTTCTGTATTGTCTCACTCTGGTGCGCTTGTTTTCCATTGAGCTTTAAACATCACATTTTGTTTCATTTCCAGATAGCTTGGGACTGAGATCCTCAAAAAGAACATCTTTCTTGTTCCATGTACCACATGGAAAACTACTTTCAGTATAGAAATTCAAAAACAGTTTTGGGAAAAATGCTAATGAACCTAAGGCTGTAATTGTATTCCCATTCATTCATTCCATTTATATAATGGCAACTTCCATATGATTGAATTAAGCATTGTTACATTTACATACTGTACTTTTAGAGCTTGTCACATGTCCCACACAAATTAGTCAATAGACTGAAATCAAATGATGCCTAATGTTTAGGTTTTGTTTTTGATTGGACAATGTAACAATATTTAGCAAGTGCATACAGAATTAACATTACTGAATAGATCATTATATCTATACTGAGGCAATTCCAAATGTGGAGCTGAATTTTGATCGTGCAAATCTGAGTGAAATGATTGGTATCACATTATGTCAAATCTATGTAACCATCTGGCTTATAAACATGGTCATTTTCTTTCATATTAGAACTACACATGAAGAAGTTGTTGTTAGATCCTAGAAATATTGATTAGTTTTCCCTATTATGTTATTTCCCAAAAGTAGGAGATGACTACTGGGAGTGCAGAAAAATCAACATTCAAGCAACTACACAAAGTCAGTAAATGAATTTGTGCATATTTGGAGGGAAAGATGGACTGAAAAAAGGAAAATAAATTCCATTCAATGTTAACATAAACTTAAATGCAATGAACATTTTATAAAAAAAAAATTGTTGAAGAAATAATACAAAATTTGAATTAAAAAAGAGAAAAGAAAAGTAAGAAGAAGGTGAAATAGAAACATAGAAAGAGAAATAGAAACAAAGGAAAGAAAAAAAGGGGACAAAAGGAAAAATTCTAAAGAGATAACTTCTGATTTTCTTGACAGTGCTTATGGACACATTTATATTTTATCCTCTCACTTAAACATACTGAACTTAAATTTGTTACATAGTTAACAATATTTAGAAGCAAATGATGTAGTAATTATTAATAAATATTATAGCAGAAATATAATATTTTATTAATGTATCATTTTTCTGTGTTAGAATTTGGTGACAGGTTCGGGATTGTACAGTTCTGACTTTAAGTCTTAGATAGTCAAGAACAGCATCAAGCTATTTTCATATAAGCAATTATAACAACAATCACATGTATTTCCTCCTTTCTTTTTATATTATTTCAGTTGTGTTGCTCTGGATTTAGGTCCTTCCTTTTCTTTTTAACTAGCCTTACAAATCGTTCCTTGCAAATTCTTCTCTTTTCACAGCCTTAGCAACAAGCATCCACATCTCTGACTATACATCAATGTAAAGAGATATCTTGATTAATACTGAATAACCCTTCAGTGTTCCAATTGTTTTCTTCTTATATAAATGCGCTTCTGTGTTTCTTTCTTAGTGTTAATTAAAAATTCTTGAACAATATTTTCGTAGCAGGGATGCTGTTGTGTACTTTGTTTGGATCTTGGTCTATGCTACACCTAAATATCTCCTTTATAGTAACCAATAAAGCTGTGCCAAGCATTTTCCTCCTATGTTTCATCAGCTATCCAGAGTAATTTTATACCCCTTCCTCAATGCCCATAAACTGCTTTTAATACCAGGAGACAAAAGCACCCTGAGAGAAAGTCCCTCATAAAGTCTTCCTTTGTGATTTAATTGAGATATGGAAAACTACAGATCATAGAATGAATTATTGTATAGTGAAAGACGGGGTACTCATACTGATCTTTCATCTTTATAAGTGAAATATATGCAAATTTTATCAATACATGTTTTCTTCAAAATTTATTGGAAAGCAAATCCATATATCAGGATGGTTGAAGGCAAAAACATAGCATTAATCTTGACATTATCAGATGTTCTATCAAGATAGCTTTCTAAACAGTAGTTTAATGACATACAATGCTTGTGTCTGTCTGCAGCATGAACATAAAAAGCTAAGAATTACGCAGACTACGCATGTAAAACCATCTGAGCAAAGACAGAAAATTGAAATTGTACAGATATCAAATCACTAACACAGAAGTACCACTTCAGAAACTAGATTAGATTTATTGGGAACCTCACTCTGCATAGGTATTAAGTTGTGAAAAATATCCTAAGTAGAATACTGGATGGATAATTGTTTTTCCTGTGCCTACCTTGGTTAGGCATCATTGAATCACTGAGGCATATGATAGAGCTGAGGAATAATACCTCACAGTGCAGTAAGACTCCACTACTGTTTAGAAAAGGGCTGAATCACTTGATTCCGCTATATAAAAATTAAGGAGGAAGTATGCATTTCTTTATTGTTGTGTTGGAAGAAATATCCATCTGGTTCAGTTCCAAGCTGGGAGAAAGACTGGAAACACAGAGACTGCTTGGAAAGATGGTTTAATGATGAAGCAAAACTACATGGGTTCTGGTGCAGCTGACCACATGGAGTTGAGAGTGAGGGGTTTTTATACCTTCTCTTGGGCTTTGCACTTGAACTTCCTGTTCCTGTGCAAGAACATGTATTCGGACTCCCATGGTGACCATGTAGGGGTTATGTAGGGGTCATAGCTGGCTCTATAGGCAAAGTACAAATCCTAGGTGCTTGACTGAGCTAAGTTTGGTTGAAGTTTGGAGGGTGATGGATTAATTCCTATTATGGCTTAATGGCTTTGCCCTGTGTTGGCTCTTGGGTGAGGGCTAATCTGCCTTTGTTCAGACTTTGCTGCAGGGAGTAATGGATTACCAAATCTGCATTTCTAAAAGCTGCCCCAGTTCAGTATCTCCTTGGCAGAAGAGGGCTGGGGCTCAGAGTTTCTGTCTCCCTTAAGATTTTTTATTTCTCTTTTAGGGGAAATATTTTATCCTGCCTTTTAAAAACATTCCACAAAATATTTCATTATTCTGGGGTGGTGGTGGCTTCCCACAGTTGTTGCTATAAATTTTGAAAATGAATGTTGGGGTGGTTCATTTAGACTTTAAACAGAAACCAAATCAGTTGTTGGATCTGCACTGCAAAACATAATAGATAATGCCATCAAAGCACATGTTCTGTGACATATCCTGTAAAGGGATAATCATACCTGCAGATTTCCAGACATCTGCAGTTTGTTGATACATGTCCCCACTGGTCCAAGCATGAAGCATCAAACATTGAGGTAAAACACTTATTTATTACTGGCTGATTCTATGTCAGTTCTAGTTTGGGTTTAAAATGTTCAGAACTGAAAAAAAGACACTTCAGGGTTGTTGTTTTTTTAACTAAAAGAAAGGAAATACAAGAATAGAATAAACATAAGTAATAGCAGGATTAGAATTTGCAACTGGTAAAGGGGAGAGCTCTAGTATTAAACAATGGCAAAATGAATCATTTTTGAAAGAGAATTTCGGTTTCTAATCTTCACACTTTACTCCAAGATGCTTAGTCCCAAGTACAATATTGATAAATTACTCATTCTGCTCTGTCTTGTAATTTTGCCCCTTTTCTATTTTATACAATTACAGTCTTCAAGATAGAGTAACAAAAGATGCCTTTTCTCAAGAACTGAGATTTCTAAAGGAAAAAGAAAAGACAAATGCATTATAAAACATGAATAGTGGAAGTCTGGGAGATTAGAGGAAAAAAAAAACCTCAACAAATTATTCACCTCACACAAGAAATAAATGTATTTTTGGCTTGACTTGTTTTGCTTACATACTGCAGGAGGTTTTTATTATTTTATTATTGCTCATCACTGCTGTATTACTTGTTCAGCAATGAAGATTCTATGAAAAACATGTTAGAGGTTGGGGTCTCAAAAGAGAAAGAAAAAAAACCTTCATTCTAGACTTTTCAGAAAATGTTTAACATATGTTATTATCACAGCTTAATATTTCACAATAGAGTGCATATTTTACAGGATATACATTATCATACTATAATGATTCTACAAGCTTTGCAAAGGCAACAGAACTTCCTGTGAAATTTATAAGACTGTTGTAAGTGGAAATTTTGACTACCTTTAAAGGGTTTAATTCAGAGAGGATTTATTTAAACAGAAAAACAGTTCTGTTTGCATACTGTTAGGTTAGGGCCACAAAGTCTAAGCACATGTATTTTGGATGCGTGCAATTAGCCAAAAATGAAGATAAAGGGATTACTTTTTCAGAACTCTTAATGGAAGAGGGAAAAAGAAACCCGGTACCCAAAGAAGATGTATAGAGTTCCACTGCTTTGTAATGTTGCATTGTTGTTTTTTGTGTGTTTTTTTGCTATGTGTTTACAGAGAATTCAAGGTAGTTGCAAGAGAATTCTGTGGAGCTGCAACAGATTTTGAACATATATTGCAGTAGAATTATGCAATGAAGATCAAATGAAAGAAACCAGTATTGAAATATGTGTGAAGATTGGTTAATATGGTTGAACTTTTGGGATAATAAGCTAAGACTTTTGGGGTAATAACAGACTTTTTTTCAACTTTTGAGAAATCCTGCATATGTATGCATGTATACATGCAACTCTCTTTGTATGTGATTATGTGACTATGTGTGTATATATAATCTATGTGACTATGTGACTATTTGTGTAAATGTAATGATAGATTAGATGTTTAGCACTACACATAACCACTTGGAGATTAGGGAATATTTTAAATACACTGATTTTGAAGTGTAAACTGTGTAAATCACTCCTATTTCTGACTCTTGAATTTAAAAATAATGACCAATGTAGGCAGTCATGATCTCATTTATAGCAAGATGCATGATCTCAGACAAAGCTCTGGAGTATATCTTTAGTGATTAAAATATTTTTAATCTAGCTTTCAATGTTATATTTCCAAGACAGAATACCACATAATGAGACATCTATCACAAACAGCATTAAAATAAGGTAAAATACTTCATGAATACAATCAAATATAACTAATAGGAAAATGAAAGAGACAATAAATCATATAAATCACCAATTATGTTAGAAATCTGAAAAACAAAATTGTTTTTAACCAGTTTCTAAAAACGATCAGTTTTGGTGCCAAGTACACAGACAAGGGAGAAAAAAAATAGCATGGGTCTCATTATGGAGAGATATTAGCTTTCTTGTGTGTCGTATTTTGAAAAAGGTTTAGAGATATCTTGGTGATAAATACATGCTGAGGCAAAATCAAAATAGCAATAGCACTTAGACTTATATATTACTTCACAGTGCTTTACAGACCTCCCTAAGCGGTTTACAGAGCCAGCATATTGCCCCCAACAATCTGGGTCCTCATTTTACCAACCTTGGAAGGCTGGAACAGCTGAATCAACCTTGAGCCAGTCAGAATCGAATTGCTGGCAGTCAGCAGAATCAGCCTGCAATACTGCATTCTAATCACTGCACCACCATGGCTCTTAAAAAAAGGAAGAGAGGCATCAGTTGTGGGCAGCAAATCAAAGCAGGTTAACAGGATTCAAAGGTGGGTCATTGTAGAAGTCAAGGAATAAATGTATGAGTGTATTTCAAGGAGGATTCTGGGATAGCACACATGTTTATCTAAAACTTATTCTTCCTAGGATTTGATTAAAAAATAGGCATTATGAGTGAAAGCAAGAAAAGCAGCCCACATACATATATATTTTAGAGCAGGGATGTCAAAGTCCCGGCTCGCAGGCTGGATGCATCATGTGCTAGCCATGCCCCCCTCTGGTTTAGGGAAAAAATGTGATATGTCACGTGATGATGATGTGATGATGCGAGTTTGACACCCCTGGTTTAGAGTCTTTAAATAAAGAGTTTAGAGTCTTTAACTAAAAGAGAGGGAGTCAGCTTGGCATAGCATTTTAGACGTTGGGCAAGCAATCAAAATAATGGGAATTATAACCTTCCATTAAGCATGAAAGCTATCTAGGTGACTTAGGACCAGAGGCTCTCTATTGGTGCAACTCACTTCATAGGGTTGTTGTGGCAAAAACAGGAGTCAGGAGTCTTATTTATTCCATTTTGAATTTTATAAAATCAAGATGGGATATGAATATAATAAAATATAGACAGGTGAAGAATTGGAGTTACACAAACTTGTACCTGCCTACAATGCCGAAGGCCTGGAATATTACTATTCAATGAAGAGAAGAAGATTCTGTTTCCTTTGGCTATGGATTCAGGTACTAGCTGGAGGAAAAATATGTGTGTATGGGTCTCCTTTTAGGGTAGCAGTCTCTGCTAGATTGCAGAGCAGGAGCAGGTATAACCACTGATGAAATTAACTAAACTGCCTACCCACTATCACTTCTTAATCAATACCAACTTTGTAACAATTTTCCGACAGTTTTTCCAGTCTTCTACTTCTACTTGCTTTCAACAGCTCTTCACTCCTCCCAAACAATGCAAGGCAGACTAAAGTCTAGTGTTCCTCAACCTCAGAAATTTTAAGGTGTGTGGTGGTCAACTCCCACGCTAGTTGGGGAACACTGAGAGTTGAAGTTCACATCTATTAAAGTTGCTGAGGTTGAGAAACATTGAAATATCCCATGGTTGTGTCTGTTTAGCTATAAAACTGGAATAAATCTGCCACAGTACTAAGAATCATCACAATAGCAAGAGGTAGGTCTCATTGACCTTGGTTGATTTTGGAAAAAGGTTTAGATGTAGTAAATCCTTAGAAAGGGCATCCTCAAAAAATTCCAGGGGTGCAGACTACACTGCAGGAACAATAATATGCAAGAAGGCAGTGGCAAGCCACTTGAATATCTATGGAATTATCAAAAGTTCAGCTTGTCTCAGAGCAGTCCTACAATTTATCATACCAGTTAATCACTGGTATATTCTTACTTTATTGAGAACAAAAATATATACAAGATGGCTTGAGATAAAAAAAGGAAAATGCCCACTAAAGGAAATAATTCAATTATCTGGAATTTTCTTTTAAACATTGAAAAGCAGACATAATGTATTATAAGTGAAATTCATTGGATTTTCCCCAAAATTAATAGTATTTTTATCAGAATAATAGGTTTTTAAAGGGCAAGGAATATTACAATTATAAAAACTTCACATAAATCAAAGGAAACAATGAACAATTCTAATATAAATTTTATTTGGGTTTTCACAAAAACATAATACAAATAAAACATCTTTTTTTGAGAATAGCATGATCCCGGGTTATCACTTCTTCATACAGACACAAACTCAATTTCATATTCATCTTTTTGTTCTATTCCATATCTTATTACTATTTTAACATTTTCTCCATAATTTTTCCCCTCCCTTTGTTTTCTCAACTTTATTTTTAATTATCTCATATCTAAATTCAATTATATATATTTTTCTAAGTTCCAATGTCTTTCCAATCATTATATTTATACTTTTGTCTGTCCTGTTTCAATTTCATATTATCTTTTCTCATTAAACAAATTTTCCCCTGTAGTTACTAATTGGAGTATGACACCTTTATATCTTTTAATTTTATCCATTCAACTCTTATTTAAACTTCAGTTTATGCCTTTAAAATTATAACATTCAATAGAGTACATAACTTCCAATCGAATTCTGCTTGGTACATTCTTAAAATACATACTATGTTCTTTATATATATGTGTGTGTGTGTGTGTGTGTGTGTGTGTGTGTGTGGTATTCAGCTTTGTTCGGGTATTTTCCCACGTCATTATAGTTGTGCTTTTAAAGTTGTAGCAACATTTCGGCAGAATCTCATCTGCCATCATCAGGCTTCTGTATTGTGTTCATCTGTGAGTCAGTACACAATACAGAAGCCTGATGATGGCAGATGAGATTCTGCCGAAACGTTGCTACAACTTTAAAAGCACAACTATAATGACATGGGAAAATACCCAACAAAGCTGAATACCATACATGTAAGTACCCATGAAAACTTAAGAAATATATATATATATATATATATATATATATATATATATATAGAGAGAGAGAGAGAGAGAGAGAGAGAGACGTATATAATAGTAAATAAAACACTGATTCCATTCCAATTCAATTCTATCATTAATATTAATTAGAATCTTAACATCTTTAACATTTCTTTTCAATTGTATATCATATTTCCTTGTGAACACTTATAAACTTTCCATAATTAATTTCCATAATTAAATAATTAATTCTTTTTTCATATTTCTCTTCACTTATATATTTATAAATCATTAATAATAATTAAAATTATTATTCCTAATTTCATTCTCTCATTCACTTTATTTCATTTATTTATTAACAAACATTCCACTGCATTACAATAAGTATTTTATCCATCATTTTAATCATACATGAAACAATGAACAATTCTAGAATGCATGGTATTCTTCAGACAAACTATGCTTAAAAATGCAAAAAATGTTTACATTTTATCTGCTTATCAAAGTAAACATAAATGGCTATGTGAAACTGAAATGGAAAGAGCATAACCTGAATTAATTTGCCAGTGTCATCTAATCTCAGACCTTAGAGACCTGAGATGTAACTTGAGAAATGGCATAGCAAATAAATATTCCACCAGACTGCTTTTGATTACAACGGTGAGTAAAAATCAATTGAATGGCATAGGTGAAAACAAACATGTGCAAAATAGGCAATTTATAGCTTCCATTGAGGTCAGGTTACTGCTGATGAATAACCACAGTAAATTCATTCTGTAACTGTACATAATAGAAAAAAATGTAAATGGTGTCAACCTATTGAATCAATGGCTTACTTCACTGCATGCTACCCTGGGCTATCCCAAAGGTGCCTTTTCAAGAGGCAAATTGACTTCCTTACTTTTCTTTAAAGGTATTTCGCTTCTCATCCAAGAAGCTTCTTCAGCTCTGACTGGTTTCCTCACCATTCCCCATTCCCCACCATTCAGAGCTAAAGAAACTACTTGGATGAGAAGCAAAATGTCTTCAAAGAAAAACAAGAAAGCCCAGTGGTGTCTTGAAAAAGCACCTTTCGGACAACCATGAGCTGGATGACTGAGAATCTCCATAGCTTTTTATCCTATGCTATCAGATCCTGAAGATTAGAAGATGGAAAAACAAGCTTTCAAAAGGGTGGGGGGTTGGACTAGATGACCTACAATGTCCCTTCCAACTCTGATTATCTGAACCCTAAATGAATGTACAACTGAACCCATATATGCAACCTTCTACAATGCTGTAACAAATCTGGGACTGGAACAACTAGTAACCAACAATACTAGGCTTAACAACTGCCTCGATCTCATCTTCTGCAATAGTTTGAATTCAATTTATGGAATACAATTAAAGAACCCTTTTCCAAAAGTGACCATAACATGATTGACTTTTGTCTCAACATACGTCCACACAAAAATCATCACAATGACAAAATCTCCAATTATAACTTCAAAAAAGGCAGCTATGATCTTAAAATCAATTATCTCTCTTCCCTTGATTGGCAATTTCTATTCACTGGATGCAATACTGTTGAAGACCATTACAACATATTCTTACGAGAAATCAAAAGATCCATCAAACTATATGTACCAATAACAACTCCCAAAACCAGGAAAAACAGATTACCCATAACAACAAGGAAGCTTCAATCCAAAAAGAGATCACTTTGGCAAAAAAACAAATCTGGTCACGTTGCCAACTTCAAAAGCCGATACAAAAATCTATGCCACCAGATAAAAACTGAATGCATTAATTATCATTTTAAACAAGAGGATAACCTTCTAGACATAAATTCCACCCATGCTTTCTACAATTTTGTAAACAACAAACTAAAAGACTCAAGGTCCATCCCACCCCTGAAAGGACCTAATGGCAAAGTCTGCAACGATTACACTATCAAAGCAAACCTCTTTAACACATTCTTTGGCTCAGTATTTGTAAACAGCAATGGATCAAGCCCAGTACTTCCTAGTCGAACCACAGACAACTACAATGTTCTAATACATATCAATTTTACAGAAGACATTGTTAAAAAAGCACTGTGCAATCTAAAACCATCCCTATCTATTGGACCAGATGGAATATGTGCCTACTTCTTAAAAAAACTATCCACTGCCATAGGCGAACCTCTAAGCATAATCTTTGAAAAATCTTTCAGGACCAGCTCCTTGCCAAAACTATGGTCACAAGCCACGGTCATCCCCATCTTCAAAAAAGGGAGACCCCAGCCTAGTTGAAAATTACAGACCAATCTCTTTATGCTGCGTTACCTGTAAAGTCATGGAATCAATTATTAACCAATCCATTATCCTCCACTTAGAGACAACCAACCTACTCTCTAATAAACAATTTGGTTGCAGAAAAAAAAAACTATCCTCTAATCTGCAACTGTTACACTGCAAAAACAAATGGACTACACAACTTGATCAGGGCAAAGCAATAGATGCAATCTACATAGACTTCTGTAAAGCCTTTGATTCAGTGGTACATTACAAACTACAACTAAAACTAAAATCTTATGGTATCTCTGGACACCTGCATAACTGGATAGAAGCATTCCTGTCAAACAGACAACAAATGGTCAAAATTGGGAGTGTCCTATCAAATTCTGTACCTGTCAACAGTGGTGTCCCCCAAGGCAGTGTTTTAGGACCAACTCTTTTCATACTCTACATAAATGACCTCTGTGATCATATTAAGAGCAACTGAGTTCTCTTCGCTGATGATGTAAAGCTATTCAACACCACAGACAATACTACTACCCTCCCAAAAGACCTTGACTATGTATTAGAATGATCAAACAAATGGCAACTTCAAATCTCAACAAATAAATGCTCTGTCTTACATATTGATTGGTTAAAAAAAAATCAGAAAATAAAATACAAGCTGAATAGTCAAGACCTTTGTTGATGATCCAAACTCTATCAAGGATCTTGGAGTACTCATATCAAATGATCTAAGTGCTAGGGCCCACTGTAACTACATAGCCAAAAAGGCATTAAGAATTGATAATCTAATCCTACGTAGCTTCTTCTCTGGTAATATCACACTACTAACTAGAGCATACAAAACATTTGGTAGACCTATACTTGAATACAGCTCATCAGTCTGGAACCCATATCATGTATCTGATATTAACACAATTTAAAAAGTCCAGAAATATTTCACAAGAAGAGTTCTCCGCTCCTCTACTCATTGCAGAATACCTTATGCCACCAGACTTGAAACTCTAGAACTAGAAAACCTAGAACTATGCCGCCTCCAGTCCAATCTAAATATAGTATATCAAATCATACATTGCAATGTCCTACCTTCAGCTTTAATCATAACAATACAAGAGCACACAATAGATACAAACTCAAGGTTAACCGCACCAAACTTGACTGCAGAAAATACGACTTCAGCAACAGAGTGGTCAATATTTGGAATACTCTACCTGACTCTGTGGTTTCTTCCCCAAACCCCAAAAACTTTAACCTTAGACTGTCTACTATTGACCTCACCCGCTTCCTAAGAGGCCTGTAGGAGGCATCCATAAGCGTACCAATCGTGCCTACTGTCCCTGTCCTATTGTTTTTTTATTTTTCTTATAAGTATCTATCTCATGTATTCAAAACTATATTTATTCTTATACCTGTATCTTGTAAGTGATTGACAAATCAAATAAATACTAAAAACAAAAATAAAGATAACCCAAAACAATGTTTCTTTTTCATAGAGTGCACAGGTAGTCATCTTCCCATCTGTCAAGAGGACAACTCTTAAGAGATTTTCTGTGTTATGATACTGATGAATTAAAATAATCCTACAGTTGTAATCTTTGGACCCAATCCATTAAACGTATGTATAAGGACACCTGATGAGAGTGTCATGGTGAGTTTTATGTCTTTCTTGCAGCAGGATTGTGCTTATGATGGAGAATACTAGCTGCATGTAGGATCCTGGCCTCCATAATCTCCTAAGAAAAAAGAGAGATCTTGACATGACCTACCTGACTCCAGACAGTCATTCCTCCTGAGTAAACCACAGGAAATAGTGTTTTACAATTGATTTATGAGTTGAGTGGCTGGGAGTCAAGGGAGGAACCTTTGCTCTTATTGTGAATGCAGCCTTTCTTAAGGACATAAAGCTTGATTAAGAGTTGTTTTGGGGTGTGTTTTTTTAAATTGTCTTTGAAAAATTAAGACCCTTCACAACACCAACTTATATTGTATTCACTGGGTGTTTTGCCTTCTCCTTATATGAAGAATTTTCAAATACAATTTGAAAGTTTGGAAAACATTACTTTTTGGATTAAATAGCAAAAAGTGTTTAGACTATTGATTTTTGGAAATCTAACAATGAAATATAGGTCCAGATGGAATTATAATTTTGAATTAATTAGAAGAATCCCTCCTGTGGATTTTAAGTTAATTAAAAGAATCCTTTTCATGGGAAATGGTGATTGTTTGAGTTTCTTTAAGAGGAATCATGATAATGGATCTTGAAGGGTTGACACTAGAAGGAGCTAGAGGATAATACATTTGCCTCATTAATAAAGAATGGAGCAAAAACTTTGATGGATATTTTTGAAGATTAATCTTTGAAATTATTTGACATGATAAATAGATGGTGTGCTAATGAAGTTGCAGAAAAAACATAAGCTACACCAAATAAGCTTGAAATTAATTAGAATGTGGATTTACATGTGACAAGCAACAAGAAGGATATGGAGAAAGATGTACTGGATTTACAAACAAAACCAGTTGAAGTTTTATTATATAAAGTTTTATTACATTTCTTTTGTGTAATAAAACTTCAACTGGTTTTGTTTGTAAGTCCAGAACATCTTTCTCCATATTCCTTTTAATATTACTAAATCAGAAAAGGGTTCATTTTCATTTTTTATTGGATGTAGAAAGAGGTCTGTCAAAATCTTGAATTTTTTTTAAGAAGTCATGTTTAAAAGGGGACAAATTTTACTTATTGAATGTACAGAAAAGTTCTGTTCAAATTCTTGAGGAAAAAAAGATGATCAGAAATTAAGCTCTGTTACTTTATTTGAAGGAGTTAAAAATAAGATTGTTAAAAGTATAGGGAAAGAATACAGGGTTGGCTTATTTGGTCCAGGTTAAAATAGATAATGAGTTGTATCTAGTATCCCTTATCATACCTTTGTTGATAAGAAATTAATGATGATGCTTTTGGATTTTATTTTTAGTTAAGAAATGATTTATAGGGTGAAAAGAATATACAATGATACCTCGGTACTTGTTGTTAATTGGTTCTTGGAGGCTTGATAAATACCAAAAACAAATTTTTTCCATAAGGGAAATGTAATGTGTTCCCAAACATTTTAAAGCAATATGTAAAAAGATAAGGTTGTATATCATCACTTTACATAAGATAGACCCAAAGCTTAGTAAATACTTAGATTAAATAAAATAAAATAAATTCACTGTACTGGTAAGAAAAAAAGTACACCAAATGACCTATATACCCATAAAAGGGGATCAATTTCAGTCACATGATTGTATGATTACCATCTTAATTTTTTATGAACTACCACTCCCTGAAAACAAACACTTCTGTTAAGTATATCTGTGAAATGTATGTCATTCCATGTGGATTCTGGTTAAAATGTTCCTTAGTGTGTCGGCTTCCCACTCATTCTAATTTATTTAGAGGAGGAGGAGGAAAGTAAGTAAGTCACTCAGTCAGTCAGTCAGTTAGTCAGTCAGTCAGTCAATCCTTGTTCTAATTGTGTCTTTTCTTTCCTTTGGGTTAAATGTATCTGTCAACTCTGAAGCCATCTTGTGCTGTCTCATAGTTGCCATGAAGCCTGAGAGAGGGAAGGAAGGGGGGAAATATATAGCTTGGCTAACAGTCAAAACAAAACAAAAATTCTGGTGGGAATCAAGGTCATATTAACAGGTGGCTGTTGAAAGAGCAGAGGAGTCTGCCAACTACATTCATTGGACAATGGTGACCAGTGATACTTGGGAGGGGGATTTTATTATTTTAATTAGGTGAAAACCATAAGAACTTTTAAAGTTGATTTTCACTGGTTGTGCTAATCTGATGTATCCAAAAAACATGTTCTTGGAGAAATCTACCTACCTCAAAATTCTGCTTTCAATGGGTGCATTACTCGGAATGCTGATAGTAGCACTATATAATTGTATTTTTGCTCAGTTTAAATTAAGACCACTGCATATAATGAAAGAAAGACTCATTCTTTTCTCTCAACCTCTTAGTCACACTTTCATAAACACGGATTTTTTTTTCTTTCTTTTCTTTTTAAAATCACCAGGTGCTCATGTGGATGTTTCTGTGCAACTTTTTTGAATTAAGTTACTTGAAGGAAAAGATGGAGCTCCTACTGCAATGCACAGTGATCTCAATTTAGATTGGAACACTGAACACTCAGTATAGCATTAAAAAAAATCACAAGGGCAGCTGCACACCATGCATTTGATGTATCCCTTATTTATGATATAGTGAAAAAAAGAGTTTATTCATTTTTAAATCACTAATCTGCACCTTCCCAATTCCTTCCTAACCCAAGAAACAACTAATATTGCATTAGACTTTATTTTGTTTCTTACTTTCTAGATTTTCAATTACTATGCCAGTGCTCATTTATGCAAAGCCTTTCGCTGCAAAATCTTGATTCAATTACTATTTTTTACACAGTACCAAAGAGATCTTTCATCAGAAAATGGGATTGTGCCATAAACATACATATTTTTGATCCCTGTTGTGCAAAGAAAATGGATCTAACTCACACAATAATTAGAAGGCCAATATTTAAAAACATGAAATATCTAAATGTTCACTTTACTTCAATATTTCGAATATTTTTGAGTAAGAGGAATTCTTTCTTTGACAGCAATCATTATTTTGGCCATCTTTATTGAAGTCAGCAATTTTAGCACTTTACACTTCATGCATCAGAGAATCAAGTAAAACTAGGGAAAACTGAGAATGAAGGAACTGCTGTTTCCAATGAGACTTAACCAGGCAGCATTTTTAAATCACTTACTATGGAATAAAAAGGATTTAACTAAAAAAGACTTGGTTTTGAATTAAATATCCTGTTTTTATAAAGATGAATGCACTCTTGAGCTTGACTTATGGTGATTGAATCCATCTAGTATTCTTGGCAATTGTTAGGTATTTATTTCTTCCTGGAGATGAAAGAAAGAGAGAAAGAGAAAAGGAAATAATTAGTCTTCAGTCTAGATAGGAAACAGAAACTAGGTTAATCAGAATTCTGTACCTCAACCCCAATCCTGGGCTGGATCCCAAGCACAGCAAAACAAATAATTAAATATTTTTAATTATAATTTTAATCTGCAAATATTTAAATTTAGTAAAGTTCCCAATTTTAATTATGGGATTTTAGTTATGAGATACCCTGCTTTTATCTGCTATAAGTGGAATGTTAGGAATTGCTTCCACTTGAATAAGTGGTGTTAGAATAGACTCTAAGCACTTAAATCACTTAAAATTACTTGTTTATTTTATATGTTTGCATCCTGACTTTTTCCAACAGGGAGTTATTTACACTATCAATGGATGTCACACCCATGCAGTCATTAAACCCTTCTGATTTTTTTCAGGCCATATTTTAGGGGCCACTTTTGGTTTCTGTTTCAGATATAGCAATAGCACTTAGATTTATATACCATTTCATAGAGCTTTACAATCCTCTCTAAGTGGTTTACAGAATCAGCATATTTCCCCCAACAATCTGGGTCCTCATTTTACTGACCTCGGAAGGATGGAAGTCTGAGTCAACCTTGAGTTGGTGGGAATTGAACTTCCAAACTGCTGGCAGTTGGCAGTCAGCAGAAGTAGCCTGCAGTACTGTATTCTAACCACTGAGCTACCATGGCTGTTGCTGAAAAGAATGGAGGTCCAGCTAAATGAATATGGTCAAGAGAATGTCAGGTGGACAGAAGCAATAATCTCTTCTCTGTGATTAAGAGTAGAAGAGATATTTTGTTATCTGAGTAGAAGAGATATTTTGATATCTGAGTGTTTTACTTTGTTATTACGTTACTTCATGCTTCTTTCCCCTGAACTTCATTGAATCTTTCAAATAGCAAAATATTTTTGCATCTTTATATGCAAGAGTCGAAAACAGTCCAGGTTTATATAATTTCTGATCCTTCATAATTTGAGCAGAAGTAGGCACTAAATACTCATTTATGTCAGTGTTTTCCAATTTTAGTAAAACCTAGGCATTTAGATTCAACTTCTAGAATTCTCAGTAATATTAAAGCCTGGAGATCTCTGACAACTAAAATCCATTCACATGGAAATTGTCAAGATTGAGAAACTTCACCCTACATCAGGGGTGTCAAACAGGTCAGATGTGTCATGTGCAGGCCACATCACCTCCGGGAAGTGAAAAAAACATCACAAAACATATGTGATGGCAACGTGACACTGCAAGTTTGACTCTCATGCTCTATATCATTTTGCTGGATTTCACTGAAGCCAAAACTGGAGCCATTGAATACTTGGTGATGCCTGAAAGTATATAAGCTTTTTCTTTGTATTCAGCAATACCTTTTAAAAAAAGAGAATGTGCCCATGTTTTTTAAAAACATGCCTCTGTATCTGCCAAACTGCTGTTGCCTCATTGTTGCAATCACCAAGAATGAGTAGTCTGTACTGTTTGTCTAGTCGAGAGTTGCCCTTTATTTATTTATTTTCTTCCAGGGACAATGGGAGATAATGTCATAAAGAAGTGTAGAGTTGTCTTTTCTTTTCAAAGAAAACAAAATATACCTAATGACCTTGTGAAATAAACATCTCATAAGCTCATTAGGTATATCAGTGAACCTATTTTGATGGGTTGATGGACCTATTTGACAGGCATTCTTCCCCAACACCCCATAAAAATGGTGAATGTTGCATTGCAGGTGAAATTCAGAAGTTTGATTAGATGGAAAATGGTCTCCTGAAGCCATAAGAAAGATTAGAAGTCACATGCAGTCTTCAGGCCTCAAATTGTTCATCCTTACTAGGGAATGTCGTAGTAGATGGCAGTATCTAACCAACCTTGGGTGAAATCAAAATTGGGGGTCTGATTTTCTTCACCTTTGCTCTACAAAGTGATTCCAAATTGTATAGGGCAGACCAAAAAAAGAGAACATTTTCTATGTTCACAAAGTAAGTTTCATTTTACAAGATTGGTTTTCTTAGAAGTTTCATTGTTAGTTAGGCAATTAAATATTGACTTTTATGACACAGTATCAGCAAGTCATACTGAGCTGCACATTAGTTTGGTTGCAAATGCATAGGTTTGTAATGAAATTTCTATGATAATGGGTTTTGCTATGGTAATAAGACTATTACTGTGGATTGCTTTAAGTCTTGGACTTGGCAGAGCAGTGGTAATATCCCTTGATTTTCAGGTAATATGTCTCCATGGGAGTTAATTGTGGGATTATTAGTTCTTGATATAGAACCCCTCAGAAATGTTCCAAATAAATAGCCACAAATCCCATTATTCTCTACATTTCTATGGGGAAAATAGTTTGTATATTATATGAGAAAACTGAAAGTTTTGACAACTATATAACTTAGGTGGTGGCAAGGAAAAGGCACTCCTGATGCTATCTAATTTATCTTTCTTAATTGAGGAACAGCCCCAGATAAGTTCAAAATGAAAAGTACTTATCTATTAACTAATAGGAATCTGCTCAATAGCTTTAGGCAGCACTAAACTTTGTGCCTAATTGTGATTCTGAGCTTTGCTTACAAATACTGTTAATGTTCCTGTTTACTTTTCAGTTTGTTACTGTTTTGAACTATACAATTTATGAATTCATGCAACTATTAAAATTTCAAGTTATCATGAAAGTAATAAGGAGAACCATCCATTTGTATCACACTGAGTTTTTAAATTGCTCATCATCAAAGCACTTAGATGTTGAAAAAGTGAAAAGTAGAAATGACCTGATGGATTCATCAAATAGTGTTCCATTAAAAGAATGGCTTAATAATAAACCATAGCTATGAATAGCTAAAAACAGAAAACAGAATCTATTTTTTTAAAATAAGATTCCAATTAACCATTTTTGAAGCATTTTTATTTCTCATAGCATGTTAAATTATGTTGAAGTGATACCCCAGAAATAATTATTTTTAAGATACGCAAAGACAATAAATTCACACTTTGTACTGTAATACAATTTCATTGTGCTAAATACTTTACTGCTTTCTTTTTATCTTTTACCCTCATCAGAATATTTCTCTAATCTCTTCACTTTTCCTATGTATGTGTTAAAGCTGTGAAGCATTTCATATTCATTTCCATATTTTGTAATGTCCAAAGGTGTAAATGTGGCATCTTTCAGCAGTTCTTTAAAGAAGCCGTGTCTTTTCCTAGGATCATGCAACTACCCTCTGAAGTTGTCCCACAGCATATATAGCTTTAAAGAGTTGCATACAAGCTTCACACTGCTGCATACATTTCTGCATGTCCAAAGCAATTTTTTTTAAAATCAAGTCAAAAGCATTGCTAAACCCTAGGGATTATTCACTTCCAGCAAAACATCTTATGAGCTCTTGCTTACAAAGTCTCAGATAGACAGCCTTCTGCTGCTATGCATCTTCTGATCTTCATAGATCTCTCTCTCTCTCTCTCTCTCTCTCTCTCTCTGTGTGTGTGTGTGTGTGTGTGTGTGTGTGTGTGATCCAGCTACAGTTCATAGCAAAAGTCTTATGCATATCAGAAATCAACTAGGAAACAGAGATACACCAGCCATACCAAAAAAGCAAACCGTGTGAAACCTGACAATAGTTTCTAAAGAGGTCACTGGAGAAATTATGAAATGTGTTACATTCACAATTTCCCTTCTTTTATTCCTTTACCTGATTAGAGGCTTCACCTGCAATCTCAATATCTCCAGGGCAGAACTGTCAAATGGGCCGGATGCGTCACGCCTAGTTTAGCGAAAGGAGGAAAAAAGTCCCGATAGGTCACGTGATGCTACCCTGATGGTTTGACACCCCTGCTCTAGGGCACACCTGCTAAACCATCCTGCCATACACTTATCTTGGAGGAAAAGGTCTAAAGGAGGTCTAAAGCAGAGAACCTGATTCGGGTGCTAATTTTAAGCATGCTTCCTGGCTGCTTCAGAACTTCTATCACTGCCAGATTGGTCACCTGGCTCAATCTCCCACAATTTTAATATGGAGAGGCTCAAATGTTTGCATACTGATGAGATGAGATTTGCGTTTTATCAGCATGAGGTTATGAGATGGATGGAGGGGTAAAAGAGTTCAGGGAATCACTATGCAATAGTAAAGGGAAAACATTGCTTGAGGGAAAAAGATTATATATTGTTATTGCTTTTAAATTGTGAAAAAACAAGAGTATTTTCCAGAAAGCTAGTCAAATGTCTCAGAGTTAATTTGTATACAGTTATCCATATGCATTTCTTCCCCTCCCCTTTTAAAAAAGTACAGTTTTAGAGTTTTTTAATTTATTATTTTGTCCATTTAAAACCACATGATTTGGTAACATTTGAAATGTATCAAATTTGACATGTTCGATAATTTAAATGGTAGGAGAGCGTTTAATGTTCTGCAATCTTCATGTTTAAAGGAGAGATTGAATACTGTTCTCCCATATGATTGCAAATATCTGGCTTGGATAAGGTGATTGAGATAGGATTGTCTGTTCTGTTGCTCTTTGGTATCTACAATGGCATTCTAAAATAATAATGTCTTTATAAATATTCTGTTTTGGTGAGCCCAACGTGAAGGAAAAACTTTATTCTTCCTAGTGGATTGGTCAATAGAAATATCTGCAAAACTTACCAACTTCTGCTCCATCATAAGAAGGCTATAGATTTAACACTGAAGATGTCTGCAGGCTACTCTTCAGCTAACCACATTATTGTTATCTATTTTATTCACTTCTTGGTTTTCCTTTTCCTAATGTGCTAATCCCACATTTTATTATTACTTTATCATATTTGGTGTTTTGATGTTTGGTCATAAACCAACCAAAAACATCAAGTTATATTTCTTTCTTGTTTGAATTTAATACAGCACAAGAGGGGAAAAGAAAAGAATACATCTTCTGTATCATTTATTTTTACTGTATAGTATTTATTTATATAAATGGCCATTTCAACACTGTCACTGCTGACCATGGACAGGGTGACTGAAGCTTTTAGAAGACTTCAATGAGAATAGCCTTAAAAAGGTGCTGGAACCCAGAATCCCAGGAAAGACTTGTTTATTTTATTTATTTATAACATTTAATGGCCGCCCATCATACCACAAGGTAATTCCTATTTATCCCTTTTCCTATCTCTTCCCTTCCCGATAGGCTTAGAAACCCCGGGATTGAAAGTACAGCTAATCCTCAACATACAACCACAATTGAGCCCAGAATTTATGTTGCTAAGGGAGAAATTTGTATTGCCCCATTTTATGACTTTTCTTGCCACATTTGTTAAGTGAATCACTGCAATTCTTAAATTAGTAACACGGTTGTTAAGTGAATCTGGTTTCCCCATTGACTTTGCTTGCCAGAAAGCCATAAAAAGGGCTCACATGACTCTGGGACACTGCAACCATCATAAATATGAGTCAGTTGTAAATCAGATGATCTTGGGGATTCTGCGATGGTCATAAGTGTGAAAAATGGTCATAAGTCACTTTTTCAGTGCTGTTGTAACTTTGAACAGTTACTAAATGAACTATTGTAAGTTGAGGACTACCTGTACCTACAACAGTTATTTGAGCCACAATGGGAAAAAGTCAGGGGTGGGATTCTACCAGTTTGCACCTATTCACTAGAAGCGGTTGTTAACATTCTAAGCAGTTTGGAGAACCGGTTGTTAGAAGAAATTACTGGCCTAATCCTGTAAGGAAGGCAGGAAGGAAACATTCTGATGTTGCTTACAGAAACTGCCTCTCCGTTAACCCTTATTACATTCTTGGCAGGACTAGACTTCCTGTCTCAGGAACTTCTCTGGAGTTTTTTTCCCTTCCTTTGCTGCTACTTTGCTTGTGTGGAGTGACCATTCAAAGTTACAATGGCACTGAAAAAGTGACTTATGACCATTTTTCACACTTACGACTGTTGCAGCATCCCCACAGTCATGAGAGGCCAGGTGAGGAGATGCGTGCCTCAATGTGAGCAATGTTGAGTTGGGCACACCCAGCCAATCACATGACCACCAAGCCACGCCCACCCAGTTACATGACCACCAAGCCACACCCACAGAACCGATTGTTAAAAATTTTGAATCCCACCTCTGGAAAAAGTGAAACTGGTAAGACACTCTGAAAATTATCTTTGAAATTGTCTGTGGGAAACTGAATATGCTAAGCCATAAAATAAATGTTGTAACTGAGAGAACAGCATGGATGTGTCCATCCCTATTTCCCATCCTCTGACAAACTTTTGCCTTATTGTCACACAATATTCATTGCTTTGTGACTAGTATACAACAGTAATATTTTATAATCCTGTGTACTTTTAATTAAACTGAATCCCTTTTTTAAAATAGACATTACAGCAAGTCATACTATATCGTGGCAAAATTACTAATCATTTAATTAACATTTCCTTTTATTTATTACAGGTGCACTTGCCTTTAACATCCATGTAATTCTTTAAGAAAAAGCAAACCCATCCTCCCACCACCATAAAATGAAAACGATTGCCTTGAAAATAAATTCTGTCTCAACAGGGGCTGAAACACTTCAGATATTTTCAGAAGAGCCCTTTGGATAATAAGTCTTTGAGTTCTATTGTGCAAAAAGCACAAATGAAATGCATAAATGTTTAAAGGTATAAAACATGAATGGAAAAATGAAAAATATTATGGAGAATAGTGTTGGTGGAGAAAGCTCCTGAAACAACCTTCAGTTCTACATTGGGGACACACCAGGAAACTGGCTCCACAGGATGATTAAATCTAAACCTTTTTCAGAGAAGCCTTAGTAACATAACCTTGTAAGTCTGAGTGTTTTCCCTTCCCTCATTTTTATACCCCAAGAAGTCAAGGGGAGAATTAGGTCTAAATTTCTCATACTTTCCCATTCCGTAGGGCTTTACACATGCTTCATGTCCAAATGTTTTTGGGATGTTTTCTCTTTTTATGGCTCCTTACAATGAAGCCCAGGTCTCACTAACATTTGAATCCCATTTCACAGTGAGCACCAAAAATGCCCAATTTCTTCAAGTTCACAGATAAAATTTTCCACAGACAAACAAGGAAGGCTAATAATTGAAAAAGCTGGGAATATGTGAAGAGGTTGCTCTGTGCCTCCAGAGGGGTAGAAGTGGAAAATGATACCACTTGACATTATTGTAGCTTATATGCTATATGCTATGTACATACTGTATAAAGGAAAGTGTAGCTACTTAACATCCATTTTTGGAAAGTTGGTTGAATGTTTCATTAAGGAAAAAATAAGTAAACCGAAGGCCATCTTGCTGAGAGAAAAAACAATGCAGTATGTTTTCAGCAAATAGAAGTCTTGACTCAATAACATTTTTGAAAGAATCAATAAGCATATTTATGATGGGATCCAACAAATATTGTATACAGGGTCTTTCAAAAAGACAAAGCCCCTGAACAAATTCAGCATGAGATTAAAGGACAGATGTTCTTAGGAACTGACAACAATTTGGTTAACAAGTGGGAAATAGCACTTACGAACAAGCAGGCAATTCTCACTCTTCTGAAAAGTACAATGAACTCCCCAAAGACAGGCAATGGCCTCAGAGCTTTTCAACATTATATATAAAGGAGTGAACAATGAGGAGAATGGAAATGCCAATTATATCATTGTTCAGGGTGGCAAAATGAAAACGGGATTGTGATGAGTTTCAAGAGAATCTCTCAAAACTGGATGATTGGACCTCAAAATGTAAACACATGTCAAATGTTGATGTGTGTACATATGCACAGAATATAAACCCCACTTTTGCCTTAATGGGATGTAAGATTTAAATTGGAATTAAAGGTAAAGGTTTCTCCTCTCCAGTTGTGTTCTAATTCTAGGGGATGGAGCTTACCTCTGTTTTTTAGCTGAGAAAGCCAGCATTGTCTGGCATATAGTTATGGGGCTGGCATGACTATATGCCAAGGCACACAGAAAACCGTTACCTTCCCACCAAAGTGATACCTATTTATCTACTTGCATTTGCAAGCTTTCAAACTACTAGGTCATCAAAATAATAGAAATTACGGAACTATAAAATGAGTACTGGTACTTTTATTTTCATCTCCAGAGTAATGGTATTGGTAGAAGTAAATATTTTAATCTTATTAAACAATCAAAAAGTAACAAACAAACTCTTTTCATGTTAGCTGACTGAACTGATATTCAAGCGCAGTGTTTCTGATTTCATTATAAACACACTATTGGGTTGTTTGGGTAATGCTATGCTAATCAATGAGTAAAATAAAGATTGTGATTTGATTTAGGGAAAAAAGAGAAAAAGTCAAAGAATAATAAAAAAAAGAAAGCAGTCTGTGCTTCATTGATTATAGAAAAGCCTTTTATTGTGCAAATCATGCCAATCTGTAGAATGTGCTTAGAAAAGCAGGAATCCCAAAACATCTCATTATCATCATGCAAAATCCATATGCAGGTCAGGAAGCTATGGCAGGGACAGAATAAAATAGATGGGCTTCAAATTGACAAAGGAATGAGACAAGTCTCTATACTCTTCCCTTATTTATCCAATCTATATACTGAATATATATTAAGGGAAGATGGTTTAGAAAAACATGATTGGTTATAAGATTATATGAAGAGAGATCAGTAACCTCTACTTTGCTGATTATACTACTCTGATCACTGAGCATGGAAATGGCTGGCAGACTCTAGTAATGAAAATTAAGAGTCAAATGGGGAAAAAAGTATCTAAGATTAATTATTAAGAAGACCAAGCTAATGACAATAGATACAGCAACCAGTCCTAGAAATGACAATGGAGATATTGTAAATGATATGTAGATTCTGCCTTTTAGGATCAGCTTTCAATATTAAAAAAACAACAATCAAGGCATACACTACAGATAAGCAGAATAGTCATAAAGGTCTTGGAAAAGATCATGAGATATCTATATATCTATATATACAAGATCAATATATAGCAGATAATAGTTTTTCTCAGGATACTCTATGGAAGCCAAAGCTGGATTTTGAAGAAGCAGAATAGAAAGAGTATTGATACCTTTGAACTTTGGTGCAGTCAAAGACTCCCAGTTACTATTGCCAGAGTCCATAGGCAGAGTCCATAGGCAGCCTTAAATCCCAATCTATTGGTATCAGAAATAACAGCAAAAAAGACTTGAGAAGTATCCAAATGCATCTGGTTAGCTAGTGTGACATAAATATCAACTAGTTGTGGGCCTATAGCTTGTTCCAGCAAAGTTCTTTATGAGTTTATGTTCTTAATTTCAATCAGTTCTTATCCCTGGATTGTAGTGATCTCATTCTTATTGCGTTACAAATAGGCAATGTGTGGGTAACTCTATTTTTCATTGCATAGCCTATACTCTCCAATCATCTGCAATATTTCTAGGTACTTAGGTTTCAATTAAATCCCTGAGAAAAAGATTATGTAGGATTTTTTCCCAATGAGCTTTTCCAGTTAGAACCATAATAGGGACCAGAATTTTAATCTCATGATTGCGAGGAAGCTACAATGATCCTTAGCGCAAGGACCAGTTGTAAGTCACATGTTTTGAGACCATTGTAACTTTGAATGGTTGCTAAATGAATGGTTGTAAATTGAGGACTACCTACAGCTTCTTTATCATCTAGAACAAGCTTCAAAAGCTGGTGCTTAGATATATTCAACACTCATTAACAAATTGTCTGTCTTTTAGAAGCCAAAATAATTCCTAGGGAATAATTGCACCTGAAACCACCAGGGAAACTACCTCCATTCATCCAAAATGGTTTTGAAGACCCCATCTGGAATGTGAACATTCACAAAGTATAATCTCTGCAGATAAAAATAATAATATTACTCTTACAAATGCAGGCAGGATATAAATGGATCTGAAGACTGTCTTGCAGGGTGAAAATATATTGACCGTATTTTATTTAAATCTGCAATAACGGTGACACTAAGAACAATGAAGCTTGTGCTCTAATGAAATTCTTACGACTATTGAAATATGTAGTTCAATTTCCTTTGTCACAACAGCAAATAATAGCCACATAACATTGCATTAAAAAGGGTGCCTCCAAATGAAATATTCTCTCAAACTGAACCATGATTTTTTATAAAAACAAGATCAGCACTTATAAAGCAGCTAAAATGAAAAGTGTAGATTTCACTTCCATTTCTGCTACCCTTTTCAGGAGAAAAGCTTTCTCAAGTGGAGGTTTATGGATTTGTTTTCAATTTTGTTCCAGTCTGGCAGCATTCATGAGCAAATGTGTTACACTGTATACTAAGTAAAAGCCTAATTACAGATTTGGAAAGCTCTGATACATTTTGAATTGAACTACAGAAATGAAACCATAGATGTAATTTTACCTGCAGGTAGATACCTGAAAACAAAACGGCAGAGTCTATTGTCAAAAAACAAAACAAAATGAAACATATTTAAAGCAAGTTCCACAAAGTCCTTCTGAGTGAGTTTTGGGTATGAATGGAAGCATGCTATCTCTTTCAATTTGTTTCTCATCTGTACCTCATAGTCCAAGGATATGCCTCTGCTGGTTTTTGTACATCCGCAAGTTATACACATGCAAATAAGTTGAGAGCTATCTAGGGGGTAAACACGCAGCCCTTGATTTTCTTACCAGAAGCAGCTGCTGTGCCTATTCATGACTGAACCTCCATAGGGAGATTTAACCACCAGGCTCATAAGAGGCAATGTTCTTTGTTTAGATGCTGTGGGGAAATTATCAACTTTAAAATGCTTTTGACATTCAGGAGAAACTACAAAGGCAATGAAATGGAGAACAAACACTGGAAATGCCATCAATAATAAGAGTCCCTTGAAAGTAATTTATTTAAAAAATGTAATAAATAATAGGTTGTGTTGACTGCATCACATTTGCTCAAGCAAGCACATTTTGCTCTTGGAATAAAGATATTTTTGCGTCTGTAAAGTGCAGTCAATGTGATTCTGCCGGTCATTGGAGTTGGGTCAAAGTGGCTTTGATTCATAAATGGGCGAAGCAAAATAAGGCTCTTGTCACTCTGCTCCTGGCTTTGTAAATGGGGCACTGGTTTGTTCTGTTTCTTCAAAGAGGCACAAATCCTGGATCAAAATGAAGTACGCCTTTCAAGTTTTGTATAGCCCTAATAAATAATATCAATGTCTATAATTACAAATTAGTGCAATACATTTATTTTTAATAGGCAATTCACTGGCCCCTTATGAAATGTATTCAAGTAAGACATTTCATAGTCTAAAAATTAATGAACCCTGCAATAGAGTTCCACAGTACTCTGTCTTGAAGTTGTTCTTCATGGAATCCTTTGATTCCCAGCTTCCAACCCATGTTCATGGTTTCTATATACTTCCTAATGCCTTGCCATAATGTTTGACTGTTTGAACTTCCATGGTCAAGATTATCAACCTTCAAGATTATCAGCTAAGAATGCTGGGAAGTAGAATCCCAACATCCTAATTAGAAGGGCTGTTCTGCTGGAAAAGACACCTTTCTAAAGTAGTTCTAAAAAAGGCAAGTAGCAGTGATTATAAACTTCTGTACATTTTTATTTTTTTCTCTGTGGGTTTGTATGTTTTAAATGGAAATTAAAGGGATTTTCTCAATTTTTTAAAAAAATATTATTGCAATGTATTTTAAACTTGGTTTAATTTACTTCTGCTTTAATGTGTACATTTGTATTTAAAATCTGTATATGTCTGTAAACCACCCAGAGTTACCTTATGGTAAAATGGGCATCCAATAAATTTTATAAAGGCAAGCAGGAAGGAAGGAAGGAAGGAAGGAAGGAAGGAAGGAAGGAAGGAAGGAAGGAAGGAAGGAAGGAAGGAAGGAAAGAAGGAAGTAAGTAAGGAAGGAAGGAAGGAAGGAAGGAAGGAAGGAAGGAAGGAAGGAAGGAAGGAAGGAAGGAAGGAAGGAAGGAAAGAAATCTAAAAAGCTAATGCTACCCCTATTCCACAAAGAACAGAAAAGCCAAGACTGGTAATGATCTTAGTTGGCTCGTGCAAGAATAAAGACCATTGTTATTGTCTTCTTCTTCTTCTTCTTCTTCTTCTTCTTCTTCTTCTTCTTCTTCTTCTTCTTCTTCTTCTTCTTCTTCTTCTTCTTCTTCTTCTTCTTCTTCTTCTTCTTCTTCTTCTTCTTCATCTTCATCTTCATCTTCTTCATCTTCTTCATCTTCTTCATCTTCATCTTCATCTTCATCTTCATCTTCATCTTCATCTTCATCTTCATCTTGCTCCTTCATCTTGTTTGTCTTTTTGTCCTTCGTCTTGTTTGCCTTTTTTATGTTCCAACTGTTTTTCTTCAGTTTTTGTTTTATATAACTATGATATAAAGGCTGTAAAATACCAGGAGGAATATTTTTGAATGAAAAGAGCAATAAGCTATAATAAGATTGCATACTAGACTGGAAAAGTGCCTCAAGGTAGCAAAAAAATAAAATTAATAAGACTAACTACTGTACTAAGTCCTCTACTTTTACTTATCTCATGTATAGCTATTGTTCCTTTTGATAGCTGAGAGCCACAAATCATTTACAGAACTAAAAATTCTCTGGAAAGATAATATTATGAAACATTTTACCTCTGCTTCCTGAATTAACTTTAATGATGGTAAAATAAGGGCAAAGAACATGCATTTTAAATCTTCCAGGTATATAAGCTAGACAAAGAGGAAGTCATCAATTTTCTAAAACTTTGATTCAGATACTCTCAGTGGTTTGGTTGGTGATAATTTTGAAATAAAAAGTATTTAGGTTTTAAGCTGTCCGTAGTCCTTTATCAGTAATCAAGAAATATATCACTGAAACCTTTCAGCATTCCTGCTGTGCTGGATAAAGTCAATCATACTTTTGGATTTTAGAAACTGCAGGGAGCAGAAGCACCTACATAAGATATACTTTTCAAAACTTGTCAAAGATTTGAAAAGGGAAAAGAAAAGAAACGTTGCTTTGCTTGGAACATTGAAATGAAAAGCATGCTCACAGCAGCTTATATGCAAGAGATGATTTCTGATGATGGTAGAGATCAGGGAAGCAAGACGTTATCTCCCTTTTTTAAATTCATCTCCTATTTCTTTGAAAAAATAACTTGGAAACAGTTCTAGTAGAACAATTTAAAGTAAGTTGGAAGCATATAACAATTATTATGTATCACAAAACTCATATCAAAACACTCACCAGAATGAATATTCATGTTTATATTAGAAACATCATGCCTGTCAGGTTAAGGACTCTCTCTCTCTCTCTCTCTCTCTCTCTCTCTCTCTCTCTCTCTCTCTCTCTCTCTCTCTCTCTCTCTCTCTCTCTCTCTCATTTGTGTTTTGCCCATCCTAAAATACAACTGTTATAACAGCAATAAAACTCAAAACAATTTTTAAAAAGTATATAACATAAAACCAAGACAAAACCTGACACTAATGGACTATCAAGACCTGACTTTTTCCCCAGGCACTTCATTAACGACAGCTGGAGATGCTTGTCTATTCCCTTGGAGAATCAACTCCAGATATCCTTAATTAAACCAGTGCCTGGGGAAAAAGTCAGGTCTTCTGAAATGCTAAAATGGCTAGGTTTAGCTGGATTACTCCAGAGGTTTGTAACCTAACAATATAATACAGTTTACGAGTAATATGGTATTAATGGTAAAGAATAGATTTGTCTACCTCAGTTTTGTGAAGCTGAGATTATGAGACATTGCTCGTCTTCAGGTTCTTCAAGATGTATGGCAAAACCTTGAAGAACTTGAAGATGAATAGTGTCTCAACATATAAATCTAATAAATAAATAAATGGCATAAGTGAAATGTATGTTTCCAAATTTTTACCTGATCAGTAAGGTGTGATTGAATTCAGAGGGAAACAATTCATATCAGATTGCCAAAACAGATGGAAAACAGGGAGATTGTCAACTGTCCCACTAGGTTAGACAGCAAAAGGAACTCCTGGGACATTTTATTTTTTACCAAGAGTATACCTTTGCTTAAGATTCCATATGGTTATAGAAATAGAAGAGCCAGTTCTAATGATTTTGCATGAAAACAGCATAGGAAAACTTTCCTTTTTCTTCCTGGACCTCTCATTGTTCATTGTCCACTGATCATTTGCAATCTGTTTTGAGAATGATCTGTATGCCTTGTACTTCCCCAGGTGGCAACCTTGAGGTGTTGGGTTTGTTTCAGGCTTCCAGTCGGCCGACTTACATTCAAACTATTCTTCCCAAACCTCCCTTATGTTCCAATGCCTTCCCTTCCTTCTCCCATTACAGTTGTCTAGTTGCAAGCAGTACTACTTAGTGAGTCAACTATGACAACAGAAACTGGGCCTCACTTCCAGAAGAAAGGACTGGCCAGTTAGTCATACGATGCAGACAAGAAAAGGAGGCACAAAAATTGAATACTGAGATCATTAAATAAAGGACCTGTGTTTTAGTCACATCAATTACTGGAATTCTTTCATACTGGCTTTTAACCTTTCTGTAGTAAAATTACTCATAAGCAGTTCCTGGATCCTTTAGTACCTTTTTATAGTTTCCATTTAGGCTTGCCAGGAAAAGCCAGACCAATACAGAGTTTCTACAAAGGATTTCCAAGTTTTGTTTCAGTGCTCTTTTAAAGCAATTTATTTATTTTAAAGAATTTATTTTAAACACTTTCCAGCATTTTAATAATTAACTTGATGTAACAAAGGAACACGCCAAATTTAAAAATCTTTATCTGTGTGCCCGCTTCTTAATGTAATCAATTGTAGAACTATAGAACATGAAATACATAATTTTTAAATATATATATACATATATTGTAATTATTTAAATGATGTCCTTTTCCCATGGTTCTTTATATTCTGAGCAATTCATTAAATTCCATGTTCCGTAGGAATACAAACAAAAACTATATTTATTTATCAAGGAACAGGAACATTTCTTGAGAACTTTTCTAGTAGCCATGCCTATCAAGAGTATCTTGGTTGGGTTTTTTTTTCCACCTTGCCTTGGGGAAAAAATAAGAAAGAGAACAAAGTGTGTGAAGTCAACTAGGCCATATGGACAATTCACCCTCCAATACACTCACAGGCATATTGTTCCCTTCTGCAACAAATGGGAAATAAATCTGTTAGCATTTTTATAGCCTTGAAACTGTACCTGCAAGCAGGTCATAACATATCAAACTGACAACAAGTTAGCAGCTTATGAAGCACAAAGCTTCACACTGAAGTCCCCCGGAAGCTTAAAAGAACATTGCTTCAAAGAAAGGAACAAATGAGCAGCACCCCTTGCATAAACTTCATTCATTTTGGTATTGTTTGTATAACATCCCACCACCACTGAAATGAATGACACTTATGGGTAGAAAATTGTTTTGGCTGTCTGGCTCTGGTTTGGTTGAGTGTGGCTGATTGCAAAAAAATAAAACACAGTTAGATATGGTTAGTTCTTGGATGGAAGGCCAGTGTCATATGAGGCAGGGACATCAGCAAACCCTAAAGGCAACAATAGTGTCTTGTGACGTGCCAAAATCTTTTCCAGATAAGGAAGAGAATGAGGAAATTGCACATCCAAAACACTTCATGTTCTGCTAGGTCATGAGGACTTTGCAATCTGTATACTAGATCCACAAGACTTTGATCCAGATTTGGAGCCTTCCCCATTCAGCACTCAAGTACACTGGCATTTGATGAGAAAGTAGCAAAAGGAAGAATGGCACAAGAATGCTCTGTTATGTTACTGGGCTAGTCAGGAGAAACTTGCTGGAAGAATCTATACTTGATGATGACTGTTTGTGCTGGGTTGAGTCACAGAATGGTACTTAGAAATCAATTTATTAAAGCCACAGGGACAATTCTGTCTTGAAAATCATGTCTTAGACTCTACTCATTATTGGATCTTCCCTAGAAATCTAACTTGGTTTGCTTAAATTCACACTTTGCTCTTTTTCTCTTATATGCAATTTTCTCCTAAGAGGTATGGTAGTCAATGACCTAAAGATCAAACTGATATGTAGATTGCTACTAAACCTAAACCTATGCAGCAACTGATGAACCTGTAAAGGAAATGACAAGCCATTTCCACATTTTATTCCTTGATTTCCATGAATACCTGGAACTGAAACTAATTCAAAGGAGACATTGATTTTCCATTTTTTCCCAGTTGCCAGGATAGTATGAGAGGACATTTTAAAGGTCATCACCAACCCAGTCAGTTATAAACCAGTATCCAGCACAGCCCTCACAAGATTGCTATAATGATAAGGAGAAGGAAGAGATTTTTTTGGTACTATTTATTATCACAAATGGATAATCTCAATGGACATAACACTATGCTATGAATGCCTTACAGTTATTCAATTATTCTTTATGTATGAATTGATACATTACCCTTCAAAACTAAAACTTTCCCAAGGCAGTTTCAACATAAAACATTTTAAAAACAATATCTAAACTGTTTAAAACTAAGATTAAACTGACAGCATAAAATGAATTCTAATATAGCCTATATAAGTATAATAAAACATCAGAACACAGATGGCTATGCACTCTAAATATGAGAATGACTTCAATATAAAAGAGAAACACAGAGAACTAGAAGAGACTGAAGAGTATGGGTGGAAAGAAATTTATAACCCCATCTTCTAGAATGGGATAATTCACCATGGCCAAGTTGCCGCAGCCATCTCTCCATGGCCATTTTGCCATGGCCAGCCTACCACAGCCATTTCACCACAACCATATCACCATGGGACAATTTACCACAGACAATTCCATGTGGGATAATCAACACAATAAATGTTATCGGTCACTGCTTCTTTGATATTATTTCCATTTTTGTCAAAGAAAAAGTGGTGGATAACATTTCTTGTGTTGAGTTATTCCATGTTGAATTGTCCATGGAGAGTCATCCTATGGCAAATTGGCCACAAATTGGCTATGGCTGGTTGGCCATAGCAAAATTGTCCTGGTGAGTTGGCCATAGCAAGATGGCCATGGTGATTTGACCATGGCAAGATAGCTATGGGATTTGGCCGTAGTGAATTGTCCTTCTAGAGGTAGATATCCAAGTATGAGGAGATTCACCACAAGATTACCCATGTAGTTCAAGTACCCTTTCCAAGGATTCAGTGATCAGCTGCTGTGAAAACTGTTTAAAGGTTTTAAAGATTCAAAAGTTTCATTATTTTGGTCCTCTCATTTGCAAAGGTCATTTCCATATTCATTTTCAAAATGTAATGCTTTTATTTGTTTAGAGCTGATTGGGTGAGTGGGTGAGAGAAACTGGCATACCAATAGGTCATGGACAAGGTATAAAATTTGAACAAAAACTCTTATTCTAATTGGAAGCATGCAGGGTTTTTTTTTTTCAATGGTTGGTGGCAAGTATTCAGCAAGTATTCATGGCCTGATCATTTGCAGTATGCAAAGTTTTCTAAATTTTCCTGTGTTTTCTTGACAGGCCATTTTACTTTCCAAACATTATCTTCAATACTATTCATTACTACTTTCAACTGTAGCATCTCTGTTATGTTGTCATGTGCATTAAGGGTATAGCTAATTAGGCTATTTGATACTATTACAATAGTTTTTCATAAAGATTTGGGACAAGCTAATTATATTGGATGACAGATATATTAAATAATGAAAGAGAGCACATTGGTCATTCACATACCCAGCTAATCCCTACGTGGTAATTTCCTTTCCTGAAACAAAGAAAATCTTTCTGGCTTTCACTATCTGCCAACTAAATTTAGTTCCTCATATTCTGCAGTGTATGAACATAGCTGTCAGGGACTGAAAAGTGCAAATATATCTTGCAGTACACTGTCATAGGAAATTGGGGCATGCTAATATTAAGATCCAGAGAAATACATTTTTGGCTGATGATGGAGCTAATTAAGGATGATGGGAAAAGTGTCAGGAGGCTTTCAATCTGAATACATTCATTCCTTCTGACCAGTGAAAAAGGGTAATTCCCAGTCCCTGAAACCTGCTTCTCTACTCTCATACCCATCCATCATCAAATTCAACAGTGTCTCCATGAGTGACACTTTACTATTTTAGAACAAGTTGTGGTTGTCCCATCTTTTACAGCATAGCAAGATTGGAGGGAAGGGAATTATTGCAACTTCTCTCTCTCTCTCTCTCTCTCTCTCTCTCTCTCTCTCTCTCTCTCTCCCCCCCCCTTTTCTTTGGTATTTGCAGAAAAGAAGTCAGAAAGGAGAAAGATGCAATGGCACGAAACTCCAGTTTGCAATGGACTATGATGTCATTTTCAACTCATTCCATGTGCATTGCTATCTTTGCTGAGTGGCACTAAGAAATTGCTGAGAATCAGAGCTAATACTCAACAGCTGACAAAAAATAGGTATCCTGATCTGATCATCTTAACAATTTGAGGTTCAAGAATAATCAGATACCCACAACAGTATAATAGCCAGACACTTCTCTGGCCATAATACTCCACTTCTTTATAGTGCTAGCAGATCTTAAATCTAATAGATTTTAGGGACTATCCATACTCTTGACATAAAAATTGGCCAATACTCTGCTAGAAGACTACATGAACTTCAGAAACATAAATGCCTATGATAGGTCTTGACATCAGGTCTAAAGTTTAATGCAGAAGCTATAAATTATAGTGTTAGGAGAAACAAAAAAGGAAAAGGCAAGAGGAGACAGATGTTTTGGTAGGTTGGGTCATAGGATTTTTTTTCTTTAGAATTTCAGATCATAATTCTACATAATAAATAAAGCCCTGATACAGTACTAGGTTTCAAATATTTGAAATTTATTTGCACAAGTGTTTATTTTTTAACTAATTAATGAGATTTATCCAGCATGTAAAAGCTCTAGTTGGCTTACAAACTTAGGAAATGAAGAAAAAAATGCAAAAATCAACATTATAATTAATTAAAAGAGCATTTTTAAAAAAAAACACAGTTTTTTTTCTTTTAAGCAAAGGAATGCAAAGAGTAAGAAGTTCTGCAAAGGTGGCTTGTAGATACCAAAGGCAGTTTCTTTTATTATGCCTGCAGACCAAAAAAGAAAGTCCGACTTAGAAGTCTAGGTTCTTGAAGGTGAGCAGGGATATTTAGGCCAGGGAGTAAAAATTGTAGTCCTCCCCTTCTACTATTTAATTTAAATGAAAAAGATTTACCTGCAAAGAACTTTCTTTATCATTTTCTAATATTATCTTTTATTTATTTTCCTTCCCTTTTTTAATATTTATTTTTATTTTTGCATTTCTTGCTTCTAGGCTTTAGAGATTTTCTTTTACTGCTCTCAGCTCTTTGGGGTTGAAAAGCAGCACAGAAATAAGGGCAATTCCTAAATGATGATATAATGTATTATGAGATAAAGTTAATTGTGTTGTCATTGAGCAAATCTGGCTTCTCCCGTTGACTTTGCTGGCTGGGAAGGTTACAAATGGTGATCACATGATCCCAGGACAGCACAGCTATCATAAATACATGCTAGTTGCCAAGTGCCCAAATTTTAATCACATGACTATGGGGAGGCTGCAACAACCATAAGTGTGAAAACTTGTCTAAAGTCTTTTTTTTCCAGTGCCATTCTGACTTCAGGCAGTCACTGAACAAATGGTTATAAGTTGAGCACACTTGTATTATTATGTCTGAAGTTGGTAATTACATTATATCAATACTGATTGACTCTGCTTGACTTCATTTTAAACTATAGTTATTAAATAGCAATATGATTTATATACCACTTCACAGTGCTTTACAGCCCCCTCTAAGCAGTTTACAGAGTCAGTATATTGCCCCCAACAATCTGGATCCTCATTTTTACTGACCTTGGAAGGATGGAATGCTGAGTCAACCAACAATCAGGTTTTTGTTCTTTTTTTCACATAAAGAACTCCACATGCGAAGAGTGAAAGACAAGTCTATTTTTTTTTCTAAATTTTATCATGTGCTGGGGCTTATGTGGCTAAAGCCAGTGCACCTCCAAAAAGTGAAACCAACTTACTCAGCTTTCCTTCTGAATACATTTCTCATTGTAATGAAACTTCTAAAAGAATTGATTAAAAAAAAAAACCACCTGTAATATTGTTTAGCATTTTTTTCACCCATGCTGAACTGTTTAATGCAATAATCCAATATATTTCCAAAGTGCCATAATTTGTTTTGTGTATCTCTAACAGACAGTACTCTTTCTAAGATCAAAACTCGAAAAATTAATTGAGTGCATTTGAATGCAGTAACATTAGTGTTGATCCAAAGCTGAAATTGATAAAAGGAGTTTTATAGTTAGGAGGGGAAAAGTAACAAAATATACAAGGTTGCATCAGTGTTGATATACCGTAGTATAACACGCACTTTTTCCCCCTGAAAATAGGGGGCAAATGATGTATGCGTGTTATACGCCGATATATGTTAAGAAGCCTTCGGTGAATGCTGCTGGGATCGGGGATCAAGGACACAAATGAAAGAAGGGGAGGGAGGAAGCAACCGAAACCTGTCCTTCTCTCTGGGTCAGCTCTCTCAGTCGCTCTCTCGCTCCTCCACCAGCACAGGAAGAAACTGCTTCAAAAAGGGAGCTTTTCCTGTCACCGCAGCTTCCCTGAAGCGCCCGTTTCTCCCCACCCCACCCTGTCCGCCCGCCCGCCCGCCCGCAGTGCTCCGTTCTGCCTGCCTGCCTGCCTTCGTTAATGGTTGAATCGGAACAGCTTTGGCTGAGTAAAAGAGGCGAATAGTTATTATTCTCAGCGAAGCTGCTCCCAAACAACCAGAAACTAAGGCAGGCAGGCAGGCAGGCAGAATGGGACACTGTGGATTGAAGCGCGCGCGGGTGGGAGTGGGGGTGAAACGGGCGCTCGGAATAGCTGCGGCGACAGAAAAGCCCCCTCTCTTTGAAGCAGTTTCTTCCTTGGATGGTGGAGCAGCGAGAGAGCGGCCTCCTTCTCTTCTCTCCCCCGTCCTTGCAAAAATTTTCTGCTTGAAACCGGTCCCTGGTACAAAAAGGTTGGGGACCACTGATTTACCTTATAAGTGGTAATAATATTAATAAAAAAAAGTTCTGAGCTACCCTTATTTTGCTTCAAAGTTTTTATTTAGAAATTTAATTTTTTTTCCTGAAATTTCCTCTTAAAATGAAGATGCGTGTTATACGCCTGTGCGTGTTATACGCCGATAAATACGGTATTCAGTTCTTTCAGGGAAAACACTTTGTCTCAAGGATCTAGGATATGAAACAATCTTAAGAGTTCTCTGCGGAAGTTGTTATAAATAGTACAAGAGTAGTCTGGATAACCATTATGGCTGTCTATATTAGTTTCACAGTTTGACCTAAAGACCAAGCCAGCTGCATGTGAGCTGATATAAGTGTAAATTCCTTGTAAAGAAAAAAAAATACTAAGTGCATTTCATTCTTGGTGCAATTATGCTTTTTTTATCCTGTTGGAAAATAACATCTTGCATTAGGAAGAAACAAATGTTATGCTGCAGAATAGATATTTCAAACTGATAGTCAAAATAGTTGGTTAAAGACTCATTCACAGTGTTAAAAACACAAGAACCAGACACATAAGAACTTATGTAAAAATTGTAAAAAAACAAACCTCTTTCTAACAACTACTTATCAAATAACTAAAACTAAGGAATGTAATGATATTGTATATTTGTTTCAGATTATTCATTTGCTTGATGAGCTAGGGCTACTAGCTGTTTTGTTTTCGTATTCATAGCAGAAGTCGAGTCATAATCTGGAAAGTTACTCATTTATTTACACCATTTACCATACAAACCTATTATAAACTTTGAATATACTCAATCCAATCATCAAGGACTGCTGAAAAAATAGTAGTAGGAATTACATAGCCTCAGATATCAAATGCTTAATGCAATTTAATGGTTAATTCCAAAAGCATTATGAACCATAAATAGTTGTAATGAAACTAGCTTATGAATGAGTTTTGGCTGAATGGGTTTCATTCTAGTTGGTTCATAATCATTTATGAATATTCATACTCAACATTTAAATATGATGGAATACCACTGACTGTCAAGATCTCCTGTCAAGCAGGCAACAAAGATCTCCTAAATAGAGAATACAATATATTTATTTTTCTGTATTTAAGTTATCTCATCAGTGTATTCACTTGATTTTTTAAAAAGTGAGCAGAAAACATCTAATTAAAAAGTAACATTGAATAATTGACATCTTTAATCCAAATACCATAACAACAACAAAAGCAATAAAACAGAAAGGAAACTATCCAAATAGCAGAGGGACAACAGATCAACTCCTAACTGAAAAGATGATTTTGGAAAACTGTTAAGAGAAGTAAAGAACAACAACTTGAATGTTGATTCAATTTGATCACTAGAAGGCATTTGGGTCCTTGCCACCTGATTGGAAACTCAAGTGCCTGGAAATACCAGGAGTCAATAGAAACATCAGAAACTTTATGTAAAGATCAATGGCACAATGGAAGACACAACTGCTGGTCAATGGTGATAGACTGGGAGAGGTAAACATCAGAAGATGAATCTTCCAAGGATTCTATCATCATTATTATTTGTTGCATTGATTCCTCTGTCATCTGCCAGGCTGGGGGAGGGAGGGAGGAAAGGGGATGCACCTTTTCTAAATGTGTAATGTTGTCACATGCATGAACAAAAGACAGAGAGTTTAAGATACAATCATATTCTATATAAATAACATGAATAAAGTATTTCTTGCTATGGGATGATTTAAACATTAGATTGTTGGCTGAAAGGAACAGGAAGTTATAATGACTTAGCCAATTCTAGTATCAGAAGATATCTGTTAGGACATAATGGTAGCAAATAAATTTAGTGATATCTGAATATAAGGCAATATAAAGCAATAAAAAAGAAGATTGTTATGAAATAATTGTTCCTTAATTTTAAGGATTGATTAGGGCATAAGTTAAAACTCATGTCTGTGGGAGTGACTATTGAGAAAATTTCCTTAAATGTAAGCAAATATAATGAACTTTAATAACTAAAAAAAAAACTTCATTTCTTGAAGTGAAGTAGAAATCATTTCCAACAAAATCACCTCTTTGGGGAAATGTGCCCCAGTGAATTTAATAGGATTCATTACTAAATAAGCAGTTATAGGATTGAATAGAAATTGTTAATTAAATTTGTTTTTAAGGAATTTCTTACTTCAGCTGAACGATCACTTTCTGGAACAACAATCATGCTCATTTATGCAACAATATGGTGCTATCTGTGGATTAAATACTTTAATTTTACTCTCATGCTTAAATAATACTGAAATATAATTGCATTACAGTTATTGTATCAAACCCAAAACTTCTTTTCTCTAGGAGAACTGGATTAGAAAAGCAGCATATTTTACATACATAAAATTCAATTAAAGAGCATGCATTTTTCTCAAACTGCTCTGCCAGCATTCGATACCTAGGGTGTTTACTTTGAATAGTTTTAAAATATTGTCTTCCTATTAGGTAATGCTGTGGCAAAATACCACAAAATGCAGTCACTTTTTGTTCCCAGGTTCTCAAAAATATAGTTTTTATCCACATAAATGCATGGTTCACAATGTATAGTAATAAATCATTTTTTCCCCAAATAGATAACTAATCAAATCTATTGTGTCTTATACTAACTGTCCAAGTTATTATGATCAAGAATATGTAAATGATCATAATTTTACTTGATTAGAGAGTCATGGTGAGAAGCTAGGTATTCATACTTTCAGTTTCAAATACTCACAAAATTATGAATTTGTCATTATTCTGTATCTCACAAGATTGTCGTACAGGTAAATATATATGGCATATTTTCTTGACTTCTTTAGGTAGACACTTAATATCTCTAGTTCATATTAGGTATCATTATCATGGACCCAAAGGCATTTGCAATGATGGCCACTGGCTTCAAAATTGCAAATGAAACTTTATTATGCATTCAATATACCCTGTTTCTCCAACAATATGGCCTCCCCCAAGAGGAAGTTCCAGCATGTTTTATAGGCATGAAATGAAATTAAGCCCCTCCCCCCAAATTAAGGCCTATATTAAAAACATGCGAAATGGGGGAGAAAGGTGGGGGGGCTTGCCATTAGGAAGTATTTTTGTTGCACACCTGGATATGGTGCTGCCTGCGTTGACCCCGATACGAAGTGCCCCACCAACGCCGAGGTCAACATCCAAGCCGTCGCCACCCACCCACCCAAAGGTGCAAGGGGAGGGGAAATTAAGTCACCCCTGAAAAGACGGCCTAGCCATTTTTGGGGGCTCAAAAAAAAAAAAAGACCCGGCCTTATTATATGAGAAACATGGTGTGTGTGTGTATGTATGTGTGTGTGTGTGTGTGTGTGTGTGTGTGTGTGTGTGTGTGTGTATGGATCTTTGGTTATTCGGGTTTTCTCCTGCGTAAGATTGGAAGTATCTAGGCAACGTTTCGATGAAGTCTCATTCATCATCTTCAGGCTTCTGTCTTCAGCTCTGTGCTTCTCAGAGTGATGTGAGCTTGCAGCTGCTTCTTCCTTTTAACTGCTAGTGGGGTGTGACTTGATTGGTGGGGGCTTGGCTGTGTTCTGATTGGGTGGGGGTGTGTTCTCATTGGTTGGGGGTTTGGCTGTGTTCTGATTGGTTGGGGGTTGGCCATGTTCTGATTGGCTGGAGGTGTGTTCTGTTCAGGTGGGGGCTTGGTTGTGCTCAGGTTGGTCTTAGTTACTGGGGATTTGAGCTGGTGAGCTGTGATCTTGCTGTTTGGCTTCGAGTTCGTGGTCGTGCTGCATCTTCATGGTGGGGGTCAGTTCGCTTCATGTATGGCTCAGGGGGTTTGAAGTGGGTAGTGATGCAGCTGCAGTGCGGCTTCTGGTCTGTGGTCGTGTCTCATCTTCTGTGTGGGTGTGAGTCTGCTTTTTACGTGGAAGTGTGGTGGTGGTATCTTGTGTGGCCCTCGTGGGTGTGGGTCTGGTGTCATTCATCATGTTAGGTACTGTCTGTTCATGAGGGCGGGTTTCCAAATGGCTGGTAAGCGGGAGGTGTCATCTCTTTTATTCATGCTGTGTGGGCGTTTTTCTATCTCTATGGCTTCTCTGATTATTCTGTTGTTGAAGTGTTCGGTTTTGGCGATAGTTCTGGTATTTTTAAAGTCAATCTCATGTCCTGTGGCTTTGAGGTGTTGGACCAGGGAAGAGGTCGGTTCTTTCTTTTTGATCGAGTTCTTATGTTCTTCAACGCGTGCACTTATTCTCCTGTTAGTTTGTCCAATGTATGTGGTGGGGCAGGCGGTGCAAGGGATTTCGTATACTCCTTGGTTTTCTAACTCGATTTTGTCTTTAGGGTTTCTTAGGATGGTGGATATTTTTCTGTTTGTGCAGAATGCTGTTTTAATGTTGTGTTTTTGGAGGATCTTGCTGATTTTGTCTGTGGTGCCTTTTATATATGGGAGGAGGGCTTTGCCGTGCTTCTCTTGTTCTCTGTCTTGGATTTTGGTTGGGGTTTCTTTTTGGATTAGGTGGGTAATCTTCTTTCTTTGGAATCCATTGGCTGTTAGTACGTTGGTGAGAGTATTTAGTTCGGTTTTTAGGTGTTGTTCATCAGCTAAGCATTTTGTTCTGGAGATGAGTGTCACATACAAATACCCGCGAGAACCTCAGAAAACATATATATATATATATATATATATATATATATATATATATATATATATATATATATATATATATATATATATCTTTGGTTATTCGGGTTTTCTCCCCGCGTAAGATTGGAAATATCTAGGCAACGTTTCGATGAAGTCTCATTCATCATCTTCAGGCTTCTGTCTTCAGCCCTGTGCTTCTCAGAGTGATGTGAGCTTGCAGCTGCTTCTTCCTTTTAACTGCTAGTGGGGGTGTGACTTGATTGGGTGGGGGCTTGGCTGTGTTCTGATTGGGTGGGGGTGTGTTCTCATTGGTTGGGGATTTGGCTGTGTTCTGTTTGGTTGGGGTTTGGCCATGTTCTGATTGGCTGGAGGTGTGTTCTGTTTAGGTGGGGGCTTGGTTGTGCTCAGGTTGGTCTTAGTTGCTGGGGGATTTGAGCTGGTGAGCTGTGATCTTGCTGTTTGGCTTCAAGTTCGTGGTCGTGCTGCATCTTCATGGTGGGGGCCAGTTCGCTTCATGTATGGCTCAGGGGGTTTGAAGTGGGTAGTGATGCAGCTGCAGTGCGGCTTCTGGTCTGTGGTCGTGTCTCATCTTCTGTGTGGGTGTGAGTCTGCTTTTTACGTGGAAGTGTGGTGGTGGCATCTTGTGTGGCCCTCGTGGGTGTGGGTCTGGTGTCATTCATCATGTTAGGTACTTGTCTGTTCATGAGGGCGGGTTTCCAAATGGCTGGTAAGCGGGAGGTGTCATCTCTTTTATTCATGCTGTGTGGGCGTTTTTCTATCTCTATGGCTTCTCTGATTATTCTGTTGTTGAAGTGTTCAGTTTTGGCGATAGTTCTGGTATTTTAAACGCGTTGAAGAACATAAGAACTCAATCAAAAAAGAAGAACCGACCTCTTCCCTGGTCCAACACCTCAAAGCCACAGGACATGAGATTGACTTTAAAAATACCAGAAATCCCCCAGCAACTAAGACCAACCTGAACACAACCAAGCCCCCACCTGAACAGAACACACCTCCAGCCAATCAGAACATGGCCATCCCCCCACCCAATCAGAACACAGCCAAACC
Source organism: Notechis scutatus (assembly GCF_049901735.1). Classification (NCBI taxonomy): domain Eukaryota; kingdom Metazoa; phylum Chordata; class Lepidosauria; order Squamata; family Elapidae; genus Notechis; species Notechis scutatus. Next base: position 155,795,746 of record NC_142011.1, on the reverse strand, counting down.
CTCAACCAATGAGAACACACCCCCACCCAATCAGAACACAGCCAAGCCCCCACCCAATCAAGTCACACCCCCACTAGCAGTTAAAAGGAAGAAGCAGCTGCAAGCTCACATCACTCTGAGAAGCACAGAGCTGAAGACAGAAGCCTGAAGATGATGAATGAGACTTCATCGAAACGTTGCCTAGATACTTCCAATCTTACGCAGGAGAAAACCCGAATAACCAAAGATCCACATACAAATACCCGCGAGAACCTCAGAAAACAAATATATATACATGCATATCCTGTACATTTTATTGTTGTTGTTGTTATTATTATTTCAGTAGAGTCTGATAGCTTAAAAATTACAAAAATAAGAAATTCAGTTTTCCTCCACATGTCATAGGTCTCCTTCCTAGGGCTAACTGGGTATGACTGGCCAAGTACATGCAGCTGACTTATGCTTAAGGCAGGACACACATGGATTCCTGGTTTCTAGCTCTATTGCTATTTGCATAATTCACAGACTAGTATCTTATATCCCCCTCAAACCAAAAATCAATAAAACTTGAAACAATTCTATATTTATGAAGAACAGGTGTCTCTAAGGATGCAAATCCATGATCTGCCATCATTTTTAATGTCCTTTTAAAGAGCAGATTTCTACTCAGGTAGCTTTCTCTTCAGAATTTTTAACCTTTAAATTGCAAAATATTTTTCTGATTCATGTCAGGGCATGTGCATCCATATTTTCTATAAAAACTATTCCCGGGAGCAATGCAAAGGAAAACCATCTTTTGCAGAGAGTACTCCATTTCTGTGGAGCTCATTGAAAAGTAATAAAGGAAATAAATTTCAAGAAACCTAGCCAGGTTCCAAATTTTAGAAAACAAGATTCTCTCTTTCCACCCATAGGACAAAAATAAACACTTGCTGGACATTTCCACATGGATCTGTTCTGAAAAATTCAGTAAGTTTCCATTTATCCTCGAATATGTGAATGTTAGGTGAAAGGGGAATAGGATACAATAAATCACTGAATTGTTATAGAGTTAAAGAAAAACAAAATCTATTAAATAATATTGCTGTGAAAATAAAAGTGGGGAAGTAGATGAGAATGCTCTAAAACTAAAGATCAGTTTTGGTGTAATTGGATTGAGTAAAACCAACTTTATAAGAAACAGGAAAGCCCAATTTATTGGAACGCCTCTTCATGATTCCATGACAAGATGTTATAACAAGTCAACGCTTTTGTAAAGGTGAAATGAATCTGCAATAAGAGGAAAAAACATAAATTACAGCCATTGTTTCAAAATATAAGCAAGAGCACTCCAATTTTTCATAAGCACTGCTGGGATGTCGGAACCAACAAATAAGAAAACCTCTAGTAGTATTACTTAAGCTTGAAATCCAAAGGAGAGATAGATTTAAGCAATTCCTAATGCTCTCTTTGATACTTATTGTACACCCTGGAAATCAATGAGTATATTATTGAGGACTACAATCAAAGTCATGCAATCATTCTGAAAACTACATACTTTGAAGGAGAATCTCTTGATCACAGCTTAGAAACAAAAGGATGGATTAATATCGTGGAGTGCTCAGAAAAGTTCAATGATCTATAGAAATTCAGAGACACAGCATTTCTCTTTCTAATATTTCAGAGCTGAAACCTGTCATTCTAACAATGTTTTTGTTTTATTTTATTTTGTTGCATTGTATCTGAAATACAATTCTAGTCACTAGATATAATCTGTACTGATCTTTGAGTAATACAAGGTAGCTGAAAGCAAGGACAATTCTTTAGATAATACTATCCTCATTTCTTTTTCCCTGTTTTGAAAAAACAACAACTTTCAAATGTAATACAAAAGTATATCCTCACACCCAGACTTTCTGCATATGTCCATCAAAGAAAAAGAATGAAGTGAAATTTAGTGCACCTGCACTGAATCATTGTGTATGATTTCTAAGAATTGCTATGTTGCTTTTAAAATGAAACAAATAGAACCCTAAATTTAGCTGCCAACAGCTGATTTTCTTTCATATAATTATTGCTAGGGGGAAAAAAGGGAAAAGAAAATCTACAAACATTGTAAAATCTGAACACCTGAAATGTAATTTGTCTGGAGATGTTTTCTTAAGTATTTGGGAATAATTTGGAAATCAGTTCCTTGAGACATATTGAATGTATGCTTTGATTACTGACTTACTGTCTTGTATATACATTTTCTTCTGTTTTTGAAAAAAAAATGTTAACATGCATAATACAATCTTATGGAGAGCATAAAATCTGGGACAGTCTTCCATTTTTTGTAACTTAGAAAATGAAATATGACTTATAGGGAACTATATTTATTATTTTAGTAATGTTCAGGAACGAATCAATGTGAAACATTTCTTGAGGAGAAAAAAAATCAGATAAGATAATAGAATGCTCATAATGACAATGGTAAGATATTGTTCTTGAATTAAACATTCAGCTTCATGAAATATTACTCCAGCAACAAATTAAACTGCACTGAGTCAATTTTTTAAACTTATTTTATTTAATTATTTAAAATATTTATATGGTCAACCACCTTAAACAATTCTAGGTGGCCCAAAGCAACAGTAAAACCAGTAACAATAGTGGTAATATGATAAAAAAATAAAAAAATAAAACCAAAACCAATATCTCTTAATAATTTCCTTACAATGACCTGCAAGAAGCTCCAGCTACCCTCATTCATATTCTATTCTATTCTATTCTATTCTATTCTATTCTATTCTATTCTATTCTATTCTATTCTATTCTATTCTATTCTATTCTATTCTATTCTATTCTATTCCAGCCCAGCCCAGCCCAGCCCAGCCCAGCCCAGCCCAGCCTAGCCTAGCTGTGCCATGAGCTTGATGGCCTTCCAAATATTAAAAGGATGGGGGAGGGCTCCCATATAACCTGGGGAGGGTGTCACATAAGGTAGGGCCTTGTCACTCAAAAGGAGCACTCTCAAATTCATACAAGATAACAGGATTTCAGGGAAAGAAAGGGATAGGCAGTCCCACAAATAACCAGGTTCGGGCCATCATGACTTTGTGTTACCTATTTCCCATTCCCACAATTTTAGGTGGCTCAGCCCAATAATCACATGAGATTGCTTCTGACTCTTTTTGATAGATGGATGCTTGTCAACCACTTTCCCTATAGCTGAACTCCAAAGCTCTGGATTGAAGTACCATATTTGCCGGCGTATAAGACGACTTTTTGCCCGAAAAACATGCCTCCAAGTGGGGGTCGTCTTATACGCGGATATCCAGGTTCCGGGCCATCATGAGCTTGTTGACTTGCGTTGGCCTCTTCCTGATCCCCGCGCTTCCTTCATCCCGCCTCGCTCCGGGTGGCTCAGCCCTATCCTTCTTCACATGACTTGCCCTGCCGCTGCAGCCCATTTCTGGAGCGGTAGATGGATGGTGGGGGTCGACCATTTCCCTATAGCTGAACTCCAAAGCTCTGGATTGAAGTATCTTCAAACTCTAAAGAAGCCTTTTAACTTGTTCCTGGGGGTCTTGGAGTTTTGACACGTAGAATATAAATTCTTAGTGCCTTAAGGTGATTATGAGTTATTATTTTTCCTCCATCCCTCATTATTTTCCCTCTCAATCTTTCATCCTTTTACTGTTTTTCAATTTTTCTTCAATCTTTTATTCTTTACCTTAACTGCTCTAGCAACTGTGATCCAATGTGATTAACCTGTTCAACCAGAATAACCCTAAGATGAATTTCTTCACTCGGATCTGAAAATGCATGGTGGTGGTGGGGAGAGACCTTTTAACTAATCAATATAGAAAAAGGGAGAAACTCCTCAGCCTTCAGCCAGTCACAGCAGAATCATAGAAGAAACCCCGAATTATCAGTCAGCCAAGATGAAGGGAGGAAAAAAATTCCTCACTTCAGATGTTTGGAGGAAGTTACTGGAAGAAGAACATGGGGAAAAGAGTAAGCCTTGATAAATGTCAGTTGGATACGCAGCCTACACTAGGTTATTCCAAGACCAGAGACAACCTTATGTCTCTCTATCACGTTAAACACTGTTACTTCAATAGCAAATCATGGATACATTTGTGGGGTTTTAAAGGGCCATAAATTGTTTGCTTCAGGGCTAACAATGTATTATTTATTTGTTGCTGCAGTGCACAACTGACTTGGCTTTTAAATGGCAAACTGTGGCTAAACTCTAAAAGTAGCCGGTAGGTCTGAGTGGGGAAAAATAAGTTTTGTTTGATATTAATGTACATCTGAATATGTGAAAGAAATAAGTGTCAAAGTGCCACTAACTCCTAACATGGAAACATCCATGTTATTTTATTGGCAACAGTCTAGGAGCAGTTCAGCACCAACTTCTCTGAATGTGTGTGTTGGTTTATTTCCCAATTTTGCTTATCATTCTGGAATTCCTAAGAAGTATTCAAATACCAAGAACAATGTGGTGGCCTACTGGTAGAGCTGTCTGTGAGTTTGTCCTTGGTAGCAGCAGATATTTTTTCTCTCTGGACGCAAAGAGGAAATATCTGGTGTGATGTCAATAAGGGCATCCGTGTAGATGTCAGTAAGGGCATTTGGCCAGTAAACACTCAACTCCATTCAGTCACTCCGACTCCATCCCAGTACAAGGGATTAGAAGGTCATTAAAAGAAAAACAAAATCCAATCAACTACTAATAAGGTCTGGGATGCTCAGTTTTTCAAGATCAACAACAGCCAGCTAGGTTTGTCACCTGATAAATGTTAATTAAGATTTAATACACCTAATGTGTTTATTTTCCAGTCATGTTCTTAATAATTTTTCCCTTCTGTCACATTAAACATTGTTACTCTTGAAGCACAGTATAGAGGCTATTCAAACATTCTGCAAAGAGGGCTGAATGTGTCCCTAGGGCTTAAGGTTCTGCTATTGATTATATATATCATGTTTCACCATCCGTTTCTCAAGTAAACTTACAAGAGTAATAACATAATAAAATATAGGGAGAAAAAGATTCAATTATTACTTAGTTTCATTATTCAAAAAAGTCCTTCATCTAATTCTCTCTCTCTCTCTCTCTCTCTCTCTCTCTCTCTCTCTCTCTCTCTCTCTCATGTGTATGTGTGTATCCATACTGGTATGTATATATGGTATACCTCCCACTCACTTTCATATTCCAGTCATATTCTAACTTTTACACTAAAAATAACTGTGTGTTTTTCTCTTCCCAGAACCAGCTTCGTCTCTAGAATGCTTTTATCTGCATTTACAAGTTCAAATTCATTTTTCTTCCCAGAGACAGATTGTCTATAAAGAGTACTATTTATCATTCTTTTCCTAGCTTGCAAAAGTTACAGTATTACTCCTAGTGAAAAGGACAGTTTGTATTTTTATTGTTAATCACTTATACAGTCAGACACTAATTATACTGAAGTCACAATAAAACAAAACCATAACTCTTTGGCAATGCTTTATTTCAGTGATGCTGTAATATGTTGTGTCATGCTTTTTCTAATCAGTTAGTGTTTCTGTATATTATAAAATGTATTTTAAAATGTGCAAATGTGAATCAATAATTATACTACAAACATTATAAGGAATTATTTTCTTGTCAGAGTTAGGCGAAGCATTGATGGATTGATTCTGTAAATATTCCTCTGTTTGGAAAATAGAACTGTTTTTTGAGTCCATTTAGCTCAGTGACCATTGCACAGTATAACAAGAAGGGGATATGAAAGATTTCTAACAGGCAGATCTCAGAAAGAGTTGTTATTCCATTTCATTGTGGGGAGGGGGATTGGAATATATAAACAATATTCTCTAGGCCCAAATATAACCAATCCCCCTATGAAGTTAACCTGTTACTTAGTTGATGTTGGGCATGGACATGCAACAGGTGGTCTTTTACAAAGGTTAGGCAAATTTAAACATGATCTAGAAGTTGTGTTTCAGAACTTGGGCAACATCCATAGCCATCTGCTACATATATTAAAGCAGTGAAATTTGGCAATTTTCTACATAAGCCTGTAAAAATGTTAACTCTTAATGCAACTGTTTTCAAGTTCATGAGAAAACCTATAAACAATACATATTGCTTTGTTGTATAGCAGGAACATATGGAAATCAATGAAATGATATAATCATTTTCAAAATATGCATAGCAAGACAAGGCTATTGGGTTGAGGAGATATTTGACGAAAAAATATATGTGTCGATTTGCTACTGTTGATTTCCCCCACCCACCATTGTAGGGAAAATATGTACTCTTACAATGTATGAAGACCATCTTGTATCTCCACTAACAATGGTGATTGATACTATTTACTGTTATTATTCACAGTGGGATCTGACATTCATTTGCCATTCAACTTATATAATCTTTTTTGCAAGTGCTTTTCTGTATTACACACCCTAAATCAGTCTCCAAATTAGCTGGCTAACATTTATGCAATGCATCTAGTTTAATGCTGTGCTTTCGGTGGGCAAAAGAGAAGGTGATTTCAGTTCTTTAGCATTTCACAAAAAGCAAACTGAGATTCTGTGGGATTGTCACATTAAATAAAATTATTGTTCCTGTTTTGCTGAAATGCCTGACAACCCTTTTCCATTTTCTTAGCAGCTTGCCCAGGTCCACGGTTTATAAAAGGGAAGTGCTCTTTCATTAAAGTATTAAGTTGTAAATCTGTGCAATGACTGTCTTTATTTTGTGAGTTTTTCTCTTCCTTTCTAGGAACCGCAGGGTAGAATGAGCTCTCTATGAAATTAAGGAGCCACATGGTGTTTTCTGTGGTGCATTTAATGAAGTGTTGTGAGCATTTGACTTTTTGGCTAAGATTATTGTCCTTTCAGCTACAGATGATGTATTGGGAAGGAACTAATTAATTTCAGGATGGTGGAAAGGAATTACATGATTTTTAATTGTGAATATCCCAAAAAAATGTTGCTGTGTGGAGTTAGAAAAGGTTTAACAAAAACAACAACAGACAATCCCACCATTAAAATAATTCACATTTTGCAAGACATCTGCAGAGATGAGTGAAGGATACACACAGGCATATAATTATAACTTATTTAAAACCTCAAATTTCAGTGAAGATCTCTTATTCTCTCCTATGTAAGCTAGAAAATAATATGTCCAGAAGAATATACGTTCCACTCTTGTAAATATCTTTGTTCAGTCTATCAATTAAGAGAATGATGCAAATTACACAAATTTTGTCCTGAACTTTCTAATATCCCCCTTTATTAAAAGCAAAATTCTGAAGCCCTTTGAATTAGTTTTCATGTTTAAACAAAGCGAAAATAAATATTTAAATACTCATCTGGCAATATTTTGTCTGTAGGATGAGAAGATGCCATTTGATGCTACCATACCTAACAATTATAAAGTCGCTATAGAAGCATTATCAAAACATTGTGAGTCAAAAACCAACTTTAAGCTATTGGCCTGTTTAAAGAGCAATGTCCTACTTCCAAGTAGACCTCATCTTCCAAGGTACATTTGTCAATATCTAGTACTTCTCCATGTTTGAGCTTTTTTTTTTGTCCATCTTCAAAGAAGACTTGTTATTACAACTTTACTGTGTTTTTTACCCCCCCAGAATCTGCATCTACAATTTTAGTGTCAGAGATACTGAAAGGCAGTTTTGACAAGATGTCAAGAGCCAGGCCTTGGTCCCTCAGATTGGTTTATATCAGAGGTCTCCAAACTTGGAGAACTTGGAGCTATGCTGGCTGGAGAATTCTGGGAGTTGAAGTCCACAAGTCTTAAAGTTACCAAGTTTGGGGAGTCCTGGTTTATAGCCTCATCTAGTTCCTTTTCTGAAGAAGTTTCATCCACAGGAGCCATCACATCTGTTCTTCAGATCCTGATTATTTTTGATAGAACGGAGTAGATTTTCTCCAGGAGAACTCAGAAATGGTTGTTACCCATCTCTGATTCTGAAGGAGGCAGCTTTTCACTAGCTTCAAAGCACAAACAAATATATTAAATATTAAATATATTTGTTTTTTCTTTAAACCCTTTGGGGGCTCTTTGACACTGTACAAGCACTAAAACAAACAAACAAAAAAGAATGAAAGACGCTTTGTCATCCTAAATAAGAGCAAAGCAAGATCCTCTTAGTTATTAAATGCTTATCCATTTAAAACAAGCAAAATTATTATTTGGTCTATTTAAATAGAATATTGTGCATATATGATCTCTCTCATTCCAGTGTTATGACTGTCATTTTGTGTAGGAATATCCAGAGGTTTTCATTTCTTCCAATCCAGCTGGTTCTGATCACAAAATTTAGCTGAGGTTATTATTCAAAAGATAGAGTGAACACTTTTTCAGTATAAAAGGAAAATAAAGAGACACAAAGAGTAGTTTATCGTGTCATGATGTACATAGCATACAAAATTCATTTATGGCTGTACAGAAATGAAGTATGCTATTAATAACAACTCAATATTTGTTTCTTCCTTTGGAAACTAAACAATATCCATTGATTAAAGGGTTGCTAATAATGCCAGCATTCAAAGGAAAACAATACTGATATGCGTATTGATCTTAATTCCTTTGAATATCACAATTGTTATTTTTTAAATTGAAACATCACATTCATGTTTTATTTTCATGTTTCTTTTCTTTGGCATGTTAGAATACATTTACTGATTATTGTTGTTACTGTTGGAGGAGGAGGAGGAGGAGGAGGAGGAGGAGGAGGAGGAGAAAAAGAAAAGGAGGAGGAGGAAGAGGAGGAGGAGGAAGAGGGAGAGGAGGGAGGAAAAGAAACAGAGGGAAGAAGAGAAACCAATAGGCTGTACCTTAGATAGCCTTGATCCATTTTTTTCTATATGCTGCTGTCATTTCTCTGGAGTCAGTAAATTATTAAACTACACTGATTATACCTGTTACAGGAATGCATTATTCATGAAATTGACACCAGAACATCTTCAAACAGCCTGTCATTTTCCATTAGTTTCCATCAACAAAACCGTATGCTCTTCTCATGGTATGTTGCTATGAGATCATATACAAAGGAGACAAACAGGCATTCTGTTTCCAGATAAGCGTTGCTTTTCAAACAGCAGTTCTGAAAGATCAATTTTATGGTTTGTTTGATTATTTCCTGCTGCCATTTTTCTTGCAGGGGAAATGATACTCTTCCCATGCAAGATTATATATAGCTTTTTAACCAATGGAACTTCATTAGAGTCTGTTTAAATGATAACAGAGGTGATTGCAAGATTATTGCCTTATTAAAATCCCTTGAACATTTTAATGAGATCTTACTTATTTACTTTTCTTTTAAAATGCAATAACCAGGTTCACTTTCCCTAGAGTTGTCTCTTCTGAGCTTCCATGGGCTTGGAATAACCAGAAAATTGACTGGATTTAATTTAAATAATATCTAAAGTGTGTAAGTAGTATAAAATCAAAAACAAAACAGCACAATAATAAAAGTAATGCATTTGTTTATTTATTCAATTCACACAATTGTATATGTGCATGCTTTTAAGTAAGGTTTTTAATCCTGACAATGGAATGGCGAAGTTCCTGCAGTTTTCATGGTGAGATTTGTGGGCAGTGTTTTGCCATTGCCTCCTTCCTAGGCCTGAGAAAGTCACCGAGCTGACTTTGTGCCTAAGACAGGACCAGAACTCATGGTCTCTAATGTCTTAACCACAGCATTAACCACTATACCAAACTTGTTTTTTCTCCAAAACATTGCTTTGTGGCAATATGGACAGCAAACAAATTTAATAATAAATAAAATAAAATAAATGTTTAAAAATAAATATAATCTGAGATCATTTAAGGAGGTTGAATATGATCCTGACCAAGTTAACTTCTATTATATCAGAATCTTGATATAAAGACCATGAAAAAATGGGGCAAAGAAAGGGTGCGAGATCCAGTCTGGGTTGGTGACCGGAACCAGAGGTTTAGACTTTTGATCTTTCGAACTCGTGCTGGAGCCCACCCTCAGGGATCTTCTCTCTACTGGAATGTGTGCTTTGGGCTATTCTATCTGTTGTATTTATGTGGTGCCTTCCTATTGGTTGATTGGTGTGTTGGTGGCTGGCAATTAGCTGTTGTTTTCTTGTGCTGCCAAGTCCTTGGCTCCTAAGTACCTGATAAGTTGGTGGTAAATCAGCACTCCTGTTGATTGGCAAGTGGGACATTTCCCACGTTTCAATCTTTTCTCTGGCTATTTTTGATCCTGCATGGCCAACAATCTTAGTAGCCCCGGAATTGAATGTAGAAAGAAGTGCTACCTAGGAACAGTAAGATAATAGAGGGCATAGCCAACAGATGCATAATTGGCGGGGAATGGGGCTCAGAAGGGACTTCCCTAGCTTCTCAGGCTGTTAAGGAGATGGCAGGAGATTTGTACTTTCAGACTTACAAGCTTCGTGTCAGCCTTCCCACGTGGTTGACAATGAGCTAATGAGCTAATTTTATTTTATTGTATGTAACAGAATATTGCATGCCTGAAAGTATAAATCTCCTGCCATCTCCTTTACAGTCCAAGAAACAAGGGAACATCCCTTCTGAGTCTCTTGCCTCAGCATTAAGCAGCTGCAGACTATGCTCTTATCTTATTTTTTATTCTCTTATCTTATCATTCCCTATGTAGCATCTCTTTGCCCCATTTCTCAAGGTTTTTCTCATATTCCAGGACTGTCTGTGTAGAGAAGGCAAAATAATAATAATAATAATATCAAGATGGTGTCTATAATAACACACAAAAGAAGGTTGGACCTTTAATTGTACTAGTCTGGCCCCTGTTTTAAGGTTTCTGAATTCACCTATGAATACCATCAATTAAAGTCTAAATTAGTTTAGTTCAATAAAAAGTTGAGCATGTGGTTACATAATTTAACAATATTTCATGGTAATCATTTCTAGCTCCCATCCTTTTAATGTTATTTTCATTTTAAGACTTTGACCCTATCCTGTTCATTACCAATAAATTAGAAATAGAGAAACAAATATTTGCTGTTACCATGTCCTTTTATTTTCTTCATTCTTTCACATAAAAGAAATCATTTGAAATAAGAAAGAAATCCAGCGTCTAAGCAAAATTGCTGGGGGGGGTTTGGTTGTTGTTTAAATACTGGAACCCCGTGTCAACTGCCAGAACAGGCAACCTAGAAAGTTTTCATGACACAAGCTTTGTGTTCTACTAGGCTTTCTAGATGTCATTGGCTATCATACTTTGCTTTTTTTTTTATGGAACTGTTTCTGAAAGTAATCGACAATGGAATGCATCTCCATTTCCTTTAGAAAAAGAAACACCAATCTTTTCCCCCTTCCCAATCGTGTTTCCCCTTCTATTATTTTTTCTCAATTCCCCTGGGAAAAAAAAAGAATTTCTGTTCTTAGCAAAAATAAATGGTCAGGAGCACAACAAATACAGCATTGGCATTTCTTAACAAATATATTTTTGGAAGAACACTCGAGGCAGTATGGTGAAATATAAAAATAATACAGTATAATACAATGTGAACTGTATAATTTTTTTTTAAAGAATGCTAAGCAAAAGGTGTAGGTGGAGGAAATAATACTCATCCTCCCCCAAACAAAAAAAGTTATTTACCTCAAACCCCCCCCCTTTTTTTTTTTTTTAAAAAAAAGGCGAAGTGCATGATCAGCGAACCAGTTGTTACACCGGCAGCGTTCCACCACTGAGTTTGGGTTAGGATACATGACACATGTACAGATTTAACCATAGTTTCTGTTAGGTATAACATTGATACCAAATATGGTTTGGGTGAATAAATATATAAAACTTAGATATCATGGTTTAAGTGCTTATCACTTTAAGCACAATGCAGCAGGCAATTAGCCGATTAAGGGTGCGGTTAGAAGTTACAATATAAGGAAGCATTAGAAGCTGGAAAGCTTACTGTCTGGCTGTAACTGCTTACTGCGTGTAACTGTGTGCTGCTGCGACTAACTGTGTCTTGCTGTGACTAACTGTGATTACTGACTGTGAGTGCCTGTGACTGATATGTTATTGTTTGCTACTGTTTGCTGAGTTACTGCGTAATTCTACTGAATATCCAGCGTTTGTTTCTCTGGAGAGTGAAACCGGAGGAGGAGAAGATATCTTTATCGGCTGATAAAGATATTGCAAGGACTCTTAACTTGGACTATACTAGTGAGTCTTACTGGATGGAAATACTGTGAATGACTTAATGGACTGAATGACAATGCTTAAACTCTAACTGGATTAAAAACTATTTAAACTACAAACAGTGTTTGTGTTCAGTGTGTGTATACTCTGGGGCCCTTCCACTCTCGTTTGGCTTCCTGGCTTGACTACTGCTGCAATACTCTTCTAGGGGTTAATCCCCAAATCCTAACATTGGTTATGGGCCCAGCAGCATAGTCTAACTAACCAGGATATAGCAGAGAGAGTTGGTGTGAGTTGCACATTACTGTATAAACAAACTGTTTTAATTAGTTTAAAATAGTCAAAATATCTGAAGAGCAATGGCACAAGTAAATTTGTCACAACTGTCCATGATATCCAGGCTGGATGGAACAAACTATGTTTCATGGTCAATGAAATGTAGTTTACTTCTACGCAGAGAAGGTTTGTGGGACATTATAGCAAACCCACCAGATGTGAGTAGATGGGATCCTGCTGATGATGATGATAAAGAAAAGTTACAAGACTTTAAACTGAAGAATGAGCAGGCTTTATGCATCATAGGACTGACTCTCTGTGATCAGCAGCTTGTCCATATTCGTGAGAAGAAAATGCTGCAAACTGCTGGGAGAACCTCAGGAAGATTTATGTTCGGGACAGTGTAGGAGCACATATAAATCTTACACGGAAGCTTTTCAACGCATCTTCAGAGGAATGGAGATATGTTAGTTCATTTAAACTGTATGAAGAGCATTTTTCAAGATTTGCAAGAAAAAGAGCTTATATTTAATGAACTGCAACAAGTCTACATAATATTATCTTCATTAGATCAAAGCTATGATGACTATGTGACTTCGTTGGAAGTATTGCCAAAAGAAAGCCTCTCATTAACCGACATAACAGGCAGGCTACTAGAAGAAGCCAGAAGAAGGCGTGAGCGTGACGAGCTGAGAGAAGATAAGAAAGAAGAGAAATTATCTTCAAAGTTTGAAAGAAACCAGCAAAGCAAACTAAAGCACCGGAAGAAGAGAATTTATCTTCGACAGCATACACAATTAAAAAGTGTTTTAATTGTGGAGGCAGAGGACATTTGGCAAGATTCTGCAAAAAGAGAAAAAGCCAGAATATAAAAAGCCAAAGAAAGCATTTGAACTAGCCACGTTTAGCAACTCTGATGTGAAGAACAATCTATGGGTGGTTGACAGTGGCGCATCCCACTGCATCACAAGAGATAAGACAAAATTTATAAAAATGTCTAAAAGCTCTCAACATATATCTCTTGCCAATGGATGGAACCTGAAAGCGAAAGGTCAAGGTTTTGCACGTTGTCCGTACATAAACCAGGATATAAAAATGTTGTATGTACCGCAACTAAAGTTTAATTTGCTTTCAGTAAGGGTATTAGATAAATTAGGTTATGTAATTACTTTTAAGGATAATAATTGCATAATTGAAAAAGATAACAAAAGGGTAACTGCAGCTTTAAATGGAACATTATATGTCTTAGATAATAGTAAGAAAGGGAGGCTCAAACTGTATTTAATAATTTAAAGCCTCATGATGAATGTATCCATTTATTGCATAGGCGTTTGGGGCATGTAAATTTTAAAATGCTAAACGTACAGTTGAGTTATCTGAAGGAATAAGGTTAAAACCTTGTGATAAATATTTGCGTTGTAATGTTTGCTGTGAAGATAAGAGCAAAGTATTGCCTGCAAATAGGCTAAATGGTTTCAAAACAAAAGAACCTTTAGAAGTAGTATTTGCAGACATAATAGGTCCTAAGAAACCCAGTATGGGAGGTGCTAGATATATACTGAGCATTATGGACCATTATTCTAGATATGGGTTTTGCTATTTAATGAAAAGCAAAAACTGAAACATATCAACATTTTTTCAATTGGCTTAGGTTTGCTGAAAGAAAGTTCTAAACGACAACTGATAACCCTGGTGACAGATAATGGCACGGAATTTGTTAATAACAAATTCCAGAACAGACTTAAGGTAGCTGGAATAGAGCTTAAGAAGTCTGCTCCATACAGGCCAGAACATAACGCTTTTATTGAAAGAAGAGGCCAAACACTACAGGCAATGGTTAGAACAATGTTAAATGATTCTGGGTTACCTGATTCTTTGTGGGGGAGGCTACAATGTGTGCTAATAACATATTGAACAACGTTGTTAATACAACAACAGGTGAAATTCCATTCACCAGATGGCATGGCAGGAAACCTGATCTAAGTTACCTGCACATTTGGTGCACCAGCATGGGTGCATATTCCTGCACAACTCAGAAAAAAAGGGCAACATAGAGCTAAAAGATTTTTCTTCGTTGGTTATCAGGCAAACCATAGGGCATATAGATTTTGGGAGAAAGGCACATCTAAAGTGTTATGTAGTGCTAGTGCCCAATTTCTAGAACATGAAGGATGGGAGAAATTAGAACAGGATGCCAATAAAGAGGTAATTATTGAATCCTATAGAAATCCCATTAGTTATCCCTGTAACTTTAAAAATAAAGTAAAGAGACAAATACAGGATGAAACAGTGCCCATAGAGGAAGAAACAGATTCAATAGCTGAACAGGATGAGGAAGATGAACAGGTAGTAGTTCAACAAAGTCCTCCTGTAAGCCCTGTAATTCCCAGAAGAACTACACGTGTATCTAGACCGCCTGATAGGTACCAGGCTAACACAGTGTGCCAGATTAATCAAGTTCCTAATTCTGTAGAAGAAATTAAAAAGTATCCTACTAAGGAAAAAGAAAGATGGTATGCAGCAATGAATAAGGAACTGAATTCATTAAGTGATATGAAGGTGTATGAAAATGCCAAATTACCTGTAGGAAAGAAATCCATTAGCTGCAAATGGATTTTTAAGGTAAAAACAGATAAAGATGGTAATTTAATCCATAAGGCAAGGTTAGTAGCCCAAGGTTTTAGGCAGAATGCTAATGACTACGATGAGGTGTTTGCACCTAGTCTTAAGGCAGCAACCTTGAGGGCAGCTTTAGTGTGGGCAGCTAGTAAAAACTATATAGTTAACCATTTAGATGTGGAAACTGCTTACTTGCACGCCCCATTAAAACATATTATTTATATGAAAAACCTGTTGGTATTAAAAGTGAAAATAAGGATAATAATGATTGTTGGTTGTTAAAGAAAAGTCTCTATGGTCTTAAACAATCAGGCTATGAATGGAACCAGTATATTGTAAAGGAACTAGACAATATAGGATTTAAAGCTGGTTTAGCCGATCCATGTCTGTTTAAGAGGGAGACAAATGGGAAAGTATCATTATTATTACTATTCACAGATGACATTGCATTGATAACTGAAACTAATGATGAAGCAAATAAAATAATAGCATCATTAGGAAAGAGAATAAAGATCAAGCAATTAGGGAGATAAAGAAGTATCTCGGTTTGAATATAAAGAAAACACGGAAAGGTTTTAAGATATCTCAGGAAGATAAGATAAGCAAATTGCTAAAAGATTACAAGATGGAGCTTTGTAAGCCAGCTAAGACTCCAATGAGTCAGGAGTTTAGCAACACTGATGTACAAAGCCCTGAGTTTGATAAGGTGATTTATCAATCTTTAATTGGTAGTTTGAGTTATATTAGTAATTGGTCTAGACCAGATATATCGTACTGCGTGAATCAGTTGGTTAGATTCAATTCTGCACCGTGTGAAAGACACTGGATTGCAGCTAAGAGGATATTAAGATATCTTAAAAGACAATGAATTATTCATTGTATTTAGAACCAAAGGGTGATTTAATTTTGTGTGCTTATGCAGATGCTAGCTTTGCATCAGAAAGAGACACTAGAAAGTCGACTTCAGGAACAGCCATAATGCTGGGTAAGACATTAATAGGCTGGAAGTCAATAAGACAACAGCATATAAGTTTGTCTACTATGGAGGCAGAATTCTCCTGTTTATCATTGTTATGTACAGAATTAATAATGTATAAACAAATGTTAATTGATATAGGTATAACTGTAGATTATCCTATAATTATACATGAAGATAATCAGGCAGCAATTCAAATGGCCACAAATATTGGAGTAAAAACAAGGAGCAAGCATACAGATCTAAGATACCTAAACGTGAGACAATCTGTAAGAAGTAAGATGATTCAGCTAGAGTACTGTATGTCGGAGGACAATTTAGCTGATAATTTTACTAAAGCCCAAGGTGCCAGTAAGCACCAGGAGAGTTGTGAAAATATGGGATTAGATTGTAAGGTATTATATATTTATTTCACCCAAAGGGAGTATGTTAGGTATAACATTGATACCAAATATGGTTTGGGTGAATAAATATATAAAACTTAGATATCATGGTTTAAGTGCTTATCACTTTAAGCACAATGCAGCAGGCAATTAGCCGATTAAGGGTGCGGTTAGAAGTTACAATATAAGGAAGCATTAGAAGCTGGAAAGCTTACTGTCTGGCTGTAACTGCTTACTGCGTGTAACTGTGTGCTGCTGCGACTAACTGTGTCTTGCTGTGACTAACTGTGATTACTGACTGTGAGTGCCTGTGACTGATATGTTATTGTTTGCTACTGTTTGCTGAGTTACTGCGTAATTCTACTGAATATCCAGCGTTTGTTTCTCTGGAGAGTGAAACCGGAGGAGGAGAAGATATCTTTATCGGCTGATAAAGATATTGCAAGGACTCTTAACTTGGACTATACTAGTGAGTCTTACTGGATGGAAATACTGTGAATGACTTAATGGACTGAATGACAATGCTTAAACTCTAACTGGATTAAAAACTATTTAAACTACAAACAGTGTTTGTGTTCAGTGTGTGTATACTCTGGGGCCCTTCCACTCTCGTTTGGCTTCCTGGCTTGACTACTGCTGCAATACTCTTCTAGGGGTTAATCCCCAAATCCTAACAGTTTCAACTAAGAAACTGTAATCATTCTAGACCAAGCCAAGTCCAAAACCAGTAGAGAATTCCTGGAAGCCTGGCACTCTGACAAATTGACCATCAATAGGCACAAATAACATCTACATTCCAGGCAAAAGAGACAAGCAACAAGCCAAAAAGGCCACAAAAAGTCTAAAATAAAAAGTTCTTTTGTTCTTAATGAGCAAAAAGTCATTAGGAAGTAATTTTTGACTTTTTTTATTCAATCTGAGTTTAGCCAAAATAACATTGCAAGCAATATTCCCAGCACTATTTAGCACACCATGCATTGCAAACTATTTGGAATGCAAATGATTTCACTGATGTGATAATAAATGACTCTTTTATTTTCTACCCAACAATTCGCTTTATTGAAATATAGCATATCAAGTCTTTGGACCACTTTTGAGTCAGTTCTGCGCAATTGTGATCTTACAAAATCATCTGTGTTCAGCACCTGCGAGTATTTAATTCCAGCTGAACTGTAGTATTATTTGAAACTACAGTAAAGCAAGTCTGTAGCTCAAAAACAACACTGCCTTTTACAGCCTCCCTGGAAAGGTGGCTTGATAGTTTTCAATACTTTTCCTAGGAACCACTCATATTTTTTACTCCCATAAAAGCATGTTAGGTAACTACAAATAATTACATGAAACATGAATATGGTGGCAGAAGGAGGTTGTGTGTTTGTGTTTACCTCCATTCCTTTTGCAAGGGGTAAGCAGATTTTTATTTCTCGGTGCTCTGCTGTAAAGGTTGGAAATGCAAGTATTAAATGCTGTCTTTTTTGATCAGTGTTTCAAAACTGAAATTCTTTTAGCACAATTTTCCAACTGCTCTGGTGGATTTGAGTAGAAAGAGTAGTGTTACTGAGGGATTTGTAAATGAATCTTACTGTATTTACAAAGAACTTCTTAAAGGTAACAGAATTCATTTAATAAAAACAGTTGTCTATAAAATAATCAGATAAGAAATATGTTGCAGAATTTATATTCAAGCAGTCATATAATGTTTAAACAATGGGATAATACGTGGAAGAAAGGTTTAAAATTTACATTAAATGATGTATTGTTGGTATTTAATTCTGGGAGTTGAAGTCCACAAGTCTTAAAGTTGCCAAGGTTGGAGACCCCTGGTATAGAGCCACGGTGGCAAAGTGGTTAGAATGCAGTACTGCAGTCTACTTCTGCTGACTGCCTGCAATTTGGCAGTTTGAATCTTACCAGGCTCAAGCCTTCCATCCTTCCGAGGTCGGTAAAATGAGGATCCAGACTGTTGGGGGCAATATGCTGACTCTGTAAACTGCTTAGAGAGGGCTGAAAAAGCACTGTGAAGTGGTATATAAGTCTAAGTGCTATTGCTCTATACTACCGCATTATGGAGAAAGTATGATTTGTAAGAAGTACCTGAACTAAACAGGTCTGAGTCAGAAGAAGAAAAGACAAGGGAACTGAGAAGGGAAGGAAGGAAATGAAATGAAGGTGAAGATCGAAGGACGGAAATAATGAAAGCTCAGAGAATATCAATCTAATTAATAGTTAATAATTAATACCTAGTTAATAATTTATCCTATTTAAAATGAAAGGGAAAAATAAGTCTTTGAGACAAAGAAAGGCCCTAAAAGGTAGGTAAGCATTACAGGTAATCTTTGATTGACAACCACAATTGAGACAAAGATTTGTGTTGCTAAGTGAGAAATTTGTTAAATTAGTTTTGCCCCATTTTATGATTTTCCTTGCCACATTTGTTAAGTGAATCACTGCAGCTGTTAAGTTAGTAACATGGTTGTTAAGTGAATCTAGTTTCCTTATCGATGTTGCTTGTCAGAAGGTTGCAAAGGGGGATCACATGACAACAACCATCATAAATGTGAATCAATTGTCAAGCATCTGAATTTTGCTCATGTGACAGTAGGGATGCTGCAAGAGTTGGAAGTGTGAAAAATGGTCATAAGTCACTTTTTTCAGTGCTATTGTAACTTTGAAAGGTCACTAAGTAAACTGTTGTAAGTCGAGGACTAACTGTACACCTAGTGATTAAGAAAGATGGTATATACAAAAGTTGAATTCCAACATTCTCAATAAGCCTACATTAACAGTGCAAACAGAAAGGAAATCTGTTTTACTTATTGCAGGGGAAGCATTTTGGCATCACTCTTAGCAATGGACATGCAAACAATATTGATTGTACATTGACCTGTTGCTGAAGTTACATCTTTCTTTAGTCTGTAGCAACTAGGGGAAAGAAGTAATGACTGGAATTCTCCATAACTGTCAGTTATTTTAATACCAGCAATACTCACATTGCTTAATCTGAATTCCATAGGACTGAAGTAGATCTCAGACAAAATATTAATGATCATTGTGAATAATTCATTAATCAATGAAAGTGACTGCAGGATAATTAAATTTGTCCCAACCATCTTCTTTATCCAAACCAGAGTGATCCAGTTAGATTTTTTTTCCTCCTCTATAAAATAGGGAATTCAAACAAGAATTTTCAACATTAATGTTAACTGTACAGTGGAATAATGGGAGATTCTTGATGTTTAAGCATTCTGGTAAATTCAAAGAATATCAGGAGAGTAAATGATAGAAATAGCACCTAGATTCTGAATAATTTGAAGAATTATCTTATTCTGTTCTACTTTACTCTAGTCCAGTCCGGTCTCTGAATTTTTCTCAGTGAGAACAATTAATCAATGACAGCTTTCCTTCAGAAGTTGTGATTGCCCCATCAATGGAGGTTTTTAAGTCAAAATTGGATAGCCATTTGTCCAGAATCATTTAGGGTCTCCTACTTGAGCAAAGGGTCAGACTAGAAAATCTCTAAGGTCCCTTCCCCTTTTGTTATTCTGTAATTGTGTTCATGCTATTACATTAAATGTTTGTAAAATACAAGTAGCTAGATTTCATTTAAATATAAGGAAAAATTCTGTTAAGGTATACTCTATACAACAGTGGAATAATCCACCTGATTTTGGGGGGGAGTGAGTTCTCCGTCTCTGGATATTTTTAGAAAAGGCTGGAGAGCAACCTCTCATAGATGGCTTGATAGGTGTCCTACACACTGCAAAGAGTTGGCCTAACTAATCCTTATAGTGCCTTCCAGTTTTACTGTTTACATAATTTGATGATCCTTCTGTCCTTTGGCTTATTAGAAATATTATATTCAGATGAAAAGACTGGATAGTTGCCCAATACTTTTTTGACCGATAGCTTTAGAAAGAACCAGTTGGAAAGCATCCTAAGACTACTACTATATAATGATCTATATGAAACTCTGTGAAAGTAAACCCTTAGAGAGAATGAAGAATGCTGCCTTGAATGTAAAAATTATATCTGACAGTATGTTTAGAATGTCTCCAACTGCTTGGCTCTGCATAAAGATCAGAAGTGCAACAGCCCTGCCTGCAGATTTTCATTCTAATTAAAGAGAAAATGTAGGTAGGAATGTATTTATAATAGCTCTACCTGGGCATTGCTTGGCGCTTCTCCCACATGGTCAGTGTACAACCATTGTTTGGGAAAAAAATATCTCTCAAATGAAAATTGTAATAAGATGCTGTGCTGAGGTGGTGGCTGGTATGTTTTTCCTCCCTAAAACCCATTCTTTTAAAAATGAATAATTTCATGGTATCCGCTTTAAGCATAATATAGTAGCTGTCTTATTACTATAGCAATTGTTGTTATAATAGAGTAATACAAATGGACAGCATTGTTCAGGGTGACTAGGAACCCAAAAGCAGGTGGGAATCTGCATGGAATAAAAGAAGTACCTCTATAGCCATTACAATTTTCATTTGTGATATAAAAATCAACACTTTTTCATGTCTCTATAGGAGTTCTTTAAAGCTATATTCATGGAGCGAGCTTGTTACTTTAATTCAATTGAGAGAAGAATACTTAGAAGATAAAATGGCATACTTTTCCAAGAATGTACAGCATGAAGCTCATATGTACCCAGTTAGGGGCATGACATTCAGTTATAATGTAAACGTCTAGCCCATTAGCAGTATTATAATTGAAAGAATATGGTAGCAATAGCAACATCAATAGCCTTTAGATTTATATACTATAAATCTTCATAGTGTTTTGCAGCACTCTTTGAGCAGTTTACAGAATCAGGATATTGTCCTCAACAATCTGAGTCCTCATTTTACTGACCTCAGAAGGATGGAAGGCTGAGTCAACCTTGAGTTGGTCAGGATCGAACTCCTGGCAGTGAGCTGAATTATCCTGAAATACTTCATTCTAACCACTGTGCCACCATGATTCCCTAAAGAATCTTCCCTAACATAAGCAGCATATTTTCAAAAACAATACCTATATTATAAGTAGGTACCTTTTTTTTTTTACAAAGAATAATTTGTTTAAAAAGAAAGGAAAAAATGCCTTTAAAATGGCAAATATTTGGGGTCAGCAAAACTGAAGTGGCTCCTTGCATTATTTACAGTTATCTTTGTTGTTTTAGCACTTTTGGGCTCCATTCCTTTGCAAAATTGATTCAGACTTAATACTATCACAATTGCATTAGCATTTGAAGGCAACCATATAGTATTTAGTAGTGTGCTGGCTCACATGGTTAGGATTCTGGGTTGACAAATCACTAGCCCACGTTTGAAGCCCAAGTGCTGCTGTGTGATGGATTGAACTCCCGTGATTTGTTCCAGCTCTGCTGACCACATTGATGGGATCATTAACAGGGACATGAACGGAGACCACAACAGGATATCCCCAGGGCAACTTGATTTGATCAGCTAATCCTTTCACCATACCACACAGTGCTTTTGACATAGGATTATAGTAGAGTAGAGTAGAGTAGAGTAGAGTAGAGTAGAGTAGGGTAGGGTAGGGTAGGGTAGGGTAGGGTAGGGTAGAGAAGAGAAGAGAAGAGTGTCTAGGGCCTATATAGAACAAAAATCTGTTATAATAAATATAGTTTACACTATGGGGTCCTGAGTTTCTTGCAGGTATTTTATTACCCAACTAAGTAACATCATAAGTGCTCTATGATTAGTGTTCTTCAAGAATACAACCAAAGATGTTAGAGTTCAACCCTGTGCTACATTCTCTTTTATTGATACTTTACAATGTCAGGATATTTTTTTAAAAGTTATATGAGGTTTCATGTTGACACAAATGGTTGTTCAATATTCAATTTACAAGAAGAAAGAATGAAAATCTCCAGGATGAAGCTATACATATTGTATTTTCTCAATACAGCTCTTCAACTGGAAATCAAGGACGTATTTGTTTGGCTGAGTGGATGGCCAACAAATAAGGTTAATAAATTTTGGGAACAGCAGTTTTGGGGACAGATAAAAAGACAGATATTTTTATATGATTTCTATAGCTAAACTGTGGGAACTTGCTTCCATGAAAATAATTGATTTAGATTGATTTTAAAAGATAATTTAAGAAACAGAAGGCATTATTAACTTCTTGCAATTAATTATGTAATATAATCTTATGTGCCTTCTCTTTCAAAACAAAATTAATAACTGTAGAGACAATGTTTTCTATCTCTGTTAAATTATTGTTCTATGTTCACAACACATTTTTGTTTAAATTCAAATGATGTAATATCTGGCACATAGAATTGATAACAACTTCTATGAATTGCTATCAGAAATAAACAGGCCTTAAAAAGCTGCAGACAGCAGGTATGTACAATGAAATCTAGAGGCTTTGTTAATTAAAATGCATGCCCTGTATGCAAAACACACAGTGTCAAATATATAATTGTGGTGTCTTGTTATGTTAAGGATAATTTCCATGGGCTCATATTTTGGTTCAGTTTAAATTGTTTTGAATTAAGGGTGAATTACAGTCTGCTCAGATGTTTGTCCACTGCTTTTATTTCTGCACTGACCCATTTCTGCTCTTCTCTACAAAGTGAAGAAGAATGGAATATATTTGGGAACAAAGAAATAAAACCTAACAGATAATTAGTCTTTCTTCATATAGAGAATATCTTTTAATGGCCTCAGAGCCACTCTGCTATACAGTTTATTTATTTTTGTACAGCACTGTTTTATGTAGCATGTTTCCTATAAGAACATGTAAAGTCAGAAAAGCAAAATTATTGGCTTAAGTTTAATAAAGTCTCCGGGTTCCTTTATCTTAAGTTCTGATAAGTAATAAGGATGTTTTTCATATGATAAAAAGCTATAAAAGGTATGTGAGCAACCTTCAGTTCCAGGCCACAATCATGGATCCCCATTTGTAGTGTCTTGTATCTCTTGTGACCTTTATTGCTGATATCTGCAAACTCAATTTCTCATCCAAGCTAATACTTAGATAAGACATGGCTGGATAGATTGGGAACTGATGTGTACTCACTCATTAAGTCACACCCGTACCGTTCACACACAAACACCATCTTGAATTAGGTAATGGTAAGCCACTTCTGCATTTTTTTCCTCAAGAAAACATCAAGATATCCATATAGTCACCAAGAGTCAGATTTACTCTCTGAAATACAGGTAGTTCTTGACTTATGATCACAGTTGAGTTTGGGATTTTGGTCGCAAGTCATTTTTAGGCAGGTGATTTACCCAGGTGACTGCTTTACTCACCAACTATATCCAAGCTTACCCATGTGGTCATTAAAAGATTGCATGGGTTAAGGGGATCATGGGGTGCCTTAGGGGGTAGTGAAAACCATGGGACATGCAGCATAAGTCATGAATTTGCTCGGGGATGCTGTGTGTAACAAAGTTGCAGTTGCCCCAGCCCAACCCCGCACAGCAGCATTCAGTAACACCATAAAGGCTGGGCCTGAAGTGGAGGCCTGGGGCTTCAGCAGTCTCAGGCAGCTGCCACCATTCCAGGGCTCTCCGTCAACTTTGTGCTCCTGCCACCTCTTGGAAATATTGCCTCTCACAATTCTCTAAGGTATGATTTCCCTTGCCACCCAGTGCTTCTGAGGATCAGATGCACTCTGCTTAACTTCAGGTGTATTTTCCTTTGTAGTTGAGAGGACTGCACAACATATCGGCTCCCAATCATACCAGACCTTCTTTCCTGGACTCTATTCACAGACAACTTTGGAAGATTCTGGAACTCCCATGCAAGCAGTATTCTTTCTTTGGAAGCCTCTGGAAGACCAAATGACTTCAAAAGCCTCTGGTTGCCTTTGGAAGCCCTGAGAGAACAGAGCCTTCCAAAGTAAGCCTCTGAAGATTTTGGAAGTTGCACAGAGCTCCTGAAAGTTTCTGAAATCATATGAGGCTTTTGGAGTTGTGCAGAGCTTCCAGAGAATTCTAAAGAACAGAACCCATTCATGTGTGACTTTGAAAGCCTTCCAAAGTTCCACACAAATAGGCTTCATTCTTCAGAAGCCTCCAGAATGGAGGCTTCGGAAGCCCTATGAAAATGGAGCCTGTTGCACATGGCATCGCAAAGTTTCTGAAGTCACATGGGAATTGGAGGCTTCTGAAATTGTGTAGGATTTCTGAAGAACAGAACTGTTCGTGTGAAGCTTCTGGAGGCTTCTGAAACATATACAAACAGACTCCAGGAAAGAAAACCTGGAGCAACTGGAAGCTCCCTCAGATAGGCTATGCAAGCTTTTCAACAGCATCAGACAAATGCCTGAAGGTAAGTGGTGTGCTGCAGATCCTCAGAAACATTGGATGGCAGAGGTAATTGTACTATTCCACGTGTCTTGCACACCTAGGAGAACACAATGAGTGAATGACAGCAGCAAAACTAGGATTGACGTAGAAGCCCGGGGCAGTGGCAGCTGGCTCGAAGTGCTGGAGGCCCTGAACCCTCTACTTCAAACATCACACCTAGGTTTGCCATTGTCCTCTCAACCTAAAAAGCAGCCAGGATTAGGTACAAATAAATAGTAATTATTGCAATAAGAGAGGAAAAATCCATTAAACTTTCCTTCCCAGACAAGATCAGGAACCACTCAAAACTCCTAAGAACAGTTAAGAATTCAGACTATGAAATATTAATTGAAGAATTAGAAGTCCATTATAATTTCAGCAATTTTGGATATTTTGAAATATGGTCAAGAGTTCTTACATTTTGATTTGTCCCCCAGTAATGCAATCTTGGATCCCTCTTTTTGGTGGCTTATCTTATCTCCATGTTTTCTTTATTTATATAACTGTTTTGTTATGATGCTTTTGTTTCTCCCAGTTGTTTGAGAATTAACTTTTCAACAGGCAACAAAGAAAACACCAGAGTATTTTATTCAGGGATGATTTGACAATAATTTTCACTTGTCCTTTGATACACTCTAACAGCAGTTATCTTTATTTCATCAACTTATTATACTTTAAAAAATAAATAAATGCAGTAAGTCTGCCTTTGCTACATTGTTAGCTATGCAACTAAGAGAGATATCCCTCTAGCTTCATATTCCTAGGTGAATTCCTTCTGAATTGTTCACATCTCTATTAATTTAGGATTACTTGGAAAAAAAACTATAGGGCTTCACAGATGACTAGACTGAATGTAGATTTCCTGTTCTTAATTTATACAAGAGGGAATTACCACTTGTTTGCTGAGGAATTGCATATCAACCCAATGTTTGAAGAAATACAATTCTTGATTATTTGCCATTGCAAAACAAAACTGTTGTGAATCAATAAAAGTGAATAACCTAAATGCAAATTAGGGGTTGAAAACCTACACACTTGATTGGTCCTTATACAACAACTTGGGATTGGGCCAGAACCAGTCCCTGATTGGCCACTTTGTGGGACTGTTCTTATTGGTTAGTAGTTGAACTGGTTGCACATTTTCATTGGTTAATGAGGCAGCAGCTAACCCTATAAAAGGGTTACTGCTGCCCATAGCATTGCTCTGTTATGTTCTATACTTTATTAAAGAGTTGAAGTCACTGGTCAGATGTCTGGTCTCCGTTATTCTCCATACTTAACAAAAACAAAACAAAACACCATCCCCTCTCTATAAATTCTTATTGCTGACTCTTTAATACCTCTCACTTTCTGGCCACAAAGAGTATAAACAGAATAGAGATAGAGAATTATGGATTTATTATGTCTCCCTTTAATTCATCACTTGCCTATTTGTCTAATAAAATTTTTGTTTTTGTTTTAAAAATTGGCCATTTTAAGATGTATAGTCATCAAATCCTAGGCTTCCCCACCAGCATGCAAGAAGAATGCTGGAAGTTATGTTTCAGTTAATAATTCCAGCAGTACAATGCAATGAAACACGTGCAGATTGGAGAAATAAAACAACCACTTCTCAAATGCATGGCATTTGAAGGCCACTGGTTTGAAAGAGGGGTAAAAGAGGCCTTTCTTAAGTCTGGGCGGTGGGTCCCAAGGAGAGACGAGACATCGATGTAGTGACAACAGCTCTTTATTAAGTAACCAGATACTGAGACAAAACTCCCAGCCGCGGCAGCTCTTTTTATAGTGCTGACTGCAGCTAGGCAGCCTATGACAGGCATTTGAGCTTGCCGCGCTTGGTTTTATCCAATCGCAGCAGCCGAATAAGAACCAATCAGAATGCTTCGTACTGTCCAATCACAGCCCGGCTTTACCTGACCAATAGGAATTGCAGGCCTACAAGCCTGCTAGTATGGAACACCCCTCCCCTCTTGGTTCCGTCCAAGGGGCGGGGTAATGTAATCACGCAAGTAGGCGGGTCTTCGCACCTGCCTACTAGACTTGCGCAGTTCATAAAGTCTCTGTTCACCATCGGGTTTGGATGGGCTCCGCGTTGCTCCCAAGCTGCTGTATGGAACCGCCTGGAAAGGTGAGCCGGTCCTCTGGCTGCGACTCCCGCCTGGTGATTCCGGGTCGGTTGAGTTGTTTGCTCTGCTGCTCCCGCCTGGGCTTCCTGGCCACGACTCCCTTCTTGCCGGTAAGTATTGTTGGTTTTTATTTAATGTCTGTGGGGGGTGTTCTACTTGTACCAGTATTTGTTCAGTTTCTGAGTTTGAGGTCCCCCCCCCTCTGATTTCTTGGTTGAGTCCATGAGGGGAGAAGTGGCCAGCCTGGATCTTAGCTGGTCAATGTGTCATTTCCACGACCTGCCATCGGTGGTCTCGAGCCGGTAGGAGCGGGGGCCTGTGACTTGGGTGATTTTTGCAGGGATCCAAAGTGGGTCCCCCGTAAAGTTTTTGGCATTTACAGTGTCTCCTACCTTGAATGCGCGGTGCTTGCTGTTGGAACCAAGGGGTTTTTCTGGAGTGTACGCAGGGTGTAGTCGGTCTAGAGGTGACCTGAGTCGTCTGCCCATTAGTAGCTCTGCTGGGCTCTTGTTGGTGGTTGTATTCGGTGTGATATGTTGTAGGAGAAGCATCCTTGTGATCTTCTCGTGGATATCGCCATGTTCCATTTTGTGCAGAGTTTTTTTTTTGTAAATTGAACCATGCGTTCAGCTCTACCATTCGCCGCCGGGTGAGCCGGCGATGTCAATGCGTGTCGGATGCCGCGATCTGCCAGGTATTGTTCAAAAGCCAAGGCGGTAAATTGTGGCCCGTTGTCAGAAACGATAACATCTGGCAGACCATGCGTGGCGAAAAGTCTATTTAGATTCTTGATGACAGCTTCCATGGTGGTTGTCTTCATTTTGCTCACCTCGAGCCAATTTGAATAAGCATCAACAGTTATTAAGAAGGTATGCCCCTTGGTCGGCCCTGTGAAGTCAATATGGATGCGCGACCAAGGGCCTCTAGGTGTCTCCCATTCTAATGGTGGGGCTTTTGGGGGAGCCGAGCGAGTTTCCTGGCATCTGTTGCAAGCGGCGACCCAGGTTTCAATTTGCTTGTCCATGCCTGGCCACCAAGCATAGCTCCTGGCCAGGGCTTTCATGCACACAATACCGGGGTGCCCGTCATGCAGCAAGTCTAAAACTTTTTTCTGTAGTGTCTCTGGTATCACTACCCGGTCTCCCCACAACACGCAACCTCTCTGCGAAAAGAGTTCAGTTTGCCGGTTTTTAAATGGTTTAAAAGGTTCGTTTGGCTCGGTTTCAGGCCATCCCCTCTCCACCCAGCTGAGAACTCGCGCCAAGCGTTTGTCCTTCTTAGTTTCGTGGGCAATGTCTTGCGCGGTTACTGGTGGCATGGGAATCGTCTCAATTTGCAAGACTGGTAATGTGGGTGCTGGGTCCTCTTGCAAATCTGGCAAGGGGGAGCAGCTTAAGGCGTCGGCGTGGGAGATAGTCTTGCCAGGGCGATGTATCAATTTGTAATTATAAGCGGCAAGAAATTCAGACCATCTTGTCATTCTAGGTGACAAGATGTGTGGAGTGGGTTTGTCACCCGCCAATATGCCAAGTAGGGGCTTATGGTTCGTAATAATGGAAAATGTCCTACCATAAATGTATTCATGGAATCTCTTTACTGCTGAAATGATGGCGAGGGCTTCTTTGTCCAGCTGGCTATAGTTCCTCTCTGGCTTGGACAAGGTTCTGGAAAAGAATGCAACGGGGGCTTCCATTCCATTCGGTAAAACGTGGCTCAGGATGGCACCAACCCCGAAAGGCGATGCGTTGCAAGTGACGGTCAATGGTAGTGTCTCATTATATTGAATGAGGACAGCGTCTGAAGTCAAAAGGTTTTTTATTTGGTGAAAAGCGTGCTCTTCTCGCCGTCCCCATATCCAGGAAGCCCTTTTATCAAGGAGTCGATGCAGAGGTTCTGCGACAGTTGCTTTCTGGGGTAAAAAGATGTTATAGAAATTTATGAGTCCGAGGAAGGCTTGGAGGTCTGTTTTGTTCTTTGGTCTGGGGGCATTTTTGATGGCTTTCAATTTTTTCTCTGTGGGGTGAATTCCTTGTTTGTCAAGGAGGTAGCCAAGAAATTCAACCCGTTCAGTGCATAATTGGCACTTTTCCTTCTTCACCTTGAGGCCAGCGTCTTTGAATTTCTGTAGGACCACTCTTAGTCGTTTTTCTAATTGTTTTTTGTTGGGGGCTGCTACGAGAACGTCGTCGAAATAGGGCACGACTCCTTTAATTCCCTGCAGCAATCTCTCCATTAAACTTTGAAAAATGCCTGGTGCGACGCTGACCCCAAACTGGAGCCAGTTACATTTGAACGCCCCTCTATGTGTCACTATAGTTTGGGCTTCGGCGGTTTCAGCATCGACTGGCAGTTGTTGATAAGCTTGAGCCAGGTTGAGCTTTGCAAAGATTTTGCCACCCCCTAGTCTAGTGAGTGCAGGAGATGCTGGACCACTGGCACCGGGTAGGTGCTCTGCTGTAATGCGTGGTTGAGGGTGGCCTTGTAGTCACCAAAAATTCTCAGGGAGCCATCAGGTTTGATGGGGGTGACAATTGGGGTCTCCCAATGGGCATGATCGATGGGTTCTAATACGCCTTGCGCTATTAGTTTGTCTAATTGTCCGACTATTTTAGGCTTGAGTGCAAAAGGCACTCGGCGCGGTTTGAGACAGATGGGAGCGATGTCATGGCTGAGATTAAAGGAGATAGGGGACCCCTTGTACTTGCCTAGATGTTCACTGAAGACTTCTTGGAAGTCCTGGATGAGGGCTGCTTCCCAGTCTTCATCTTCTGTATGGTTGATGCCTGCCATCTCAATCCCCAACGGTGCGAACCACTGCAACCCAAGTAGGCTGGGTCGATCTTTATCAATGATTGTGAGTGGTAGGATGGTAGTGTGGTTTTTGAATGAGACTTTAAAATGTCCAGTGCCAGCGACAGGGATGCGATTACCTTGATAGTCTCTCAATATTAGCTTCTGGTCGCTTAGCTCTTGGCGGCGGATGCTGGGAATTAGTCGTTTTATGGTCCTCCAGGAGACCATAGAGAGGGAGGAGCCGGAGTCTACCTCCATGGTGCAAGGTTGATTCTCAATGGTGACCTCTACACATATCTTCTGTGCGTCTATTGATGAAGCATGGCCGATGGTGACTGTTTGGTGCGTTTCCTCTCTTCTGGGTACTTCGATGAACTTCCTGGGTCGGCTTTCCCAGTTCCATCGGCTGTCATTTTGGCGGTCCCGGTTCAAGGTGGGGGTGCCATCACTTCTTCTTGGGCTGTTTTCCCATCGTCGGGGACTGGAATTTCGTTTGTTGTGGCATACTTTGGCAATATGCCCTCGTTTTTCACAAAAACGGCAAACAGCGTCCAGGAACTTACATTTGGAACGCGGGTGATTTCCTCTGCAGCCGGCACATTGGTAACTCAACTTACGACTGCGCCGGTCTCATCGCTCGCGTTCCGACTGCAGTCTGTGAATTTCTTCCTCTTCACTATCAGAAGGGGATTCGATGTCGCCGTGGTGGGTGGATGCCGTGTGTTTCTCTGCTGCAGTTGCCGTCTTGCTGGTGGGTTGGTGGTCGGTTCCATTTGAACACCGCATTCGCGCTGCTGACTTACAGGTGGCCTCGGCGGCAGTGGCTTCGGCCACAGCATCGGTGAGGGAGATGTCCCCTTTAGCCATCAGCCTGCTTTGGAGAGCTGGGTCTTTCAGGCCAAGGACGACTCGGTCACGCATGGCTTCGTCTAGGTTGGCGAATCCGCACAAGCCTCCTAGGTTCCTCAGGTCGGCTACGAACTCTCCGATGTTCTCGCCCTCACGCTGATCCCTCTGGTAAAAGTCATGCCGCCGGATGAGGGTTGGCACCGCCGGGGCGTAGTGGTTCCGGAGAATGGGAGCTAAGGTATCCCAATCCATGGTCTTGACGTCTGCGGGCTTCGCAAGTGCTTTGGCCATTTTAAAAATGGCGGGTCCGCAGTGTGTTAGAAAGACCGCTCGCTTCTTGCTGCCTGTGGCGTCCTTCAGGTTGTTTGATTCCAAGAACATTTGGAAACGATCGATGTAGGACTCCCAGTCCTCGCTGGCCGGATCGAATGGTGCGGGTGGCACGGCGCTCCTGGCCATATTGTTGGTCATCTAAGCGCTTTCTGCCACGTGCTAGTCAGCTCTTGTTGTCTCAGTATCCCATCCTCGTCACCAGTGTTAAGTCTGGGTGGTGGGTCCCAAGGAGAGACGAGACATCGATGTAGTGACAACAGCTCTTTATTAAGTAACCAGATACTGAGACGAAACTCCCAGCTGCGGCAGCTCTTTTTATAGAGCTGACTGCGGCTAGGCAGCCTATGACAGGCATTTGAGCTTGCCGCGCTTGGTTTTACCCAATTGCGGCAGCCGAATAAGAACCAATCAGAATGCTTCGTACTGTCCAATCACAGCCCGGCTTTACCTGACCAATAGGAATTGCAGGCCTACAAGCCTGCTAGTATGGAACAGCCTTGTTGTGTTATCTTGTTATCTATGTTAAAATTGAACAGTCCTCTCTCACAGAGGGGGCAGGATATGACCCCATCTATTTCCTGTCTACAAACATAGTCCTTTCAGCGGTTCCAAGAAGGTTCCATTCCCATTTGTACTCTGATTCAAATGACCCTGAAGATACAGATAAACTCCCAAGGGCCTTGAAGACTGAACAACCAGAAGGACTGCAAAGAATATAAACCTTTCCATTCCCCAACATTCTATCAGAACTGAAGAAGCTTTTTGGATAAGAAGTGAAACATCTTTAAGAAAAAAAAAAAAAGCAAAGAAAGTCCAGTTGCCTTTTGAAAAGCTAATCTGAGACAGCCATGACTTGGATAGCTGAGAATTTCCTTCAAGTAAAGAAATAAACCTTCTGATTAGTGACAACTGACTTCAACTTATAAAAAAATCTACTCCAATGCCATTTTCTTTGTCAGAAACAATGTGACATCTGGTTTGTATATGACATTTGTCCATGGATTTATTTATTTGATTTGTCAATTGCTTACGAGATAATAGGTATAAAATAAACATGAGTATGAATACAGGAAATCGGTATGAATAAATGGGGACAATAGGACAGGGATGGTAGGCACGATTGTGCACTTATGCACTCTCCTGGTTCTGCTTCTTGAAGCTTGATCTGTCTTTTAAACCTTGAAAAGACTTTTGACTATTATTTAGTATGGTCCTGTTCTCAAGCAAAACTTGCAGAGAAAGCCCAAAGATGCTTTTTCAGGAGGCAACTGGACTTTCTTGTTTTTCTTTGAAGAAGTTTTGCTTGCCATTCAAGAAGCTTCTTCTGGTCTGACTGGCTGGTGGGAAATGGAAGGATTCTTCAGTCAGAGCTGAAGAAGCTTCTTGGATGACAAGTGAAACATCTTCACAGAAAAACAGGAAAGTCCAATTGCCTCCTGAAAAAGCCCCTTTGGGACAACCATGACCTGGATGACTGAGAATCACCATAGTCAGTTGCAGGCAAGCCTTGACTTTGTTTATATTCTGTGCTTTGGCTACATTCCTTTTTTCCCTGTAGCTTCTTCAGCCTAATCGTAAACTGATAACAGATAACAGATAATCAGAGTTGGAAGAGACCTTGTAGGTCATCTAGTCCAACCCCTCCACCCAACCGGGAGACCCTATACCATTTCTGACAAATGACAGTCCAATCTCTTCTTGAAAGTTTCAAGTGATGGCACTCCCACAACTTCCGAGGGCAAGGTGTTCCATTGGTTGATTGTTCTCACTGTCAGAAAGTTTCTCCTGATTTCCAGGTTGAATCTGTCCTTGTTCAGTTTCCATCCATTATTCCTTGTCTGGCCCACAGGTGCTTTAAAAATAGCTTGACCCCTTCCTCTCTGTGGCAGCCCCTCAAATATTGGAAGACCTCTATCATGTCTCCCCTGGTCCTTCTCTTCACTAGTCTAGCCATGCTTAGTTCCTGTAACTGTTCTTCATATGTTTTAGTCTCCAGTCCCCTAATCATCCTGGTTGCTCTTCTCTGTACTTTTTCTAGAGTCTCAGCATCTTTTTTATAATGTGGTGAACAAAACTGGATGCAGTACTCTAGGTGTGGTCTTACTAAGGCTTTATAGAATGGTATTAGTACCTCCCTTGATCTTGATTGTATCCCTCTGTTAATACAATTTAGGATTGCATTAGCTTTTTTGGCTGCTACTGTACACTGCTGGCTTATATTTAGTTGGTTGTCCACTAAGACTCCAAGATCCCTCTCACAGTTACTGCTATTGAGCCTGGTTTCATCCAGTCTATATGTGTGCTTTTGGTTTTTCTTGCCTAAGTGTAGGACTTTACTTTTCTCTACATTGAATTTCATTTTGTTAGATACGGCCCAGTGTTCTAGTCTGTCAAAATCCATCTGGATCTTGAGCCTATCTTCTTGGGTGTTAACTACTCCTGCCAGCTTAGTATCATCTGCAAATTTGGTAAGTTCCCCTTCTATTCCCTCATCTAAGTCATTAAAAAAGATATTGAAGAGTACTTGGCCTAAGACGGAACCTTGTGGCACCCCCTGCTTATTTCCCTCCACGTACACTTAGGCCCATTAAGGACTAATCATTGAGTACGGTTTGTCAGCCAGTTGCAAGTCCATCTAATGGTGGTGCTATCTATTACACTTTTTTCTAGCTTACTAAGAAGTAGGTTGTGGTCTACTTTATCAAATGCCTTGCTGAAATCTAAATATATTATGTCCACAGTATTTTGCTGGTCTATTAATTTAGTCACTTTGTTGAAGAATGAAATAAGGTTGGTTTGGTGTGATCTGTTCTTAACAAACCCGTGCTGACTGCTAATTATTACTTTACTTGTTTCTAGATATTGGCAGATCTTTTCCAGTATCTTCCCTGGTATTGATGTCAGGCTGATTGGTCTATGGTTTCCTGGGTCTGTTTTTTTTCCCCTTTTTTTAAGATGGGAACCACATATGTTCTTTTCCAGTCCTCTGGTGCTCCAGGATTTTTGAAAGATATGGTGCAGTGGTTCTGAGATGACCTCTGCCAGCTCCTTTAAAACTCTGGGATGTAATCCATCAGGCCCCCGGTGATTTGTGTTCATCAAGATCAGACAGGTGTTCTCTTACTAATTTTTTGCTTATTTTAACTTTTATTTCTGGTCTGTCTTTTACAGTTACATTTTTGGTGGGTTGAGCTATAGTTTCTTTTTGCATGAAGACCAACGCAAAGAATGAGTTAAGCAGTTCTGCTTTCTCTCTGTTGCCTGTTGCTTCCTTGCCGTCTTCTCTCTTTAGTGGACCGACTGTATCTTTGATTTTTTTCTTGTTATTTATATGTTGGAAGAAACTTTTTTTTTCTTATCTTTGACTTTTGTTGCAAGTCTTTGTTTGTTCTGAGCCTTTGCTATCCTGACTTCATCTTTGCAGATTCTGGCTATCTGCTAATATTCTGTCTTAGTTGTATGTCCTTCTTTCCATTTTTTTGTACTTGTCCTTTTTTTCTTACAATCTGCCAGAGAGATCTTTGTGCAGCCATGCTGGTTTCTTCTTGGATTTATTGTCTTTCTTTCTCAGTGGTATTGTCTGGTCTGGACTTATATGATCATTCTTTTCAGAGTTTCCCAAGATTCTTGAGTTGTTTTCCCCTTTAGGATTTTCATCCATGGAATCTTTCCCAAGTTCTCTCTGAGTTTATTAAAATCAGCACTTTTAAAATCCAAGACTCTGGTGTCATTATGTTCTGTTGCTTGTGTTATGTTGAATTCTAGTATGACATGGTCACTCTCACCCAAGGTTCCTAGAGTTTCAACTCCCTCTATCACTTCTTCTCTGTTTGTAAGCTAGGTTGGTTAGGAACTTACTTGGTGCAGAATTAGATTTCCAATTGATATCAGGATAATTGAAGACTCCCATTACTATTGTTGTATGTTTCCTGCATATGTTGGTTAGTTGGTTGGCAAAAAGGACATCTATTTTTTCTGCTTGATTGGGTGGCCTATAATACACACCTATGTCCATGTCATTCTTTTTTTCTTTTATGTTGACCCATATGCATTCTAGGAGGTTTTCATGTTTGGTTTCATGCATTTCTGTAGCAATATAGTGGTCCTTTACATACAGTGCAACTCCACCTCCTCTTTTATGGGGTCTGGTTTTTCTTGAATAGTTTGTATCCTTCTACCAGTATGTTCCAATTATGGGTTTCATCCCACCAAGTTTCTGTTATTACAACTACATCATATCTACCTTCATGTATTCGTAGTTCGAGTTCATCCTGTTTGTTCCCCAGACTTTGTGCATTTGTATATAGGCACTTGAGATCTTTATGTCTGACACTGTGTTTACTGTCTACAAAACCTGTGTTGTGCCTGCCTGTCCCTACTTTCTTGCCACCTGTTTGATTAATGCACATGATAATCATCCAAGAAAATTTGTGGCTGAACCACCCTAGCCATTTTACCAAGAATAAGATTATCATGTATGCTCTGGAGTGCTTTGTGCTTTGAAGATGGAGAATAAAGAAATTTTATCATTGTAGTTGATGTACAAAAGCATTCATCTCTTCCTCTCCATCCTCAAAGAATCATTCATAGAAGCAATTAATGAAGTGAAAAGACATTGGTCTTTTGTTCTCTTAACATCTAAACAATATTCAATTGACAGTATAAGCAATAGAAAATATTTTTATGATTCAGCTGTGATGGTGATCAGAAACTTCAAGGATTGAGCTGTCATATTTTGCAGATCTTCAAATCCTCTTTTTCAATGAATCATTATTATTTGCCACAGTTTTTAAGCTCTACAAACAGTTTTTGCTCCAAAAGTAGTTAATGCATTAATTTAAAATTTTACTTAAGATCACAAAAAATTGTTTTGACTTTTATGTGGGAGGGTATGATTTAACACACTAACAACATCAAAGGACTGTTGCATTGTAATTTAAAAAGAAAAGTAGGAACACTATCACAAATCACATTTAGCAGTGGCACTTAACACTTACATAAAAATTCATGAATGTAACATAAACAAGTTTCAATGAATACAAAATAAGATTTCTTTGTGTTTTGAATAACTTGATGAACTTGTCAAAAATATTTTAAAAATATTCTTGTATAAAATTAAAGTCTTTATAATAGTTCATATATACCACTTTATAATGGTCCATATAATACTACTTTATAATGCTTTGATAAGACCACACCTGGAATACTACATTCAGTTTTGGTCACCACAATGTAAAAAAGATGTTGACACTCTAGAACAGCAGTCGCCAACTGGTGGGCCATGAGAACATTTTGGTGGGCCGCAGAGAAATCTTACCCCCAGAGGACCCCCCCCAAAGCAATTCATCCAGGCTGTGCAGAAACACAAGGCTGAGCTGCCCACATGGCCTGCGGGAACCCTCCCCGCCCACTCACTCCTTACCCAGCAAATTTGTCTGCTAAATTGCTATCTTTCCTTTTTCCGACCAGCAACTGTTCTGCTGTGCCAGGAGATATAGATTAACTAGGAAGCAGGAAATGGTTGGATTTCTTGCTTTCTAGCTGGTCTTTAGATCTTCGGCTCTGCTTTTAAGCAGACCCAAACCTCCCTTAGGACTGAAGGTTCTAGTATTCAGTGCCGACTCACGGCAAGCAAATTTGAGAGACTGAGCTAGCTGATGGAAGATAGATAGATCACTGAATGATTCTGTGAGCAACTCAATCTGCCTGCCTGCTTTGCCTGATTTTGAGTAAAAGTTGCTCTTTTCTTTATAAAAAAATAAATATTTACATACATGATTGTTATGTCTCACCTTTCTTTTTTCCAAAAAAAGAGGAAAGAGTCCAAACTCACACAAACACAGGCAGGCAAGCTGACTCGGTCTTTACAGAGTTAATCCTTTATACTGATAATGTCCTTGGCATTCTAACACACTCTGCCTGCCAAGTCCGAAATGATAACAAGAAAAATTACTCACTAAAGATTCCAAAGCAGACCACAAGAAACAGTCACAACGAAACCTGGAAGAGAAGTAAAACTTTGTCCCGTACAAAGTTTCCGGAGAAAACACACCCACTTTTATCCCCTGTGGGGTATGTCTCAATGACTCAGCTCACTCTCTGATCCTCCCACGCCTCCTACGTTGCAGCTCACATTTCTTCCTACGACGCTGCCTAGGATCAAGCCAACCACTTGACTCTCTGTCAGGGGCTGCTCCGATATGCCCTCCTCCTCCTGATTAATCTCAGGCTGTTCCTCTCAGTTGTCTGCTGAAACCTGAGGTATTATCAGGGAGGAAGGCATTGCCAGAGAGGAAGGTCCTGGGGAGGAAGGCATTCCCTGTTCCTCCTCCTCGTCTTCCGAGTCCTCTTCCTCTAACAGCACAGGCTCAGGAATCGGAGCCACAACACATGATGTGTTGTGACTTAATTTTGTGAGTTTGCTTGCTAGCAAATTTTATGAGTTTGCTTGCAAGCAAATTTTATATGACAGATTGAGCTAGCCAATGGCAGAAAGATGGATTTCTGAATGAATCTGTGATTCTTTTTTTTTTTTTAAACAAGTTTTATTAATTTTCAAAACACACAAGTCATCATTATCCATTACATATTTAAACCTTTTTCCATTATAAATTTAACAAGTCAGATGAACTATAATTCTGTTTTAAACCATTTCCATATAAACATACAAAAACCTCTTATCCACTTTCTCTTTATTTCTCTTTACTCTTATTCCATTTTATTATTATTATTTCATCTATTTCTTTCTGACTTAGTTACCATTATTCTCATTCTATATTTCTGCAAGGTTTCATTAATTCTCCCCGAAAAAAAAAACATATATACACAACACACAAAACATAAAAAAAATCTTTTTGGAAAGTAACTTGGACCCAGGTATCTCTTTCTTCATGGACTTCAACTGTATTCATGCTCATCTTACATATCATTACTTATTTTATTTACCATTCTAAGTCTTCTATATTAACTTCTCCACATATTTCACTCTTTTTAATTCTATCTTAATTAATCATCTTAATTTGAATCATTATATTTGTATCTTTTGTCCATTCTTTATTGTACCTTTGTCTCATTCCTTATATAAAAAAAAGAAATTTCTCCTGAAATCACTAATCAGAGTATGATGCCTTTCTATCTCCCCACTAAATTAATCAAATTAATCTTTAAAATAACACCCAATACCCAATCCGATTTTGCTTGGTACATTCTAACTGAATAATACATCCAGAATAATTAAATACATAGTTAAACAATAAATCTAAATATTAAAAACAAATACTATAATAAAAATTTTATAATAACATCAATACCATAATCTTATTAAACTCTTTAATTAAAACTCAATATTCTAAACCTCCCCTCATATTATTAAATTTTAAAACCAATCATTATTAACATTTCAACATTTTAATCTCTTATCAACTCTTAAGCCATTTAAGTTTTCTATTTCTAATACAATACTACAATATCATCTTATGTACCTTGCAAAATCTCTTTGGAAAAATTATACTTATCCTTTATCTCTAAAAAAGATTCCTTTTTTCCCATTTAATTTCAAAACTTTGTAGCTTTTCTCCACCTTTTCCCTTTCTTTCTTCTCCCAACAAACCTTTCTACCCCCCTTCTTCTAGCCTCTGCCTTACTGGCTTCCCTTCTCTGTCGTATTCCTCTTCCCTTTTGTTTACTATCATTATATTGATTTTGCACCTTATTTTTCCCTTTCTTAAATGTTTTTTTTAAATCTTAAGTCCTTTATTTTTCTTCCTTTCCCTCTTCCTTCTTTCTTGGTCGAGTTCTGAGATTTATTAAAGATGGCTTCCTCTCCTTCTTCTTCTTCTGCTGTCTTCATCTGTTGTAATGTTTGTTGATAGTTAATGAGCGCCATTTCTAAAAAAAGGAAGGCTTCTTTCAAACCAGCTTTACCATTTTTTTTTGCTTGTTCATAATCTTTTCTCAGTTCCTCAATAGAAGGAGCCATTATAAATCTTTTCTTTTCTTTTCTCTTACAACAACCAGAATATTCCAAAGGAAAAATAAAACAATCCCAAAGTTATCAATCAGTCCAAACCAAGGCAGAGTTCTCACTTTCTCCTCCTAGGGTAGTATCAATCAGAGAAAAAGAAAGTCCAAATCTGTTTCTTAAAATCTTATTGCAATATATTTTAGTCTTTCAATCCTTAAGGCATCTCCTCCAACAAAGTCTTAGCATACAAATATTTTTTTTTTAATCCTCTCTTTTCCCACTCATCGCTTAAAGCCAGTTTTCACCTAAAAAAAATAGGTTTCTTAATATTCACTTTTTATTCCGTAGAAAAAGAGGGTAAGCTATCCTTTCAGCACCATCAAACTGCCGCTTTTTTCCTCTTCTCGAAGGTATCATTCAGAAAGTCATACTTTTCAGGAATTTTGTTAAATATGTCTTAGAGTCCCAGGAACCAAGAAAAACTTTCTCCTTTCAAACACTTTCTCCACTTCCTCCTGCGCATTCTTACCCGGCTGCCAGCTTCTTTGCCGCTGCACCGTCCTGGGAAGAGGGGGTTCTGCCGGCCGGGGAGGGGGTCTGCAACACCCCCAAACCCCTCTCCGGATCCCCCCTACCTTCAGCTGCCCCTGCAGGGCAGCCTAGCTCCGTACCCATCCGGATCGAAGCCCCAAAAACGGCTAGCGCGGCAGGGATCGCGCAGCTTCGCAAATCCCTGCCGCTTGCGAAGCCGACAAACCGGAAGACATGAATCTGTGATTCTGTGAGCAACTCAATCTGCCTGCTTTGCCTAATTTTGGGTAAAAGTTGCTATTTTTTAAAAAAATCAATATTTATATAAATACTTATAATATTTACATACAAGCCATGCCCAGCCAGTCACATGACCACCAAGCCACACCCACAAATTAGGCCATGCCCACAGAACCGGTTAGTGGTCCCTGGGATTTAAAATTATGAGTTTGGTGGTCCCTGAGGTCCAAAAGATTGGTGACCCCGCTCTAGAGAAAGTACAGAATAGAGCAACAAAGATGATTAGGGAAGTGGAGGCTAAAACATATAAATAATGATTGCTGGAATTGGTTTAATGGGCTGACATGATATCTAAGGGGCTGTCACAAAGGAGAGGGAGTCAAGTTATTCTTCAAAGCACCTGAATGCAGGGAAAGAAGCAATGGATGGAAACTAATCAAGGAGAGAAGCAACCTAGAAATAAGGAGAAATTTCCTGATAGTTAGAACAACTAATCAGTGGAATGACTTGCCTCCAGAAGTTGTAGAGGCATCAGCCCTGGAGGTTGAAGCACCCACAAGATATTGGACAACCATTTATCTGAAATGGTATAGGGTTTCCTGCTTGAGAAGAGGTTGGTCTAGAAGACCTCCAGAGTTCCTTCCAGCTCTGTTATTCTGTTATACTTAAGGTCAAGTATCCAACAATGACAAAAAAAGGGAAATGGTAAGAAAGATATCTTTCATTGTTTCTGTGTCCTGCAGTTCTAAGGGTGTCTAGATATTCTAAGGGTGTAAATGTCTGAGTAGAATCTCAAAATTAATCCTCATTGATCTTAACTGCACTAACTTTTATGTATTTATATTAGTTTTTACAGACTTATTTGGAGGATTCTTTTGCAACAGCTAAGAAGGGTTACCCATTTGATAAAAGCCTATATTTTATGCATGGATGCATTCATTGATTGGATTTATATATGCCAGTTTGATTGTTAAAATTTACATAGCAACATAAAAATAGAAACAAATTTAGAAATATAATTAAGGTGCAGTCGAAACAGATATTATCAATTATGCCCAATAATTTTTTTAAAAAAAACATTCAGTAGCTGTTTTAATTTAATCACCAAAGAAGAAATACCTAGACAAAATGTCTAGGTGAAGTGCCATTCTGCACATGAGACTTGGTAATTAGCAAACAAAATATAATTTGGGAAGTCTGAATGAAAACATGAAGACCTTCCTAAAGTTGTCAGGTAGAACACTTACTCCATTAGCAACTCTCATTCTCCCTTCAAACAATCACATAACATGCATGCATCTGAGGGGGAAATGCATTTCAAATGATTAAGCTTTAAAACATGAAGCAAAGATTAACAAAGGAGATTTTGAACTAATTTATTTCTACCACGTGGTATTCCCACACAGAAAAAAAAATGCCTTTTCTTTGGGAACAATCTAGCTGCAGATTGTTCCCAAATGAAAAGCATTTTTTCTCTGCATGGGAATACCATTGGTAGAGGTATGTGGTAGAAATAAATTAGTTCAACTTTTCATTTATGAATCTTCATGTTTTAAAGCTTAATCATTTGAAATGCATTTCCCCTCAGACACATGCATGTTATGTGATTGTTTGAATGGAGAATTAGAGTTGCTAATGGACTCTATTCACTGCTACCCATTCATAACATAACTTTGATTGGAATGCATGGTGGGTAGCTTTTACAACTGAGGAAGGTTAGGGAGGAAATTTATAGGATGAAATTATCTGACACTTAGGGCAGGCTTTCTGAAGAGAAAGGGCTCCTAATGAAAATATCAGAAGAATGACCAGTTAATATGAGGATAATGTTGAAGCAAATAGTTCTTTAAAACAAAAACAAATCAGTACCAACTTTTAAGATCATCTGCTTAGCTTTGCATGCTTACCACAACTTCTAGAAAATTTCCCCACCCCTAGCATGCCTAATATTATTTTTTGCAGAAAAAGTATTAGGAATGCTGGAATTTATCTATGTAAAGAGAGCTATAGAATTATGCTGGAATAAACCAGAGTCTTTTTTTTTCTTTAATAACTAAAGTTAATACTTATATGATAAAAATGTGCATTGGTTTTATCAAGTGAAAAGTAAACAATTGCCTTGTATGTTGTTGCTTTCAGGAGGGTAGAAATGGGAGCGTAGCGCACATTTCTGGTATTAAGGTGTTTGAAACATATTGGAATGTATTTGTTTGAAGGGATTGTCTTGGATAAAGAACCTGTTGTTTATGCAGAATTTCCCAATTTCTTGAAAAATCGAGTAAAATTCTCTAGATCAGGTACTTATTTACCAGTGTTAGATGGGCTAATAGAATGCTTCCCTTTATAATAATAAAAAGACAGTTCAGAGAAAGAACTGGCAGGTCATAGCATTTCTATTGTTGTGTTATTTTATTTAATGCAATTTAGGTCCTGCCCAACCCCAACTGACCTTGGGCAGCTCACTACATATTACAGCTTAGAAATCCCAATACAAAACAGAACAAAATGTGATCTAGTCACAAATAAAGGGAAACAAAGAAAGACCCAACAGGAAGTCCCATCCATCTCAAGGCAAGGCTCGGAAGAACAGATCTTCAAAGTTTTATGGAATGCCAATCAGCCAGAGGTCACATGGATTTCAGAGGGGAATCTCATAAAAAGTTGTGTTGTATTTTATTAAATCGTTTCTTTCAATGTCAATGCAGAATTTTGTAGTAGCAGCAAACTATATGGAGAACTTAAGCTCCTACTGATGGCTTGAAGTATCTTGATCTGTAGGCTATTGCTCTCTAGTCACAGAATTAAGAGAAATGAGTGCCAAGATATTAGAAAAAGTTCCTCTGCAGAGGACTTTGGCATAACCAAATATAGATTTTTAAGACTGAAGTCTGAATCCCTACATCTTCGGATGAAGGGTTAAGAATGCCATTTAGAAAACATTTAAGAGAAAGCAACGGCACAAAAGACTAATATGAGCATGGCAGGGCTCATGATATACTAGATTCACCACAATGTCCTTCCATTTTCCTAATGTTAAATAATGTTTTATGGTCAGGAGGTGATGAACAGGGAGGCACATAAACAACAGGTGCAACAACTTCTACAGAAAGTACCCCAATGTGAAGGAATGGATTAGAGTTGGGGGAGGAGATGAATGTTAAGAAAAACACTGGGAACAATGGATTAAAATTGGTCAAAAGGTTGAAAAATCTGAATTCCTTAACCCATGTCTCTCAAAGTTGCTCTAAGATTCACCATTCCTTCTTCACAATATTGTGATTGATGTATCTCTAACTTATTTCAAGTCATTAGATCTGGTTATCTATCTGGATACATCTTCCTATTGGTGTTTTGTATTATTTAAATCAGTGATCCCCCACCTTTTTTATGCCGCGGCCCGAAACCGGCATCAGCTGGGTGCCGCAGCCCGGTACCGGCATCAGCTGGACGCTGCCATCTTTTTTTGATGAAAAAGTGCTTCCGGTGAGCTTTCTACCCGGAAAAGCTCACTGGAAGCACTTTTTCATCAAAATAAGATGGCAGCGCCCAGCAAACCAGCGGCCCGGTAGGACTTGTTCCATGGACCGGTACCAGTCCGCGGACCGGTGGTTGGGGACCCCTGATTTAAATGAAAGTATCTGTTTTTCTACATAAAGAATCATTTGATTTCTCCTAGGGCTGTTAGAAGTTCCTGACAATTTTGGTCACTTCAGAGACAGTCCCAGTTCTCCTTGTTCACCTGTCAAATGGTC
Source organism: Notechis scutatus (assembly GCF_049901735.1). Classification (NCBI taxonomy): domain Eukaryota; kingdom Metazoa; phylum Chordata; class Lepidosauria; order Squamata; family Elapidae; genus Notechis; species Notechis scutatus. The sequence continues at coordinate 155,752,483 of NC_142011.1, read as the reverse complement.
CAGTTTGATCTGAATCCTCTATATATCCCAATATTTGATGACAATCCATAGGAAGTCAGTGAACAAAAGTGATTTCTTGGTTGCTTATATGGAGAGCAGGTGAGTCATGTTCTTAATAAAGACAGTTTCATTCTCTTCCAGAAATCTGTCCAGAGTTGAGCCCCTGATTTTAGTGCATTGTCTTTTAATTCTGCCACTGGTTTTACTGCAGTACACTTAATATCAAATGGTATTGAAACAATGATATAATTTAGGATGAGCCAGATGGTTCTTTTTAACAATTTAAAGCTTAAAGGGACAGACATTCCATAACAGCCATTGCTCTGCAAATTTGATTTCATAAATTACTGTTCATCTCTGCATTGAATTATAGATTTCCTATTTTAAAAGCAACTATATTCAGTCAAGACACTTGCCAATTCGCATTCAGGATAAGTTTTGAGCTAATCACAAATTGTTTCTCAAACAGTGTGCACTGTCCTTGCTGTAGTCAATGGAGCCAAACCAATTTATATTAGACTGTTCACCTTATTTTGATATTTTATACATTTGAAAATGGCCTAAACAGATTTTCAATGTCTGTAATAATTTCCCAGAGTACTTCATTTCCAGACTACTTTAGAGCTCATGAAATTAGAATACTAATGTTTAAAATGAAAGTGCACTTTTAACTTTTCCCAACATTTATACAATTCTTGCCAAGCATTAACTAATTCAAAAGTATGTTGCTAAATTTCGGTCAATAGTTTTAGTTTTAAAGGTTAGTTTTAAAGAAATAACACAATGGTTTTAGCAGAACATAAATAATGAGTTTAATATTGATTCTAGAGGACCAAAGAAATATTCTAATAGTATACATACGTGTGTGTGTGTGTGTGTGTGTGTGTGTGTGTGTGAGTAAACTTGGAGCCAAGCTGCACTAAAAGCCTCCAATACAGGAACACAATGTTGCCAACCAAACAAGACAAAAAAAGCCACAAAACAGACAGAAGATATTAGAAACACCAATCAAGCAGAACACAGCAAACTCCAAGACCAATAAACACAGACCAAGTCTCCCAACCAATCAGAATGTAGAAAAAATCATTCTGGCACAGCAGTAGGCTCGCCCCAAATTTAAAACAGAAACGGATGTGAAAGTCTGACTCACAGACGAACACAATACAGAAGCCTGATGATGGCAGATGAGATTCTGCCGAAACGTTGCTACAACTTTAAAAGCACAACTATAATGACGTGGGAAAATACCCGAACAAAGCTGAATAAGCACACTCTGAGAAGCACAGAGCCGAAGACACAAGCCTGAAGATGATGAATGAGACTTCATCGAAACGTTGCCTAGATACTTCCAATCTTACGCGGGAGAAAACCCAAATAACCAAAGATCCACATACAAATACCCGCAAGAACCTCAGAATATATATATATACATATATATACATATATACACATACATACATACATACATACACACACACACACACACACACACACACACACACATTATATATATATATATATATATATATATATATATATATATATATATATATATATATATATATATATATATATATTTGTTTTCTGAGGTTCTCGCGGGTATTTGTATGTGGATCTTTGGTTATTCGGGTTTTCTCCCGCGTAAGATTGGAAGTATCTAGGCAACGTTTCGATGAAGTCTCATTCATCATCTTCAGGCTTCTGTCTTCAGCTCTGTGCTTCTCAGAGTGATTCACATCACATCACAGCCACCTGCTCAGGATATCACATCACAAAATCTCAGGATGTCACAACACAGCCAAGGACCCAGAAGATTACAGCACAAGACCCAGGATGTCACAACAATAGAATTCAGAAGGTCATCACACAGCCCATGACCCAGGTCATTACAACCCAGGAGATTACAGCACAAGACCCAGGATGTCAAAACAATAGAACTCAGAAGGTCATCACACAGCCCATTACCCAGGTCGTTACAACACAGGAGATGGATAGACACACAGCCAATACCTCAGCCACACATGTTCTTACAAAAAAGCCAGCCAATCTGCAAACATCAACTCCATCAACCAATCAAGAACTGACAACACAGCCAACCTCCCCACCAGTATATATTGGGGGATGGCAGCTCTGATCACACCTTGCTTGCACAAGCACAAAGCCAAAAGCACCAGCCTGAAGATGGCGAGTTGGACCTCGTCAAAACAAGATACTCTCAATCTTACATGGGAAGAGACCCGAACACACCAAGACCTGCATAGCTGTACTCGCGAAAATCTACGAAAACAACTATCTCCTCTATGAGGAGGAAACCTTCCAGCTGACCAGGACCTATGAGAAACTCGAAGTCCGAAGAGCCACCATCTTATGTGACCTCATATTCCTACATAATTGCCGAGACAAAAAAGTGATCCCCACATGCTTCCAACTTAAATTCCATTCCAAAACCTCAGTCACTGAATGGATCCTGAAAAGAACGGAATTAGCCCTAATCAGAGATGAACTCCACAGGAAAAGATTCCTACTAGACCAAACCAACAGGGACCTACTTACTCTTCACCTCAAACTCAGCAACAAAATATAGTATCTGATCTTTGACAATAACTTCCATTCAAAATCTAAGGTGTGTTCTACCAGACAGATAATTTTCAAAAGTATGATGGTCTGTGTAATTTTAAGTTGGAGATCTTTAGCTCAAGAACTGAAAACTTTGCATTATGCCACATATACCTGAGGCACATGATTTGATCTGGAAATTCATGTTCATAAGACCATCTCTCAAAGCACTGAGTGAGGAGAAAATTAGATGAAAGCACAGGTGAGTCTTGAGAATTTAGGTACCAGATGCATGAGTAAATAGAATTTGAGGGAGATTTTTAAATTGTTTTATTTTAGAACTATTTTAAGGATTATGCTACAATCTCCATCTGTTCTGTCCTCCAAACTGTGAGAACCTATGCTGTCAGATGTCAGCAATCTGAGTTTAAGTGATTTCCAAGGTGTCCTGTATCTGACTTGTATTTTTCAATTAACACCTGGGAGATTTTTCAGACAAGCCTGCTCTTCCTATTTACTCTTGCAAGTTGTGAGATAACATTTTTTTTTTGCTGTAGCCCCAGTTAGATAATTATTTCTCTCTTGTCACAGCAGGCATCTAGTGTTGGACACTTAATCCCAATTAATATGTAACCTTCCTTTATTGATGTCTAAACTAAGCAGCTCAGGGGGTTGAGGAAAAAAGGAGGTTACAGGGCCATAAAATTTGCCCAATAAGAAACAATCCTTAATGAGTCAAATTCTGGAGAATGTTTTTTGCCATCCTGATATATTAAGGAGAATCCTTGTACTGTGGCACTATATTTCTTATAAACTTCAATAATAGCATCTCCTGGCACCTCTCTTGGTGTTTTCATTCTTTTGTATCCATACTGCAAACCTAAATTAAGAACTAATGCACAAATCAAGCAGCAAGACAAAGTTTCCAAAAAGAGAAGTTGTAGGTCAAATGTGGCCTTGGAATCTCTATTTGCCCACACTGAATTAGCTAAATCTTTCATCAGGGGGAATTCCTTTGAAATTCACTTGGTACAAAATGCCTTCATTTGATCTGGAATTATTCTCTGCCACAATCTATGACATTTATATCTACTGATATAAGAGTGCCCCAAGGTAAGATCCAACCAACACTACTAGTTAAGCATTTATCACTTTGCAGAGCAAGAAAATTTAAGTATAGCAAAGGGACAGTGGTTATGTTCCTTAGAAACACAGCTAAGATCATAATTTAATCTCTCCCTTGTGAAGGTGAGAGAAAAATCTTTATCAGAAAACTATGAATTTGGTCAATATTTGAAGTAGATTTCTTCAGAATGTATCCTTCAACTTTTTCTGTGGTAGCAAAATGGATGACAAATCTTCTACATCATTGTCCAACAACCTGGGGGGACAGGGATTTCAACCCCATTCTTTTTTTCCCTTGGAAAAATATTTTTGTATGTTTGTTCCAACGTTTGCTGGGCAAAATTTGATATATAATTAGACAGACCCACTTGAGACATGGCTGTGGTAGGGAAATTTTCTTAGAGAGGACAAATAAGTACAGCTGATTCAGGCTGGTGGACAATTGTTTTCCAATCTATTGCAATTGAGGAACTATGTCAAGTACTTATATACATAAAGGACCATCAATGTGTTTTTGTCTGTTCCTGTGTATCAGTAGGAACCCATCTTTATTTATTTTATTTATTTTTATTTATTTATTTATTTTATTTTATTTATTTGATTTGCCAATTGTTTACAAGATAATAAGTATAAGTGTATACATAGTTGTGAATACATGAAATGGGTACATATAAGAAAAATAAAAGAAGAATAAGAGAAACAATAGGACAGGGACGGTAGGCACGTTGGTGCGCTTATGCACGCCCCCTACAGACCTCTTAGGAAAGGGGTGAGGTCAATAGTAGACAGTCTAAGGTTAAAGTTTTTGGGGTTTGGGGAAGAAACTACAGAGTCGGGTAGAGTATTCCAGACATTGATCTTGGGCTACCATGTACCCAGTCAGCCTCATATAGGGGAAAAAAATATCAGAGTGGAGAAAAAAAAATAGAAATTGGTTACCTATTTAGAACCACTTACTCTCACATTAGAAACATTCAACACAAAAACAAATCTCTTGGGACTTTTTTCACCCCAGTAAACAAAGCATTTGTTCTAATGGACTTCATTATACAACAGCTTCAGTAGAAGCATATATCAGCCTTTCTTATGTGATAAAATCAAACTTCTCTTTTTATTTTTGAAGCAAAGTATTACATTTTAACTCATTCTCTGGCAATAAATGGAAATGATCTTTGCATCAGCTTAGCTAATGACAGTGTTTTTACTACTCTACAAGGATTTTACAGGAAAGGAGAGGCACTGTATCTTTCTGGCAATAAAGGTTAAGCTGACTATTAGAATGGCAGCCAAGAGATATTCCAGGAACAAGTTTAACTTTTTTTTTGAGATATAAAATGCAAAACCCCAACCATCAATTGTATGGGTATTATACAGAACTTGTGCAGAAACCCGAGGCCTGTTCAAATAAGTAGTATTAACTTGGTGTAGGAAAGAGACTGTGTATCTTTAATATAAGTTTAAGATTCATGATTCTCAAATTCATAATAGTGTCTTAGGTTGAGGAACCTTCTGAAGTCTTGCAAGAGGTGTCTTACTTTAAGGCTATGAATCTAAGATTAACTCATTTGTCAGGGGAATTTTCTCATGTTTCTCCCATTATCAAATATTTTGAACTGGAAAGCATCAAAAAGGATATCATTGTGAACTTGTTAGTCAATTAAACATGTTAATTTTGCTATATCTTCTTCCTGCATATTGCAATATACTAGTTAAAAGGTTATATTGTTATGTCGATCATAATCTACCTTGAGGAGGGGTGTGTTGGGGGGGGGAGACAAAGATGTGAGATACAGTGAGTTACAGCATTCTGAGGAACTAGAAAAGCAGAGGGCAACTTGGCCAGTTAACCATGTAATTAATCTTTTGTGACCAACATCATTAGAAGGCAAGGATACCAACCTCAGTCAGTGATGGAAACACTCAGTCAGTGATTGAAACACCCAAAAGTTAATTCAAATATGTCCATTGTTTTAAATATCTAGTGCATGTTTTGTTTTGGGGTGTGTGTGTGTGCATGTGTGTGTTGGTTGGTTGGTTGGTTGGTTTTTGCTCACCAATCAACTTTTATTTTATGGTAGCATATGAAAACAAATATGAACCAAAATATGGACCAAGTGAATGTTCAGAATAGGATACTAATCAGCCTTGTACCTATTTCATTATCTTTCAAAAGGACCAAATCACTTCTACTTTTAAACTATAATATATTCATTATTCCAGCAATTCTCCTTTATTTGAGATGTAGATGGATTTATTTAGTGTTTATGACATCCATTTTAGAATGAAAAGTTACATGTTTGTTTTTACTTTCCATTTTCCATTTAAAATATATGTAAGTCTTTAGTTTTCTAGTAATACATTAATTGTCTCATAAATGTAGCTGAAACTCTACAATAAATAGGAAACAATCACGTATTTTTTCATTCAATGTACAATGGTTTTCTCTTATAGATCATAAGTCCAGTCAAAAGGAAAACATGTATGCCATTATCTTGAAAAAGATTATTTCTGACCTTCCTATGGAAGAGAATATTTGGTTTTGTCTGTTTAGTATCATTTTCTTTCTCATTCTATGTTGTCATGTATTACATTGAAAATATACAGTAAGGCAATACTTGGACACAGTATCCAGTGAGAAAAATAATATAGTTAGGGATATTTGGCTCTGGTTATGTTCACTGGATATAAATTCTTTCAGGAATTTGCTTTGCTTTGCAAATAGTCTACATTGGTTTGTTTAAAAAAACCAAACATAGAAACCTTATGAGATTGGTCCAATTTAAAATCCACCATGCATTCAAGGATAAGCAGGTTGTACTAACAAGTTAAATGCTACCTTTCAGAAATAATTTGAGAATGTAGTACAAGGGCTAAGATATCACCATAGGAACATGTGTAGAATCCAGTGTAAAATGAGTAGACATGGGATAGCCTAGCTTGTTACTTTTCTTGCATCAGGTTCCTTCAGTCTTCTAAGAAGAATTCTTCCCCTTTAAAGATATTTCTAGGAATAAAGGGAAAGTGACTACTTCTACCCAAACAAGCTCCATTGTGTAAGAAGGAATATTGGTTGCTACTCTAAGAAAAGAGAATGCACCTGTCATTTAAATCATAATTATGGCTATCAATTATTCCATTACTTCCAACTTTATGGGCATCATTTTGCCAGGACAGTATGTCATTGACTGTTTCTTTCTTCTGTACTCATGCTTGTGTCATCTGTGACAATATTAAGTCACTTTGTATTCTGTCAGCCTCTTTATCAATTGTCTTAGATGTGTTCCAAGCTTCAGATCTTCTCCAGTGACTCTCTTCTGCACACTAAGTGTCTAAAATAGTTAAGTTTTAGCTTCATGATAGTTCTTTCAGTGAACAGGCTAGTTTTACCATCAACATTAAATGGTATTGACATTTACTATGGTTTTGGTATAAATAGACATAAATCTGGATGATACAACTTAGCTAGGTAGAGTCTTTCAATCTTCAGTGTGTTTATGCTTCTGAAGCCCTAAAATACAGCCACTACATCTTTCACCTTGAGTGCCCTCTGTGGGAAAAAAAAACCAAAATACCTTCTTCCTCATCTTCTTTATCTATCAGCCACAAACATAATATATTTACAGTGTTGGCAGTATGGCTTGATTTATAAGAATGTTTTCCATTTGAGAATCTTTTTTGACTGATGTGAATATGAATTTGCCTAAGTAGATCAGCCAAAGGGAAAAATATGTTCATTAATACAAATATTTGTCTAATTTAGCATATGCTATCATTGTTTATAAATTGACAAGCAATGATTTTTTTTCAGTCGTTTTGCCTGTATTTTGTGAAGTGAAATTATCTTTAGGAAAAATGTCAGAAGCAGCAAACTCCCAGTATTTCAAACATCAATGTACTTAAACTAGAAACTGTCTAGTAAATATTGACTTCTACTATCAGCTGTGATTAAATTGGCTTCTAGGTAATCATAATCACTTATGCTTTTAAATCCACAGTAAATGAAGATTATAGTATTTTAGATTTAAGTAGTCTCTACTGTAATTGTACAAGGTCTCTCATTGGGCAAAATATAGTATAGTTTATGGCAATTCTTGTATAATGGTTGTGGTAACATTTGAAAGAGCATTTCTCAAGCTCATACTATTAAAAACTCATCTACCTTATAGAGGGGAACACACTGAGCTTAATTTTTTGCAACAAACAGAGAATATGAACTTCAAGATACTGGTGCAGAAATTAATAAGGAGCTGTTCTGACCCAAACCTGGTTCCAATTGAGCAAACACAAGACAAAGGCAGCAGTACAACCTTTTTATGTTTCAGCTAAGAATTCTGTTTCTTCACAGATAAAAGGTTGCTTCCAACTAATTAGCTCTGACAAGAAAGAACCTTGCCAAGTTTTTGCAAGTTTGCCAAAACACAACAGATAAGAAATAGTTTACAATACAAGAGTCTTCAAATACCAACTGTAATGTCCACGAAGTTCAAAACGTCTTTGCCTTCTGCAAAGAAGGTTAGTTTCACAGCTGCCTTTTATCTTCTTGAAGGAGGGGCCATTACCTTGCAGCCTTACTTCTGAGTCACCCGTGCTGTTGTAATTGCTTTTTCATATGAGCAATCCTGCGCACATGCACACTTGGCACAGGCTCCTCGGGAACCTCCTCATCACTGCTGCCAGCCCCCACAATCTCTGAAGGCAGCAGTCCACTCCCTAATGGTCCTGGCCCCTCATCTGAGTCCTCACTCTCCTCAGCTGTCCGTACCTGCTGCCAGCTAACTACAACAGGTGCACCTCTCAATTAGATATACCAGTAGAATAGAATATCATAGAATATAACTTTATTATGGTCTTAGACCAGCAATAAACATCACTATTTACAATATAAAAAAGGTACTGACACATTATAATACATTAATAGTGGATAAAAACATCCCTGTTAAGAAAATACATGTTCTCAAAGAGTTAGGGTCACTCCTTGGTTTATATGAGTGGAGAGCCAATAAGTATGTGTGTAAATATCATTTTCCAAAGATTGTTCTATCTCCAAAAATTGGCACAAATTGACAGCTATAATTCTGTAACCAATTTTTTTCTTGTAGACATTGCAGCAACACACAATTTTGCCACTGCACGCGTAATAGCTGGGTTTGAATCCTGGAGGAGAAAGCCTACATAAAAATTGTCTGCCCTCCCTGGCAATTTCTCTAGTAAGGGGAGAATATACAATGACCTATAAACTCTGTATAATCACAGTACCAATTAGATATATCAAAAAGTATTAAGCTTATATGTCACTAAAGATTAGTTATGATGCATTAGAGTACAGGAAAGAAGGCACTGATAAGCTATATATACAAATGGAATCATAGTTGGGAATTAGTGCAAGTTCAATTAAAAAGAAGATTTTAGTTAAATCAGTAAGTCTGTGTAAGACAGATCTAACACATTTTGCTGCCCAAGCTAATAGCATTTAGGCTTATATATCGCTTCACAGTGCTTTACAGCCCTCTCTAAGTGATTTACAGAGTCAGCATATTGCTGCCAACAATCTGGGTCCTCATTTTACCCACCTCGGAAGGATGGAAAGCTGAGTCAATCTTGAGCCTGGTGAGATTCAAGCTGCCAAATTGCTGTCAGCCAGCAGAAGTAGCCTGCATAACTGCCTTCTAACCACTGTGCCACCATGGATAAGATAGTGTTCCTTGTTTGTTCATATGCAAAAGCATTTAAGATCTTTATTTAACCCAGACAATAGAATGATATGTTTTAACAACAGAGGCAACCAAATAAGAGTAGAATAGAATTCTTTATTGGCCAAGTGTGATTGGACACACAAGGCTTAGTGATAGTCATGGGTTAGAGACTAGAAGTTAGAGCAGGCAGCATGCACAAGTATTTCTTTCGGCATCTTCTCTAAGATCTAAGAACATCTAACAATTTGATAGCTGATATAGCTATCTCACTGCAGTTAATGGTAGAGCTTTGATTATTTAATACATTAACAGTAACACAATATCAGTATAATTTGGGAGGGACCTTGGAGATCTTCTAATCCAACCCCCACTCAGGCAGGAGATCCTATATCATTCTGGACAAATGGCTATCCAATCTCTTCTTGGAAACCTCCAGTGATGGAACAAACACAACTTCTAGAGTGTTACATTATACTACATTACACACTATTACATTACCTTCCAAATAGAGGTGATGGAAGTATCTTCAGGTATCCTACAGGAGACAATAAGAGGCACAATGGAAATAAATTAGGTATTAATGAGGTATTAATTCCCTGAAATTGGCATAGGGCCAAAATAGGTATCTCTAATACTTCTATTGCCGAAAGAGATTTGAGTTGATTTCACAAAAGTCATGATAACTTACAACCTATTAATTGCTCAATGTTATTTTTATTAGAAAGTTTCCAATTATTATAAAAGTATGTTGGCTTATAAAGATTATATTTTTTTTCAAGAATTTCATTTTAACTAAACCATAAAAATTATCTTGATTAGAGATAGATAGATAGATAGATAGATAGATAGATAGATAGATAGATAGTAGATGGATGGATGGATAGATACAGTAGATGGAGAGAGAGGGGAGAGAGAGAGAGAGAGAGAGAGAGAGAGATGTTAAAGGAGAAGCATCCCTTATAAAACAATGTACTTATTCTTCCAAATTTGAGATATTGTTTTAGTAAATAATATTTTCAATGGGTTTTATTCTAGAATAATATTCTGAGTGAATCATGCATATCTGGCTTTAACATAATTTCAATTTGAATCCATTGTTTAGAAAAGTCTTCCATAATAGATGGTATCATATACTCTGTGCCATTCTACTTATACTTGATGCCTCTACACTACGTGGACACAAGCACTTGCTATATTTAGTTGTGTGTTAAGATTCTAATCTACTGTAACAAACTAATGAGAGTTTTATGGAGCATCTATAGACCTTCAAACTAGCAGATTATCATCAATTTGTCTGATCTACATTACAGCTCCATTTTGCATCTTGCAGGGTGTAATTAGTCACACAAATTAGTTTAACAATGTGCCCCACACCACCTTTTTATACCATCTTCCTGCCAAGAGACCCAGAACATTGATTTGGCAGAGTCGAGAATGATTAGTCAATCTCTGTAAAGTAGACAATAAATTGTGTCTTCTGTATGACAGCATGTTTCCAGGAAAGTGAAATGAATGAAAGGTATCAGTGATCATAAATAAAATCATTAAAAAATTTTTTCAGACTGATTAAAATATACTACTTAATGCACTGTTACCTCTTACCCTTAGGAATGATCTAACAACATTGTGAACAAGGAGAAATAAGTATTTGACTTTTTAATGCACAAGGAAATGGATATGCCGGCCATGAATAAATTGTTTCTACTACAGCATTTTGTTAGAGTAGTTGAGCCAACAAGACACTATTTTTTTCTTAGTACAGATTTGACAACTGGGATCCTTCTTTTGTTGACAGCAGTTGACATTATGAGCCAACATTATTTAAGGCACGTTTTATTAATTCTAATTAAATTTATTCCTCATAGCTACATCAGTTTCATGTTCAGAATCATCTTCTGTATCCAGGTTATATATGATAGGTAACAGTCACTTTAGATTTCAATCTCATATGTCATTGAGGATAGAATAGATGCTTCTGCTAAGTATGTACTGTATATGCAGGACTACATATTGGACTAAAAAGCTATTATATTTTCTCAGGGTTATGTAGTAAGAAACAACCTGAAAATAAATATGATTAATACCCAAATGCAATATTTTTATCCTGAGATGTAACTCAAGAAAACTATTATTATAATTTAGTTTTCTTTAGTCCAGTTCTATTAAAGCAAATGCTATGCCAAGCTGTGATACAGTTTTGCTATTTTCAGGCTTGAGGTAACCATGAACAGGTTTTAGATCTTTTTAAAAATAGAAATATAAAAAAGGCAACTTTCCCTCCCATTTTTGTTTCCTAGTAGATAATATAGTCTCACTCTCTCTGTGTGTTTCATATCTCTTGAAAGTGTACTTTGTATGTTTAATTAGTGTATGGCTAATCCTGGAGAATGTTGTGCAAAGGGATCATCAGTTCGATTGGTGCCATGGCCTACAGATTGTATAGATTTTAAACTTTTTCTTTGTAACTACTGTATTTCTGAATCTACTCTTGAATTCCCAGAAGTTATACAAAATTGAACATTTATCCCCTTGAGAATTATTTGCCGCTCTTTAAACCTTTGTATGGGTAAAAAAATTAAAGTAATTGAGGGGGAAGGTGTAACCCTTTCCCCAGGGGTGGGATTTAAATTTTTTAACAACCAGTTCTGTGGGTGTGGCTTAGTTGGTGGGCATGGCTTGGTGGTCATGTTATTAGCTGGGAGTGGCCAACTCAATATCATTCGCATCGAGGCATGCGTCTCCTCACCTGGCCTCTCGTGACTTTGGGGATGCTGCAACAGTCGTAAGGGTGAAAAAGGGTCATAAGTTACTTTTTTCAGTGCCATTGTAACTTTGAATGGTCACTCCACATAAGCAAAGTACCAGCAAAGGAGGGGGAAAAAAACTCCAGAGAAGTTCCTGAGACAGGAAATCTAGTTCTGCCCAGAATGTAATAAGGGTTAACGGAGAGGCAGTTTCTGTAAGCAACACCAGAATGTTTTCTTCCTGCCTTCTTTAAAGGATTAGGCCAGTAATTTCTTCTAACAACTGGTTCTCTGAACTGCTTAGAATGTTAACAACTGGTTCTAGCGAATAGGTGTGAACCTGTAGAATCCCACCCCTGTCCTTCCCCAATTTGCAAGTAGTGTGATCATGTTTAATCACAGTCTCACAGTTTCCTGTTCATTAATTAAAATTCCAACACAGAGAAACATAGAATGAATTTTCGCACTTAAAGCATGTGAAGAAAGTGAAACTAGTTTTTCTATTCCCATTTCATATTCAGTCTGAATGATTAATTTAATCATGAAGAAGAATGAGTGGTAGATCTCTTATAGGATTTTGGTTTGGTAGACTTAGCATTATTTTTCTGGATGTTTGTTTTTGTATGGTTTTGTATTATATTGTCTTAAATTACGCCATGCTATAAGTCAGCCTGAGTCATGATGGAGGTGCAAAATTGATCAAGCTAATAAATAAGTAATAAATCTTCGCATTCTATCTTTAGTAAAATACCAATCAACCTTACAAACTACTATTTATTTGCTCAATAAGCTCCAGTATTTGCCTTTTAACAGCTTTTTAGATATCACACAAGAAAGGAAGAATGGCTGAAATTTTATCCATTCAGCCCAGAACTGATTTTGTTTGGCTTCTTTTGAAGTAGCAAAACTCTTAGAAAGAACATCTGCATCAGACATCATACAGCCATTGTATTTGGAAGAGGAAGGGATGACAACATGAGCTCCTGCCTGCCTTGCTTGTAATTCCAGCTGCTGCTTTGCTCCAGCTGAGTAACTTATTGAATAAATCTCCCAACCAAAATGTATGGATGGTGAACAGATGCTAAAAAGATGTTGCTCTGCTGTAGAAGATCTGTTCCATTAGAGATGAGATAATAAGGTCTGCTGTTCAAATGACCTTGTAATACTGTGAAAATGAAGTCCTAGGAAAAATGATTTTTTTCTCTTCTAGATTGAAATATTAATCTAAAAAAAAGCTAGGGTGTTTATGTATTTATTACAATTCATTGCAAAATAAAGCCAATTGAACTATCCTGTAACTCTCAGCATTATTCAAAAATAATTTGACTCTAGGCAGTGTACAAACTAAAAAAAAAAATCAGAAAAAAAACCCAGATCAAATATAAAACCACACAGATAGCCCAAGATAAAATGATCTTAAAAATAACAAAAATCAGACAAAACAGCTCCCCAAAGTACAATAATACATTAAAACAATATCCCCAGGTAGTAGATCAAAACCAGGTATTATGAGTTTCCTAAACCTAGAAGAAAAGGTCCTTATTTTGGGGGTGATACTGTTCCACAGGGTGTGATGATTTAAGCACTATTCTCCTTCATTCTTATTGCTCTCTTCCTTCTGAGTGTGAATGCCAGAAAAATAAAGGCACTAGAAGTGGAAGTAGATGCATCTCTACTTGTTTTCTACTAATTTCTTAGATAGGGCAAACAATCAACAATGCAATATCAATCAACAAAAGGCAGGGGCTAGAGAGTTTGGGGCTTATCAATGGAATATGGATCTCATTGCTCAGAAGTGGAACATTGATACCTGTCAACTTTTTCAGCAGACTCCCTGCACTTCATGATATATACCTGTTATTATCTATGAGTATGTAAACAAGAAAAGATATAAAAAGTTGTACCAAACACATTCTTCAAATGAAAGTCCAGCATAAGCTGTGTGCTTATTTGATTGCACTCAAAGCATCCTTGAATGGAAAAGGAGAGGGATCAATGGCATCAAGATGGTGGACACAATTGAAGCCCTGCCCCTGTTTAGCATGAGTTGTACATCGCACAATTATTAAAAAAAGAAAAGAAACATGGGCTAATTATCCATTCTGACCACTGTTTTGACATAATTGACCTCCTAGAGATACCCTGATTATGTCCCAAAGGTGCTTTTTTTCAAGAGGCAACTTGACTTTCTGTTTTTTCTTTAAAGCTTCCTCAGCTCTGACTGAATAGTGGGGAAATGAAACATCAGAGCTGAAGAAGCTTTTTGGACAAGAAGAGAAATGTATTCAAAGAAAATCTAGTTGCTTCTTGAAAAAGCACCTTTGGCACAACCATTACATGGATGACTGAGAATCCCCATAGATACCCTGATTATGTTTCATGACTTTTCACCTGATTTTATAACAATAACACTTAGACTTACATACCACTTCATAGTGCTTTACAGCCCTCTCTAAGCGGTTTACAGAATCAGCATATTGCCCCCAACAATCTAGCTCCTCATTTTACCATCCTTGGAAGGATGAGTCAATCTTGAGCCACTCAAACTCATCAATTGAGCAATGAGTTAGCATGAATTATTGCATTCTATCCATTGTGTCACCACAGATTTTTATTCTTAGTAATATTGTTTTATCCACAGTAATTCTATGCCAAGAAAAGGTACCAATTTACCCTGGCCTTTAAGTTCTGTATTATAAACAGGAGAGCTGATTGAATCTTACCTGGTTGCTTTAAAGTGACATTTATTAAGAACATTTTGACACTTGAAATGTGGATAACAATAAGATTTTATCTGAAAGTAAAATGTTTTCCAGAAAGTGAATCTGTTCTGCAGATTTCAGAAAAAATGTTCAAATACCTCAAGAATGATAATTGTCAATTGCTCGCTGTTTCTTGTTGAAGTTACAAGTTGGTATTCATCCTGAAAGAATATTCAAGAACATTTTGACCAGTTTGGAAGACTGAATCTATGATGATTAAAGTGCTTATCTGAAGAGTACATCAAATCTATGTCACCCTGTTCCCATTTCTGATTTTATTGAGTTCATAGAAAAGTATAGCAACTACACTTATATCTCTTACTTTCCTGTGTGCAGACATTGGGGTTCAGAAAATGCCTTCACTTACAAGTGAATAAATAAAAAGCAGAAACTGCAGCAGGTGCTTACTTACTTTGCATATGATTTAATTTCCTAAATCAGCGAAACATGGTTTTGTTGCCAGAGAGTAGGTGTCTTGGGAAGTAGTGGGTTTTACTTCTAAATAGTGGAAAGGGTGGAGAGTTGTCAGAAAAGTCATGATGGCAGTCAGTATCATGTGAATGAAGCCCTAATGTAAACACTCATGATTCAGATGAAAAAAAAAATTAAAAAGTGTCAACACTCCATGGGGTCATCTCTTATGGACTTCTGCTGTCCTAAATATATATATAGGTTACAAGCAACAAAGTTAAGGTAAATTTGCATGCTCCTTTTAATATTGGTCTTAGTTCTATGCTTGGTATGCTATTTTAGTCATTATTAAGTACCCACAACATGAACTTAAGATGTGTAGTCATATTAATTTAGCAAATGAGTAAATGAATGAATGAATACATGTATGAATGAATGCATGAATGAATGAATACATGTATGAATCAATCAATCAATCACTCAAATGATACCATGGATTCTCCCAATATGAACAGTTACCATTGCTTGTAAGGAGGTTTAAAGATTCTCTTCATAGCCAGAACTCCCCCCTCAGATGTTTTGAGGGATAGCGAATGATTGTGGTAGAAAAAAATTAACCCATCCTTTCTTCTTTTAATGAAATCCTAACCTGGATCAGCTCCTCCCATTCTCCAAAGTTCACTTTTGATTAAGAAAAAGAAATACACATAGCTACAGATTCCAAATGAAGACAATTTATAGTGTTAATTGAAAATCGAATAGGGATAGCCACAGAGAATGGAAAAAGACATGTGGGGTTCACAGACCAGTTATAAGATTTAAAATAAGTGGCACATTAGAGTCAAGCAGCCTTAAGCCTGCACCTTTCATCTCTTTGGTTTTCTGTATTTCATAATGGAGTAAAGAACTGAAGGGTAGATAGACAATTTAAGCATCCTTAACTTTATTGAGATTAACATTTTAAAAACCATATTGATATTAATCTAAACCTTTCCCTCTTATCTGTAAAGGATTAAGTTTTCTAAATCAACACAATGTTAATGATTAAGAAATTGGTGGTTTAAAAGATGGAGGACTCTTCTGCAAACTGTTCAAGGCACTGTTATATCAGATCTTTCTGTTTGTGCATGTATGTGTCACTAACCTGAACAGTTCAATGTGTGTTAAACAGGAGAGAGGAGAGAGAGAAAGGGAGAGAAAATGAATGGGGGATGTGTTGGCAATGAGCACTGAACTGATTTGTCAAGGTACGTGCTATAGAACAGGGGTCTCCAACCTTGGCAACTTGGCCTGGAAGACTTCAACTCCCAGAATTCCTCAGCCAGCTTTTCATTAGAATGAATGACAGAGTGTTATACGGAAGGCCATGTTTCTGTTAATCTGATACTCACTACACATAATGTGTTCTTTGCATTTTCAATTTTTAAGTATCATTTTAGGGTTCTTCGAAGAGACCTTGTCCTAGTATTAATACTAACATTCTGGCTTTTTGCAATTTGACTAATATTTGATCTTCAATGCAGATTCCCCATCCCCGGCCTTTTTGAAATGCAGGAGCATAAATTCTTCAGATTAAGCCGAGATCAAACTCTTGTAAAATGCCTTAATCCAATTAATCCTTTAGTCATCATGCAGCAGGTGTGAGCTAGTTTGATTAGTTTGCACATGGTACTGACAAAGAAAGAGCAGAAGTACTCTTTTTTTAAACAGTCTCCTTTCAGCATGCAGGTAGCCTTGCAATCCAGTCACAAGGGACTTCTGAGACTGGCAGGGATTTGACAAGAATCTAGGAGAGGGGAGGGGAGAAAATGAGAGAAGGAAGGCTTTCCCAGTTCCTTTCTCCCTACAAGATTCCTACAAGAAAAGTAAATGGGAAGGAGGAAGGGACAGAAGGAAATAATGACAGAATGACAAGGAGGGACAGAGAGAAGGAAGGAAGGAAGGAAGGAAGGAAGGAAGGAAGGAAGGAAGGAAGGAAGGAAGGAAGGAAGGAAGGAAGGAAGGAAGGAAGGAAGGAAGGAAGGAAGGAAGGAAGGAAATTATTTTATCCGAAAGACTTCTCAAATCAAGTGTGATTTCTTGTGACTTTGTGGACATATCCTAATAGTTTCTTTGCAAATAATGCCTTTTATGGTCTTTTGTCTTCTCAGACTAAATTACAATGCAAGTCTAATTCCCCCCCCCCCCAACTCAAGCAATGTTACTAAGTGCTGTGTCAATCATCAAAGAAGAGATTCCCCGTTCAGTCATGAAACTGAAATGTGAGATTCATAGCAGAAGAGAAAGAACTGGAGAAAATCACAACATGCAAAGACCTATAAATAGAAGTGAAATGGTTATGGCAAAAGAAAGCAAAGATAGTACCAATAATAACAGCCACCTTGGGTGCAATCCCAAAACATCTGCAGCACCAGTTGAGCATCATTGGCATTGACAAAATCATCATTGTATAAGGCTTGGTACATGCTACCCTTAACACCATCAAACAACAGCTTCTGACTATCCCAAGTCCTTGAAAAGTACTCAAATGTCAAATCTAGTCTAAACTTCTGGCTGTCTTTGCAACCATCCATTATAATAATAAATGCAGACAAAATTGTGGAACTGTAGAAAGATGAAAGTCTATTACAGGATTTTGAGGATAAAAATAAAAAAGAGCAACATAGTTTGGAGAAAAGAATAAAAAGAACAAAAAAATACAGAAGAAAAAGACTGTTATAAGGCTGCTGTGCAAATAATTAAAAGGGGTGAATATAATATATCTACAGAGAGGTATGCTTGTGGGCCAACCACAGAAAGTAGAGTAATAGTATAGAAGAACAAAAAATATGATCCAGGCAAGGAGATGAGATGAGAAAACTGATTGCAGACAAAAACATGTTATAGGTGTGGATGAAAAACAGAATAGATTGCAGAAATTGCAAGATGCCTATTTACTTGTTGATATAGTATCTTTGCATTAGTAAACATTCACAATTGTTTGGGAGTGGCACTTTATCCAACAGAGGTTTCATCTTTCTGTCATATTTTCAAACACAAGAGCAATAAAAGATTGATTGCCTTTTCAAGATGAGAGTTACACAATACACATGAAAAAGGAAGCATCCATCTTCCTACCAGAATTGAATATTTCTCTGCCTCTTTTTCTTTTCCCTTGTGTTTTCCTAAATGTAGAACTTCTCAAAGGCAGAGCCTGCTGTCTATTCACACCAGCAAATTCTAAGTATTAAATTAATAATTGGTAGAGTGGGACTCTTCAGTGTGACTTGAAATGTCATTGTCCTTACCATCAGAAATGTGTTCCTATAGTTCTAAACAAGTCCTTCACTATTATCAAATTATCAGTTTGTTTTTTTTGAAAATTTTATTTGGGTTTTCACACACAAAAAAAACCATAATACAAATAAAACATCTTTTTTTGAAAATAGCATGGTTACACTTCTTCATACAGACACAAACTCAATTTCATGCTCACTTTTATGTTCTATTCAATATCTTATTACTGTTTCACATTTTCTACATAGTTTTTATCCTCTCTTAATTTTCTCAATTTTATTTTAATTATCTCATCTCAATTCAAATCATTATATTTATACTTTTGTCTGTCCTGTTTCAATTTCATATTTTCTTTTCTCATTAAACAAATTTTCTCCTGTAGTTACTAATTGGAGTATGACACCTTTATATCTTTTAATTACATCCATTCAACTCTATTTAAACTTCAATATATACCTTGAGGTTATAACATTCAATATAATACATAACTTCCAATCGAATTCTGCTTGGTACATTCTTAAAATACATACTATATTCTTAAAAAGTGATTATAAATATATGTAATTAAAACACTCATTCCATTCCAATCCAGTTCTATCATTAATATTCATTAAAATCTTAACATCTTTAACATTTCTTTTCAATTAAACATCATACTTCCTTGGGAACATTTATAAGTCCGTAATTAATTTTTTCCCCTATTTCTCTTCCCTTACAGCATCAAAATTGATAGAAAAGATAGAGACATATGGAAAGGTGGCTGCTTTGAAAATAAATAAAGATAAGACAAAGATCTTGACAAAGAATATGTTATCAAGACAAAAGGAAGAATTGGCAGATCTATTGAAAATTCAGGTCACAAATAAGATTAAGTATTTGAGGATACATCTCACAGCAAGATGTAATACATTAAAAAAGAACAATTATATTAAACTTAAGCAGCAGATAGCTCTTGACTTGGCGAAATGGGAAAATCTACAACTGTCATTAATAGGGAGAATTTCAACAGACAAGATGAATATATTACCCAGAATTTTATATTTGTTTCAAACAATTCCAATTAGGCTTGGAAAAGACTATTTTGAAGATTTAAATAAAATTGTGTTGAAATATATATGGCAAGGTAAGAAAGCGAGAATAAAATTAAAACTTTTGCAAGACGCTAGAATTAGAGGAGGATTTGGTTTGCCTAATTGGGAGTTGTATTACCAAGCTACAAATTTGATGTGGGTCAAGAAATGGATAACATTAAGAAATACTAGATTGTTGACATTAGAAGGACATGATTTGTTGTTGGGCTGGCATGCTTTTTTATGGTACAAGGGAACTAAAATACAGGGATATTTTAGAAGACACCATATACGGGAGTCTTTGTGGTTAAATTGGGAGAAGACTAAAAGACAATGTTATTTGAAAATTCCAGTCTGGTTATCGACTATAGAAGCATTTTCTTATCCTATAATATATAAGAAGGAACAAACAGATATGGGGAAATATTGAATGAAAAGGGTGAACTTAAATCGATGCAAAATCTAGAGGAACAAGGTATAAAGATGAATTGGTTTTCATATGCGCAAATACATTCAAGGTATGATAAATATCTCAAAACAGAAGGATTCTATGACAAATTGACTGACTTAGATAAGATTTTGACAGGTACTGATGAAAAGGTGATTAAAAAATTGTATGGATATTTATTAGAAATTAAACTAGAAGAAGAACAAGTTAAAGAGACTATGATTGCTTGGGGGAAGAATTTTGGATATGGGATTGATCTAGAGAAATGGCAAAAATTGTGGTCTCAAAATTATAAAATGACAATGTCAACAACATATAAAGAAAATTTGTATAAGATGTTTTACAGGTGGCACTTTCCCCCAACAAGAATAACAAGAATGTTCAAGAATAAATCCGAAAAATGTTGGAAATGTCATCAGATACCTGGCTCATATTACCATATGTGGTGGACTTGTGCGGATGCTAAAAAATACTGGACTAAAATCAACACGAGGTTGGAAAAAATGACAAAAAAGCATATAGATTTGAAACCAGAAATATTTTTATTGGGAATTTTACCTGAAATATATAGTAAAGACTTGAAATACCTGTTTGTAAATGTATTAACAGCGGCTAGGATTGTATTTGCCAAAAACTGGAAAAATGAGAAAATACCATCACAGGAGGAAATCATTAAGAAAATATTGGAATGTGCTGAAATGAGTAGATTGACATTTGAAATTAGAGAACAAGATGATAAACAATTTTATAAAATTTGGGATCTATTCTATCAATGGTTAGACAATAAAATATAGTAATGAAATATGTAGGCTTTTAGAGAACACTAAATATATAAAGATGTATTCTTTTCTTATTATATCTACAAAATAATTCTAGGATAGATTTGGAATGATAATATGAACTGTCATAAAACAAATTAAGTAAAATATGATTATTTCATAAAGCACGAATGAATAAAAGTATAGTCAAATGATTGATTAATAATGATATTAATGTATTTAATATTTGATTGAAAATACGAGATTATATACAATGTAATTGTAATTGAAGACTACGAAATGGAAGCACAAAACAATTTGTAAACCAGCCGGCACACTGTATGTACATATATGGAAGATGATTTGATGTTTTTATGTTTTGTTTGTTTATGTTTGTTTTAAAAACCAATATTTTTTAAAAAATATATAATACATAACTTCCAATCGAATTCTGCTTGGTACATTCTTAAAATACACACTATATTCTTAAAAAGTGATTATAAATATATGTAATTAAAACACTTATTCCATTCCAATTCAGTTCTATCATTAATATTCATTAAAATCTTAACATCTTTAACATTTCTTTTCAATTAAACATCATACTTTCTTGGGAACACTTATAAGCTTTCCGTAATTAATTTTTCCCCCCTATTTCTCTTCCCTTATATTTTATAAAATATTAAATAATTAAAATGTTCCCATCCTTTCCTAATTCAATTATCCCATTCATTTTATTTCCTTTATTTATTAACAAACATTTCACTAGATTACAATAACTATTTTATCCATCATTTTAATCATACATTGTTTCATATTTTCTAAAATTATTTCTATTTCTAATATAACAATACTATCTTATGTACCTTTGCAGAATCCCTTTTTCAATTAAATTTTCACCCATTATTTCTAAATAGGCCCTGTTTCTCCATATCTTGTTTCTGTCCTTTATAACTTCTTTTCCTTTCCTTCTTCCCTCTCTTCTTCTCCCTCCCCTTTTTACCCTCTTGTCTCTCTACTTCTAATTCTCTCTTCTGTATTCCCCTCTTCTGTTGCTTTCTAATATTATACTTATTTTTCAAATTATTTATTTATTTATTTATTTGATTTGCCAATTGTTTACAAGATAATAAGTATAAGTGTATACATAGTTGTGAATACATGAAAAGGGTACATATAAGAAAAATAAAAGAATAAGAGAAACAATAGGACAGGGACGGTAGGCACGATGGTGCGCTTATGCACGCCCCCTACAGACCTCTTAGGAAAGGGGTGAGGTCAATAGTAGACAGTCTAAGGTTAAAGTTTTTGGGGTTTGGGGAAGAGACTATAGAGACGGGTAGAGTATTCCAGACATTGACCACTCTATTGCTGAAGTCGTATTTCCTGCAATCAAGTTTGGTGCGGTTTACTTTGAGTTTGTATCTATTGTGTGCTCTTGTGTTGTTATGGTTGAAGCTGAAGCAT
Source organism: Notechis scutatus (assembly GCF_049901735.1). Taxonomy (NCBI): domain Eukaryota; kingdom Metazoa; phylum Chordata; class Lepidosauria; order Squamata; family Elapidae; genus Notechis; species Notechis scutatus. The sequence continues at coordinate 155,730,173 of NC_142011.1, read as the reverse complement.
TCATTGACAGGTAGGACATTGCAATGTATGATTTTATATACCATGCTTAAGTCAGACTGAAGACGGCGTAATTCAAGGTTTTCTAGTTTTAGAATTTCAAGTCTGGTGGCATAAGGTATTCTACAACGAGTAGAAGAGTGGAGAACTCTTCTTGTGAAATATTTCTGGACTTTCTCAATTGTGCTAATATCAGATACGTAATGAGGGTTCCAGACTGATGAACTGTATTCGAGTATTGGTCTAGCAAATGTTTTGTATGCTCTGGTTAGTAGTGTGATATTACCAGAGAAAAAACTACATAGGATTAGGTTAACAACTCTTAATGCCTTTTTGGCTATGTAGTTGCAGTGGGCTCTAGCACTTAGATCATTAGAGGTGAGTATTCCAAGGTCCTTTACAGAGCTTGGGTCATCAACAAGATCTTGACTATTCAGCTTGTATTTTATTTTCTGATTTTTTTTGCCAATATGTAAGACAGAGCATTTATTTGTTGAGATTTGAAGTTGCCATTTGTTTGACCATTCAGATACATAGTCAAGATCTTTTTGTAGGGTAGCAGTATTGTCTGTGGTATTGAACAGCTTTACATCATCAGCGAAGAGAGCGCAATTGCTCTTAATATGATCACAGAGGTCGTTTATGTAGAGTATGAAGAGAGTTGGTCCTAGAACACTGCCCTGGGGGACACCACTATTGACAGGTACTGGATTTGATAGAACGCTCCCGATTTTGACCATTTGTTGTCTGTTTGACAGGAATGCTTCTATCCAGTTATTCAGTTGTCCAGAGATACCATAGGATTTTATTTTTAGGAGTAGTTTGTCGTGTACCACTGAATCAAAGGCTTTGCAGAAGTCTATGTAGATTGCGTCAATTGCTTTGCCCTGGTCAAGTTGTGTCGTCCATATGTTTTTGCAGTGTAAGAGTTGCAGATTACAGGATAGTTTTTTTCTGAAACCAAATTGTTTATTGGAGAGTAGGTTGTTTGTCTCTAAGTGGAGGATGATGGATTGGTTAATAATTGATTCCATGACTTTACAGGTGACGCAGCATAAGGAGATTGGTCTGTAATTTTCAACTAGGCTTGGGTCTCCCTTTTTGAAGATGGGGATGACTGTGGCTTGTGACCATAGGTTAGGCAAGGAGCTGGTCCTGAAAGATTTTTCAAAGATTATGCTTAGAGGTTTGGCTATGGCGGTGGATAGCTTTCTTAAGAAGTAGGCACATATTCCATCCGGTCCAATAGATAGAGATGGTTTTAGATTGCGTAGTGATTTTTCGACATTGTCTTCTGTGAAATCGATATGTATTAGATCATTCTTCCTTTTCTTGGTTGTTTTTTCAAATCTTAAACTTTTCATTCTCTTTTCCCCCTTTCCTTTTTTTTCCTCACATAAAATTATTTGTTCATTAAAGATGGCTTCTTCTTTGTCCCAATCTTCTTGTTCTGCAGGCATTTCTTGTTGTTTCTCATAGTCACAGATCTCCATTTCTAAGAATTGAAATACGAAGCCAAAAGAACCTCTCTCTTCTTGTGTATCTTCTTTGTACTTTTTAAGTTCCATTTTCAGTTGTTCTAAAAGTAGTGCCATTTTAAACACTTTTAAACAACCACCCGATTGATTTTAGTAATTCAAATGCAATAACCACAAATCCAGAGATCACCAAATAATCCAAATACTCCCAAGCTGTTTCTTCATGCTTCTTTTTTCACTTTCTCTTCCTGGGGTTCTACTATTTTGTTGCCAAGTTTAAGTTAAAATGTATCTTTTAGAAGTCTTGTTGAGGTTTTAAATTCTTTTAAATTCCAGGCAGTTTCCTCCCTTTTTTTTCCAGATCCTGCCCTTTTATTCTTTTTCTCTCCTTTCCTGCTTTTAAAAGCTTTTAAGTATCCAGAAATCTTTATTATCCCTTTGACATTTTATTTTCAGCTTAAATGCCTATTGATGTCAAAGTGGATTTTTTTTTCAATTTCTTATTTAAATCTCTTAGTTGTCAGTATAGGGAAAGGGAGAGAAGAAAAAAAACCAAATCCTTTCCATTTTCTCTCTCCTTCGCTGCTTCAAAATCTTCTTTGGGAACAATGTTACTTTTTTTTTTTAGTTTAAATTCCAGGGTACCTTAGTTGTTGCTTTTGCAGTTTAACCCGGTCAACCAAAACTTTCTTTTCTTATCTTCCTCCTGCACATTCTTTTCCGGTCAAGTTCTTCTTTGAGGTGGCCATTTCTGACCACCACTGCAACCACCTTCAGGAAAGGGAGTAATGGCCAGCTGAGGAGGAGAGATGCGGCTCTCCTGCTGGAAGTCTCCCCCCTCTTCACCACCTCTACGGGGTGGCTTAGCCCCGAAACCAGCTGGCTCGGGGCGCTCCAGTGGTGAGCACGGACCGAAGAGGCTCAAACCGGAAGTCCAAATTATCAGGGTTTTTTTGAAACATCACCACATTGGCCATTCCAACTAAGGCACAAATGATGAAGCAACTCTCTCTTTTTTTAAAAAAAAACCTGTGAACTGTGGAACTGAAACATGGGTGAAGTGAAGTTGCTCATTTTGTGGGATGAAAAGGTAGGTGTCTAACGAACACTGTATTTTCATCATTTATTATGCCTGTTTGACATATGCACACTGGAAAACTAATTGCACATTCAGCTTCCCCATGGCAACATCTGAAAGTGTTATAAATGAATAACTCACAAATTGTCATACAAATTAAAAGCAATCATACATGTTAGTCTCCTGACTTATAGCTGGACTTTACAAACTCTATTCATTGTCATTTATGATAATCCTCAGTAGGTCTTCCTGTTTAATTACTAACCCTCTTGTATGCAGATGATTTAATAATTCATGCAAACTATCCTGCTGTTTGGTGTGATAAAATTTTTATCTGTGCACACTGGGAACAGATGAGGAGAAGTATTATAGCTCAGTTTATTCTTCCCCAATAGTTCACGACATTTACATCAGTCTCCTGTGATACTTAATATGCCAATCCAACAGCTATTTTCAACCATGTTTGGGATGATTGGCAGGCTGTCTATAAAATCTGTTTTAAGAAACAGGAGCTGACAATAGCCCAATTCATGGCAAACTCATCATTTTCCCCCTAGAGAAGTCTAATTTGTTGGTCAGCTGTTTGTACTTCTTCTTTGATCTTCCTTTATTAGATGACAAGCTTAAGGATTCATCACCAAAGTGGAGTTATTAGCATGTTGATACTAAATAAACTACCTTTATCATAAAAGTACAGGAGGAATATATTAAACAATAAGGAGAAAATGGACCCATTCATTCTAAACTTGGTTTCCATTTGTTAAGAGTTTCTTTGGGATGCCCACACAGGTGTCTGTCCTGCCCTGGGTTTTTAGACATTGATAAAAGATAATATTTGTAGCTCAGGATTGACATGTGGGGTCCTTGATGTTCTCTGGGCTTGGTGGGATTTTTTTGCAGATGTTTTATTTCCAAACTAGGTAACATCATCAATGCTGTGGTGAAGATGTTACCTCAATTGGTAATGAAATATCTGCAAAAAAACAAACAAACAACAAACAAACCAAGATCAAAGAGCACCAAGGACCACATACTCTATTTTTTCAGGGGTAAATAAATTAAGAAAGATAACTCAGTTTTCAGTTATATGCAAGCAATTAGGCATTTAATTAAAAATAACATTAAACAACTAGAGGGAAGTATCAGGGGTATCCATGGAAGGGATGTAAAAAATGTTAAGATGGTGACAATAATCATGTGATTGAAGCCTTTGTTGAATCCCAACTCTCACATTCCCTGTTGATGCCCCTGGGAAAATTGAGTAAGATTGGAATCAGATCGTACAAAAAAACTGGTTATTCCCATTACACAAGGAGAAAACTTTTTTTTTTTTAAAGTAGGAATTGGGATATTTATTTTGACAGCTGAATGCCATAGGAATAATCTCAAAAATGGCCTCCCAGGAGGCTTCCCTGAGGCCCACCCCATCCTCATGCTCCATTTCTTTGCCTCCTGGGCCTCAGGGAAGCCTCGTAGGTGAAGCAGTAAGACACAAGGGGGATCCTGGCACAGCTGATCGTCAGAGCAGCTGATTGTCAGAGGGGAAAAAAAAAAAGAAATACGGGTTTGGCCAAACTGGTAGCTGTTTTTTTTTACTATCGGTTCGCTGAAGGGTAACATTTTTTGCTACTGGTTTGGGCGAAACCTATAGAATACCACCATGCTCTCTACATATACAGATGTTCACACAGAAGGTATTCACATTTGAGGACTGAGTTAGTCTGATTAGGGAGAGGACCACATGGAAAAGTTATGCACATGCATTGTTGGTCATCCACGTCTCTCCCCATGCTTGACAAAAGTGTTGACAGAAGGAAGCATTGCTGCCATGACTGATTGCTGTCCTGGTAATATGTTTCATACCATCTTCCCAATTCTTGTTACATATGTTAGAGGGTTTGCAAACCTGTTATAAAGTGACTGCCTCCACAAATATCTATCCATGTTTTATACATTTATAACCCCAACCTGCCAAGCATCTCCAACCTTGCTACCACCAGCTCCAACATTTCCCCTGCTCCATTAGCTGAAGAACAGCTGATTGGCACTTTGCAGCCCACAATTTTTTAAAACTATCAATGTACCCCTTTCTCCTCAACAAATGGTACAAGTAATCATACATTTCATACTTAAATGTGTCTCAGTTTGCTGCTTCATTGTTTATCTGTACCTTTCTTCTCTTTGTACTGCATGTGGATTTGGGATTACAAAGAGTCAGGCAATGTAGAATGTGCAATCCACTAAGTCAAACATTATACTCACAGTATGAAATGACACTTCCATTTTGTTCCAAGTTATTATACTTCATTTTCACAGCGTTTTAATCACTGTGAGTTATAACATTTAATTCTGCTTTCTCAACATTCAAGGGAGAAATAATACTCAGACACAAATAGGACATCTGAACCAAGTTCCTAATTGTACTCTGCCACTTTGTCAAGTGTGAAGCTGCATCAGTTTGATCTTTGACAATGGATGCCACTTCAAACCAAATGGTATTCTTTCATTTGAATGGGTATTTTTGTTAGTAGATCATCTTATTTCAGATTATTAAAAGTTATAATGAGACTTCTCATTTCTTAAATTTCAAGAGTGTCTATGAAGATTCTTGGTCATCCAGATCCTGGTTGTCCCAAAGATGCTTTTCCATGAGGTAACTGGACTTGCTTGTTTTTTTACTTGAAGATGTTTTGCTTCTTATATAAGAAGCTTCTTCAGTTTGACTGGATGGTGGGGAATGGAAGGATTTACATTCCTGGCATATTGGATGGTGGGAAATTCTTCCATTCCCCACCAGTCAGAACTGAAGAAGCTTCTTGGATGAGAAGTGAAATGTCTTTAAAGAAAAAACAGTTGCCTCTTGAAAAAGCACCTTTGGGATAAAGTTCAAGAGGTGCATCCCTGTGAGAGTATATTCCAGGTCAGACTAAACTAATCTTAATTGCTAGATTATTTTTATCAAGAGGCCACAAACACTTTTACCAAGAGTTATGGGCTTAAAAGGAACATGTAGCTGTTGTTATACATCTTGAATTGATGAACTGATTGGTGAAGAGTTTCTTTTCCTTAGTACTGTTGAATTTCATCTTCCACAGAGCCGGCAGCTCATATTTTTATCAACAATGATAAAACTTTTATGTTAAAGGTTAAAAAAAAGGATGCATTTCCAAGGTTAATTTTCAAAGTTTACTCAATATTACAACAAAAATTTTATTTGTTTGTCCAATTAAAATAATTGCCCAAACAAAGCAAGTCATTCTGGGAAGGGTACAACAAAACTCCCAGTAATAAAGGAAAACTATTACTTACCTCTGATTTTGTTCCTTATAACCATATAATACAAATTTGATTATATCTGAAATGAAAATTAAATGCAATACTGTCATCTCATGTTTGCCTTAAAAATGTAGATAAATTGATGTATATATGGTATTTAATAGAGACAGATAAAACGGTCATGCTACGATCAGGGATACCCATGAAGGAATAGATGGTTGCCCTGGCCACCCAAAGCCCTTCCCTTTTTGTATGTCCATTGAGAAACAGTTGCAACTGACTTTGACTCTTTTGATTCTCTCCCCAAAATCTTAGCTGAAATAATAATAGCACTTAGACTTATATACTGCTTCATAGTCCTTTACAGCCCTCTCTAAACAGTTTACAGAGTCAGCATATTTCTCTCAGCAATCTGGGTCCTCATTTTACCCACCTCAGAAGAATGGAAAGCTTAGTCAACTTTGAGTCAGTGAGAACTGAACTGGTGAATTGCAGCCAAAAGTCAGCAGACGTGGCCTGCAGTACTGTATCTTAACCACTGTGACACCACAGCACATCCAAGGAACTCCAAGGAACTCTTTCCACTGAAATTGCACTGGGGGAAATACGGTATGATTTTCCAGTATGTCCTTTCTTAATTGTGTGTTTCTTTATTGCAAAGACTTAGAAGTTTATCTAAATGAGATTTGGGAGGGTAAATTGGAGTTACTGGAGGAAGTTAAGACATTGGTACATTAAAACAAGTTAAAATTGAGTAAATGAATATATAGATAAATCAGTTAAGATTGTTATAAAGTTAATAGATATAAGAGACAATGGCTTATAAAGAAAATGTGATTATTGTTATATTGGTAAGAAAAGTACTAATTACAATTGTTAGCACAAAATACATGTACCCATTAGACACACTGTTTAAATGAAAGATGGATTTATTGTAAAAATAAAATAAATTAGGGGGGAAAAAGACAGCGGTACATTTTGCAGGTGGAAGGCTTTTTTGTTGTTGGATGGAATTATTTGCAACCCACCTTAAGAGACTCTTAATGTATTTTTGTTTTTACCAACTCATAGCATTTCTTCATTTGCATTTGCTGGCTTTTTGACCCACTTGTTTCACAATGTAATATTCACAATGTTATTGTAGAGTTTTACTTATACTTCTGTTTTGTTTTGTTTTGTTTTGTTTTAGAATAAGGTGTTCTATGTAATAAAAACAATGGACTGAAACCCAGTGATTTGTCTAAGTTAAGCTAAGGTGCTATCTCTGTATATTTAACAACTTAAATTGTTGCAGAAATTGTGCTTCAGAGGAGGGAAATGGGATAAAAAAGTAGTAATTTCTTAAATACAATAAATCAACATAAATGAGGTTATAAAGGTGGGGTTGGCAAACCTTTAGAACCACACATGATTTTGGGGGGAAATTGAGGACTACAGTAATGTTGTAAAGTGGATGGTCTTGTCAGGTATGTGATACACCGACACACAGTTTAATTAGGTTAAGCATATTATAGATTTACACTGCAATTTTAAACTGCTTTTTGCTTCAAAGTAGTAGAAAACCCAAGATCACTGATACAAATCAGAAGGGACAGAGGGGTTGAGAAAAGCTGTTCTGTAGGCCAGATGTTTCCATCCCTCTGTATAAAATCCATCTACTTCCGTACATGTTTTTTACCCAACGGTATAGAAAACCATTTCATGCATATTATCAACCAAAATGGATTCTAACTCCAGAAATGTGTGCTGTATCTTTAGAAAAGATGTACTTTTCAGGTGTCATCAAACTTGAAAATGTATCTGCCATTTTCTCTGTCAAAGACTAACACAATTAATTTGCTAGAACACACAACTCTGGAAAAAGTCCCATTAGAGATAATGTGGATTTATTTGAGGATATATAAAACAGAGATACTAATTAGAACCTAAAGTACTCTCAGCGTGACAGCTTCAATTCTTTGCTATCTATACTTTCTTCCTGGTGATGACAAGCAATGGAGGGAAGCTCACTTTTTTTAATCAAACCTGTTTTTGTTTGTTTTTATTTCACCCTATCCTCATTCTGTGTCAATCGTTTTATCATTTCAATAGAAGACAATCAACTGAACATTGCCTTTGACTCATGGGGTTCCATTTGCTTCTGTGTTTTCCAGCAGAAATGCACGCACCAGGTGGCTTCCACAAGTAATCAGCATTACAATTAAGAGGCTCAAATAAAACTTTTGGGGATCACAGCCTCAGTAACCTGAGGCTAAATTCTTCCTATCATGACAATGTGATTATCCAGATATGGCTCACTATAACATTAGTCCTATATCCATCTCCACAAAAGAAGGCCTCATTAAGTTCTATGGGTTGTATTCCCAGGAAAGAATGAATAATTCAAGTGGATCAACACAAGCCCAGGTAAATCTTTTTAACCATCACTGATCACTGGAGCCATTCATTAATATTAGCAGCTAGCCAAAAAAACAAATAGCAATGTCCTAGCAAAAGACCTTGCTTGTGTGTATGTATGTATTATGTATGATCGCCTGCTCCAGCTTAAATCAGCTGACTTTCCAGTTCTGAAATAAGAAAATTACAATAATAGTTATTTTTATTGATGTCCACTAGGTCATCATGTAGGTGAATTGGTGTTTAATTTTCTAAGGAACAGTTTTATTACATTGTTCTCTGTTGTTGTTGTTGTTGTTGTTGTTGTCATTATCATTATTATTATTATTTTGGGGAAAAGAAAATCCATATAACCATGCCTAAACATCACTGATTTACAAACCAGAAATCCCTAGGCATTGTTATCTAACATGTAACAATGGTTTCACTTCTTTTTTTCAACTGAAGAATCTGCAAATCAAGCCAAATTCACCACAAGCAACCTTACTATTATTTTGTGCACTGATGAAGACGAGTTATTTATCTAGAGTTTCCTCTACAAAACTGTGTTTTTTCCTCATATGCCAAGAGAAAACACACAGTGAGCAACAGGCCAAAGGGACAGCCAGACAAGTTTACAAGCTTTTCTTTAGATCACCTCTTGTCAATAAGGGCAAAACATCTCACATATTCTCATAGTACACCCTACTCATCACAAGTGAATCACCCTGTGAATCCATAGATAAAGAAGCCTTTGCCAAAGGGAAAAAAAATCAATGATTTCAGAGCAACAACTCAGAGGAAAGCTGAAAAATAGGACTCTATTCCTTTTTTTAAAAAAAAAACAGGGGAACAGATTGCCATATGGCTGCCCAATGAAGACAGTTAGAATTCCACCAGGGCTGCGGCCTCATGATGACTGTGGGAAAATCTTTCTATGGGGCTTTACTTCCCTGTGGCACTATAGTTGTCTCTTTGCAAATTTGGTTTTCCTCTTTGTTTTGATAATAGAATCACTACTCTTCTGCACTACAAATTTCTTTGATCAGGTATAACTAGGTAAGCTTGCACAAGTCTGTCTAATGGAGTATGAATCTAGACCATAATCTTGCAGTGTGTTATTATTAAACTATAATCAATATTTCATTATCATTTTGCTTACCCTATTATGGCTGTTTTATCTCCAGTAACCCTCCTACTCAAGTTAGAGTATCATAGCTCGCAGTATGAGCACAGATATCTTCAGCTATTTACATGTAACTCTTCTCTATTAAAGATGGAATTATTTTGAAGAATTTAAAAGTATTTTAATTATTTTAATGTACTAAAATAAGACAAATTGCAAGGGTTGCTTGCAGTGCAATTCTGAGTCCCCAAGAATTTAATGCAGTTCTTCCATTGTTGAATAGAAGTGTTTCATAGTTCTATGTATGTGTTTGTTGTTTGCTCACAGCAAAATCAGTTCTAAATACAGATAATTCTTGATTTATGTCCATAACTGAAACCAGAATTTATGTTGCTAAGCAAGATAGTTGTTAACTTGATTTCATGATCTTTTTTCTCCTGGTTACTAAGCAAATCACTTTAATTATTAAGTGAATCATGTATAATTATGTAGAGTTTGCTTGTTGGAAACCAGCTGTGAAGGTTACAAATTGCAATCATATAACACTGAGATGCAGCAACTGTCTTAAATACATACAGGTTGTCAAGTGCCCAGATTTTGATCATGTGACTGGGGATGCTGCAATGATCATAAAGGTGAGGACCAATTGTAAGTTACTTCTTTCAATGCCATTGTAACTTCAAACAGTTGGTAAACGGATGATTATTATGTTGTGGACTACTTGTGCTTATACTGTGTATATTTTAAAATAAAGACCTGGAAAAAACCACATCTTTTATACATACATACATACAGTCATACATACATACATACGTACATACATACAGACCCAAACTGGATCTGTCTAAAAGAGTTGATACCATTGAAACCATTGAAACATCTCTTAACACCATAGTAGCATCCCTGGACGCGGTAAAAGAAAGAATATCCAACCTTGAAAAAAAAGACACAACGCAAAAACCTGAACATCCAATAGCTACAAACCACATCTCTACCCAACAACCACAACCCAATCCAAAACCCAATCCACAAATAAACACAACCCAGACAAATATTGATATCCCAATCCTCATCAGAGAAGCCGTTGAGCGTGAACGGAAACGTCCAAACGCCATCTTATTTGGTCTAGAGGACATCAATGACAATGATGACATCACAACTGTCCGAAACATCATCAGTGATTATCAAGCATCAACCATCTCCGCTGATGAAATACTTGACATTTCCCGCATTGGCCGAGAGCTCAAAAACAGAGACGGCTCTGTGGCCCCACGCTTGTGCAGGGTCATTTGCAAAATGAATCAAGCAAACGTAAATTCATTTACACTATAAATTCACTCGCCAAAACCAACACCAACCATAAGAACCTCCGTTGTCGCCCTGACCTAACCATACAGCAACGTGCCCGCTCCCGTGTACTCCGCACTGAACTCAAAAAACATCTAGACAATGGAGAGAAGGACCTGTACATTGACTACCATGCTGACTGTATCAAAAGTAAGCCACACAACCCGCAACTCAGCTTTAACCCTCAACCACAACCCTACCTCAACCAATCCGCCATCACCCAAGACTAGGCATGCACGCCCCTAACTACCTCAATTCCAACTACTACTGGCCTTAAATGCAAACTACTCAATGCAAGAAGCCTCGTGAATAAAATACCTGAATTTTTCCTCCTACTAAATATGGCTAAATTCGACATTATATTTGTCTGTGAAACATGGCTCAATGCATCTCTCCCTGACTCCATTACCACAGTAAGGGACTATCATGTTTACCGATCAGATCGTGAAATTCGTAGAGGAGGTGGTGTTGCTATCTTCTATAAAAAGTCCTTACATCTAAAAAATATCCAAGTTACCCAGGAGCTTGCTCTTCCTGAGACCATCATCTGTGAACTATCCTTAAATATCACAATTCGATTCTTACTATGTTACAGAGCACCTGATTATGACATCGAACATGTAAACAAGATAAATACATTACTAACATGGGCTGCATCCTGCCCATACCCTTTTATCTTTCTTGGTGATTTCAATCTACCTCATATTGACTGGACCCTAAATGAATGTACAACTGAAATCATACACACAACCTTCTACAATGCTATTACAAATCTGGGACTGGAACAACTAGTAACCAACAACACTATACTAAACAACTGCCTCGATCTCATCTTCTGCAATAGTTTGAATTTAATTTACGGAATACAAACTAAAGAACCTTTTTCCAGCAGTGACCACAATATGATTGACTTTTGTCTCAACATACGCCCACACAAAAATCACCACAATGATGTAATCCCCAATTGTAACTTCAAAAAAGGCAACTATGATCTTATAGACAACGATCTCTCATCCCTTGATTGGCATTCTCTATTCACTGGATGCAATACTGTTGAAGACCATTACAACATATTTTTACTTGAAGTCAAAAGAGTCATCAAACTATATGTACCAACAACAACTCCCAAAACAAAACAAAAAAGCAGATTACCCATAACAATAAGGAAACTTCAATCCAAAAAGAGATCACTCTGGCGGAAAAACAAATCTGGTCACGTTGCCAATTTCAAAAGCCGATACAAAAATTTATGCCACCAGATAAAGACCGAATGCATCAATTATCACATTAAACAAGAGGAAAACCTTCTAAGCACCAATTCCACCCGTGCTTTTTACAATTTTGTAAACAACAAACTAAAAGACTCAAGGTCTATCCCACCCTTGATAGGACCTGATGGTAAAGACTGCAACGACGACACCACTAAAGCCAACATCTTTAACACATTCTTTAGCTCAGTATTTGTAAACAGCAATGGATCATGCCCAGTATTTCCTAGCCGTACCACAGATAACAACAATGATCTAATACATATCGATTTTACAGAAGACAATGTTGAAAAAGCACTACGCAATCTAAAACCATCTCTATCTATTGGACCTGATGGAATATGTGCCTACTTCTTAAAAAGCTATCCACTGCCATAGCCAAACCTCTAAGCATAATCTTTGAAAAATCTTTCAGGACCAGCTCCTTGCCTAACCTATGGTCACAAGCCACAGTCATCCCCATCTTCAAAAAGGGAGACCCAAGCCTAGTTGAAAATTACAGACCAATCTCCTTATGCTGCGTCACCTGTAAAGTCATGGAATCAATTATTAACCAATCCATCATCCTCCACTTAGAGACAAACAACCTACTCTCCAATAAACAATTTGGTTTCAGAAAAAAACTATCCTGTAATCTGCAACTCTTACACTGCAAAAACATATGGACGACACAACTCGACCAGGGCAAAGCAATAGACGCAATCTACATAGACTTCTGTAAAGCCTTTGATTCAGTGGTACACGACAAACTACTCCTAAAAATAAAATCCTATGGTATCTCTGGACAACTGAATAACTGGATAGAAGCATTCCTGGCAAACAGACAACAAATGGTCAAAATTGGGAGCGTCCTATCAAATTCTGTACCTGTCAATAGTGGTGTCCCCCAAGGCAGTGTTCTAGGACCAACTCTCTTCATACTCTACATAAATGACCTCTGTGATCATATTAAGAGCAATTGCGTTCTTTTCGCTGATGATGTAAAGCTGTTCAATACCACAGACAATACTGCTACCCTACAAAAGATCTTGACTATGTATCAGAATGGTCAAACAAATGGCAACTTCAAATCTCAACAAATAAATGCTCTGTCTTACATATTGGCAAAAAAATCAGAAAATAAAATACAAGCTGAATAGTCAAGATCTTGTTGATGACCCAAGCTCTGTAAAGGACCTTGGAATACTCACCTCTAATGATCTAAGTGCTAGAGCCCACTGCAACTACATAGCCAAAAGGCATTAAGAGTTGTTAACCTAATCCTACGTAGCTTTTTCTCTGGTAATATCACACTACTAACCAGAGCATACAAAACATTTGCTAGACCAATACTCGAATACAGTTCATCAGTCTGGAACCCACATTACGTATCTGATATTAGCACAATTGAGAAAGTCCAGAAATATTTCACAAGAAGAGTTCTCCACTCCTCTACTCGTTGTAGAATACCTTATGCCACCAGACTTGAAATTCTAGAACTAGAAAACCTTGAATTACGCCGTCTTCGGTCTGATTTAAGCATGGTATATAAAATCATACATTGCAATGTCCTACCTGTCAATGAATACTTTAGCTTCAACCATAACAACACAAGAGCACACAATAGATACAAACTCAAAGTTAACCGCACCAAACTTGATTGCAGGAAATACGACTTCAGCAATAGAGTGGTCAATGTCTGGAATACTCTACCCGACTCTGTAGTTTCTTCCCCAAACCCCAAAAACTTTAACCTTAGACTGTCTACTATTGACCTCACCCCTTTCCTAAGAGGTCTGTAGGGGGCGTGCATAAGCGCACCAACGTGCCTACCGTCCCTGTCCTATTGTTTCTCTTATTCTTCTTTTATTTTTCTTATATGTACCCATTTCATGTATTCACAACTATGTATACACTTATACTTATTATCTTGTAAACAATTGGCAAATCAAATAAATAAATAAATAAAAATAAATACATACATACATACATACATACATGTATGTATATATACACACACAAGGTTTAAACATTTAAGATTTGGGGGTGGGGGGGCATTGTCCGCTTCTAACTATTTGATTTTATGCCATTTTCTAGCATGATAGTGTGCTTTCATTACTTATGTATACATTTTTCACATTACTTCCTCTTTATGAGATTCCATATTTTCTTCTTTATATGGTTATTACATTGTTACTTTTGTAATCCTTATTATTTTATGAAACCATGGTGTCGTATTCTTTTTCTTGGTACTGCTGTTATTTGATAACTCTTTTATATTGTGCATTTGAATCCTCAGGTTTTGCTACCTACTTTTGTCCTTTTTTACATTCTAAACCTTATGAGCTCATTTGATAGTGACTACCATAACTTCCTGAATACTTTGCTTTAAAACATATAATCAGGAAAAGGAGAAAATGAAGTCATAATGCCAATACAAGATTATCTCATCATAGATTATTCTGCACTGAGATGAAAACACTAAATTAACACTTCTTAAATGTTTGATATTCATTTGTCTTAATTAAATGAATCATTAAACAATAGAGTTGTATCATGCACTCACAGAAGAAATGGATTTCCTCTCCAAACCACTGTCTGAATAGAGGTGTTAGTAGAGCTGGAAACACTGATATTTTCTTAGGTCAAGTCTGATTTGGTGTTCATGAATTAGTTATTTGGAAGTATGTTAAGTCACTAAGACTAGCTGCACAGCATTTATGGTTTACCCCATCAGAAATAGTAACGAAAATTACTGTTCTTTGAAAACATATCTTGCAGTAACGAAAATTACTGTTCTTTGAAAACATATCTAACCAATTATGTTGGTTAAATAGAATTTAATTGTACTTAATTTACTTTTTACCTAAAAAAAACCCTCTTTGTCTGAGTTCTCACAATAGTCTGAAACATAAAATAATTTTATCATAGAAATCTATACAGAGTTGTTTATAGTTGTAGAACACAATCATGTGGAACACATACAGAGTTGTTGAATTATTCAGTGCTTCTGGCTTTTCATCACCTGCTAGACAACATTTTACCAGGATTTATCCTCAGTGATTGTTTTCTTGAGTTCATACCTGAGTCATTATCTAGCCATCTTGGGATTGTCTATGGACATATTGTTATTATTATTTAATATTGGAAGAGCCTTGCTTCCAGCTATCGTTTTAATGCCTATTTCTATTTCTTCTCATCCTGCATTGCTCATTATATTCTCTACATAAATTAAATAAATATGATAGTATGTAACTTTGGCACACCTCTTGCCCCATTTTAAATAATGTATCCTTTTTCTAGGCTAATTGTTGCTTCCTGATCTCATTCAAATTCTTCAATAGGCAATAAATATTTACAAGCCCCTCACATCCTGAACATAAACTGTTTCAACTCCTTCCCTCAAAATGCTATAGAGCACTGCATACCAGAACAACTAGACACAAGAACAGTTTTTTCCTGAAAGCCATCATTCTGCTAAACAAATAATTCCCTCAACACTGTTCAATTATTACAAAGTCTGCATGACTATTACTGTTAATCTTCTCATCACTCATCACCCATCCCCTCCCACTTGTGACTGTATGACTGTAACTTTGTCGCTTGTATACTTATGATTTATATTGACTGTTTCCTAGTATGATTTGATTGCTTATTGTACCCTATGACCATCATTAAGTGTTGTACATTATGATTCTTGACTCTTGATGAATGTATCTTTTCTTTTATGTACATTGAGAGCATTTGCATCAAGACAAATTCCTTGTGTGATCAACTACACTTGGCCAATAAAGAATTCTATTCTATTCTATTCTATTCTATTCTATTCTATTCTATTCTATTCTATTCTATTCTATTCTATTCTATTCTATTCTATTCTGGTAATCTTTTTAAAGAACTATCCACCATTTCTTATTGTCTACAGAGTCAAAAGCCTTTGTACAATTAAAGACACAGATATTGAAGTAGCATTGGAACACACATGCTTTTTCCATTATGCGTTGGATGTTAAAAGTGTAATATTATGTGCCCATACCTTTTCTGAATCTAGCTTGCACAATTGGCAGCACTACTTGTGCTGTTGAAGTCTGAAATACAAAATCTTTAACATGAACTTGTATGTGAGATAAGTGTAGCTATCCAGAACTTTGAGCAGCCTAGAAGATAAAATATACTACTCCTGTAAATTTCATACTTGTTTACAAGCTCTGGTACAACTTTAATTTCATTCTCTTGTAAGAATTCAAATACATTTACAGCAGCGTCCTTGTTAACTATTTTTTCGAGAGTAAATTTAACCTAAGTTTCCATAATGTTTGCATGTTGTTTTGTGATCAAACCTTTATTTGCATCATCAGTTTTGGTAGTTTATAAGATAGAATAGAATTGGAAGGGATCTTGGAGGTCTTCTAATTCAATCCCCTGCTTGAGCTGAAACCCTATATAATTTCAGACAAATGATTGTCTTTTTGAAAGTCTTCAGTGATGGAGCACCCACAACTTCTGAAGCCAGGCTATTCCATTGGTTAATTGCTCTCTCAGTTAGGATTTTTTTTTTGTACAGTTTCTCTATATGTTCACACAATCTCTTCTTTTAATCTTTCTCTTGTTTTTTCCCCTATTCTTGTCTGAAATGCAGCATTTATTTGGCCAAATTGCTTCTCTGTTGTCTTTTGCCTTCTACCTTTCTTCTGCTGTTGCCTTCAGCTGAGGCTATTTTTCCTTTTGCTTTTTGCATTTCAGTTATTTTTTGTTTGATTTGACTTACTGAATCACAAATTTCAGTCCAAAGCTTTTCAGACACTTTAATCTAACTATTCAATTTATTCTTTATATTTATCACATAACTAAATGGAATGTTGCTGAAGTTCTATTGTTGGTAGGAATACTTTTTTTAATTATAATTTTGCAAAAAGGAACTTGTAGTCTGAGCTAGTGAGCATCCAGTCCTGTTTTTTGCTGATTGAATCCATATCTGTCTGCAGTGTATCTAAACAATTTGCTTTTGGTGCTGTCTAATTCAGGGATATCCATGTACAGAGTCATTTTTTTAAAAAAATTCTGGGAATAAGTTATTTGTTATAAATATTGTATTTGCTTGGCACATTCTTTTATTCTGTCTCTTGGTTTATTTCATACACTAATTCAGGGGTCTTCAAACTTGACAGCTTTAAGTCTTGTGGACTTCAACTCCCAGAATTCCTCCTCCAATCATGTTAGCTCAGGAATTCTGGGAATTGAAGTCCACAAGTCTTAAACTTGCCAAGTTTGAAGACTCTTGCACTAATTGGGTTTTTTTTGCCTGTTATTCCAGATGTGATTAATTTCCAACTTTAGTATTTTAGTTTTTCTTTTATATATATATATAATTAGCATGATGTCTTTTGGGGTGTTGTGTCGGCAAGGTGTTGCAGATCATTACACAGCTGCTCAACTATTGTTCTCTCTGTATCAGTGCTTTGAACAGATCACAGCTATATTGATGTATTTGCTCTTGAACTTGAATTGAGATAATTTGATCATGTTGGGGGTGATGGCCTATCTGAGCACTGACTCCCTTTTGTTAATAATGATGGCTGTTTCATTTCTTTTATGATTTTCCTGAACTGTAGTAGAAAATTTGATGTTCCTCTGAAGTGAAATGACCCATTTCAGTTTGGCAGTTCCAAAAATGTCAATATTCAGTCTTGACATTTCAGCTCTGACAAAATCAAGTTTGCCTTGGTTTATGATTTTGACATTCCACATACTGATTTTATGCAGATCTTTGCAACATCATTTTTTTTCCGTTTGCTTCTTGGCACATTAGCAGCTGGGCATCCTTTCAGTGTTAATCTAGCCATAGCATATGCACCGGTGCTATCTATTCTTGCCCTTGCTTTTTCCCAGTACCTTACTGGATACATTATAACCTAGATGGGTCATCTTCTAAAAAGCATGTTCACATTGTTCTAATTGTGAATATCAGTTCAGTTTTCTGGACATAATATTGTAGTGGGTTACCATTTGTTTCCTAATGGATTGTACTTGATTAATCATGGGTTATTTTTCCTAGAATGTACATTTATAACAGTATTGTACATATCAAAAATAAGGTAAAAAAGCAACATTTCACAGAAATCAAAACCAAGTTTAGCATATTGTGTAAAACAACCATAAACATATTGTCTGTACATTGTCAAGGTGGAACCCCACAACTACACTGTGAATAGCTTGGTTTATTACCTTGGCTGAAATTTCTGGAAAGAGCTGTAGTTCTTATCTGATGAATCGATATATTACAATTATAGAAGAAAGAGTTTTATTACAAAGTTTTCCTGGACTAGTAGGTTTAAAGGTGTCATTTAAAAATACAGATATAAATAGAAGATTTCTGCAAGCTCAGAGATGAAATAATGTTCATCTTTTTTTCTGAGGAACATTTTGAAACACTTGAAAGGCGTAAAATCTTTCCAAATTGTTTTTTAGTCATTATGCTGAAAATCTGTCCCAATTAGATGTGTGTCAAGATAAAATTTACTATGAGACACCAGGTAGTTTCATGAAATTGATCTCTGTTGAGTTAATAATTGTTGTCAAATGCATGTGATTTAACCATCCTGTTTTATGTACAGCTTCTTGGAATAAATGGTATATTCTGATTTCTGTCTTGATTCTTTCTTAAACCAATAATGATTGACATAAGTGTGACTAGAAAAAGAGAAATAAGAACCTGAAAACCTTGACAATGTAAATACATTTTAGACATAATGAGTTCAAAAGTTTTCTAATTGACACCATTTTCATGTAAGAAAATAAGAAATACTCCAAGAGGCATATTATTATTGTCAGTTGTCTTCACCCTATTGGAAAAAAACCAACATAATTTTCACCATTTGGAAAGAAAGAGAGGAGGGGAGAAAGAGAGAGGGAGGGAGGGAGGGAGAACATTTTGAAATAATTTTGTCACAGCTATACATTTTATTTTAATGTCACTTCTTTGCAATAGGCTTCACTTCTTGAAACAAACAGATGGGAACTTTTTGTTTAAAGATATGAGTGAATATTCATTCTAAATTTATGAAAAAGTTGAAATTTAATACTTTCACTTAATGAACTAAAACAGTTTAGAATCAGCTCAATTGAAATAGGCATCTGTAGGTAGAAGTGATTTGTTAGCTTCCTTCTCAATATGCTTTCAGGCTAATAGTCACTCTAATAGATATGGTGAGTACACTAGGAAGGCAGATATAGGCAGTTTAGAAATAGGAAATAGGAGATATACATAAATGTCTATGGAGTGTCTCAGTCATCTAGGTCATGGCTGTCCCAAAGATGCTTTTTCAAAAATCAGCTGGACTTTTGATACATGATAGATAGATAGATAGATAATCACAATGACCTTCCCATTCTATGGCACTAAAATCTGATCTAGCAAATATGTTGTTGATTCATTTCATACCATTGCTTGATAAATGGATCTAAAGCTAAACTGGAGTAATCAGTTGGCCCAGCATAAATTTATTTGATCACAGAAAATTGAAACTTTGGGAAAAATTAAATATTTCCTTGCTGTTTTGATAATTAATGCATCATTACAAAGAAAGCATTTTAGCCAGTAAAATTCTTTCCCAAATTATTCAAATATGAATACAAGCTAATTAAATCATTTTGCCCTTGTAGCTGAAATTGATTGATATATGACTTCAATAATAACCTCAGGCTTCTAAATTTGATCTCTGCATCTATTAATTCCTTCTTCTTGTTCAATCATTACCATCTCATCAGAATTTATGATATTTCATAATTTATAACTATTAAATGTGGAACTACGTATCATTTATTCTTCAGATTAAAGCTAAATAATGTTTTGAATCCAAAAGACCTACCAAGCAACCTTCAAATATCTTACATTTTTTCATCTTCTATTTTTCTACTGTACATATACTGTATATATGTATGTGTGTGTGTTTTACATACATACATACATACATACATGTATATATATATATATATATATATATATATATATATATATATATATATATATATATATATATATACATGCATATAGATATTTATGTATGTGATTTTTAACATTATGATTTATGAGGCATAAACTTCTCCAGTAGTTCCTTGTACGTGGCTTTATTTGTTTTGAAATATATTATAACCCAAGCTGTAATACATAAATAATAAGCCCCAAATTTAACCAGTGAAATTGGTTCATGGCCACTTGTACTTGCAGAGCAAATGGCTTTTCTTTAAAAAAAAAAGGGGGGGGATACAACTATCACTGTACTGAGTAAATATGATATTGAGACCAGGTATAGCAGCCAAGCTTTTAAGATATGTGACCATATATTATGTTGTTGTTCTCTTATATGATCCTTGTGAGTCAGGGACAGACAGAGTTATATATGTGACTTAGTTATAGCTTTCAGAAACATCAACCAATACGGTCAATGTAAGGAATGCTAACTGTTCTTTCTCAATAGAAACATGGATGTCTCCATGCCAACACTGAAAGGTATATTCAGCTAACAGGTACCAGAAAATTTTCCTTATCTCAGAAAATTAGTGGCACATAAACCCACATGCAGTCTTACTACAGTGACATTTAGGGCATGGAGGCCTACTATTGTGTTGTTATAATGACACTTCACATTCTTGGTTGGTAATTAGAAGTGTGCAGGTATTTCTGTCAAGAGAGGGCTCTCTTTGATGACATCTCTGAGAAATATACTCCATGTATAAGTTAGAAGGAATTATTTATCCTTACATTGCAATTGAAGAGCTTTGTGCAAAATAGATTTGTAAACCAAAATCTATAATCTAATCCTATTGCATTTTGAGTGCTGCTACAGTTCTTTTAATACAAGAGCACAAGAAGACCCTGCAGAATCAGACCTGTAGCCTGTAGGCAGCATGGCTTTAGCCCCATGCACTAGGAAAACCAAACCTGTGCATTTCTGCATTGCAGAATTTCTTCTATTACCTTTCC
Source organism: Notechis scutatus (assembly GCF_049901735.1). Lineage (NCBI taxonomy): Eukaryota > Metazoa > Chordata > Lepidosauria > Squamata > Elapidae > Notechis > Notechis scutatus. Next base: position 155,709,265 of record NC_142011.1, on the reverse strand, counting down.
AACAGTGAAGGACAATGTAGAGTTGAAGCATTGGACAGTAATTTGATTAAAGTTTGTTAAAACTGGAATGGCTCAACTTCTGCTCAAGTGTTCATTTATTTACAAGACTTATAGAATTGACTGTTGTATATAATAACTCTAGGCAGCTCACAACAATCCATAAAATGTAGCTAAAAACATGCCTGCTCCCCTCTCCCCAGGCACCAGATCACGCACTCTTACTAACCCAATGCTTGTGAAAATAGCCCGATCTTCTGAAAGGATAAAAGAGTTGGTTATTGTGTCATACAGGGCTTTAAATCACCTTGAATGGCATTTAGGAAACCAATGCAGTTTATGCAGCAATGATGGTACTCAGGTGAACTACAAGATGACCAAAACCAGCAGACTACTGCATTTTTTACGTTGTAAGCCACCCAGAGGCATGGATATGAGATGGGAAGCAAATAACTTTTATAAATAATAAATAAATAAATTTGGACCAGTTGCAATTTTTAGATAGTTTTCAAGGGCAACCCAATGTAGAACACATTGCAATAAACTAGACAGAGAGATGACCAAGACATGAGTGAGTGTGAGCAAGTCCTTCTAATCCCAGAAAGGGCACAATTGGGGCACAAGATAGATTTGTGCAAAAGCCACTGATCCTTCTAACAGAAGTCATGAGTCTAAGTGTTCACCCCAAAATATGTACCAGACCTGTATGGGGGAATGCAAACCTGTCTAGAGTCAGAGAGGTCAACAGAAATGTTATCCTGGAGGCCAAAACTGTGACTGCTTCCACTTACTTGGGTTACTACAACTTATTTTTTTCCATCCAGGATTTTACAGTCTCTAGGCACTGAGCCAGCACCTGTTTAGAATTCTATCAAATTTATTACATTTCCAATTAGAAAAAAAACTGGTTTTTGTTTGATCAAGATCCATTTTTTAAAAGGAACTGCTTTAGAATATGATTGTACTTTATACATATCAAATGTGCATTCGATGTTGTTTCAGTATTATAGCCCAACCTGAATTCTGATTGGCAGGATCCAGGATGAGAAGAGAGCCTTCTCGGCCATTTCCCCCAGCCTATGGAACACCCTTCCTGCAGAGGTGTGGTGGCCCCCCACTCTCCTGGCCTTTCAGAAAACCGTGAAGATCTGGTTCTGTCAACTGGAGTTGGATTGAAAGAAGGGCATCTAATCCTGAGAATGGTTAGGGCTCTGAAGGTGCTCCTGCTGTCTTTTAATTTTTAACTTATTTTTGTTTCTACTTGCCTCCCATTTCACATGTTATATGGTTTCCTGCTTTTATCTGCAAATTGTCCAGAGTTACCCTGAGATTGAGATGGATGGCATGTAAATTTGAAAAAAATATAAATATACATTTATTTATTTTTTATTTATTTATTTATTTGATTTGCCAATTGTTTACAAGATAATAAGTATAAATGTATACATAGTTGTGAATACATGAAATGGGTACATATAAGAAAAATAAAAGAATAAGAGAAACAATAGGACAGGGACGGTAGGCACGTTGGTGCGCTTATGCATATATACACATACACACTCATCAGTGGTGGGATTCAAATAATTTAACAACAAGTTCTTTGCCTTAATGATTTCTTCTAACAACCAGTTACAACCAGTTATATATCCATATATATCCATGTATACACACACACACTCACACACACAGAGAGAGTTTGTATGTGCATGTTGCCTGCCCATAAAATAAGATTTTACATGTTTCTCTCTATCATTTGCTATATTCCATTTGGAATATTTCACCAAACTGCTCAGAAACTTAACAACTGGTTCTCCTGAAGTGGTGCAAACTGGCTGAATCCCACCACTGATAAACATGCACATACATATCCGTGTGTGTGTGTGTGTGTGTGTGTGTGTGTGTGTGTGTGTGTGTTTTCTTAAGTTTTCGCAGGTACTTACATGTATGGTATTCAGCTTTGTTCGGGTATTTTCCCACGTCATTATAGTTGTGCTTTTTAAAAGACTGAACTATGCATCCTGACTAAAGTACTGACAGCCAACAGCTTCCACAAAAGCAAAATCACCGGCTTGATCCACAAAAACACACTGAGACATAATGGAAACCTAGTAGATGAACAGGCCTATGGAACAGCTGTCCTGCCCTACATAAGAGGTACTACAGACAAAATCAGTAAGATACTACACAGGCATCACATCAAGACTGCCTTCAAAACAGACAGAAAAATAGCAGCCATCCTTAGAAACCCCAAAGATAAAATTGACCTGGAAAACCAAGGCATATATGAAATCCCCTGTACATCATGCCTGGCCACATACATTGGACAGACCAATAGAAGAATAAGTACCACCTGGATGAACACAAAAATGCAGTAAAAAAGCTGGAACACACTTCCTCACTAGTCCAACACATGAAAGCCACAGGTCATATCATCGACTTCAATGGCACCAAAACCCTAGCCACTATAGAAAACCCCAGCCACAGAATTATCAGAGAAGCCATAGAGATTGAAAAAAGACCTGAAAGCATGAATAGAAGAGATGATTCCACCAGACTGTCAATTATTTGGAAGCCTGCACTCACAAACAAAAAAAAATCTCCACACCACTAGCCAGGCAAACACCTGGGCACAAACAGATCCCCTCTGATGCCTCCAACTCAAATACACCCCAACCAGGCACCCAGATGAAACCTAGCTTTCTAACAAATGATAGCCATCCATTTACTTGGAGCCAAGCTGCACTAAAAGCCTCCAATACAGCAACACAATGTTGCCAGCCAATCAAGACACACAAAACAAGCCACAAAACAGACAGAAGATATTAGAAACACCAATCAAGCAAAACACAGCAAACTCCAAGACCAATAAACACAGACCAAGACTCCCAACCAATCAGGATGAAGAAAAAACCATTCTGACACAGCAGTAGGCTTGCACCAAATTTAAAACAGAAACAGCTGTGAAAGCCTGACTCACAGACGAACACAATACAGAAGCCTGATGATGGCAGATGAGATTCTGCCGAAACGTTAAAACTTTAAAAGCACAACTATAATGATGTGGGGAAATACCCAAACAAAGCTGAATACCACACACACACACACACACACACACACACACACAGTTTGTGTGTGCGCATGTTGCCTGCCCATAAAATAAGATTTTACATGGTTCTCTCTATCATTTGCTATATTCCATTTGGAATATTTTAGTGTTTATAATATAAATCTTGAGAACTTTTTCCAGATAGTATTGCCTTGTATCTCCTTCTTGACATGAGCCAATTTTTCCATTAAATCTATAACAAAAAAAACCCCCAATTCTTTTTAATGATTCTAAAAAAAAATTATCCGTGCATTTTTTTTAAACAATGATACACCATTCATCATAATTGTACTCAGTTCTTTTTATAGCACTCTTTCTTCATATGTGGGGTTAGTATTTCAGTTTTAAACATTTTGTTCCACTTTGTTACTGCAGTTGAAACATTTTCATGACAGCCTGGACATCTGATTAAGGGCAAGGTACAAATCAAATCAATCAATGAATAAATATTCCAGGGTTCCTCGGTAATAGAACTAGGTGATTTCATGCCTCATAATCTACTGAGGATATGCTTACCTGCAGCAAAGTTAATAAATCATCTTCAAATCATAATCTTGGGATCCTGCAGTAATGAGTCTACTGTAAGGATTTAAATTGAATAAGAACAGCATGAGATGAGGTAGAGAGGGTTTACGAAGTGGACTGGGGGTCAAGCAGAAACCAGATCTCATTCTATGCATGTGTGATGAGATCCAACTTTAATTGGGTCAAGATCAGTACAGAATAAAACAATTAAAAACTGTTTAAAAGTAAAATAAACAACCATTTTGGCTACAAAGTGGGAGATTGTGAGTTCAAGTCCTGCCTTAGCCATGAAAGCCAGATGGGTGACTTTAAGCCAATCACTTTTTCTCAGCCCAAGCCACCTCACAGTGTTGTTGCTGTGGGGAAAATAGGAGGAGGAAGGTGTGCTGAATATGTTTGCCACCTTGAATTTTTGATAAATTTAATAAAGCCAGGAGACAAAGAGAGAGAGGAAGAAAGGGGGGAGGGAGGGAGAGAGAAAGAGACAAGGGAGAGACGACGGAGAGGAAGAGGGAGGGAGGGAGAGAGGGAGGGAGAGAGTATCCCACTATTCCAGTATTTGAGGGGCTGCCACAAAGAAGAGGGGGTCAACTTATTTTCCAAAGTATCAGAAGGCAAGACAAAAAACAGTGGATAGAAACTATTAGGGGGAGGAGAGAAGCAACCTAGAATTAAGGAGTTAGTGTCCTAATAGTGAGGACAATTAACAGGTGGAACAGTTTGACTTCAGAAGTTGTAGGTGCTTCATCACTGGAGGTTTTTAAGAAAAGACTGCACAGCCACCTATCTGAAATGATATAGGATCTCCTGCTTGAGCAATGGGTTGGATTAGAAGACCTTCAATGTCTCTTCCAGCACTATACTGATTAAAAATTGAGAGAGATGATAGATAGATGATAGATAGATAGATAGATAGATAGATAGATAGATAGATAGATAGATAGATAGATAGATAGAGTAAAAGAAGAGGATCAAATATTAAAGTACAAGCTAAAGGAACTGGGTGTAATTGCCTCTCACTTAAGCTAGGATTTTTTTAGAAGCAAGTCATGCAAAACATAAATATCCAGGTGAAAACTAGGCTAAACTTCTCATGTGGCCTATTTTCCATTAACGTCTAATTTTTGCTCTAGAGGAACATTCACTTATTTTATAATGATCACCAAATCATGTGTAATACCCTTTGTTCTTTTCTTTAAGGAGAGAGAGGGAAAAATATAATTTTGTCTGAACAATTTCTTTTAAAGACCATCAGGATTGAATCCCAAGGTGTTGTTGAAATAAGCTGGAAGCAAAATCCTTTCTCTGATCAGCATTTTTCAAAGACAATTTTATGTCATCTTGATTCCCAAAGATTAGCTCTGAGATTGAACATATTTGTCTGATTATTTTTCAAATCCATGTCAGAAAATTGCACAGCTCTGTTTTCTTTCTTTCTTTCTTTCTTTCTTTCTTTCTTTCTTTTCTTTCTTTCTTTCTTTCTTTCTTTCTTTCTTTCTTTCTTTCTTTCTTTCTTTCTTTCTTTCTTTCTTTCTTTCTTTCTTTCCTTCCTTCCTTCCTTCCTTCCTTCCTTCCTTCTTTCTTTCTTTCTTTCTTTCTTTTTCTTTCTTTCTTTCTTTCTTCCTTCCTTCCTTCCTTCCTTCCTTTCTTTTTTCTAGCCTTCTTCTCTATAAAATTTGTTGGCATATTCCACACTGTATACTTCCATGTCTGGCCATTTCCCAAGGCAACCTTATCTGTCACATTGTAACTTTGCTGATGTTTTGTAGTTGATCTGATTCAGGTCTGGAAATAAAAAAGAAGCACTCCTGTGCAATGAAAGTATAATCCAAGATACCTTTTAATGCAAGTAAAAGAACAGACAATAGGCAGTGATGCAAAATCCCTCAGAGATTAGAATGGCCCCCACTCTAGCACCCTTTCGGAAGGCACTGAAGACCTGGTTTTGCCAGTGGGCCTGGGAAACCAAGAACGGGATGGAGGCTAGTGTGATCTGCTGTCTTTGGGGTGGAGGGTGGGAGTTGGGGGTGTGTGATTTTTTTATTTTTTTTTATTTTTCGAGATTTTGTTCTATTGTACGTGATTAATTTATTTGATTCTTTTTGTTAGTTTTTATTGTTTTTTATTTTTATTTTTTGTTTTAAATATGGTTTTACATTGTGTAAGCCATCTCGAGACACCATGGGTGAATAGGCAGCAATAATAAATAAATAAATAAATAAATAAATAAATAAATAAATAAATAAATAAATAAATAAATAAATAAATAAATAAATAAATAAATAAATAAATAAATAAATAAATAAATAAATAAATAAATAAAAAATAAATAAAAAATAAAAAATAAATAAATAAATAAATTGGTAAAAAATAGATTGAGGAACAGCTGCTTGGATTATACTGACCAAGGGAGGAATACCATTAAATATTAGGACAGGATCAGTAGTGCTTGTTTGTTTGTTTGTGTGTTTGTTTGTGTGTGTGTGTGTGTGTGTGTTTGTGTGTGCAATCCTTCACACATAGCTTCCAAAGGAAGATCCTAGCTGAATTTAAAATAAAATTGTCTGCAGCCTTACTTGAAGAGCTGTGATGGCACAGTGGTTAGAATGCAGTATTGCAGGCTAACTCTCCCAACTGTCAGAAGCTCGATCCTGACCAACTCAAGGTTGACTCGGTCTTCCATCCTTCTCAGGCCAGTAAAATGAGGACCTGTCCTAGACTGTTGGGGGCAATATGCTGATTCTGTAAATCACTTAGAGAGGGCTGTAAAGCACTATGCAGCCGTATATAAGTATAAGTGATATTGCTATTGAAAAGGATAGGTATTAATTTTGTCAAATCCATCCCAATTCTTTAAGGTAATAGTTTTGTAACTTCTGGGTATAAATAGAAATTGGAGAAAGTCTTAAACCATACCCTGAAAAGGATTAGATATATTCTATGTGAACACATAATTTCTGCTTTACAAGTAAGAAGTATTGAGGTAATTCCCCGTTAGGAGAATGAGCACATACAGGGAGACATAGTGAGAGTGGTGAAGAATAACACACAAACAGCACACAGCTACACTGTATAGTAAAATGTAGGTTTTTACTTCCAATAAACGTTTAAGCAAAGTCCAAACAAGCAGTCCAAGTCATTCACAGTTAAAACAGTCAGTTTTCAGTCCAGGGATAATCCAAATAACAAAGTCCAGTATCAAAAACAGTTCAGTAACAGACTTACATCAAACCCAAGAAGAACTATGATCAGAAACAATCAATAGGGAAATGCAGGAATGGCAACACTCTCCAGAACAGAACAGTAACTAAACAACCTAGGTTTCTGGCTCCATCTTATGGCCGTTTGAGGAACCACACCCAATTACAATTTTAGCATTCTCTTAAAAGAGACAGTATGAAAATGTCTATCCTGGTTTATATATTTTCCAACCCAACTATTAGGTGACTTACATTCCTAACAAGAATTTACCACCATTCTGATTAATACGGGATTGTCTTAATAGTGTTATGAGTATGCATGTGAGCAGTCTTTTTCTAAATGACCATAGACTGCTTTTTTGTCAATGGGCAGCATCTACAGATCTTATTAAGACAGGACTGATGGCAGTCATGGCATAACCATCAAAGCTCCATTTTTTTTTTACATGTGTATGATACTGATGTATGTTTAAATGGCTCAGAGCTTGGATTGCAATGTTGCAAGTCCTACCTTAACTACATTGGCCCTCCATGTGAAGTCATTACAGAATGCTCCATTTCTTCACTCCATTCATTATAAATTAGTATCTTTACTGGGAAATTTTGAAAAAGGGAGAAGGAGAGCAAATGAATCGCAAGCCACAAAACAACTGCCTAATCACAACACTCCAAAGAGTCAGAGAACTGGAAATAGCGACATTCAAAATTGTGAAGTGTTGTTTTCAACAAGTCTTCCAACTTCAACATACTTTGCTTCACTGGCATCCTGCCATAAAATGCAAGAGGGGGGGAATGGGGAAGTAGAGAGTAGGATTGGGGAGGTAGGAGGGTGGATGACAGAGTGACAGGAACCAGAGGTATCAATGTGGAACAGACTGGCTAATCAAGGATGGAGCCAAGAGAATGGAATGTGAAACTCCACCAAAGGGACACCATACCTCAAAGCGGTAACCAAAATATCTAAGTTTGAATATCATTGGATACTGATGGACTGGTCAAGGAGGGGCGGGCCTGGGAAGAGGGAAATTGCAGGCTTTGTGTGGTAATATTAATTACAGTTTTACTTATGCACAATTGCTTGACTTTAGTAAAAGTAATCCTTTCACTTCAGAAATGGAGAAATACTCAAGTTGGGACAAGCTTGAGAGTTTTTCACTCAGAACAAAGCAACCTGTTTTGTTCCAGTTTCTTTTTAAAAATAGCTGGTTTTGGTTTCAGCTTGGAATAGTCAAATGACTGGCTTTCAATATTTCATGATTGAAATATTTTGCTCATCTCTGATAGCAGAGCTTCTTTCATGCCTTCTTAGTTGGTTGATAGAAGAATTTATCCCTGACAAAGTACAGATATGAAAGCCATTTTCCTTGTCCTACTCACTCCATTACTCTTTATTCCCTATGTCTAGACTGATCAGAAATGTTTTGCAAAGAAATGAATAAATATTACAAAATGTCTGTACTTTGTATTGAAGTTGATATGTGGGTGAGAAGATTGTCCAGATAGTCATAGTGCCTGGTAGAATAGAATTGCATCAGTCCTTCTGCTGTTAAGAAAAAGAACAAACCCCAAATCATATATTAGGGTTTGAAGTCAAATCAGATAAGCACATGTTTTTAGAATTTTAACATAAGACTTGAGAATCACTGATGGTTTACTCTTAGCCTTTTTTTTTTTCATGCTGTTAAACAGTCTCCCTGTTGACATGTTCCTATTGAGCCTTTGTTTCAAATTCCTCCTTTATCTGACAATTGCAAACAAAAGGAGAAAAAGGAAAGTGTCTTCCAGTTTTCATTCATAAAAAGAAATTGATCCTCCACATACATAGTCATAGGGAAAATCTGTGAAATATTCAATAATTGGAGGGGAAGAGAATGACAGCAAAATCCTTCTTAACCTTTCCCAAAGCCCAATAACATAGCCCGGTAACACCTGCTTTACTGTTAATGAAAAAAATCAAGTGAGCAAGAATCACCCATTCCTGTATTTCAGAGATGTTCCCTGGTTCTTCTCTCAATTAGTTGCCCGCAGTTTGCAAGACAGCCTTGGATGGCAGCAGGGAAATTGCTTGCAAATTTGTAATACACAGAAGCAGTGCAATTCCTCAAGTGTATGGGGAAATGATTATGTCTTATGTTGAGGCTCGTTTTCTTTGCGCTGGAGTCACATATGGTTCAAATCAGACATGCCACAAACTCATTTAGCAGGGGGATAAAATGCTTCTAGCCTCTTTTCAGTGAACTCACTGGTAAATTTCAGAAGTGCATGAATTTCAAAAGAACAGGCAGAGTTGGTCTTGGGTGGTTTCTGGTCACAAACACTGACTTACGGGTCATATGCTTCATGTCCACTTGCCATATCGGTACCTTAGGGATTGCTGAAATGTCACCTCGAAAGCAAAGAATATTTTTGAAAACTGACAGGTAAAAATGGAGTTCCCATGGAAACTCATTCCTTCTATATTGAAGAAAACTACTACGGTATTTGTGCAGGGAAGGAAGGAATAATATTGAAATTACAAATATGTTACTTCATTATGAACCTTATCCCATAACCAATAATTTGTGATATCATGTTAGTTGATCAGATTTATTTCCACTTCCACAATAGCTTCCCCCACCCAAAATACCCCAAACCCAATAATTAAATTTCATTGACTTAGTGGTCCAATTCTCCATTGGAAGGAGAAGGGAAATTTGTAATATGCAGAAACAATACAGTTCCTCAAGCATACAGGGAAACTATTATGTCAATCCTTCTCCGGGCTACCAAACGTGAGCCTCCTAACAGATTCTGTACATGAAATGCAGACCTAACATAAAAGTGATAAATTTAATGAGGGTTCGGTCTAAAAAAAAAAAAGTAATAGAAAAGATGTTTTGCTGATTTATTATTATTGTTATTATTTATTAAAATCTTTTATTTCCCTTTTGAATAGAGCAGAGATAGGGAGGGCAATGAGGCTTTTTTGGTCATACCACTAGAGTGGAAATGGAGTTTGGTTGTTTCTTTGCAGACATTTCATTACCCGAAATACAATAGATAACAGTATCAGTGCTAGTAAGGAGTAAGTTTTGCTCTCAGTTTATGTTCACTATCATTAAGTGTTGTACCTTATGATTCTTGATGAATGTATCTTTTCTTTTATGTACACTGAGAGTATTTGCACCAAGACAAATTTCTTGTGTGTCCAACCACACTTGGCCAATAAAGAATTCTATTCTATTCTATTCTATTCTATTCTATTCTATTCTATTCTATTCTATTCTATTCTATTCTATTCTATTCTATTCTATTCTATTGGCTTGCCTTTTCAATGCTGGTGGTGGTAGTCTTAGAGCAGGGCTGTCAAACTTGTGGCCCAAAGGCTGGATGCATCACACACTGGCCACACCCATGCCTGGTTTAGTGAAGGGGGGAAAAGTAGCAATATGTCGCATGATGACACTGTGATGACGTGAATTTGACAAGCCTGGATTAGTAGTTCTTTTGTTGGGCTGTTTACTGTTGGTTTGTTTGAAAGTTTCTTGACAAGGCAAGCCACTAGAACAGGGATCTCCAAACTTGGTAACTTTGAGACTTGTGGACTTCAACTCCCAGAATTCCCCAGCCAGAATGGCTGGTTGAGGAATTCTGGGACTTGAAGTCCACAAGTCTTAAAGTTGCCAAGTTTGGAGACCTCTGCACTAGAATTTAAACTGAAACCAAACCTCACTCCTTATTAACGCATATCACATTACCTAGTTTCGATAATGAAATGAAATAAAAGGAAGGAAGGAAAGGGAAGGGAAAGGGAAAGGAAAAGGAAAAGGAAAGGAAAGGAAAGGAAAGGAAAGGAAAGGAAAGGAAAGGAAAGGAAAGGAAAGGAAAGGAAAGGAAAGGAAAGGAAAGGAAAGGAAAGGAAAGGAAAATGTCTTCCAGTTTCCCATACCTAATAGTTTTCTACAAGATCTGTGATCATTATCCCATAACCAATAGAAAACAAGCAAGTTCAAAGAACACCAAGGACCCCTCATTTCAACCCAGAGCTATCAAATGTTCTTCTTTGCAGGACAGAAGCATCTTTATAACAGCTTCTCTTTTCCACAATCTAGAATAATATGCCCTTTGTTTGGAATTAGCAACTTCCCTTGGCTCCTACTTTTATGACTTGCAAGTGTAGTTGCATATTTCCAATACCCATTGTGAAAACAATGTAACAACTGAAAACATGATAACATGCTCTCTTCAGAGCTTTAAGATGTTCAACACAGGAAGAATGATGACTTGGTTTGCTAACCAGGCAGTTTCACCACAAGTACTCCCATATTATTATTAATAATATTATCATATGACATAACCATTTTTTCCAAGTGAAATGGAGATGACAGTTTTTTTTTTTCATTGCTTCGGGACAGCAATAACTTGAAAGAGGGACTAATTGAACAATTTTCTTTGTGGAGTCCTCTTGGATACCTGCAGGGAAAGCACAATTGGCTCACTATCCTTGTATTCCAAGGTCATCAAAGCAATCAGCGGGTCTGCTTCAAGCTGCTGTGAATTGACTAGGAATGGTGCTGTCCAGAAAAGATCTAAGAAAATTGTTCTCCTTCAAAATAAACATTATTAATTCTTTGAATAATACTCTTCTAATTTCTTACTACTCTGAACTATTCATAATCCACAACAATGATGAAAAAGTATACCTTATATTAACAATTAAGCAAATGAAACAGTGACAATGTTCCCATTTATATATTCTGCATTCCACTGTTTCTCTTTTGTTATTTATTCTGGAGTACACCAAAAGTCTGTAGTTCTTATTCCCCCACTCCCTTTATGATGTTAATCCAAGAGCTGAGTAAGTGTTTTTTTTTCCTTTTTGTTTTTTAAATTAGTAATAATGCATATAATTGCATGTCTCAGTATCTTTTATAATTATGTGTAAAGTACACTGGCGTTTGTGACTTGTGGAACCTAAGCATATTTTTATTATTATATCATTTGTAAGCTAATTGAGCTATAGTGAATATTCAGCTTCTATAGCAATATACATACTGCATATATCGGAATTTCTCTAGTCTTGGTTCAAATTAAATCAAAAGTGAAAACAAATTAAACCAAGTAATGAAGCATACTGCTTGAATAGTAACCATATAAAGCTTGGAGAGGGGAATACCCCCAAAGTGTATATTATTATTGCTATTTACACTATGTTTTTCATGCTCAATTTTGATTTGCAATTGTTTCCCTAGTTCTCATATAAAATTTATCTAGAATTCTTGGTACTGTTTCAATCATGGGAGGGTTATTTGAAATTCAGAGATGGGAAGTGAAGTTTACTAGGGTTGTTTATTAAAAAGAAATGGTTTCTGAAAGATAGAAAAGCAAAATGAAAAGCAATTTCCTTTTTTAAAATTCAGAACCTATATCCTTCATTATTTTTTCCTGTCACGTTATGTAAGAAAATATTTCAACATTGTATTTTCTCCTGAATCTCTTTTTCTCTTTGTATTAAGCATAAATGTGACTTTACTTTCCACCTGAAAGATGAAATAATCTGTCTGGTTTAAGTAACATTATTTTAAATCCACTTCAAGGACTTTAACACTTCAGTAGACCTGTATATAAGAGTTGGTTTGTTTAGCCTAGGGAAAAAGGATGCTGAATAGGAAGAATATGATAATATTTGACAAATACTTCAGAGAGGGCTACAATGCAGGTGATGAGGAAGCATTAATTGGTGATGTTAAAAAACATAGTCAAAAATTAGCAGTTGAGACATTTCATTAGAAGAATGAGAGTTTTTGTTATATAGTTTAAACCTTGTTACATAGTTTTGAAATATTAGATTGCCTGATAGATCCTGAACCTTTAATTAAGATGACCTATATTGTTTGAAATCATTAACTATCCATGAACCTCAGTGATGGAAGAACATCATTCAGATCCCATGATTCAGTAGGGAGTTATCTGCCTCCTTTGCCCAACTCTAATACACTGTTAATACACACACACACACACACACACACACACACACACACACACACAGAGGCGGGAAGGGAGGAAGAAAGGAAGGAAATTCTTTATTTATGCTTTCTAAAACATTGTAATGTCTTTAAACCGTCTCTTTTTTATCAGTATTAAGATTTTTGTTAATGATTTAATTGATTTTAACTTGTGATTGGAGGAAATGTCCAACGTGACCATGCAGTTTCTCATTTTTCCAATATTAATTCATTGTATCCTAAGTCTACATTGTTTCTTAAAAATGTTTATAAAATTTATCTGGCCTTCATACATCTATTAATTGATAAATTTTGCAGGGCATTTTGTCCATATACGTTTTCTCTAAAGTGTGTGTGTGTGTATGCATATAAAGAACTGTGCAAATAAATATCTAAATCCTTGAATCCCAAATCAAATGATTCAAAAGTCAGATGTGGCTTAAAAGGGTAGAACTACAAGTGATTAAAGTTCATCCACATTTACTCTTTTCCTCATCATCCAACCCAATTTAAACTCAATTTCAAATGACAAGGTACCTCTTGTTTCAATCTTTATTGCCATTTGTATACGATGGATCAAAAATATAGCTGCAGTTTGACAGAAAACTATCAGTTCTATGGACTGGTTTGTTTTTGTTTTGCTTTATAATGAAATAAGATAAAAGTATTTTCTGTCTGCTGGGCAAGAAAACTGACTTAAAAGCATTATTGGAACTATCTGTGGAAGAAGTAATGGGGAAAGTAGTACACTGAAAGGCACTGTAAGGTGACCCATTGCTGAAAACAAAGGTGCCCTTGGACATTTCTCCCTGTTGCTACATTAGATCTGTCAGCTTAAATATTTCATAATTCAGGGATGTGTAGTACAGTGTCAAATAGGAGTCAAGAACGCACAAGTGCATTGTATTGCTTATCATGGGATCTTATTTTTGCTTTGGGAGACTTGTCGGAGATATAAACAAATGATTCTAATGTGGTACCTGCTAAACTACGTGCATCACAAGGACCTTAACTAGCATACATGAATATAGTTGCTTTCTATGTAACTATTTGTGATCATTGTCGTGTCTGATATGTACTGTTACAGTATTTAAGCTACTTAGAGTAGGGTTTTGAAAGAGGTCCTTCTTTTTCCATCAACCAGAGGGCCTGTGAAGAAGGCTTGTAATGAATTAGGATGATAGGATAATACAGAGTGCTTTATTTTGATGAAGGTTTGAGAGCAGCACCCTTCAAAGTTTTTTTTTGTGAAGCAATACAGACTTCTGCATATTGTAGGGGGCGTGCATAAGCGCACCAACGTGCCTACTGTCCCTGTCCTATTGTTTCTCTTATTCTTTTATTTTTCTTATATGTACCCATTTCATGTATTCACAACTATGTATACACTTATACTTATTATCTTGTAAACAATTGGCAAATCAAATAAATAAATAAATATGGAATTAAACAGAAACTTTCCAGAGGTTCCTCTCATCTAGACCTTGGTAAAAGGCAATGCTTTCTTCTCCATTTTGTAAATAATACAGAAGGGCTTTCAGGTAATGCAAAGAGTTTTGGTGGGTTGAAATCCATTATCTTTTTCATTGGACAAGTTCCCATCCATGGTGCACAGCTCCTACTTAGGTCAAATCTAGGTTGCATTGCACTGAGGATGAGCTTTTTATTGACATATAAGCAATGTGTGGGTGAATGATAGGTAATCTTTGTCTTTGGTATATGGCACTGATGCTATAGGCCAGGGGTGTCAAACACAAGGCCCGCGGGCCAAATCCGGCCCGCCAGACCTCGTCTGATGGCCCGCGGTGCCGCCGCCAGCCTTGCAGCCTCCCCCTTTTTTTTTTTCAATGAATTTACTCCGTGCCTGCACGGAGTAAATTCATTTTAAAAATGGCTCAAGTTAAAAAAAACAAAAAATTACTTACCTTCCGGCACCTGGGCCGACTTCTTCCTGCCCCGCACTGCTCCCTGGGTGTCGGACATGACGTCATCACGTGACGTCCGCCCAACATCTCCAGGGATCAGAGAAGCGCGCGGACGCCGCGGAGAGGAGCAAGAAGAAAGAAGTAAAAGAAAGAAAGAAGTAAAAGGTAAGTAAAGTAAATGGAGGGGGCAGATCACGCATCACTGATGATAACCTCCATGCTGTTTTGCGGATTGCTACAGCACAAGACCTAACGCCAAACATCGATGGACTGACCTTAGGAAAACGATGTCAGCCATCTAGTCAGTAAAGTTAAAAAAAAGGTAATGCCTTGTGTTTTCCATATGTTTAATAAACAGTGTTTGGCAATATTTGTATGTTTAAAAAAAAATTAATGTTTGTTACCAAAAAACATTTTTCAATACATTGTACAATAATTGTACATTTGAATATCTACTTGTCATTATTCTGACTATGTTTCTGCTTTCAGAGCTAGTTATTACTTACATTATTACAAAAAACAGTAATAATTGAATGCAGTGACATTAATTTATGATAATAAAGAGTGGACACATAGACCTACAGATACAACCGGCCCTTTGATGGGGACCAAACTGCTGATGCGGCCCCCGATGAATTTGAGTTTGACACCCCTGCTATAGGCTAACACCACCAAATCATTAAAGTCAGATAATAGGAGACAAATCTATTTCTCAGTCATTGCAGTCCAACATGTGCATGTGAAAACAGGATGCAAAGCTGTACATTACATACCTTAGGCATATGAACTTTAGGGTCATTGTTTAACCCTGCAAGATCATTGATATATCGGCTAAATAGGAATGCACAAAGCGTGCAGCATGAGAAGATGTTATTTGTACTATAGGGTGGAGCTGTCTCTCTCAGAGACTAGTGATATATTTCTCTCTTTTGCTAAACTTTGACAAAGCAATATGTGTGGCATTTCCATCTGGGTCAGGAAATGACAAGGATGAACAGAGTTATCCAGAAGACCTCCAAAGTGGTAAATAAGGGAGGGAGGAAGATTACCAAAAATGGAAAAGTACAATATTCTAAAAATACTTGCTCATTTTACTTTACATTCTTAAATAAAACACTAGAAGGATTTAATGTCTTTGAAATTGCCTTGGCTTGTGTGAGCTCAGGTTCAATTTTCCTCCTCAGAGAAGAGATACTTTCCCATTATTTTGCTATTGAAATTATTGTAATTTGAATAAGGTTATCTCAAGACATTGTGCTGCCTGAGCCAATGTTAAAAATAAGGCATCATTATTATTTTTTTGCACTTCTAGCAAAATCACAACTGAGAAGGCAAACTAGTCAATATCTGCAGTATCTAGGGGGTATCTTTGCTTCTTTAGATGGCTATTTCTATACACAGTTGACAGATCAAACTGACAGATTTGACTCTGACTCTCCTGAGGACGGGGTAGGGTTAAGTGTCTTCCCTAAAGCCTGAAGGAAAAGTCCATATCCTAAAGAGATGATTTTAGAGATGCTTTCCTTGAGAGACTTTGATCTTCTTGATTGACCTCAGTGCTCCCAGGCAAAATACTATTTTGCTCTTCTTTATTACAGGAATAACTATATATTGTTCACTTTCATTTTTGGTTCCATATTTTTTAAAAAAATGCATGCATTTTTGAATGCATTGCTTTTACTGTTGGCAGCCTGTGCACAATTTTCTTGCTTGCTTGTTTATTTGTTTATTATTTGAGATTCCAGCAGTCCTTATGCTAAGGAGGGTAAATGCAGTTTTTTCCTAATATTCTCTGGTAGCATGTCCACTTTGTTATCTATCTTCATCTCCATCTCCATTTCCATCTATATAATTTCTCTCTCTCTCTCTCTCTCTCTCTCTCTCTCTCTCTCTCTCTCTCTCTCTCTCTCTCTCCCTCTCTCTCTCTCCCTCTCCTCTCCCTCTCCCTCTCCTCTCTCTCTCTCTCTCTCTCTCTCTCTCTCTCTGTGTGTGTGTAAGTGTGTGTGTTTTAAACTTCAAGCACAACATCTTTTGCTATGCTTATGCATTTCAGGTCTCTCAAAATGGTTTTTGTTATGTTATGTTATGTTATGTTATGTTATGTTATGTTATGTTGCGTTACGTTACGTTACGTTATGTTATGTTATGTTATGTTATGTTATGTTATGTTATGTTATGTTATGTTATGTTATGTTATGTTATGTTATGTTATGTTATGTTATGTTATGTTATGTTATGTTATGTTATGTTAAAGAGTTATGTTATGTTAAAATTATATAAAATTCCATATGGGATCAAAAGTTCATCCAACCCTACTTATATGATAAAAACATATAGGAGATTACAAGACAATGATCACCCTTGGGACTGAGTATTTGGAGGCAAAATGATCAAAGAACAATTAAAAAGAGATCTAATCCTATGAAAATAGTTGAATGACCTAAAGATTAACATTTTCAGAAATAAAAGGAAGGAATTTACAGTTAGTTTATTTGACCAGGGTTAAAATTGGACATATTTTTATGAATTTCTGACAATCCTTAGGGACATTTTGTTCATCTCAGATGGAACAGTCAATGTTTTGTCTCCTTATAGATAAAAAATAGGTTATGGGGAAAAGAAATACCTATTTGTAACCTTGTAGGTGTGAAGAGCTACAGAACTTGTTTTTACTTATGATGAAGTTTGTAAATAACTTCTTTATATATTTATTTTTCTTCATTTTACTCTTTCCTTCTTTTTTTACTCTGTCTTTTGACTTTCTCTTATTTTAGTTTGGAGAGAGGGGGGAGAGAGAGAGAAGGGAAGGGGAAGCGGGGAGAGCGAGGGACAGATTTACTTTTACTAAATTTATTCTCTCCCAGCATTTTCATGGCCCAATTTAAGTGCTCATTATTTGTAGTACTCAATATAAGAACACTTGGCATAACTCCACTCTGCCCTGCCCTAGACATATATACAGTACCTCCTACCAATTTTGTTTTAATGACCTCGGCCACAATATGGTCTCTCATGCTGAGTGTGAATGTCTGCAGCAAGAAAGTCTTCATCTACAGCTGTGCAAACAGTTGGTCTTCATGAGCATTATTAGGGTCACAGCTCATGTGTCAAGATGGCATGACTTTACTTGTGTAGATATTCATGTTGAATTTGCAAATATTTGCAAAAGCTGCTATTTATTTGGTTGAGCTCTCCAGCATAAACGTAAAGGATTATCAGAAGTTTTTGTCCATTTGGAATAATGAAAGCCGGAATGGACTTCCTATAGCAAAGCAGTGATCATTTCACAAGTTCTGATGAAGAAGGATGATTCTGAACAAAAATGCCAGAACAATTGAAAAGATGTCATGGTTCAAAGGAATAAATCAAAAGCAACTTATGCCTTCAATATCTTCATATTTAAACATATGTATATTATATTTTTAAAAAGTTTGAGGACAAGAAAATAGATGCTTAAGATCTTTCATGTTCCTTACTTTGAGGAAAAAATTGTATAGTGTTATGTGAGTTATCTAGCATATGTGGAATTACAATTCAAAATATAAACAGGATTGAACAGCACAATATGATGAAATCTATATGAACCCTAAAGCAGATTTAAGGCATATGTCAACTGACAATTTCTAATGTATTGAGAAAAACTGAAACAAGCTTTTTGTCTTGATAGAAATCTTTGAAGCTTCCTTGAGTTCAGTGGGGTTATGTCAAGCAACATATTCTAAAAAATCTCATTTTACGTATATTCATGACAGTGTTCAAAGAAGTCAAATCTGGAATTAAAATAGCTATTTGGAAGGAGGGGAAAAAAACCTATCAACCTTCAATCCAGGATTTCAAATGAAAAACATTAAAGAAAACAAATCAATCACAAAAGCAGACTTATTCCTAAGGGTAAGAAAAGCAAATTTCTACTAGAACAGTGTTCCCTTGCACATACAAAATGCCAGTTTCCTGAAGGCTTTCAATTGATTTGATATTTCAGAAGTTAATCTAACCCATATTTCAAAGTTTTCTGCTTCTTTATTAAGTAGCCCTTCTTCCTGAAACTGGTACTAGGAACCAGGAAGATAATAGCAAGATGTCCTATGCAAAAAAAAACATGATAAAGCAATAGAAATGCTTCAACTAATCCCTTTTAAATGGATTGAGAAACAGTTAATTAAATTCGAGGTGTTTTTTTTTGCTTCATGGTATTTGAATGCAATAAGAGCTGAATATATCTCATCATTTTCACTGTACAAATAGCCACAATGAAGCATATGCTTCTTTTAAACTTTCAATATAAAATGGGGGACTTTGAATTATTTATTTATTTGTTTGTTTATTTAGTCAAACATGTACAAGATAACAAGAATAGGTATGAACATAAACATGAACAAAGGAAGTAAATACAGATAAATGGGGACAATAAGACAGGGACAGTAGGCACGCTGGTGCGCTTATGCATGCCCCCTTTAAGGACTTCTTAAGAATGGGGTAGGTCCACAATAGACAGTTTGAGGTTGAAGCTGTGAGGGGTTGAGGCTGTAACAACAGAGTCAGGTAGGTTGTTTCAGGCATTGACCACTCTGTTACTGAAGTTGTATTTACTGCAATTGGATTTGGAACGGTTTACCTTGAGTTTGTATCGGTTGTTTGCCTGTGTATTATTGTGATTGAAGCTGAAGAAGCCATTGACAGGCAAGATGTTATAGCAGACAATTTTGTGAACTATGCTTAGATCGGACTGCAGGTGGCACAGTTCCAGATTGTCCAAGCCCAAAATTTCAAGTCTGGAGGCATAGGGAATACTATTGTGAGTAGAGGATGTATTACCATGCTGTAATAGGATCTCATCAATGATATTATCTTCTTTCCAACATATCCAAAGATTATATCCAGAAAATATAGGGAGGGGGAAATATCAGACTGATAATTTCAATTATAGGAGACACTTTGTGTGATGACTCAGAGTGTAACACAAATGTAACAAAATCCAAAACATAAATAAATGTCCTTTATTGCCTCCAACTTGGCCCCACTGTTCAATAATACTCAGTTGGAGATAAAACGTACTCAAAAATAGTCTTCAAAAGAAAGCAATACAGTCCAAATTTAATGAGCAGATAGAGGTGAAATAAAAAACCAAACAAACTACAATGATGAAATGTCCACAACAGAACAGGATAAGTATTTACCAAATTCAAGGAGATAACAAAGCACAGTCTGTTGGAAGGACACCAACCAAGGTAACTTCAGACCAAAATAAAACATGCTTGCTTCTGGAAACCTGTGTTATAACTGTCTCTCTTATATACTCATCTCCCCAGCTATAACCAATGAGGAGTATCATGGCCGCTTCCTCTTTTGCAAGCCAAGTTGTTGCCTTCTCCTTTCCTCCCTGCATGTCCTAGGATGCAGAGGGGATGGACCTGGTTCTTCCTCTGACTGCCCAGCCGGCTCAGCCCTTCTGCAGCCTCCTCCACAACATCCAGAGCCACACCTTCACTCCCTGTTGGCTGTTCCTGCTCTCCCTCAGAGTCAGACTCTACCAAGGTCATGACATTTTGGTTCAACAGGAAAAAAAAGTTATAAAAGAGATTGTAATTCAGTGGTTTATAAGAAAATAAATATTGCTCAGGAAAATCTGAGCTTGTGACATTTGGAATGAAATGATATTTACATAATAGCTGTGACGATTTCTCAGTAGTAAATACTTTTGAAATATTTTCAAAATAAATAATCCATTCATACTTAGGGAAGTTTTGTACTTTGATTTATCACTGATATATTTATTTATTTGACAAATTTAAATAGTCATCCAATTCAAACATATGCAATTCTGGGCAGCTTACAATGCTTAAAATCTCCACTGCATAATAAAAAAACCATTAAAAAAATCCCACTCCACCCCCATGGCAGCAACAATTCAATCAAATCTGATCTCCATTCATGATCTCCAGAGTTGATGATGGAATTATGTTTTTAGGACATTTTAGAAAAACTGCCAAGTAGGGGCCAAATAATTGTTGGAGGAAATGACATTCCATTGAGAAGGGGTCACTACCAAGGGCCTTTTTTGTGGTCCCATCAGTTCACAACAGCTAAGTCCTGGTTCAGAAATCTTGGTGAGATCATATGCTATCATTGCTAGGGCTCAACTCCTGAAAAAGTGTCATACCAACCTGTACAGCATCATTGACCATGAGTTAAATACTGGAAAGAGGAGAGAAGTGGTAGATTGTCTGGAAGAGTACTTCTGGATTAGAGATCTACTCAAGAATATCCTGTAGTCCCCAAGAAAATCAGCTATGGTTGGTTGAACACTAGGAGTGACTGTGATGAAACACACACACACACACACAACCTGAGAAATGTCTTGCTTATGAAAGCTGTACCTTCAGGACATTTCTTTGGTCATCTTACTATCTGATTTCTGTTAGATTCATAGTAATGTTTTGCTGCTTCTTATATGTATTGCAACTGATTCCTCAATCCTTGAACAATATCATTGTCTACTGACCAGTCTCTTAACCTCAAACTGTTGTATACACAGTAAGACGGTTGTGATTTAAAGTCAGTCTGGCTCTTCTAAAGTTGCCCTCCAGGTAAAAATGACCATGAATGCAACCTTCCATTCCAGAATTAAATCTAGACAGAAGTCTACAAACAAACAACTTATCCAAAACTAGGACAATTTTTTACCACTTTGTATGTTTGGTATAATTTCTTTTTCTGATTTCTTCAACCATGGCATTTTGGGGAAAGAAAGATGGCTTATGAACCAAGAGATAGCAGACCAGTTTACCTAATGGCTGCTGATCTAGCTGAACAAGCTAATTGTATTTAGTAGAAAATGTAAATATTTTCTACTTCCAAGAATTATAGAACTGGAAAGGATATTTAAAGCTTTGATTCCAATGCTTTCTCACTTCGGGAATTTTAATAAAAAGAACGCAAGGCTGTTACCCCTGAATTTGGTGCTTATAGATCACTTAAGATCACTATTTGGTCTCTGAGCTCTAGAATTATATAGAACAGGTCTTGATACTCTTTTACATGTCATACCTTCATTTATCTCAGTTTCATGTCAGAGAACTCGGTCTTTGATCCTATTTATCCTATTGGATTGTTATTTTATTTTGTTGTTCAAATCTGAGTCCAGGATCAAGTGAGATGTCCATAAAATCTAGAGCAGGGGTGTCCAACCTTGGCAACTTTAAGACTTGTGGACTTCAACTCCCAGAATTCCTCAGCCAGCTTTCTGGGAGTTGAAGTCCACAAGTCTTAAAGTTGCCAAGGTTGGACACCCCTGATCTAGAGTATCACTATTTTTTATGAACACAACTCTTTTTTTTCATCAAAAGATCATCAAGCTATATACTAAAATTTGGCAAAGGTGATTCCTACTTTTGGGACTATGATTGGTACAGGTTTTATCACAACAAAGTTAAATATTTTTTCATATAAAAATGCAAGGAAATTCATTAAAAAAAACCTATTCTTCTTGTATCAAATTTAGTGTAGGAGATCAGCATCAACCACTACCTTGTCTGGAAAAAAAATGTCATTCCATTCAATGAAAAGCAAAACCTTATTTCTGATTTCCCCACATTAGATTATAATATGACAAAAATCCATTGTTCCCTTATTTTTTAATAAAAATCAAATAAGGTTGGACTTAGGGGATTTCTAGAGTTTTGAATTGGGCAACCTCCTATAAGATAGTCTTCACACAGACACAGAGACACACAGAGACACACAGACACACACACGCACATGGAGAGGGGGGAGGGAGGGAGGGAGAGTGTATGTGAGAGAGCAAGAGAGAGCGCTTTATGTAACTAAAGAACAGGGAGGGAACATGACTTAAAATGAGGGCAGGAAGTTATAAATCAATGTTTTATATTACCAAAGCATCTGTTACATTCCACATATCAAAGTTAATTCTTCAGACTGGCTTGGGATTTTGAAAACATACCAGTGTCAATTATTATGATTAAGGTTATAATGATCAGCATCCTTATAAATGCTGTAATCTTATCTACATCTTCCTCCCCTTCAGAGCAAAGTGAAGAAGTAGCTGACATACCCAATAAAAATTCAGTGAGATTTTAAAGCCTGTCTATTAGGTAAGACTATTTCACACCTGCTCCCTTTTGTCACTTTGTTTGTTGTCAATGAAAAAAAAAAGTTTTTCAAAGAGTGTTTTCAGAGGGAATTATTATGACACATTTCATTACCTTCTGTGAATTGGATGGTTCTGTCTTTGTTGAATATCCTTGTCCTCAGTCCAGACTTTATTGGGCAGCAATAAAGCTTAATAATTGAGCTAATCCTATGACACAGAAGATGCTAGCTTAGCTCAATTGATAGCAAAAGCACAGCCATAATACTGAGTGGACATACAAGTGGTCATCCTCAATTCAAAGCCCAGAAATCTCTTAAACAATTTGAAGATGAAGTCAATCTGTTTTATGAGCAATGAATGATTATGCTAACATAAATCATCTACCTATAATTTTAGCATAACAGTTGGAGTGTTTTCTGACATTGCATCACTATTGCTTTTTCATTAATTTATTTATTTTTAATGGAAATGAGAATATGTTGCAAGACATTTGGAAGAATCACTGCATATACTAGAGAGTGGAAAGCAACAATAAGTTCCTGATTTTCTCCTGCAAGACTAGCTAAACCGGTTTAAAATTAAATTACAGCACAAAAATCATGCAGTAGCTTATTTCCTTCCTGCAACTTATAAATATACTTTCCAAATTGAAATGTCACATGTTGTTTGTTTATGTTGTGATTGTAAGCACCTTTATTACTTTACACTGTCAAAAATTCATAAAAAAGACATCTGATAAAACAACAAGTTAACAAGCCATGAATCATTCTCAGTAAGTATTTTTGTATACCAAGAAACAAAGAGTCTTGAAAAATTTAATCTTTGTGAATTGCAGTGTCAGCTGCTAATGGGACCAATACTCTGGGGATTGTTGTGGAAGTCAAAACTGAGTAATGCATGAGTGATTGTGCTACTTAAAAGTTAGCTTAATCATTTTTCAAAAAATAGTTCTTTGTCTAAGAACTATATCAAACTATATTTTGCAGTAGTTTGTGAAAACAAAACAAAAAGAATAAGGCCGGACCTTGGATAGCATCCAAGAAGCCATATGGTATATCTCAGTGGTGGCTAACCTTTTTGTGCCAAAAATTGTGCATGCACCAGTGTGCATGCACTTGCATGCCAGCACCCAGAATGCAATGTACACGCCCCTCCCCATGCCCCTGCGCATGCGTGTGCAATCCCCCCCCACCGCCTTACCCACACTGCGCCTCACAGCTGATTTTTCGGCTGGTTTGAGGCCTTTTTTCGGCCTCCCAGAGGCTTGGAAAAAGCCTCTGCAAAGTTTTTCAGACTGAATTATAGGCCCGTTTCATCACTTCCAGTATTACAGGAAGTGATGAAACGGGCCTATAATTCATCCTGAAAAGCCTTGCAGAGGCTTTTTCCAAGCCTCTGGAGGCCAAAAAAGGCCTCAAACCAACTGGGGGAAAAAATGAGTTATGAGGCGCATGCATGCACAATGAAGTTAACTTTGCCTGCAGCTCGCATGCCAGCACAAATGGCTCTGCATGCCACTTGTGAAACACATGCCATAGGTTTGCCATCACAGGTTTATCTGATCTTTACCTGAAAGGAGAAAAGGCTGGGAGGGAGGGAGGAGCAAGTGTTGACCTTAAATGGGAAATTTAATTTCAGATTTATGCTCCCTTATCAAATTATTCACATCCATGGGAAAGGAAAGGAAAACAATTAAGTACATACTGTAAATATGTCAGGAGAGGTGTCACAACTGGAGGACCAAGAGAAAAATTTAGAACAGTATTTGATTCATTCTAAATTATTTTTACCCACGATAAAAATAATGTCTTAAAAATATGTCAGAAAGGATATCAAGTTCAGTTCCTCCCTAAAAACTAACTGCCAGTCTGTGACTAGCAGAGAGCTGGGAAAATTGGAGGCTCTAATGTTTAATCAGTGATCAGTGGGGCAATTGCAGTATTGAATGAAAAATCTGTATTAAGGGAATAAATTACATTTTAAAATATAAATACTCAAATGTATATTTAAAAATGAATGAAAAAGTGGGAATAAGCCGAAGAAACACAAGTGGTACTGAGCAGAAATAAGACGGCTGATTTAAGAAATAAACAATGGGGCAACTCAGAGCTGAGAGCAACTGGGATGGTAAACTATAGAAAGAATATAGCTGAGTTTGAGCAATACAGGGTATAAGAAAATATTTATTGAATTGATTATGACTAAAAAAAGATATAGCTGAGACTTACTGATTGCCCATTGTATGTGATTCAGTGACCATTTTTTGTAGACTAAGCATTAAGCTGTTACAAAAACTATAGGTGGAATATAAACTAGACCATTTTCAAGTGAACAAACTGCAAGAACTAACAGGGAATGGTATCAGAATTGGATTTGATCAAGGAATTTAATAGAGATGTCCTGAAACATAATTCTCCTGCCAAAGCATGTATTTGGATAGCCCAAGATCCCAAGAAGCAAAGAAGAAAAATAAGTTTTTCTTTTTTATTTTTGAATAAAGTTTTATTGAGTTTTAACAAAACAAATAAAACATCTTATTTGAGTACAGCATCATTCCGGGTTATCACATTTCCATACAGACACAATTTCATATGCATATTCATCTTATGTATTCAACTTCATATCTTATTACTCTTTTTCCAACTTCTCACTATTTCTCCCTTTACTTCTCTTAATTTTCTTTTATGGTTATCTCATTTTCTTCTTATTCAATTGTATTTCTTTTTCCTAAATTTCTATATCTTTTTATTCATTGTACTTATACTTTCGTCTGTCTTGTTTACAATTTCATATGTTCTCTTCCAACATTCTTAAGAAGCAAAATTCCCCTTATGATTGCCAATCAAAGTGCAACACCTTTGAATCTTATTGTTATTATCATATGAAATCTCATTAAACATTGAATTTGTGCATTCTAAAATTATAACATTCAAATTTCTAATATCTATTTTATATCGTGTAGATCTCATCATTCAGACTCTCCTCGGTACTTCCCCTTGAAAATGTAAAAAGAAAAATTCTAAAAACATAGCAAAAACAATGTTTATATATATATAAACATTAGTAAACAAAATAGTTATTCAAAATCATTCTTGTACTGGTATGAACCTTGTACATCTTTCACATTTCTTTTCAATATCTATCAATCTTTGAGAACAATTGAAATGTTTCCCTCCATTCTGCATTATTACTTAAGTGTTAATAAGCATACCATTGGATAGTCATACAGTTTTATCTTATAAATTATTTACTATTAATAAGCAAAATAATTATTCAAATTCATTCTAATAACTGGTATAAATTTCCCTATAAATCTTTCACATTTCTTTTCAATATTTTATCAATCTTTAGAAACAATTGCAATGTTTCCCTCTCTTCTTTATTATTGCATTAATTATAAATAAACATACCATTACATAACAATACAGTTTTATGTCATAGATTATTTACTTATTTCATTTCTAACTCATTACAGTATTCTACTGTCACAACACTATCTTTTGTACCCTTGCAGAATCCTTACTTTTAACTTAATTTAACCATTGTCTCTGTGTTTTCTAGATGAGCAAATACCTTTAATCCTAGTACGTTTCCCCTTTTTCTTTATTTCCTGTTTTTGTCCCTCATAAGTTCTTTCCCTTTCTATCTTTCCCCTTTTTTCTCATCCCTTTTTTATACCCTTCTCTCTCTAATTTTCCCTTCTGTAGTTTTCCTTTCTGCTTCTCCTTGCTGTTATACTCCTTTTTCAGACTTTTTTTTTTTTTTGGCTGTTCCCTTTGATCTCAAATTTTTAACTCCTTTCCCGCTTTTTCCCCTTATTACCACACTTTGCATTATTTGATCATTGAAAATGGCTTCAAAAAGAAGAAGTTTTTCTATTGCTGCTGCCTTAAGAAACAAAGTGGAGATAAATAGACAATTATGTAATCATGTCCTACTATGCTTGTACCCTATTGGTATTCCTGCCTGACAGCAACCTGGCATATATTTGCTTGCCACTAAAGGAAATACAGCAGCACTTAAAGGAAAAAGTCAGGGGACTGGAACACTGAATGGTCACAAAGACATTTCAAAAAGGAATGAAGACAGATCAAATCAAACAACACAGACACTAAAATAGAATCGACAAACAGAAGAAGTCTACATAAACAACAACAACAAAAAGAGTGAGCTGAGGGGACAAGAGTAACAGTCTAAAAACAAAAAGAAAACAGAACGCTGCTGAAATAGAAACAACTTTCTTTTAGCTAATTATAAATTTAACTGTGAGTCCAGGGTTACAACATTACTCTCCTTTTTCTATAATCTTTCCTGTCTAATCAGCCAAATAATAAATCAAAAGTTTTTGGCAAAAAATCCATAAGGAGTTTCCAATCAGTAATAAATATACTCATTGTTTTTTTTCTCTAATCAAAGAAGTCAATTTGGTCATTTTAGGAAGTTATATTATCGTTATATTTCTCCATTGTCAGTGTAGTTTTCATCTTTGCACATCCAATAATCTTGATTCAGTGATAATATACAGAATTGAAGTCCTATGACTTTTTTTTCTAACTGTTTGTCCATCAAACCCCCAAGAAATGATCTTGAAACTTAACACTGAAAGACAAATACTGAATGTGATTTAATAGGTCAACAGGAGACTTAATAGGATTATGGTTGGAAAACTGTATTTGAAGGATATCATTTGTTTAAAAAGTTTGGAAGTGTTGAGTTAGATGATAAAAATAGCACCACATACAGAAAAATACAAGTGATATGGTCTTTTCAATACTGTAGAGAGCAACTTAAAAAACTCTATATAACAATTTTGCTTGACTTAAAAATTTAAAATGCTTGAAAACAAAATGCTAACAAAATTGATAGAAATGCATCATGCAGAACAAATTTGTATTTCTGTCTGCTCTCTGCTGGTATGGCTGGATGGCTTTTACTAACTGTAAAGAATAATGTTTGTTACTTAAGATATGTAGAATATTGCATCATCAACATATTCCATCCTGAAACAGCCTTTGATTTTATCAGGTTTTATCCTTTCTATAAAAACCATTTCCTTTTTATGTTGCTGAAGTAGACTGATTTTGAACTTGGGTTATTTGGAATTTGGACCACTTCTGATATATTTGAAAAATATGTTCTGATAGTAAAATATGTCCAATGAGAAGAGCCATTCTAAAGTTGGAGTAGAAAATTGGGGTAGGGGGAAGTTGATAGAATCATCTGACATTGGCTACATTTTTCACATATAGCTGTTACTAAATAGTGTTGATGAGAAATTAGCATCTTTCTTAAAGAGCCAGAGGCTCAAATTGAAATGTTGAGCAAGATGTTGAAAAGTTCTCTTCCAGTATTAAGAAATCTGTTGCATCACAGATTTTTGGTAATTGCTACTATTGTTCCTGGTTTTTTATTTGCATTTTTTAAAACACCCTTTGCTAAATTTTCTGCCCCCTAGAAAAGCTGATACCAATCAGCCTAAACTATCTCCCATCAATGTTTGTGATCTAGGTAGCGGGAAATGAACAAAGGTAAGAGATCTGAGTTTTCTAAGGCTGGGACACTAAATATGTGATTTATTTATCATATGGCACATTCACATCACATTTTGTTAAAGACAAGACAAATTCAAAATATGAAATATAGAATCTAAAATATTACAAAAGAATATGTAGATTACAAGTGTGATTTATTTTATTTTTGCTTCAGGAAAATCAGCCAGGAAATCAGCATGGTCTCCATTATGGGATCTATTTTAGCACTCTATTTTGGATAGTTTGTTTTTCTACCCCATAGTTACAATTTGGTGATACTATTTTTCCCCACTTATCGACTCTGTACATCTATCATGGCCTGTGTGAATTCTGTTCACTGTTGTCCATATTGCATGGGGCTAGTCAAAAAACAGCATTTCAAATGTTTTGAGTTGTGTGCATTTTGTCAAGCAAAGCTTGGAATGGTTCAAATGTTCTGTAAGAGTAGAATTCATATATTTAGTATCACATCATATCATACCAAACATGTAAGTCCTATTCTTACAGAACCTTTGAACCATTCCCAACTTTATTTTGACAGAACACAGACAACGCAAAACATTTGAAATGCTGTTGTTTTCATCTGAACTCAAAACATAATTACCATTCTATTTCATATCCACCTATCCTATAGGGAGGCTGATACTGGACCAACCAAAGAAAAATAATTAGGCATGTCTGAGTTTTCTCCACTTTTTCTAGAAAAAAATGGAGAAGTCAACACTTTTAATTTCTCTCCTTTTTTGGCCTCTGAAGTTCACAAGGATATGACTCGAGATACAATATCAGTGAAGTGAGAGAATGTTACAATCTGTTCTCCTGGGGAGTGATATTAAGTGGGCTTTCTGTATAAAAGAGCCTATCTCAGTAGTGCATTGCAAAGTGAAAATGAGGTTATGGGTTCTTTTTCAGATTTAAGGTAAGAGAAAGAAGATAATTGTGCTTGGAAATACTGCTACATTTCTGTCAGTTCTTGGATCCAGCTCTAAAATGAAGAGAATTATAATATTTTCTTAATAAGCATGCATAACATGCCCTTTACTTAATTACTGTTTTTTAATGGAGATATGAAATATTGAGTTAATGAGTAAAGGTAGACCAGCTCTTTATAGCACGTGGGTGTACAGTAGCTTTGTTTCATCCTGTACTCTTTGAGGGCACAAGTTCATATCATGGCTTCACTATTGACAATAGTGACATTTCTACTGCCAAGTTAACCTAACCCTTTGCTTATTTTCTGCAGTGTTTATTGGTTTTCTCCTATTTCTTCCCAAATATGATAGCATTCAGTCCCATGTGAGTTTTAAATTCTACAGATGGGAAAAGGCCAAATTACCTGAGAAAGAGAAGCATTCTGCAGCCAAATGAAAAAAGAAACCCCCAAATGTAAGAGGCACGAAGGCAGAAAAAACATACGGTTCTATAATGCATGTAACCTTACAAGTATCTCTGTAACATGTAATAGGTGCCCCCAAAGCATTGACATCTGTTTCAAAATAATAAAGGAAAAGATTGCATTTCAGATTCCTAGAGCTGCTTCCAAGTTCTGGGAACTGGCAAATTATACAAAATGTTGAACTTATCTAACAAGATGGTGAAAGTTTCCTGTGGTAATGAACTAAAGTTTAGGGAAAGAAGATTTCATATAATCTCTGAAAAGTGACTTGTTAAATTCTAAGGAGGAGTTACAGAGAACATTTCATTTTTCCCAAATTTTGCTCAGCTTAGATTCAGGCAGTCCGTCAGTCAATGTATATCTTGCCTCGATACTACCTTCCTAATATAAAAATAGAGATTTTACTATAATGATTTAAACATAAACATGGCTTAAATATAAAGGAGGCTAATCCTATGTACTCAGTGGTAGGATTCAAATAATTTAATAACTCTGCCCTAATTATTTCTTCCAACAACCAGTTCACCAAACTGCTCAGAAAGTTAACAACCAGTTCTACCAAACTGGTGCAAACTGGCTGAATCCCACCAATGTATGTACTAGAGCTAGTCTGACTATTGCTAGAATCCCACATAGTTTCCTATAAGCTTATTTATCATTTTTTTCCAGTAACTTCCCTTAATTTGGTGTTCAAATAATACAGATATGCTCTTGATTCATTGTACCAGCTATTCCCCACAATCCATATTCCAGTGCTACCAGTCACTCAGTTAGACAACTATGAGCAAGTCTTCTTCAGTCCTCCATTTCTAAGTTTATATTTGAGTGCTTTGATTGTTAGCAGTTGTACATATGTACATATGAAGAAAAAAACCATATATATTTCTTGTTTTGTGCAAATAGTTGTGAATGCATTGTACAGGCAAGAACTTGTATTTTTCATCATCCAAAATATGCATTTTTCCAATTTATTATATCTATGCTTCTTTCTATAATTTGCATATGAAGAAGGAGTATGCATTTAAGTAAGTCTTCTATGCAAGCTTCCTTACATAATCTATTATTAGTAAAAAAAAAAAAATACAGGTAGTATTTGGGAAATAAAACAGGACTGTGGCACTATCTCTTTTCATCTCTACCTTTATCTAATGGTATAAAGGCAAATACTACATGATTTAGGATGTGTTGTCTATCATGATTATAAATTAGTTTCAATCCAAAATTTCAATCCAATATGTTTTAACTTAATTTTATCCTTATTCTTTAATGACATAGAATAATTTTCAAAACTTGGCTTAGCTATCTTGAGTAATTCTACAGAAATAACTATGATGGATTTCAGCTGGCAATATAGAAGTCTTTCCTAAGTGATTTTATAGTTTTTTTTCTTTATACTGCAACATTAATTACTATAATTTGTCCAACTGTTAGAATTGCTAGTGTAATGTACTCTTAAAGTTGCAATAAGTTTATGTCATCAGCCTCAGTAGATATTTGAAGATTACAGGCTATGGGGGAGGGGAGGGGAAAGAGAGAGAGGGAATTTTACAAGGAATAAGAAAAGAAAAAAAGTTATTTTGTATATAACTTATTTGAAGTAAAATATAACGGCAACTATATATTTTAGTCCCATCATTTATCAAGCACAGAAGATTTTGCCCATTGTTCGCAAGCTTTCATATCT
This sequence comes from Notechis scutatus, assembly GCF_049901735.1. Taxonomy (NCBI): domain Eukaryota; kingdom Metazoa; phylum Chordata; class Lepidosauria; order Squamata; family Elapidae; genus Notechis; species Notechis scutatus. Next base: position 155,677,807 of record NC_142011.1, on the reverse strand, counting down.
AAAATTAAATTTGGAATCGGAACATACCCAATTGGACAAGTTTCTGTTCCTTTGAGATTTTTGCTTTTCTGACACATGCTACCAGTGCAAACAGGGGCATTAATTAGATAAAAACACACACTCACATAGACACACAGACACACACACAAAAACACCAAAGCCCTTAAATAAAGCAAACAATGGAAAACTATCTCTTTTTTTGTGGGGGTGGGGGAGACTACAAACATACCACCATGAGATGAGGGCAAGAAGAAAGAACAATGCATATCACATATCACACAATTTTTTTCAAATGCAACATTTTCATTTTAATGAATATGAGTTCTGGCCAGCACTGTGGGAACCACGTGAGCATGATCTGGTTGCTTGGCAACCCATTTGCATCTATGATTGCCTGCCAAGCACCATGTGATCACATGATTGCCATTTGCAACCTTCCATGCTGGCTCTCTCAGAAAGGTGAAGCCAGTAAGGAAGATCACAAGTCATTAAGGTAAGTCTGCCCTACCCAAGCACCTTCCCCCAGCCCTCTGCATTAGTGTAGTGCTGGCCACTTGTGCACTTTGTACACCTACCACAACCTGTGTGGTGCCTCTTGCAAATCATTTCTGAATCTCATAGACCTCTTGCAAACCCTCACACAACCTTGGACATCTTTCTCGCCCCCCTCTACTCATGCAGATTTCCCATCCTAACCCAAATAGTACCTTGAGATACCATCTCATCTACACACCTCTGCCTCTTTCTCATCCTTCCTAGTTCAGTGTCTCTTGTACACCTCTTCATATATTTGTACACCCTCCCCATGCCACATCATGCCTCTTGCATACCCTCCCCAATCTCCTACCCTCTTCTTCCTTCCTTCCTTCCTTCCTTACCTTTTGTGAATGCTGCAACACTGATTCAGTTAATAACATAATGACATTAGCTTTGATTGCAGGGAATTGCTCTTGATAAGTATTGAGGGTAGGTTTTGCAATCATGTTGCTTAGCAGTAGAAATTTTGATCACAATTGTTATTGTAAGTTGATTATTACCTGTATATTATTATATATATTGGATTCTTCAGTCTTCTTCAGTCCTCCATTTCTAAGTTTATATCTGAGTGCTTTGATTGTTAGCAGTTGTACATATGTACATATGAAGAAAAAAACCATATATATTTCTTGTTTTGTGCAAATAGTTGTGAATGCATTGTACAGGCAAGAACTTGTATTTTTCATCATCCAAAATATGCATATATATATATATATTATTACTAAGCCTGGGTTTCATGCAAATGCTTACACATGGTAATAATCTGAAAGTAACTGTTTTAAAATGTGACCAGGTGTGTGTGTATTGTGCCCAAGATGACTACAGACTGTATAATTTTTATTTTAAAATTGACAGTCTGTCAAAATAGCCACATATGTTATTTGCAACTCATCGATCATTATAGATCCTTTTTCATTCAACAGACACTAGATTGTATGGTTGCACTATGAAACTGTAATAAAAACAAACGTAATGTCCATCTTTCAGCATATCATTTTCAAGCATTTTCCAGAATGCAATGTGATAATTATTTTTTTCTGAATATTTGCCAACCACCAACGAGAAACTGTGCTCCATTTCACAAAACAAAATGTCAAAAAATATATTACAAAGAACAAATATTTTTTTGTATCCCAAATTCTGTTATCTTCCTTGTCAATCAAAATTCAGATGTTCTCATTCCCCCCATTTTCAGAATTAAAGCAAAAGAAAGCAAGAATTTATCAGATTAGAGATGCTCAAAACTTTACGTAAAATAGATGTGGAGACCATCTATGGTCTCCTAATTATTGATAGCCTGCAAGTTCTCATGTTGCAGGGGTGAGTAAATGGGTGCACTGATAAGACTTTAGTAACATTTGGAGCACTGTAGCAGACCTAGTCTTTGTGTAGGCAATCCACAGAAAGAAATGGCAATGTACAGGTTTTTTTTTCCTGTGACATTAATATATTTCTATCTAAAACGCTGACCAAAGTGAAGAATTTGGGTAGGTAAGTTTAAAGGTAAGAGAAATGAATTCTTCAGAGATATTTCATCAACTCTTGGTTAAGGACTCTTTCATCTTTAAATCACATTTGCAGGCAGAACTGTTCTTGGGAAGGGTTTGCTCATTTCATTTTCATTCTCAACACTAAGACTATTTCTGTATTTCCAGCTGAAGGACCTGAAAAACAGGCTGGGGGAAGAACATCCTGATATATCGAGTCACTATTGACTTTTAGTGACCACATAAAACCACATTTTCTATCTCTATGGTCCCTAAGAGTCAATGCAGATTTCTTGGCACATCAGTGCTTCTGCTGGTATGTAGCATAAGATTAGAAATATATATATAACATACTATAACCAGCCAGTTCTGGGTGGCCTAGTTTTGCTTAACTAGAATCTTAATTTTCTTTCAGGATATGGTTCATCTTTTGAACTTACAGTATATGGAGAAATGCATTGATGAGAATCAGAACATCTATTTCATATATTTACCACCATTGGATTGGACTGTAAGAGCCATGTCCTATAGCACCATTTCTATTCACAAGTTCATCCGAGCCATTTTGAAGCTGACTCTACAATAGCCTTCATTCCTGCAGACTTTGCAATGGAGAGAACAATCAGCAAACCCTAAGGACCAAGTGGTGCTGTATTTCCAGCTGACTAATGATTTGTAATTACTATCCTACCCTAAGTATCAAACTTTCCACGTTGTGGGGCTACCAGAATCCTCTCAACTTCTCCTTCATGGGGAGAAGCAATAAGTAAAATGGCAAATGTCCCATTGCCATCAGCATTTCCAGATACAAGCCTTTCTTTGGCTATTCTTCTAAAAATAAAGAATAGCAGCAAACCACCATTTCTTTGTTATATTTAACTGATAGCTGTGATATTATACAGTCTAATTTGCAGCTGAACATTCCCTCCTCCCCAGCTGTAGTCATGGCTATATGTTGCTGTGCTGGCGGCTGAGTAAATGAAAATAGGACATGCAGACAGGTATCAGGAACAAGAGAACTGCATATGGGAGAGATATAGTTGATCCTAATCCTGGTCTTGTAAGCACCCAAAATTTCCTCAACTCCTCATTCTGTACAAAGACTAAGAAGAGAAGTAGTTAGTAAACATCACTACAAGGCAGTTATTTGCAGATACAAAGCAGTCTGTTGTCTAAGAGAAAAAGGAAATAGACAAAGCTCTTGTTGATATCACCCTTGATGACAAACAGATTCAGAGCAGCTGCTAGAGAGACAATCTTGTGAAGACATCAAGTCAGCCTTTCCCTTTGAGGACCCATGAACAGAACAGTATGTTAGCTGAAGTTTAGAATGATTTCCTGCCAATGGAGAAAATGTGATACCCATAAACTCATATATATATTCATATTCTAGAGATTCTGGCAAAGACTCCTTTTAGAATGGACTAAACCAATTTTCCCCTTTATATTTCTTAGGTATAAATTCCACTGTATTGGAATGGAATGGAATGTTTCTGGGAAGCAATGTATAGTAGTATAAAATACCTATTCCAGGAGAGAAGGAATTGCAGTCTTAATATTGGGGGAGGTAGCTTGAGAAAAGTTGTCAACAGTTAACATCCTCAAGTTTTTAGAATCACTGCATAAATTAAATGGAGTCACCATTGTTTTAGATATTAAAATTTCAATTGCTTATGACATTTTGAGCTGAATACCTGAGAAAAATGGAACACAAAGGAGGAGTATACCCCAATCAGACTTGGATGCAACCACTAGATGGCAGCAAAACATTACTTTCCCTGTATCCCTTTTTAATTGCCACCTTGTGGTCATGTGACAGTAGCTAGGAATGGTAGCCCTAGATACTGCATTTGGTTCCATCTAATAAACTTTTATTCAAACCATATCAGAAGGTAAAACATTACATTTCAAGTTAGAGTTGCACAAGGACCAATTTCCAACGTGCTGGACAGAGGCTATCCAATTTGGTATATCCAGGTGTTGTGGCTCCGAGTCCTGAGTCTGCATTCTTAGAGGAAGAGGATTCGGAAGATGAGGAGGAGGTGGAATTGGGAATGCCTTCCTCCCCAGGACCTTCCTCTTCGGCAATGCCTTCCTCCCTGATTATGCCTCAGATTTTGGCAGATAACCGAGAGGGACAGCCTGAGGCTAATCAGGAGGAGGAGGAGGGCATATTGGAGCAGCCTTTGACAGAGAATCAAGCAGACGAATGCTGGCTTGATGCTAGGCAACGTCACAGGAAAAAGTGTGAGCTGCAACGCAGGAGACGTGGACGAATCAGAGACTGAGCTGAGTTAGTGACACACCCCACAGGGAATAAAAGTGGGTGTGTTTGCTCTGGGAACTCCGTACGGGACAAAGTGTGAATTTTTCTGTGGAGCTTCGGTGTATCCTGTTTCTTGAAAGTTTTAGTGATTAACGTTTCTGTTATCTTGTCAGACTTGGCAGGCAGAGTGTGTGATACTGCCAAGAACATAGCCAGCTCAAAGGAATTAACTTAGTAAATACTGAATCTTCTTGCCTGCTTGTATTTGGTCGGAGTTTGGACTTCTCATCTATCTTGTGAAGGTGAGACATAACATCCAGGTATCCAATTTATTATATTTGGGGTCTGATTATGTTTTGCTGTTAGATATGATGAGTAATATAGTTCTAAATAGCTAGAAAATGCCATGCACTTTCCTACTGCTTCAGTAAAATACAGTAATTTTCACCCATACACACACAGTCTCACACAGAGATGCAAAGTGCCTTTATGAGCACAGTATAGATAATAGTTCCTCTTCCAGAGAGCAACTCCCTATATCTTTTTTTTTCCTTCTGTATGAAAAACTTTGAAAAGGATGTTTCCCTTTTGTGTATTGAACCTGAAATATGCCTTTTATTGAAGTCTAGTATTCACTTGTCTTTGAACAATTTCTACTACACGCTATTGTTAATAAGAGCAACTCATCGAATCCAAAGTCAATTTCTTGGCTAACAGAATGCAATACACATTTTCATCCAATCTTCACTAGATCTAAAAACTTTCAAATTTCCCATACATCCAGAACTGAAAAGGGCAATGAAAGAAAAAGAACGCTGGTAAAGAATGGACTTTTCCTTCACAATCTCATTAAAGAACTATCCTTGGTTTAAATATGTTTCAGCTTTTCACCAAAGGCAACACATGGATGTTTGTGCTACCTTCTTATGTGCTGGGTTCACCGCTAATCTATTCAATTCTTTCTGCATCATTATAAGGGACCTTTTGTTCGGTAGATAGTCAGGTACTGCAGAGAAGGAAAATCAATTCGAAGCACTTCTTATCTTTGTAATACATTAAATCTTTTCTTTGTATTTTCAATTCTTTGCTTTTTCCCACAAGGGAACTAGGCATACACATGTTCCAAAGCAAAATAGAATGTGTGTATGCAAATGGAAGAGTGTGAGGTTGGTTTTTCATGCTCAAAGTAGACCCTGATCTGACTTTTGTATGACAAAATCAAATTATCACACATCTGCAGTTCAATGGATAATCTCTATAGAATAGATATCATGAAGAGCCATATAAGCAATCCAAACCTTTTGATTATTTTTGCTCACCCAAAAATATCTGCTTTCCACTGTTATATTAAACACTTTCACCAAGAAAAAAACACACTACTTCTTTAGACAAGCCCAAACAGTCACCACAGATAAAATCTTCAAGTGCAGTTGCTCTTCACAATAGTCACAGCATAAAATTTGAATGTGTGTGTGTGTGTGTTACTTTAGTAACTCAGTTAAAAGAGCAATGCTCTTTTGGGAAAGAATTATCAACCCACCCCAATTACTTCCTAAGTCCAATATGCTGAAAAAAACGGAAAGAAATTGAGGATGGTGGGGAAAGTCCCAACTTATTTTAAGTACTTACATCTTGGGTCTGCAATTGAATATTCAAAATTTAAATATCTTGTAGTTTAGCTAATTCACGTTGCAGGTTCTCATTTCTATTGAGTCTGTTGCAGTAGAAGGTAGATCATCATCTCTTTTAACCCGTAAACCAAATATTCAAATATCAGACAGGAAAGAATGGATTTTTCCCCTGACTTTACATATGGGGGGAATTGTATTTGTAATGTATGCACACTTATGTAAATTGGGTTGGTGTTGAAATAGTGCAAAATATATAAACAAATAAATCTACTGTGTTTTCACTATCTTCTTTAGAAGTCTGGTATAAAAATCTATTCTAAATTTACTCCTTGTTAGGATTTGACAACTCAAAATAAGAAGGGGAAAGATACATTTTTTTTTGCCCATTAGATTACATATAAAAGGTCACTGGCTATTGGTTTAGTAGTATCTGTCAAACAGAGATAAATGTATGCCATTTTTTTTAGAAACCATGTTGTTGATGCTTAAATCTCCATAGGGCTTATTTTCAGCTATTGACCTTTTCCAACCAGGAAACATGTCATACCAGATCTCACATGCTTGAACCCTGAAAATAAAACCTTCATAAAAGAATTATATAATATCTGACTGAAGGATATGGTATAGAGTCGCACTAAACTAATCCTGAGATGGTATCTGTTGTGGAACCTATTCATTTAATCAAAAAGATGGTTCAGTTATAACAATTAAATTGTCCTTTTAAATTGGGTGTGTGTGTGTGTATGATATTGGGATTAACATCATGGCTAGCATTTTCTGTGATGGTTGTCTATCTCCAGGATCAATAAATAAAGCACTCCAATTTTTGAATCTCCCAGAATTAGCACAATATTTCTCACAGGGCTTTTACACATACATCTGATATTTCAGATATTTTAAAAAGAAATGGTGTTCTATAAAACATTGCCTTGGTTTAGTTTTATAATTTTAGCACATTTTAAAAAGAAGTGGGAACATGATTTAGATTAGAAAAAGTACAAAAGGAACCATAACATGTTCAATAACTCAGAATTAAAAGCCAACAACGAGGCAAGCCAAAGTACCCTAAAACTTTGAAGTTTAAACCAGAAGCCAATGCTGACAAAAACATGCAAACAACTGAAAAAGTACTGAAAACTGTACTTTGTATGTCTGTATTAAAAAACAAGGCAGATTGCCTTGTATATTAACAAAAATATCCCCTTCTTCGAACAACTTTAAACAATTTGAAGGAAACATACAAAATTTATGCCTTTTAATGTCTATTCTACCTTTGTTTTCTGTTCAAACAAGGCTCTTCACAAGTCTGATGAATCTGTAAACACAAAGGACAAATATTTTTGCAGTGTCCAATTCTGCTACAGTACTTTGTCTTCCCAAGTCAGACGCTTATATACTTTTCTTCTGAAAGTGTTGTTAGCATGTATTTTGAATTCTTCTTTTAAAAACTGAGTTAATTTGAAATTATTAATGAAATTGATTTGATTTTATCAATGATGATAAGAAACAGTAAGTTGTCTTTATTTATTTGCTTGCTTGCTTGCAATGAATTTAACAGATTAACAGATAGCAGAGTTCCACTATCTCAGGGGTTGCCACAAAAAAGAGGAGTCAAGCTATTCTTCAAAGCCCCCGAGGGCAGGACAAGAAGCAATGGGTTGAAACCAATCAAGGAGAGAAGCAACCTAGAACTAAGGAGAAATTTCCTGACAGTTAGAACAATAGAGTGAGGAGGAGTGCCGGAGGAGTAATACCTCCTTAAAAAACCTTGGTTCAGGTGGCCCGGCTGGTAGCACCTTGTAAGGACCCCTTTCCAAGGTTACAGGAACAGATGGTCAACAGTTTTGAAGGCAGAAGAGGGCTTTATGCCAGGGGTGGGTTTCTACTGGTTCTGTCCACCTCTGTAGAACCGGTAGTTCTGAAGAGCAGCAGACATAGAACCGGTTCTATGTCTGCTGATGTTTTTGCCCACCTGCCCACCCGAGCTCTTACCTGACCTTTATTTCCTGATTTTTTCAACTTCAGCTGTCGTGCGAGGAAAAAAGCAGGAAAAAAGGGCTTTTTGAAAGGCTGCTTCTCTGCACGCAGCATGCTGATGACGATTTACAGGCGCACTGGCAGAGTGCAGGGAAGCACATCGTAAATCACCGAACCTCGTAAATCACCGAACTGGTAGTTAACCCTGTCGGATCCCACCTCTGCTTTATGCCCCAATGGCAAATAAAACAGTGGAACCATCTTTTAGGAGAAGGAAAACTCTGATTTCAAACCTCCAATGCCTTGTGGCTATATCTATTATAGGAAAAGGCTTCAGGAGTCAACCTCAAGGCAAAATCTGGAGCCGGAGTCCTGGAAGCAGTTTGTGATTGGAACGCAGCTGAAACTAATCGTATCAGCTCTGCCATTCCATTAGACTATTTCATTGACGTGGAGAGGGGGGATCTGCTGCTTGATTAACAGTTTATCCTCCATATTAAATTACCCAGGCCTCGTGCTCTGGAGAGGACTGTCATGCCCCTGTTAGAATCTGACTCCAGGGTGAGGAGGAACAGCCAACAGGGAGTGGGAGTGTGGCTCTGGAAGTTGTGGAGGAAACTGGGGAAGGGGACTGGCCGGCTGGGCATTCAGAGGAAGACACAGGCCCATCCCTTCTTCATCCTAGGGCATGCAGGGAGGAGCAGATAAGGGAGAAACATGAATGGCATGGTCTACAGGGAAGGGAAGGACCTTGATCCTCTTCATGGGCTGCAGCTGTGAGGACTGTTTAAAAGGACAAACTGCGCATGGGTCAGTGCTGGAAGCAAAATGTGAAAATATTTCTAGTCTGTCAGTTCTTATCTGAGTTCTGGTGTCCTTCTCAGAGTGTGTATTTCGATATCTGTGGACATCTTCAAGCCCTTATCCTGCCTTGTTTCATTAATTCTTCAGTGTGGTTTGTGTTGTTTTTTTCTATTTATAATTTATATGTATTTTGAGTTTGAACCAAAGTTCTTCCTTTTCGCAACTGTTTGTGGGAGAGTTTTTTCTGCAGTCAATGAACCTTTAAAGCCAAGTTGAAGGAATTAAAGGGACTTCATCTGTTTTCATGACTTTGTTGCTTTTGTATCCCACCCTGGATCATCACAAGGACACTCCAGCTTTGCATACAGCATTGAAACAACATGGGAAGTGGCAGTTAACGGTTTCATAGCATGATACTATAGTCTCTTGAGACTGAAGGATGCCAATTCAATTAGAACAATAATCAGTGGAACAACTTGCTTCCAGAAGTTGTAAATGCTCTAATACTGCAAGTTTTTAACAAGAGAGTGGACAACCATTTGCTATAGGGTTTCCTACCTGAGGAAGGGGTTAGACTAGAACACCTCCAAGATCCTTTCCAACTCTGTTATTCTATGCTATACTATGCTATGCTATGCTATGCTATGCTATGCTATGCTATGCTATGCTATGCTATGCTATGCTATGCTATGCTATGCTATTCTTTACCAAAGCCATCACAATGATTCGTATCAAACAGGCAAGCTAGCCATTGAGAAATTGCGTCCTTCAAAGACTACCTGTTAGTCCAAATATTATTCTATATACTTTCCCTACAAGGTTGTAATAAAATGCATTATTCATATATGGTAACATTTTAACTCATTAACTCTATGGTGACTTTATTGAAGTATAAAATGGCGAGACAAAGTTGAATGGAAGAATTTTGGGGATTTCTTTTAATTCTGTTTAAAATTAAAGTATTTAAATGAAGACTCAGCAAACTAATCACATAATAAGCCAATAGATTGGCTGTCACCAAGGCTATGTGCTGCAGTTGACTAAAAACATTGTCCACCCTTGATACAATTATAACTTCCATAATTAAAATATTAGAGCCACCTTATAAAAGAAGTCATTTAAAAGCATTCCTAAGTCTGTGTTTCTCAGGGGATTCATAACATTTGCATCTGTTATGCAGGTGGATGACTGTGACTGCAGACGGGATCTAGGCAATTGATTGTGTGGTGCATAAATATTCCCTTGTGTTATATTTATACATTGGCTGGGCATGCTGTGCTCAGCCCAATTAGGGTTTAGATTTTCATTTCATGCAAATGCAGGTATTCATTTATTTTAAGGTGCCAGGAGCTGACATTAACATTAAATTCTTTCCCCAACCAGCACACTAATTTATCTCCTTTTTTGTTGTTGTTGTTTATAACATCCGTTTTTGTGTGTCTGTGCATGTATTGCATACATGTATAAATGTGTGTCCGTATGTGTCTTTGGCTACAATTTTAACACTCAGCAATACTAAAATGTGTCTGTTTTAAAAACAAGGTAATTATTTAAATCAAATGCTTCTTTAAAAGCCACCGGAAGAAAAAACCAGAGGACTTCTATTAGAGTATATATTTAAATCTTGGTCTCACCTCAGAAAACCTTCTCCTGTGCTCATTGTAATGGAGTAGAAAGAACAGATTCCAATACTGATCTCAGAGTTCAGTCAAGGTTATATGGCTGAGTATTTAAATTGAATCAAAAATGGTAGAGATAACTGAGAAGCTCTGCTTAGTATTATTCTCACACAATTACAAATTGATGAAGTGTGAGAGTTGGGTTATTACATTTGTTCATGCCTCGAATAATCAGCATTTCTGATCATGAAAGGAGTATGTTTGCCATAGCAAGTCATCCTCTTCAGATCTTCCACAATATTAGGGTGAGAATTTAAAAAGCCTGTCATTCAACATCCTCCCTCCCCTGTGCATCTGACATCACATGAAAACAATGTCTAATTAGAACTGTAGTTAGAACAAATTGGAGAGCTCACCTCTGAAAGGTTGCTAAAAGGCCTTGTCTGCATCCATAAATGTCAATATGTGGTGGGAACAAAAGAGTTTTTCAGAAGGATACCTGCATATAGATGACTTATTCACTGATCTTCAATAGTCATGATGGGTTTTTAAAAAAATCTTAACTTAAACAGTTTTATTTCTCCTGGCAATTTAAAAGGTTATATTGTTTCATCTTGTTTTAGGGGTAGACAACCCATGGCCCACAAGCTACATTTAGTTTTTAAGCTTTTCTTTTTGCAGCCTCCACAGATTGGCTTATTTACATGTCATGGTGGTGTAATTTGCTGTTTGTGTTCAATGGGATAAGCATCTATAGGTAAAACCTCAATTAAATAACTGCCTAGCCCTGTGATGGTGAACCTATGGCATATGAGCCATCGACCCAGCTCAGCTCTGCCATGCATGTGCATGCGCCTCCCACCAGCCAACTGGTCTCCAGGTCTCTGCTGGGGGATACATATGCATTGCATTTTGGGATGCACACACGTGCGCACTTTGGGCACTCCGTGCCGAAAAGTTTAGCCATCACCTGTCTAGCCTGTCATAGCAAACAAATGGAACTATCAACTCCAAAGACTTTCAAAGGTCTCTGACTTCTATCCTTCTATCCTTCAGTGACATCATGAGATCACCACTATGTTTTTGTCACTTTACTGTGAAAAAAAAAAATACCTAAAATGGTTGCCTATCACTGAATTAAGGAAGATTCTTCATATTTTTCTTATTCTTTTCTCTTTTTTTAATTGGGGAGTATCTCAGAGAGACAGGACCATGGGGTTGACTAAGATTGACAATATCAATCTATGGCTACGATTCAAAACCCATTCAAGCAACATAGGATGCTTTCAGGGAACATAGTGTTATTGAAAGGACCAGAATGAATGAATGAATGAATGAATGAATGAATGAATGAATGAATGAATGAATGAATGGATTCTTTATTGGTCAAGTGTGATTGGACACAGAATTTGTCTTGGTGCATATACTCTCAGAGTACATAAAAAGAATAGATATATTTGTCAAGAATCATAAGGTACAACACTTAATATAGAGTACATAGAGTACAAATAATTGATTTCATTTTGAGTCCATTCTTTTAGGCCTTTTTAGAATGGCTTTATGAGTGGCAAGACCAGCTCTGCAATGAATTTTTGTTCCATCTGTATGTTGCAAAATATCTGAATTGTGATTGTTTGGAAGAAAGAAAAATGTATTAATAAATTTTGCTATCAAATTTATTTATCAAATGTATTAGGACTCCAGTCTAACAGACTGGAGGCAAGGGTTAAATATATTGCTGATGCTATTGAGCCACCTTTCATAAAAATAAATTTAGGTTTGTTAATAGGTACAGTAACTCCTGATAGTTTTGTTCAGAACATTATGCTCATGAATATCTCCATCATCACTCATTTGCTTTTTCCATTAAAAAAAAACCCTCCACAAAAACATGTTGAGGAAACTGCCATCTGTCACAAAACATAAAGATGATTCTTCTGCATCTGGTCTCTCACAATCCATATGTAATGCCGGCACCCACACTTTTATCAGAATTTGTCAGCTATTTCAATCTTAACCGTATTATCCACTTGAAGGTGGAAAATCCACTCAATGTGGAAAAGTCAACCTCATCATTGATCTATTTTTGAAAAGTGACAAACATGGTTTAACCAAAGAAAATGATAGGTTTACGTAAAACAATGAGTTGTCTCCTGCAACTGCTCCCAATGACTACACTAGAGCTAAAAATAGGGTCTTTTCACATCTTTCTTCTATGGAAGAGATTCTCAACATACAAAAATGAGAGATATGCAGATTTTTAGCTAATATTGTATACTGCCACTTAAGGAGCAAGCTTGGTCCAATGACTGAGGCACAAGGCCAGAAACCAGGAGAACCAAGTTGATCTAAAAAAAAAAAAAAATAGACCCAAACTTGCAGGAAAACACTAGTAAGAAAAGAAGGGGGGGGGAAACCCCTGTAGTTTTTAATACTTGTTTCCACCAAAAATTCAACACTGGTATGAAAAGAAGAAACATTATTCTTTCATGTAATTATGAAACCTAACATTCACCCAGGCTCCCAATCAATTGTAGGCAAACATGTTGAAGAATTCCATCCCTGATTCATTTTACTTTGAATATTGTCATAATGCAATATGTCAAAGCAGACTTCATTGTGACAGTAATAAAAAGAGGGCCATGCATGCAAACTCAACACCTGTCTGCTATTGTTGGGACAGCTCATCTTTTTTTCCAGGCTCCAGTATCAGTCTAAAGGAAAGGAAAGGAAAGGAAAGGAAAGGAAAGGAAAGGAAAGGAAAGGAAAGGAAAGGAAAGGAAAGGAAAAGAAAGGAAAGGAAAGATGCTCTTGTTGCTGGTTTTAGAAACCTATACTCATTAAAATAAATGCACATCTTAAAGCAGTAGCATCTATTTTAAAATGTTTCTGCAGAAAACTGGAAAAAGGTGGCCCAATAAATGACTGGCAGAGAGGTTGAAAGCCTAAAGCCATTCTTCTGAGTCACTTTCCAAGTGTGCACAGTCCTAATAAATAAATGTTTCAACAGAATAACCTTCCCCTAGGTAGCATACATTCCCTTTAGATAATCTCTCTCCTTCCCTCCTTCCCTCCCAGTGGTGCAGTTCAAATATTTTTACTACCAGTTCAGTAGGCACTGCTTGGTGGGTGCGCTTTGCACACTTGCACCCAACATGCACTTTGCGCAGGTGCAGAGGCTTTCCGACTCACCTCCTGCAATCCTGCACTCTCCCTGTCTCTTCAGTAGCTGCCGCATGGCAATCTGCTGTGCCGCGCAAAGCAGCTGCGCTTCAAAAGCAGGGAATAAAGGTTACTATGTGTGTATTAGGATGTTCATTTAAATTTTGTGAGTGTATGTATTCCATATGAGAGCAATGGCAATTGCAGTTATGAAATACAGTGTATTTCAAAATTTGAAATATTTGAGATTTGGTTGTGCAGTGAATATTAAAGTCTGAACACTTAATTGCATAAAGTTTTATGCTGTGTTCAAGTGGCTTTTTATCCTGCTGTTTCCTCCATCTCGCCATATGCTTTGTCTTTAACTCATTACAATTTACCATTCCCCAGCCTCCACAATCTAAAATAAGTTATGCTGAAATCAAAATTTTGCTCAGTAATTGCTTTACATAATTACCAGCTTACTTGTTATAAAAGTATATGCTAAGGTAATAGGATAAATCGACACTAACAGTCATCAGAAAGAGAAAGAGAAAAAACCTCTTCATCTAAATTAACACTAGCATTAAAAAGCTATTATATATAGCTTGATGACCAAAGGGTGAGAACACCTAGTTCAATGGGATTTCTAAAAGGAATAATTTAATTTGAAGCATAATTTAGGGGCATATTGCTATGACAGGAGAATAAAGCTTGATGAAAAATATGTCAAAGTAAGACTATTCAGACTGCCCACGCTTCCTCCACAAAGGAAGGAAAAAAACATCCATAATCAGTTTTGTTTCAAAATGTCATGTGTTTTCCTAAGTAATATTAATTTGTAAATATCTTTAAATTGTTCACAAAGAATAGCCAATACAACAGGGGTGTCAAACTGGCGGCCTGCAGGCCAGATGCATCACATACAGGCCATGCCCACCCCAGCTCCGTGAATGGGAAAAACATCTCAAAATATCATGTGATGGCAATGTGACACCATGAGTTTGACACCTGTGCAATACAGCGCCTGTCATATTCCAGGTAGACAATAATACAATAAGGCAGACAAAGGTTTTTTCTTCTTCACATTTTTGTTTTCTTCAGAAGGCAATGCTCTTGCTCCATACTGTAGTTGTTATGGCTGGTGGGAATGGAAGTAAGATAATTTAGAAAAGAAAACTGCCACAGGCAAAATCATCACAAGAGTTTAGTGAGATTTTTCTTCATTTGCCTCTGCTCCACAAGTATTGGCATGGCTGAGAAGAACGTTATCTGCACCTTCAGATAACCTTTAACCCCAGCCAGAAACTTTGTGAAGAATTAGTGAGATATCCTTCCAAAACTGAAAAAGGAAGGAGCCTAGCCAAATGCCCGAGGAACCTGGGAGGTGTCCTGTTTCAGGTTTCCAAATCATACACATAGTTGCTAGGTAATAATAGAAATTTATTCAAGGCTGAGCTGATAGCAGCAGACAACAAAAATATTGCAAATCAAAAAAAAAAAAAAAAAACTCTCTTGGAAAGAATGCTTGCTTGGATGGTCCCACTTTCAACAGGAGCACAAAGAAGAACACTCATAATCCAGTTCAAGGTTCAGAAAGCCAAGTCATGTTTGTCAGCCAGTCCAAGGTCTTTTATTTTATTTTTTTATTTGTCAATTGCTTACAAGATAATAGGTATAAGAAAAAACATAGTTGTGTATACATGGATACATATAAGAAAAAAACAAACAAAACAAAGGACAGGGATGGTAGGCACATTGGTGCGCTTATGCACACCCCCCTACAGACCTTTTGGGAAAGGGGTGAGGTCAATAGTAGACAGTCTAAGGTTAAAGATTTGGGGGTTTGGGGGAAAAACCACAGAGTCAGATAGAGTATTCCAGACCACTCTGTTGCTGAAGTCGTATTTCCTGCAATCAAGTTTGGTGCGGTTAACCTTGAGTTTGTATCTATTGTGTGGTCTTGTATTGTTATGATTGAAGCTGAAGTATTCATTGACTGGTAGGACATTGCAATGTATGATTTTATATACTATACTTAGATTGGACCGAAGGCGGCATAGTTCTAGGTTTTCTAGGTGTAGAATTTCGAGTCTGGTGGCATAAGGTATTCTGCAACGAGTGGAGTGGAGAACTCTTCTTGTGAAATATTTCTGGACTTCCTCAACTGTGTTAATATCAGATACGTAATGTGGGTTCCAGACTGATGAGCTGTATTCAAGTATTGGTCTAGCAAATGTTTTGTATGCTCTAGTTAATAGTGTAATATTACCGGAGAAAAAGCTATGTAATATTAGGTTAACAACTCTTTATGCCTTTTTGGCTATGTAGTTACAGTGGGCTCTAGCACTTTGGTCATTTGAGATGAGTACTGCAGAATCCTTGACAGAGTTTGGATCATCAACAAGGTCTTGACTATTCAGACTGTATTTTATTTTCTGGTGTTTTTTGGTTTTTTTTTGCCAATATGTAGGACAGAGCATTTATTTGTTGAGATTTGAAGTTGCCATTTGTTTGACCATTCTGATACATGATCAAGGTCTTTTTGAAGGGTAGCGGTATTGTCAGTGATGTTGAATAGCTTTACATCATCAGCAAAGAGAACGCAGTTGCTCTTGATATGACCACAGGGGTCATTTATGTAGAGTATGAAGAGAGTTGGTCCTAAAACACTGCCTTGGGGGACACCACTGTTGACAGGTACAGAATTTGATAGGATGCTCCCAATTTTGACCATTTGTTGTCTGTTTGGCAGGAATGCTTCTATCCAGTCATGCAGGTGTCCAGAGATACCATAAGATTTTAGTTTTAGGAGTAGTTTGTTGTATACCACTGAATCAAAGGCTTTACAGAAGTCTATGTAAATTGCATTTATTGCTTTGCCCTGATTGAGTTGTGTAGTCCATATGTTTTTGCAGTGTAAGAGTTGCAGATTACATGAGAGTTTCACAAGCAGGATTCACAGGAATGGCATCAGTGGTGGGATTCCACATTTTTTCCTACTGGTTCTATGAGAGCTAAAAAACAAGGGAATATAGAACAGGATAGGAAAGGGTGGGTGCAGGTGGGTGGGGCCAGCCAGAGGTATTTGCTGGTTCTTCGAATTGCTCAAAATTTTCGCTACCAGTATGCCCAAACAAGTCTGAACCAGCTGAATACCATCTCTGAATGGCACGCTAGGGCAGGATATCAGATCTTTATTTCAAGTTGCCTCTTATATCAGCAAACTATCTACAATTAAGATAATACTTTTCTTCATTGGCAAGGAGCATCATTGAACTTTTTTGTTCTGCTTTCTGCTCTTGATTGAGGGCCACACCTCAACATCTGGCTGTTCCAATGGTACCTTTATTTGATCAGCCTCAGGTGATTCCTAGCTTTCCTGAGGCTGACATTCTAAAATTCAGGTGGAGCAGCTTCTTCAAAGTAAGTATGAGTTCTAGACCCTGGCTCAGTCAAAAGGACAGTAGAAGTGGGGCAGAAATTTTACACGGCAGATCATGTTCCCTGGAGATGCTTCTAATGATACCTTATTTCTTCTAATAGTCTCTTATTGAAGAGCCATGGTGGCACTAGAATGCAATATTGCAGGCTACTTCTTCTGACTGCCGGCTGCCAGAAGTTCAGCAGTTTGATTCTCACCAGCTCAAGGTTTACTCAGCCTCCCATCCTTTTGAGGTATGTAAAATGAGGACCCAGATTGTTGGGGGCAATATGCTGACTCTGTAAACTGCTTAGAGAGATTGTTAAGCACTATGAAATGGTATATAAGTCTAAGTGCTATTGCTATTTCATGGACTTCATGGCAGATATGAAAACCATTGGTCCATCTAAATTTGTTATTGACTTGATTGTTGTGCTTGTTAGTTTCCTCTATTGAGAAGAATGAAGAAAAGTGGAAAAGAGATTACTTATATTGCCTTGTCCTAATATACAATGATAGTGGACCAGACTAAGAAGTAGACACTGCAGACCTGTAGCTCAGGCTCACCTTGAACTACAAGACGGGGAGCAAATAAATTTGATAAATAAATAAATAAATAAACAAACAAACAAACAAACAAACAAACAAATAAATAAATAAATAAATAAATAAATCTGCTTTGTTAAAATACCTACAGTAAGACAATCTGCAAGTGTGAATTTGGTACTTTTTTGAGTCCTTGGTACTCTCTGAACTTGGTTGTTTTCTTGTAGACATTTCATTATTCAAACTAAGTAGCAACATCACTAGCAGTGATGATATTACCTAGTTTGGGTAATGAAATGTCTGCAAGAAAACAACCAAACTCTGAGACCACCAAGGACCCCTCATTTCAAATCTGAACTATAAATATTCTCCTTTATTGGTCCTTTTCTTTCCTCTTATTTCTTCATGAGAACTAGATTCAAAGGGTGGGAATTGTGTAACTCGTTTACTCAATTTCTTGTCCTGGGCTCAGGTTTAATTTATCTGATTGTTGCCTTGGTAGAAGATCTTCCTTTTGTCCTTGAAGGCCATCCTCTTTATTCATTATATCATCTGATCATTGATATTAAGTACTATAGGAACCAGAGGGAAAGACTTTATAATGGAGAATTATCCTTTGACAATCAAGTGTAAATGTTGTTGAACTTATTGAAGCCCATATCTTCTTTCAGTATCTAATCAGTGCAATTACAAATCCTCCTCTCATTGGACTCATTCTCCAGTGTAAATTGTATCCTAATGGGATTATTCTGATAGAATGAGCATGTTAAAAGACAATTCTCCCAATGGGTTGGATTTCTGGATGCCCTTTTCCAGAAAAAACATTCATGTTTTGATTTCCATAAAATATATCTTTTATCTCTCTGTTAAGTTCTCTCCCCTGCCCAAGTTTTGATCCATACTGATTTTGTTTATAAACAAAAATTAGTAGATAGCAAAGGACCAAAGAATATTATTGATTTAGATTATTAGTTGGAGCCAATGACTATTCAGTCAGAAAACAGGATCAATTTTCTGAGTTTTTATCCTTACATTTTGCTATCTTTGTGCTTTATTTTATAAATGTTTGGAGGAAAGGCAGAAAAGTCCATATAGAATTTCAATTGAACAATATGCTGTTTTGAAAATTTTGCTCACATTAAGTATCCTCAGCATGGTGAAAGTATCTGGAGGGAGCACCATTGGCTCTCTGTCAGATATCAAAGTGATTTTTCAAAATGTTGTGATGGTTTATAGGCAGGATACCCTGCCCTCTATATATTTATCTGAGTAGCATCTCAGTGTGAGTTCACTCTTTCTTTGAGGTCATACAATCCAAGTAAATTGGCCATTCTGAAATATAGTCAAGTTAAAAAACTAAAGTTGTCATGCTGAGTTAGTTTGAACTATCAGTGCAATATGTATTCAGGAGAAAGCTCTGCAGTCCATAATTCACTTGTCCAAACCTAAACTAAAATATTAAGGTTCAGATACATGTGAAGAACAATTATCTGATCTGATTTGAATTAGGACTACTCAGCAAATGTCTATATTAAATTTGAAAATATGCCCAATATGAGACTGAATTCCAAATATACATTTAAATGATTGTAGACACTGAATATATGTATATTTTTTCTCTGTTCAAAAAATATTCAAGAATCCATTGTATCTTTTTTATTTCCAAGAGGTGAAGGTGATTTCTTTACAAACATTCTTCCATGGATGTTTTCCAATATTCAAATCAGAATTTGAAGTTGCTTATTAGATGAAACTCCTTTCAGTTCAGTGTTCTTGCCAGTTCTCTGAAATAAATGATAGAACCAGCAGATTCAATCTGAAAATGGGAAAGTTTCATTTGGTGCACATTTTAAGCTAATTTATGTATGCATACTTTGATTTGCTGATTAGAACAGTTTTAAATTGTGTGCCACTCTGAATATTGCAATTTTCACTTCAACATACAAAAGTTGTCTATAGAAATTAATTTATTAAGGAAAACTGAATACAAAGTGCATATATTAAAGAGAGTTTACAAAAGAGAAAGCTGTTAAAAATGGACATTCTAGAAGAAAACTGTACATAGACTAATGCAAATTTGTCTCATTTTGTTGACAGATGGCCTACTAACATTTGAAACCATAACTGTTTTTCAACCACTTATTGTCCTGTTGGTTTCAGGGTTGCTATTTATTCTCCGTTCTAATGCAAAGTAGATATGAGGAAAATTATATTTGCTTCTAATCTTCAATTGTGGCAGGAACAGACATTTGTGTATGCTTACGTGTTTCAGTATGCTATCACCTTGTTATGATCTTTGTCAGATAACTTCATTCCCATCCATTCTGTGGATCTTTTCAAAGCACATATCTTTTGTTCACAAATTCTTTCAAAATACTTTGTCCATTCTAATTACCATATGTTAAGTTTATATTATTTGTTAGCTTTAATATCAAGAATCACTAGGATTGAGGTTTTAGATAAATCACACATTTATAAATGAAGAAATATTTTTGTATACCTTTTGGATTGGAGAACAGGGAATTCAACTTAAGCCTATGTATTCCTGCTTATATCTGCTGTGACAGTTTTCATTTTGTTGGATTCTGTTATTTCAACTATAAAGAAATCCATGATACATGTGTGTGCATGTGTATGTTTATAGATAGATATACATAACATGTATATTATACCATATCTATATCTATATCTATATCTATATCTATATCTATATCTATATCTATATCTATATCTATATCTATATCTATTTCTATTTCTATATCTATATGTTCTGTCTCACTTTTCCTCTTTCCTGAAAGATGAAAGAATACAAACTCACACAAACACAGGCAGGCAAGCTGGCTCAGACTTCACAGAGTTAATTCTTTGGAACTGATAATATCCTTGGCATTCCAACATGCTTTGCCTGCCAAGTCCGAATTGATAACAAATAAAAATCTACTCACAGAAAATTACAAGGCAGTCCACAAAAATCATTCACAAAGAAAATCTGAAGTAAGATTAAACTTTGTCCCGTACAAAGTTCCAGCTGAAAACACACCCACTTTTATCCCCTGTGGGGTGTGGCTCAATGACTCAGCTCACTCTCTGACCCTCCCACGCTTCCTACATTGCTGTTCACGTTTCTCCTTATGACACTGCTTAGGATCAAGCCAACACTCTTCCTCTTTACTCCCTGTCAGGGGCTGTTCCGATATGCCTTCCTCCTGATTAATCTCAGGCTGTTCCTCTCGGTTGTCTGATGAAACCTGAGGCATTATCAGGGAGGAAGGCATTGCCAGAGAGGAAGGTCCTGGGGAGGAAGGCATTCCCAGTTCCTCCTCCTCATCTTCCAGGTCTTCTTCCTCTGACAGCATAGGCTCGGGAATCGGGGCCACAACATCTATATCTATATCTATAAATATGGTATTCAGCTTTGTTCGGGTATTTTCCCACGTCATTATAGTTGTGCTTTTAAAGTTGTAGCAGCATTTCGGCAGAATCTCATCTGCCATCACCAGGCTTCTCTATTGTGTTCGTCTGTGTGTGTTCGCTCTCATTGTGTTCGTCCGTTTCTGTGAACAGACAAACACAATACAGAAGCCTGATGATGATGGCAGATGAGATTCTGCCTGGAAACGCTGCTACAACTTTAAAAGCACAACTATAATGACATGGGAAAATACCTGAACAAAGCTGAATAATATGACATGTATACAGAATGATATATGTATATGTATATGTATGTGTGTGTGTATATATATATATATATATATATATATATATATATATATATATATATATATATATATATATATATATGTTTAATATGATATACAGCATCTACAGAATAAAGACAAAATCGAGTTAGAAAACCAGGGTATATGAAATCCTTGCACTGCCTGCCTCACCACATACATTGGACAAACTAACAGAAGAATAAGTGCACGCGTTGAAGAACATCAGAACTCAATCAAAAGAAGAACCAACCTCTTCCTGGTCCAACACCTCAAAGCCACAGGACATGAGATTGACTTTAAAAATACCAGAACTATCGCCAAAATTGAACACTTCAGCAGCAGAATAATCAGAGAAGCCTTAGAGATAGAAAAACGCCCAACACAGCATGAATAAAAGAGATGACACCTCCGCTTACCAGCCATTTGGAAACCCGCCCTCATGAACAGACATACCCAACATGATGAATGACACCATACCCACACCCACAGGGCCACACAAGATGCCACCACCACACTTCCACGTAAAATCAGACTCACACCCACACAGAAGATGAGACACGACCACAGACCAGAAGCCACTGCAGCTGCATCACTACCCACTTCAAACCCATCTGAGCCATACATGAAGGCGAACTGACCCCACCATGAAGATGTGGCGACCACGAACTCAAAGCCAAACAGCAAGATCCCAGCTCACCAGCTCAAATCCCCAGCAGCTGGGACTAGCCTGAGCACGGCCAAGCCCCCACCTGAACAGAGCACGCCTCCAGCCAATCAGAACACGGACAGCCCCCAACCAATCAGAACACAGCCAAGCCTCCAACCAATGAGAACACACCCCACCCAATCGGAACGCAGCCAAGCCCCCCACCCAGTCAAGTCACACCCCCACTGGCAGTTAGAAGGAAGAAGCAGCTGAAAGCTCACATCACTCTGAGAAGCACAGAGCCGAAGAAGCAAGCCTGAAGATGATGAATGAGACTTCATCGAAACGTTGCCTAGATACTTTGAATCTTACGGGAGAAAACCTGAATAACCAAAGATCCACATACAAATATATGAGAACCTCAGAAAATATATATATATATATATATATATATATATATATATATATATATATATATATATATATATATATATATATATATATATATATATATATATATATATATATATATACACACACACACACACACACACACACACACACACATACATACATACATACATACATACATACATACATACATACATATACAGGGGTGGGATTCAAAAATTTTAACAACTG
This sequence comes from Notechis scutatus, assembly GCF_049901735.1. Lineage (NCBI taxonomy): Eukaryota > Metazoa > Chordata > Lepidosauria > Squamata > Elapidae > Notechis > Notechis scutatus. The sequence goes on along the minus strand of NC_142011.1, from coordinate 155,655,368 downwards.
GTTCTGTGGGTGTGGCTTAGGTGGTGGAAATGGCTTGATGGTCATGTTATTGGCTCGGTGTGGCCAACTCAATATCACTCACATCGAGGCATGCATCTCCTCGCCTGGCCTCTCATGACTGTGGGGATGCTGCAACAGTCATAAGTGTGAAAAATGGTCATAAATCACTTTTTTCAGTGCCATTGTAACTTTAAATGGTCACTCCACACAAACTCCAGATAAGTTCCTGAGACAGGAAGTCTAGTTCTGCCAAGAATATAATAAGGGTTAACGGAGAGGCAGTTTCTGTAAACAACACCAGAATGTTTCCTTCCTGCCTTCCTTACAGATTTAGGCCAGTAATTTCTTCTAACAACTGGTTCTCCGAACTGCTTAGAATGTTAACAACCAGTTCTATCAAATAGATGCGAACCTGTAGAATCCCATTTTTTTTTCTTAAGTTTTCGTGGGTATCTATGTGTATGGTATTCAGCTTTGTTCGGGTATTATCCCAAGTTATTATAGTTGTGCTTTTAAAGTTGTAGCGATGTTTCAGCAGAATTTCATTTGCCATCATCAGGCTTCTGTATTGTGTTCGTATGTGAGTCAGGCTTTCACAGCCATTTCTGTTTTAAATTTGGTGCTAGCCTACTGCTGTGTTAGAATGGTTTTTCTTCATCCTGATTGGTTGGGAGTCTTGGTCTGTGTTTATTGGTCTTGGAGTTTGCTGTGTTCTGCTTGATTGGTGTTTCTAATATCTTCTGTCTGTTTTTTAGTATTTTTTTGTCTTGATTGGCTGGCAACATTGTGTTGCCTTATTGGAGGCTTTTGGTGCGGCTTGGCTTCAAGTAAATGGACGGCTATCATTTATTTGGAAGCTAGGTTTCATCTGGGTGCCTAGTTGGGGTGTGTTTGAGCTGGAGGTATAAGAGGGATCTGTTTGTGCCCAGGTGTTTGCTTGGCTTGTGGTGTGGATATTTTTTGTTTGTGAGTGCAGGCTTCCAGATAATTGACAGTCTGGTGGAGTCATCTCTTCTAATTATGCTTTCAGGTCTTTTTTCAATCTCTATGGCTTCTCTGATAATTCTGTGGCTGGGGTTTTCTATAGTGGCTAGGGTTTTGGTGCCATTGAAGTCGATGATATGACCTGTGGCTTTCATGTGTTGGACTAGTGAGGAAGTGTGTTCCAGCTTTTTGACTGCATTTTTGTGTTCATCCAGGTCTTATTCTTCTATTGGTCTGTCCAATGTATGTGGCAGGGCATGATGCGCAGGGGACTTCATATATGCCTTGGTTTTCCAGGTCAATTTTATCTTTGGGGTTTCTTAGGATGCCTGCTATATTTCTGTCTGTTTTGAAGGCAGTCTTGATGTGATACCTGTGTAGTATATTACTGATTTTGTCTGTAGTACCTCTTATGTAGGGCAGAACAGCTCTTCCATAGGTCTGTTCATCTCCTAGGTCTCCATCATGTCTCAGTGTGTTTTTGTGGATCAAGCCGGTGATTTTGCTTTTTTGGAAGCCGTTAGCTGTCAGTACTTTAGTCAGGGTGCATAGTTCAGTCTTTATGTGTGTCTTGTCTGCCAGGCGTTTGGTTCTGGCGATTAGTGTTTTGGCCACGGAGTTTATCTGTTCTGGGTGGTGGTGGGATTGGGGGTTGAGGTAGCGGTTGGTGTGTGTTTTCTTCTGGTATATGGTGTGTCCTAGTGTGCCTTCTCTTTTTTTGTAGATTAGTACATCTAGGAATGGTAGTTGTTCGTTTGTTTCCGTTTTCATGGTGAATTTGATTTTTGGATGTGTGCTGTTTAGGTGTCTTAGGAAATTGTTTAGGTTTTCTTTTCCATGAGGCCAAATAACAAATGTGTCATCGATGTATCTTAGCCATAGTTGGGGTTTTTTGGTGGCATTCTGCCGAAACGTCGCTACGACTTTAAAAGCACAACTATAATGACGTGGGAAAATACCCGAACAAAGCTGAATACCATACATATATATATAACCTTGACTTATCAATTGTGACATATGGTGTCCTATGTGAAATGATTTTTAATCATGTAAGCCTCAAACTGTATTTTGAAATTTGACTTTCCAAATTTCGAATATTTCTGCATTTTTTTGTTTTGTTATTGTGGCTTATTAAGTGGAATATTTCAAATACATTTTATAATGTATTTATAATATAATAGTGAACAGGTTATGTTAAATCACAAAAGTACAAAGTATTTTGCTTATTTAAACAGGTTTGAATTTGCTTATGCATTTTCAGAAGAGATATCAAAAATTCTGCTGACATTTTTAGTATGGCTTTCAGTGCCCCGTATTACAATTACTTTAAGAGCTTTGAACTTTATCTTTGACAGGAAAGAAAGAAACACTGATGACATTAGATTTTATGTTTTCTGAACAAGCTTTTGTAGATTAAGCTTTAAAAAGTAAGTGTTCTGGAACATAGAAAGCAATTATAATTATTTGTGAAGTATTGTTTTGTCAGCTTCTGGAAGTGACAAAATCTTGAGTATGCTCAGAACAAGGAAGCAAAAGAAAAGTTTAATCTTGAAAATTACTTCCAAGAAACTTTTTTTGCTACTGCTTCCTGTGGATCATTTAGCATAGTAAGGTAGCAGGGACATCCACATACCTTGAAAAACATTTCCATGTAGAACACACTATCTTTACAAAATGTTTCTGAGTATGACCCATTTTGACTGAATATATGACTGAAATATAAATTGCCATCATTTTTATTGGTTTAATATAAAGGAACTGTTCCACGTTGAATATATGATAATGCATAAAATGGAGCTGAATGTTCTGACACTAAATATAAGGAGGATTAGATCAATGGTTATCCTGCTATAATAAAAAGCTTTAACTCTTTTTGTAGAAACAACTCATATAAAACAAATATGTAGCATCTCTCCCCTCCCTCTCAAAATTTTGCAGAAAGTTGCGAAGAATTAAGCAACCACAAGATGGACTTAGTTTGGGTTCTCTACACAAACTCAGAAGAACGGGGTTTTTTTCCATGCTCTTTCATTGTGCATTATTCTTAGCTGCTTTCTCCTCTGATAAACTTTAAAAAATTAAGAGTATTCTAAGGTAACTTCTTCTAGAAAGGGAACTACAGGTTGTCCTTGACTTACAGCCAGAATTGGGACTGCAAAATTCATTGTTAAGGGGTATGGTTATTAAATGAAACATTATGTGACTGCAACTTTTGCTGCCACTTTCTCCATTCACTTGTTGGAAGTTGACTGAAAAGGTCACAAATAGAAACACGATTGCAGGAGCTGCAATTGTTCTAAGTGCAAACTAGTTGTCAAGAACTCTGATCGCAATAATGTCACCATGATACTGTTAAGTTATACATGCAAAGACTATATCCCTAAACCCTGTGGGGCTGTCACAAAGAAGAGGCGGTCAACCTATTCTGCAAAGCACCCCACATTGGAAATTTTAAGAAGAGATAGGACAACCATTTCTCTGAAATGGCATAGGGTTTCCTGCCTGAGCAAGGTTTGGACTAGAAGACCTCCAAGGTCCCTTCCAACCCTGTTATTCTGTTATTCTGTTAAATGAATGGTTGCACATCAAGGACTACCTACTGTATATACCCAAGCATTTCTTCCCAGACTGAAGAAGAGGAGGATTTTTTCCTTTCAAGAAACATTTCGTTACCTAATTATAGTTTAGAATAATCTCAGTGGTACTTATAGTTGCAAATTACCAAAAACTCTTAATAATAAATCAAACAGTAATAATAATAAAGAAAAATATAAACAATAATAAAAACATTTGAAGTGACTTTCAGGTAGAACTAATTAGTATTTACCGAAAGGAATAAACAAACTGGTAATTGGTTATTGTGAAAGATGTATCTTTAGAATTATCTTTTTTTTCTCTCAAAGTGAACATCTATTGATAAATATATCACTCAACTTAGACTTTTACCATCTGGCACTTACCAGCTGTGCTAGTTGGGGATAGTATGAACTTCAGTCCAACACATTCTAGAAAACACCCACATGAAGAAAGCTATAATTGCTAATTAGCTTTTGGTATGACAATTGAACTCATTCTTGTACCAATTACTTGTAAATAAACACATGTTCTCATATTGGTATGAACAGATTAGTGTTTACCCCTTTTCAGTTTTTTTTTTTTTGCATTTCATAAGAAAAAATATGATTGTATTTACCAATTTATTTAGAACTAAAACATGCTTGCTCAAAATAAAAAAGAAATAATTAAAACATTTCTGATTACGTAGGTAAAATATGTTAAAAATAACACAAATGACTATGCTATATATTATTCAATATCCCTCTGGCAATCTGAATTAATTTTGGCAAATTGTGTATTAACAAATAACCCACAGTAAAAGATTTATGAAAAGTCACATACTTTCTTTTAGCATCTATTATTTAGTAGTGTTGTTTAGTCAAGGACTATTGACTACTTACATTTATTCCCTAAGTTATCACTGATTTATTATTTCTCTTCTCTGCAACTCCAGACCTCAACAGTTTAAGTATTTTTCTTTTCAGTCACTTCTTGAAATATCAAAACAATTAAATTCTTAGACTCTTATTGCAATTCAAGTATCATAATACTGTCCCCACAATATAAAACCCTTTGGGAATTCAGTTTTATAACTAACTTTTCAATCACATTAAAGCCCTTGACCTGCAGTGTTCATGTTTATTTTTTCATTGCCACTTGAAAAAGATTTTGGAACTAGTGTAACATTGTTTTATAAGCTGCCTGAAGAAAGTAGTTGAACAAATAATGCTATCCTAAGCATGTTTAATTTATATTGGAGATTTATGATTGGTGTGAAGGGTTTGTTGTATAAACAGCCCCTTTAAAACCCCTATCACAGATAAAGACATGTACACTAGGTAAAGAAGACAGATGCCACCCCTGGAGAAAAGTTAGATAACAGGAAAACAAAGAAATAATATTGGCTCAAGTAAATTATACCAACTGGGGAAAAAATACTCCCTTTCCAAAATGTTTTGTTCCCTTGTTGTTACACAGGGTTAAAAATGTTTTCCTGCATTGTAAACATGAGGTAGGAAAATTCATGTTCATCAAAAAACAGAAAATAAGTTATTATTTGACTTCTTTTGCCAAACTTTTAAAATGAGGAGAAACTTAAAAAGTATCCTATAGAAAGAGTTCTATGTGCTGGAATATGATTTTGTTTTTGTTTTGTTTTTAAAAAGGCTCATAGAAATAGAAGGTGACATACTGCAGGAATTATTTGGTGAATCAGTATAAGCATTTAATGAGTTCAATAGTCAGAAAATTCCTGATTTTTTTTTTTTTTTAAAAAAGTTTTATTGATTTTAACAACGAACAAAAACACATAAAATATAAGACATAAAACATAAAAACATCATCCTCCTTCATGAATTTACAGACAGTGTATCGGTTGGTTCACCACTTTTCTTTGTGCATCCATTTCATAGTCTCCATTGTAGTTGTATTGCATAATAGCTCATATTATCAATCAACAATTATATAACCTGATATCATTATTAAACAATCATTTGACTACAATTTTATTAATTCATACTTTAATGAGATAACTATAGTTTACTTAATTTATTTTATAGCAAATCATAAAGTCATACCAAGTCTATCTTAATAAGATTTTATAAAGATACTATCAAAGAAAAAAAAAGTTTATATTCATTATTTCCTTAGTTTCTAAATATTCTATTATTATGTTTTACTATCTAGCCATTGATAAAAAAAGGTCCCAAACTTCATAGAATTGTTTATCTTCTTGTTCTCTAATTTCAAATGTCAATCTACTCATTTCAGCACATTCCAATATTTTCTTAATAATTTCTTCCTCTGATGGTATTTTCTCACTCTTCCAATTTTTAGCAAATACAATCCTAGCCGCTGTTAATACATTTACAATCAAATACTTCAAATTTTTATTATATGTATCAGGTAAGATTCCCAATAAAAAAATCTCTGGTTTCAAATCTATATGTTTCTTTGTCATTTTTTCCAACCATATGCGAATTCTAGTCCAATATTTTCTAGCGTCCTCACAAGTCCACCACATATGGTAATATGAGCCAGGTATCTGATGACATTTCCAGCACTTTTCAGATTTATTCTTGAACATTCTTGCTATTCTTGTCAGGGGAAAGTGCCACCTGTAAAACATCTTATACAAATTTTCTTTATATGCTGTTGACATTGTCATTTTATAATTTTGAGACCACAATTTTTGCCATTTCTCTAAATCAATCCCATATCCAAAATTCTTCCCCCAAGCAATCATTGTTTCTTTAACTTGTTCTTCCTCTAATTTAATTTCCAGCAAATAACTATATAATTTTTTAATCACTTTTTCATCAGTACCTGTCAAAATCCTATCTAGGTCAGTCAATTTATCATAAAATCCCTCTGTTTTAGAATCTTTAAGATACCTTGAGTGTATTTGTGCATATGAAAACCAATTCATCTTTATACCTTGTTCTTCTAGATTTTGCATCGTTTTAAGTTCACCCTTTTCATCCAATATTTCCCCATATCTAACTGTTTGTTCCTTCTTATATGTTATAGGATAAGAAAAAGCTTCAATAGTTGATAACCAAACTGGGATTTTCAAATAACATTGTCTCTTAATTTTCTCCCAATTCAACCATAAAGACTCCCGTATATAATGTCTTCTAAAATAACCCTGCGATTTAGTTCCCTTATACCACAGAAAAGCATGCCAGCCCAATAATAAATCATGTCCTTCTAATGTCAACAATCTAGACTTTCTTAATGTTATCCATTCTTTGACCCACATTAAATTTGCAGCTTGGTAATACAACTCCCAATTAGGAAGGCCAAATCCTCCTCTAGTTCTAGCGTCTTGTAAAAGTTTTAATTTTATTCTCGCTTTCTTACCTTGCCATATATACTTCAACACAATTTTATTTAATTCTTCAAAATAATCTTTGCCAAGCCTAATTGGTATTGTTTGGAACAAATATAAAATTCTGGGTAAAATATTCATCTTGATTGTTGAAATTCTACCTATCAATGACAATTGTAGATTTTCCCATTTCTTCAGATCAGATGCTATCTGCTGTTTAAGCTTAATATAGTTATTCTCTTTCAATGTAGTACATCTTGATGTCAAATGTATCCCCAAATATTTAACCTTGTTCGTAACTTGGATTTTCAATAAGTCTGCCAGTTCTTCTCTTTGCCTTAATAACATGTTCTTTGTCAGGATCTTTGTTTTATCTTTATTTATTTTCAAACCAGCCATCTCACCATACGTCTCTATCTTTTCCAATAGTTTTAAAGCTGTCTCTAGAGGATCTTCCAGAATGAAAACCAGATCGTCCGCAAAGGCTTGCAATTTAAATTCCTCCTTTGTGATTTTCATTCCTTTTATATATTAGGTCCTCTCTAATATTTCTATTCAACACTTCCAAAGTCAGTACAAATAGCAAAGGTGATAATGGGCATCCTTGTCTTGTGCCTTTTCTTATATTAATAGAGTCTGTAAATTCTCCCTCTATCATTACTTTTGCCATTTGCATATAGTATATGGCTTCTATTGCTTGGATAAATTTTCTGGCAAAGCCCATCTGTTCCAGTAATAATAACATAAATCTCCAATTCACATTATCAAATGCCTTTTGGGCATCTAGGAATATCAAAGCCATTTGCTTTTCAGGATGCGCCTCATAATATTCCAAAGTGTCCAGAATTACCCTCATATTGTTTTTAATTTGTCTCTTTGGTAAGAATCCATTCTGATCAGGATGAATAAAATTATTTAAGTATTTTTTTAGCCTTTCTGCCAAAATTGAGGCAAAGATTTTATAGTCTGCATTCAATAAGGAAATAGGTCTGTAGTTCTTAATTTGTAATGGATCGGCCCCTTCTTTTGGAATAAGTGTGATATAAGCTTCTGACCATGTTTTAGGTATTTTCTTATTTAACATAACTTCGTTCATGACTTCTAGCAGTGGAATGCTCAACGATTCTATTAGTGTTTTATAAAATTCTGCCGGAAGCCCGTCTGGACCTGGTGCTTTCCCATTATTCTGTCTGTTGAAAGGTTCGGTTAGTTCCATCATTGTTATAATACTTTCTAACATTTTTTCAGTCTCTTCATGTATCTTGGGTAGGTTAGCATTTTGTAAAGGCGGAGCCATGTCGCCGCGATACAGCTTCAATCTCGGGGCTCCGAGATCGCAGCTGATATCTTCGCCCCTGGTCGGTCCTGACGGACCTAAACCGTCCCGTAGAGTCGGTGATAGTAAGGGGCGCATCCTGTTGATCCCAGGGACATCGCAAAGTCCCTGGTTGATCTGGGAGAAGCCCCTTTACCATCGGCGGAGAGGCAGCCATAAGCTGCTGAAGCTGGGACAGCTCCGGAAGGAAGAGACAGAAAGAGAAAGTGTATCGGCTGGTGAGGACTTTTTTTTTTTTTTTTTTAATATTTGGGACTTAAGGACACTCTAGAATGAGAAGAAACCTGTAAGATTTCTGACAAAACTTGACAAAATTGACCTAGTGGCGATTTTTTAAAGAGAAATGTCAAAGTGAGGCTTGGCTTTTTACTTTTACTTTTTTTTTCTTAACTGAACTTCTATTGCGACTTAGTAATTGTAACCAGACTTTCTTATATTTACTTATTTTCTTTTCTCCTTTTTGACTGCTTATATTTTTTAGAACAGAGGCTCCCTTTAGTAATTCTTTTTATATATATATATATATATATATATATATATATATATATATATATATATATATATATATATATATATATACACATATACATACATATATATATATATATATATATATATATATATATATATATATATATATATATATATATATATATATATATATACATACATACATACATACATACATACATACATATATATATATATATATATATATATATATATATATATATATATATATATATATTCTGAGGTTCTCATGGGTATTTGTATGTGGATCTTTGGTTATTCGGGTTTTCTCCCACGTAAGATTGGAAGTATCTAGGCAACGCCGATAAAGTCTCATTCATCATCTTCAGGCTTGTGTCTTCCGCTCTGTGCTTCTCAGTCTGAGAAGCACAGAGCGGAAGACAAGCCTGAAGATGATGAATGAGACTTCATCAAACGTTGGCCTAAATACTTCAATCTTACGGAGAAAAACCGAATAACCAAAGATATATATATAATATATATATATATATATATATATATATATATATATATATATATATATGTATGTATGTATGTATGTATGTATGTATGTATGTATGTATGTATGGCCTTCAGCTTTGTTCGGTATTTTCCCACGTCATAGTAGTGGTGCTTTTAAAGTTGTAGCAACGTTTCAGCAGAATCTCATCTGCCATCATCAGGCTTCTGTATTGTGTCCGTCTGTGAGCCAGACTTTTACAGTGGTTTCAGATTTAAATTTGGGGCAGCCTATTGCTGTGCCAGAATGGTTTTTTCTTCATCCTGATTGGTTGGGAGTCTTGGTCTGTGTTTATTGGTCTCGGAGTTTGCTGTGTTCTGCTTGATTGGTGTCTCTAATATCTTCTGTCTGTTTTTGGCTCTTTTTCTATCTTGATTGGCTGGCAGCATTGTGTTACTTTATTGGAGGCCTTTAGTGCAGCTTGGCTTCGGGTAAATGGACGGCTATCATTAGTTAGGAAGCTGGATTTCATCTGGGTGCCTGGTTGGGATGTGTTTGAGCTGGAGGTATCAGGGGGATTTGTTTGTGCCCAGGTGTTTGCCTGGCTTGTGGTGTGGAGATTTTTTTGTTTGTGAGTGCAGGCTTCCAAATGATTGACAGCCTGGTGGAATCATCTCTTCTATTCATGCTTTCTGGTCTTTTTCAATCTCTATGGCTTCTCTGATGATTCTGTGGCTAGGGTTTTCTATAGTGGCCAGGGTTTTGGTACCATTGAAGTTGATGCTATGACCTGTGGCTTCCATGTGTTGGACTAGTGAGGAAGTGTGTTCCAGCTTTTTGACTGCATTTTTGTGTTCATCCAGGCGGGTGCTTATTCTTCTATTGGTCTGTCCAATGTATGTGGCCGGGCATGATGCACAGGGGACTTCGTATATGCCTTGGTTTTCCAGGTCAATTTTGTCTTTGGGGTTTCTGAGGATGGCTGCTATTTTTCTGTCTGTTTTGAAGGCAGTCTTGATGTGGTGTCTGTCAATTTTGTTTCATAGTCTTTTCTGTCCATTACTACAGTGGCATTCCCTTTATCTGCTGGGAGGATGATTATGCTGCTGTCTCTTTTCAGGGTTTGTAGCGCTTTAATTTCATTTTGCTGCAAGTTGCTTTTGGGTGGTTTGCTTGTGCATAGGATGTTGGTAACTTGGTGTCTTATTTTATCAGCTTCATCTGTATTTAATTTAGTTAGGCTTTAATTTAGTTAGAAAAATAGCAGCCATCCTCAGAAACCCCAAAGACAAAATTGACCTGGAAAACCAAGACATATACGAAGTCCCCTGTGCATCATGCCCGGCCACATACATTGGACAGACCAATAGAAGAATAAGCACCCACCTGGATGAACACAAAAATGCAGTCAAAAAGCTGGAACACACTTCCTCACTAGTCCAACACATGGAAGCCACAGTAGGTGGACAAGTGGAGACCAAAGAACAACGTGAAGTAAGATCTATGAGAGCTGTTAGACCCAAATACAAAACATAATCATGGAGGAAAAAAATTGATTTCTATGAATATAAATGGACTGAATTCAGCTACTAAAAGAAGAAAATTTTTCCTAAATTAGAGAAATTAAAATTTGACATAATCTGCTTACAAGAAGTACACATTAAAAAACAACATCAACAATTATTGGTACGACCAAAATTAGGGAAAACTTTTACTTCTTTGACTCATTGTAACAAAAGAGGAGTGGTCTTGTACATTAAAGAAACTATTCCAGCCATATACGATTTATACTGATGAAGATGGAAGACTTTTAATGGTTGAAATAGTGGATAATAACACAAAAACACTCCTGGTTGCAATTTATGCCCCGAATGATAAACAAGAAGAATTTTATAAAAAGTTACATATGAAAACAATCGAACTGGACTATATTAACATAGTTATGATGGGAGATTTCAATGGAATTGTAGATAATAAATTGGACTACACAGCGACAGCATCAAGACAAAATAGAAAGACTCTCCCTAAATCCTTTTTCAAAATGATAGATGAATTAAATTTAAAAGATATATGGAGAGAAAGAAATGTTAAAACTCAACAGTATACTTTTTATTCAAATAGACATTTATCATGGTCCAGAATAGATAAGATTTGGATCTCAACAGAATTAATATCTAATATTCAAGAAACAAATATTGAAACAAGTACAAGGGCAGACCATAATCCAATGACAATTAAATGGAAAGGACAAAAAGAAGATCTAGATGGATATTAAATAATACTATTTTAAAGGAAAAAAGACTTCACACAATGGATGGAAAAGAATTGACCTTCTTCTTTAGTGAAAATAAAAAGAAGATACTTCAATACAGAATGTTGGGGATACAATGAAGGCATATGCGAGAGGATTAATAATAGACTATACAAAGAAAAAGAACACTAGGAAGAGGCAAACTATTAAAGCTCTAGAAGATGACTACAAAAAACTGGAAAAAGAATTACAGAAAATGCCACAGAAAAAAGATATTAAACTTAAAATGGACATAATCAAACATAAAATGGGCCAGGTAGAGAAAGAAGAACTGGCACAAAAAATCAGAAGTGCTAAACAGAACTATTTTGAAGATGCAAATAGGCCAGGTAGATGGTTAGCATATAAACTGAGAAAGAAGAAAGAATCAAGGAAAATATTACAGTTAATAGATGATCAAGGCCAAATGTGTTATGGTAATAAGGAGAAAAAGGCAATTATCCGAGACTTTTATGGACAACTATATAAACAGGAGGATCTTGATGAGGGAAAAATTAAACAGTATTTACAGAAAATTCCTGATATTATTGTTTACATTTAATTTTTAAACAAAATATGCAAGGGGCCTCCATAAAAAGCAAACTAACAGAAAATGCTAAAGTATGCAGCCTTTAGAAAAATTAAAAAATTACCTTAAAACAATAGATAATAAATCCACTGATTAATTGTTCTAACCATCAGAAAATTTCTCCTTAGTTCTAGGTTGCTTCTCTCCTTAACTAGTCTCCATCCATTGCTTCTTGTCTTACCTTACATGCTTGAATCCCTCTTCTTTGTGGCAACCTCTGAGATACTGAAACATCACTATCATGTCACCCTTAGTCCTTCTTTTCGTTAAAACAGACATAACTAGATATTTTTACTCTTCTTTAAACTGGTAGTTTACATTTTTTGTGTGATTTGAAATAAACTGGGGGTTATGCTAATCAGATCTTTTTGACCTCAAGCACTTAATTCTACTTAAAATTTGATATCTATTATTTGGAAAGCCAGTTAAGGCATGAGGCTAAAAACTAGAGTCTCTGAAATCAGTCCCACTTTAGATACCAAGTCAACTTGGTGATCTTGAGCTCTGTCAGACTTAGGAAGCAGGCAATGGCAAACTGTTTCTGAAAAACTTGCCAAGAAAACTGCAGGGACCAGTTCAAGCAAACACGAGGAATCATCACTGCCTTGAAGCCACACTCACACTTGAAATACAGTATATGGAGTCACTAAGTAGCCTTACCTATTTTCCCATTTGAGGACATCATTTTATTAATTCAAAGTAATAAGCTTACATTTTAGCAATAGCACTTAGACTTATATACCACTTTACAGTGCTTTACAGCCCTCTCTAAGCGTTACAGAGTTAGCCTATTGCCCCCAACAATTTTAGTCCTCATTTTACCCACCTTGGAAGGATGGAAGGCTGAGTCAACCTTGAGCCTGATGAAGATTTGAATTGCCAAATTGCAGGCAGCCGCTAACCACTGCGCCACCTTGGCTCATTTTATCTGGGGATAATTTATCCAAGATACTGGGCAAAGCCAAACCGTCACTGTTACGGCCAGCAAGTCCTCACTCCAGTCCGTTGTTTAAGCGGGAGTCAGGAAAGTCCCTGATTGGCTGGACCATTTGACAGCTCCGGTATAAAAGAAGCTGTCAAACGGAATCAGCTGTCTCTCTCTCTCTCTCAGCTGCTACCGCGAGCCGCGGCTAGCCGCAGCTGAGTTAAAAGTTAACAATAAAGCCTGTTAGAGCTTTATGCTGCCTCCGCCTCTTCTTCTAAGTGCGCCAAATATAAAACTGGTGATGAGGATGGGATGCTGATGAACTGAGGCAATTCCTGAGGCAAAAGAGAGAACACCACACAGCTGAAGTCACTTCAAAAAGAGCTGTCACAAAGAGCTGTCATCAAAAGAGCTGTCACTAAGAGCTATCACTAGAGCAGTCACTATTGAACGAAGAGATGGCGGTGCCGCCAAATTTTCCACCTTTTTGGCCAACCTCCAATATGTGGACATTGTACATCAATAGGTTCGAATGCATCATGGACGCCACAAACTTTTCTGACATCCCTCCTAACAGGAAGAAAGCCTATTTCCCAAGTTTCTGTGGGGCCACCATTTTTGACACCGCCACTGTGCTGCTGACTCCTCAGACAGTCAAGGCTGTCCCCTGGGAAGAACTACAAGAGGTGCTCGGTAACCACTATGCCCCAAAGCATCGCATATCGCCCACCACCATGCATTCAGGAGAAGAAGCCAAGCAGAAGGCGAGTCCGTAAGTGAATACATGGCAGCTCTTCGTTCAGCTGCCCTGCAATGTGGTTTCTGAGATCATCTAGACGATATGCTGCTGGACCAACTCATCTGAGGGGTGAGAGACCTTCGACTTCAATGACGGCTGCTGGCTAAAGTTGACCTCACCTTGAAGCAAGCCATCGAAGAAGCCCAAGCTGCTGAACTATCCAACTTATCCATGGCTGAAATACAAAAAACAAGCAGCTTTCTCGGGGTAAAACCCAGCACTGCGGTCCACTACAAAGACACCTATGGCGAAGATGATGACTTCGAAGAGGAAGAAGCAATCAATCGCCTCCAAGCACCCCAGTCGATGCAGAGAAAAAGTTTTCTTGCCAACAAGAAACAACTTACACCACAGCTGATTTGCCTCAGCTGTGGAGGAAGCCATCTGAGAGCCACTTGCCGTTTCCGAAACGCTGTCTGCCTAAAGTGCCAGAGGAAAGGCCACATAGCTAGAATCTGCCAGGCACCTAAAACCACAATCCTGCCATCTCAACATCTCAGACAACCTAGAAACCTCAAATCCAAAGAGGAATGCTATGCCATCAACAAGGCATTCCCAAGAGCTGAGTCACTAACTTATTCTTTTAATGTTAATAAAATTAATGTTGATCTCTTAGAAGGCAACTCCTGTCAGATGGAGGTAGACACTGGATCATCTCTATCCCTCATCTCATGGAAGATTCTACAGAACCTGATACCAGACTTCCACAAAGATCAGCTGAGCCCCTGCAATCTGACACTGAAAGACTACCAAGGACAGTCCATTCCTGTCCTCGGAACAGGCAAGTTCCATATTCAATACAACAATTTTCAGGGTCACCTTCCACTAGTTATTGTAACTGGGGACTTACCTAGCTTACTAGGATTGGACTGGTTCCGTTCCCTGGGCCTCCAAGTAACTGGAGTACATGCTATTACCCCCCACAACGTGCAGCAACTTCTTGCTGACTATTCAGAAGTTTTCAATGACAAACTGGGCTGCTACAATGGCACTCCTATTTCCCTTAACTTGGATCCTAATGTTGCGCCTATACGCCTCAAACCTCGCAGAGTGCCATTGGCATTACGTGCTAAGGTGAATGTCCAGCTTGTCAAATTGATTTCGCAAAGGGTTTTGGAACCAATTGATTTTTCTAAATGGGAAACTCCCATTGTAATACCTTTAAAAAAAAGATGGCTCCATAAGAATTTGTTCAGACTACAAGTCCACGATAAACAAGGGTCTCCAACCAAATGCTTATCCTGTCCCTATCATTCAGCACCTGCTCCATTCCCTGGGAAAAAGCTCCATTTTTACCAAGCTGGATATGACTCAAGCATACCAGCAATTCCCAGTGGACAATGAGACTGCTGAGGCCCAAACAATCATTTCACATAGGGGTGCTTTAAAATGTAAGCATTTACAATTCGGTGTCAGCGTCGCCCCTGGCATATTCCAATCCATTATGGAACGTTTGTTATACAATATCCAGGGTGTCATTCCATATGTCGATGACATCCACATTGCTGCTGACAACCCACAGGACCATTTGCACAGATTACAAAAAGTTCTCCAGTGTTTTAAACAGGCTGGGCTAAAATTGAACAGGAAAAAATGCATCTTTGCAGTTTCACAGATAGATTTCCATGGATATCATATTGATCACAAGGGAATTCACCCTATAGAATCCAAAGTATGGGCCATCCAGGAGGCCCCGGTTCTTCAGAACAAGACTGATTTGCAAGCCTTTTTAGGACTTCTAAATTTCTACAGCTCCTTCCTGCCACTTTAGCAGAGCCTTTGCACAGGCTATTAGACTCTAAGACGCAGTGGCATTGGGGATCCAAGGAACAGGCATCTTTCTCTGCAGTGAAATCCCTCCTTACCTCAACCAAAGGTCCTCATTCAGTTTAGCAATGCTCTTCCCCTTATCCTAGTTTGTGATGCTTCCCTTTATGGAATTGGGGCAGTTCTAGGTCATAAGTTACCTAATGGCCAGGAAGCCCCCATAGCTTATTTTTCTAGGACTCTCTCAAAGGCTGAGCGCAACTACAGTCAAATAGATAAAGAGGCATTGGCTGCTGTGGCCTCAGTCAAAAAGGTTCCACGAATACCTCTATGGACACCAATTTGAGCTCATCACAGACCACCAGCCTTTGTTAGGCATCCTGGCAGGGGACAAGCCCAGCCCACAAATCATCTCCCCTAGAATGATGCGATGGACAATCTTTCTAGCTGCTTACAGCTATATTGATTGATTTACAGGCCTGGCAAGGATGTAGCTCATGCTGATGCCCTTAGCAGGTATCCTTTGCCCCTTCTGGCCACTGATCCTGCCCCTTCTGCCTCTGTGTTTCTGCTGGAAGATCTGCGTTTGCCTCTGACAGCTGATGACATTGCCTACACCACCAGCAGAGATGTACAACTGTCTAAAGTCATGGACTGGGTGTGAAGGGGGTGGCCCAGGAAAACTATAGAATTCTACTATAGTAGAATTCCGCCCTTTCAAAACATGCCAAACCGAACTGAGCATGCTAAAAGGGTGTTTATTGTGGGGTCCCCGAGTAATTATTCCCAAACTACTAAGACCATGCATTATTGAAGTTCTGCATGAGGGTCACCCAGGGATCAACTGGATGAAGTCTCTGGCCAGGAGCTATGTGTGGTGGCCGGGTCTGGATGAGGCAGTCACCAATAAAGTTCAGAATTGCTCCATCTGCCAGATGTCCAGGCCTGCCCCACCAGCTGCCTTTTCTGGGGAATGGGAAGATACCAAAATACCATGGTCTAGAGTACACGTGGACCTGGCAGGTCCCATGCAAGGGAAAAACTTCCTAATTGTGGTAGATGCGTTTTCAAAGTGGGTAGAGCTGGTTCTCCTCCAATCAGCCACTTCAGATGCTGTAAGCAGAGCTTTAGACAAGATTTTCACTTCCCATGGGTACCCTGACACCCTGGTCTCTCATAATGGGCCCCAATTCACCTCATCCCCCTTTGAATTGTTCCTGGCCCAAAGAGGAATCAGACATGCCCTAGTTTCCCTGTTTCATCCAGCCTCCAATGGCCTTGCAGAATGAGCTATAAGATCTGCAAAAGACTTCCTGGGAAGGATGACGGAATGGGACTGGTCTGCCAGGGTAGCCTACTTAGCCAACACACCACCCCAAGTGCAGCCACCAACTTCTCCCCTGCCGAACTATTAATGGGAAGGAGACTCCATACAACCGTAGACAGGCTGCACCCTTATTAGGCCCCCAGGGCGCCCCTCAACTCGTCTAGCAAGACAAGGGAATTTTGGGCCTGGGGACCTGATCTACTCCCGAAATTATGCAGGGAATCCCTTATGGTTGCCCGGGTGGGTTGAGCAAAAAACAGGCACCAAATCCTACAGGGTCAGGTTGTCGGATGGACAGTTATGATGCCAACATGTGGACCAACTAAGAAGCCATTGAAGTGCCCCAACAGGTCCAGCCCAGAGGGAAACCGAAGCCACAGACTACAAATGGGGCAAAACCGAGGCCCATAGCCAACTGACTCCCGACCAGCGATCTCTCGTGGAAG
Organism: Notechis scutatus; assembly: GCF_049901735.1. NCBI lineage: Eukaryota > Metazoa > Chordata > Lepidosauria > Squamata > Elapidae > Notechis > Notechis scutatus. Next base: position 155,638,048 of record NC_142011.1, on the reverse strand, counting down.
ACGTACCTGGGGAAGCCACGACACCAACCAGAGACCACTCGCCAGCATTTGGAGAGGTTCCAGTGACACCAGAAGACCTTCCACAGCCAGCCGAGAATGCCCGGAGAAGAGAGCCGACACCACCCCGAGGGGAGAATGCCAGCCTGGCAGCAGGTCCTTCCACATTGCAGCCTCCGGAAGAACTAAGGAGCTCAGAGTGAGTGAGGTGTTGCCCCGCCCATCTGAGCGATTACGCTTGCACAGAGCCAGGGGGAAGGAGTGTTACAGCCAGCAAGTCCTCACTCCGGTCCGCTGTTTAAGCAGGAGCTGGGAAAGTCCCTGATTGGCTGGACCGGTATAAAAGGAGCTATCAAACGGAATCAGCTGTCTCTCTCTCTCAGCTGCTGCCACGAGCCGTGGCTAGCCGCAGCTGAGTTACAAGTTAACAATAAAGCCTGTTAGAGCTTTATGCTGCCTCCGCCTCTTCTTCTAAGCGCGCCAAATGTAAAAGTCACCAGCAATAGTTCTAGGGTTTGTGGGTTTGTTATTTTAAGAAAATATAGAATGAGCTCTGACAACTGGATTACAATTCCACATTGCAATGAAAAAGGCCCTTTTTCCCTTTAAATAAACTTGGTTTTCTACTTATTTTTTTTTACCTTGGAGAATGGTAGTGTTTGTCAAAGAAGTATTATACATTCTTGTTTAGTCTACAATTCAGCCCTATACAGTAAAAAAAATTGAAGGAATTAACAGATTTTCATTTCAAGGAAATCTGGAGGGAAATGAAATAAACCCAATTTTCTTGGTACAAACAAATCATATAATGCTGAACTAGAGGACTAATGTGTTCATCATGTACTCTTAACTATAGCAGTACAATAGTTTTTTTTATATATATATACAGTATGCAGTAAAGTTTCATAAACTATTTAATAAATCTGTTGTTGTAGGTTGCAAAGGTAGAGGAAATTTAACTGAAAGAAACACGACACAAGTGGCATGCTTAGGCCACGATTAACAAGCTTAGATTAGGAATTGATTATTATATTCATTTTATCATAGCTAATCTTTTGATCTTTTTTGGCCCTGTATTTTTTGTATCCTGCAGAAAAAGTTTGCAGGGCTATTTGTATAATTTTTATAATAGTTTCTGTTATATACGTTTCTGCATGAAATTTTCAAGTATACATATTTCCCCAAGTTATTTTTCAGTAGGAAAAAAAATATTTTTGTAAAAGATATGGCCCAAATAATGAGCCAATTTTTTTTTACTATAGATTGAATGTGGATAAATAATATGAAACAAGCCACATGTGAAATAACCCAAATTCAACCATTTTTTTTTTAAATTATGTGGGGATTGTAATGATATCTAACAAAATAATCCTGTCTACAAAATATTGTTTCCTTTTTCTTCCAGAATAGCAATAGAGAGGTGTTCTGTTGAAAGCAATATACATGCTATGATGGATTCAGATTTTTCAACTTACTTCATAGATCATTTCTCTCAATAAAGGATACTTTCATGAATGCCCAGTCCAAAATTTATCTGAAACCACATTCTGATCTGATTTTCTTACAATTCAGCATTGTGTTAAACACAGTGTTTTTAAAATTACCAACCTTAAGATCTGTGGACTTCAGTTCCCAGAATTCCTTAGACAGCATGCTTGAAATACCACATTAGCTTTATTTTCCCCACAGCTAAACAGATATATGAATTGCCTGAAATACATTTGATCCCATCATCCAAGGCAATGATTGACTGGTCGCTTTGAATCGCCCTTTTCTCAGCCCTTTAGATATTCCTAAAGATGAGGTTGCTTTATCTTCAGATAGGTTAGTATGGAATAAAGGCCATATGGAGCAGCAAAATCCAAAGAAAATAACCTGTAAGTATTTGCAAAGATTAAAGTTACTGGGGAACATTTTGTTTAGAAATACAAGATTTGACCAATGGTTATTACTTGAAAAATATTTTAATGGAAAATTTCCTTTAAAAAATTACAAATGCAAGTATTCCGAAACACTGGGGAGTTACCGGGGAAAGAGAAATATAAGGGAAGCAAGGATAGATAACAATCACCCACAGATTTCCATAAAAACAGAACAATATGCCAATATTAATCAGGTATTGCAGAAAGAATTACTGCAGAAAGAATAATTGGAGGAAAAACAATCATGTGTGCTTCCTGCTAGGATATCCTTGTTCCTTCTTTTGCTTACTGCTGTAAATACTTATAAATTTGAAAAATATAAGGAATGTTTAGTAGCCAGTTTCACTAGAGAGATTCCACACCCACACTTTTTGTAAGTGTAGCCAGCAATTCAAAAATCAGATGATGGCAAATTTACCTTCCTAAGGACATATTGGCAGGATGTAGTTTAGTTTTCATCAGTGCTAAATTTCTATAAATGGATTTACATAATAGAAAATCAATACATCAAAAGCCTCCAAACTACAGGCTTATCACTGTAGAAAAGTTTGAATGATATAGTGACAACTGTGAGACTAAATACAGAAAAAACATACAGAACTTCACTAATCCTAAGAATTTCCATGTCTGAACTAAAAACAACCATTGTAAACATATTCAATGATTGCACAATTACTTGTCACTTAAATGAAAATTCATGTTGGACTGAATCATTCATAGCAAAACATGACCAATGAGAAAAATCATGGCAGGATGAATAGGAACAAACAGAATAATTCTAAGTTAGTGATATTGAATCATTAGTAGTCAGAACATGGCTGGAGGAAATGAGATCCAGTGATCAATAGCCAAACTACTGATTTTGATGAATCAAGGCATTATGGAAGACCAGTATTTGAAGAGAATGTTCCAAAGATCAGGAGAAAATATTTTCCACTAACTCTCTCCCAAAAGGATATAAAGTAATAAACATTCCCATATTTGGTCAATCAGTGCATTATTCTGCTCAGTGGTATAATAAAAGAGAAATAAATTAACTAATTAATTCAGTTTTTGTTTAGTTCAGTTTGATTCAGTTTTGTTTGGCTTTATTTCTATAGCTTTTCCTTTTCCTTTCATGTTTTGATTGTGTAAATGTATCTGGGATTAAGGAGCAGTGGGGCATCTTTTTGGTTACTATGTAAGTAATAGAAACTCTGTTTATCTAAGTAAGAAGGCAGTGTTGAACAGCTGTGAAAATCTCTAAGTAGTTTGGCTGGAATTGAGAAATATATTAAGAAGGAAATTATTGGAAATTTGAATTAATAAACTATGTAGCTGTTAAAATGCAATCTGTTCTCTTCTGCGATTGGTGTGCCCACAGGGGATAGAGATCTTAAATTAGCTTAAAGTTAGCCAGTCCAGGGAATTCTATTAATGTTGCCGTTTACAATGTTTTAGAAAAAAAAGATTAAGTTAATTCTGAAAAAAAAAAGGACTTGTGACCAATAATCATATTATCTCCTGGTTAAATTACCACAATGTGGTCAACAAGAAGCTATTTGTGGTTACACTTCAGAAGCTGCAGTGGTTTAAAATGCTTACTGGCAGGTAAAAACTTCTGCATGTTTTTAATACTGATGCTGTGGAGCCCACATCCGCTTCCAATAAGCTTTCAAGTGCAATTCAAAGTTCTGATTTAATCTTTAGTGCATAATATTACTTGTCATCCAGTAAGCATGGTATATAAAATCATACATTGCAATGTCCTACCTGTCAATGAATACTTCAGCTTCAACCATAACAACACAAGAGCACACAATAGATACAAACTCAAAGTTAACCGCACCAAACTTGATTGCAGGAAATACGACTTCAGCAATAGAGTGGTCAATGTCTGGAATATTCTACCTGACTCTGTAGTTTCTTCCCAAACCCCAAAAACTTTAACCTTAGACTGTCTACTATTGACCTCACCCCTTTCCTAAGAGGTCTGTAGGGGGCGTGCATAAGCGCACCAACGTGCCTACCATCCCTGTCCTATTGTTTCTCTTATTCTTCTTTTATTTTTCTTATATGTACCCATTTCATGTATTCACAACTATGTATACACTTATACTTATTATCTTGTAAACAATTGGCAAATCAAATAAATAAATAAATAAATGGATCTTACCCATCAACCATACACATATCACATATCAGTTGCTGATGGATTCTTCTCTAATGGGGTTTCTATGTCTCAGCAATGGCACCGATGCTATGGAACTTTGTCATCAGAAATCTGGATGGTTCCCTTGCTTCTGACCATATGAAAACCCTTTAAAAATGAACTGTCCATAAGACTATATGTCATCTTCATGCTTCTTATCACTGATAGTTATAGAGATTTATGAAAGGTTAGCCACTTTAAGGTATTATTGTTTATTACTGGTGTTATATCAAGATTTGGTTTTGACTGCACACTGCCCTGGTCCCTCTGAGTGTGATGGTACAAAAATATAATAAGTAAGTAAATTCACCTAGCCATTTCTCTCCTGCTGAAGGTCAATATGTAATATAGTGAAGTAACAAGTTGAACACATGCAGAGATACTCAGAAATGGCTACCTTGAGAGCTAAATTCCATAAATAAATAGAAGTAGCAGAGAGACGTTTTATTAAATTCAGCTTACACAGTTCATGTAAGTGAAAGATGGCCTTTAGATACTGGAAATCCAATTTTCAAATGTCCTCATATTTTGTCCCATTACATAAAGAAAAAAAAAAACTCTTCATTTTTCACATGGGGAAAAATTCATGTACTACATTACTGAATTTAAGAAATCAGCTATTATTGTCTGAGTAATTGCAACATTGAAAATGTGTCACATATGCTTGTTTTGCATTGGACACAGGGAGGATAATTTTTCGAGTGAAAGCAGATGCACGCTCATATAAAATGTCCATAGGTATCTGGCACACTCATCCATATTATCCTTAGTATTGCCACAAATTGGTTCTCTCATGAAAGAATCAAATCAAATCAAGTTGGCAGACCAAAATATTTTGGATTACACTGTATAATTGACAGATTGCTATACTGGCTAGGGTGAGCTGGGTGTGGAATACTGTTTATTCATTTTCTGCTTTGAAATCTGAAATTTCTATCAACTGAAACAATAGGACACCAACTGATAATAAACTTTCAATAGGCTAAGAAATATAATCCTCTCTATAATTTTAGTGGTCCAATATGATGGAAAATTACTTTATATTCAGAAAAAGAAGTAAATGCAGAATTTTGGGGAAGAAAATATTATTCTGATTGCTAACTTGCATTTAGAAAGAAAAAAAGGCTAGCTTATAAAACAAAACAAATTTGCCATGCAGCAAAGTGCCAAAATTTCTGTACTGGATATAAAAACAGATGGTACATTGCAATAAGTAGAACTGTCTGAAAAAGAAAATTAAGATAAAGAGCCAATTATTTGGGCCTTAAAAGTTCCTGTCAAGTTAAGATTCATCTGCAGGATAACCCCAAAGCTAGTCACAATTTGGAAGCAATGTAAAGCTTCGTTTACAGAATCTACTAACTTTCCAAGCTGTATTGTGTCATCACAATGCATATTTTGTCCATGTCGAGGCTGAAATGAATGCCTATGGCCAAAGCACTGGATAATTAGCAATAAGACATCCAAAGAATTCCCAAACTCCAATTCCTATTACTTATTTAATGTTTTAAAGAGATGCTATTATTAAACCACCGTTCTCCACAGAGAGTAACAAACAAAACGCTGACATAATGCTATATATACAGAAAAAAAGTTACGATAAATAAGTGGAGCTCATTTCTGAGTAAATGCCCTTAGATCTGTCCTACCCAAACCGTGTAATAATTTGTTACTAGACAATATATGATTATAGTAATGAAATACTATATTGTGGGACTTAAACTTTTCCTTACTGCTGTTCCTTCTACTTCATTTATATATCGGCCATACATAGGAATATGTAAATTTGACAAATTAATAAATAAATATCATGACTACTTAAATAATAATAATAAATGAATGATATTAATGCTTATAAATGAAGAATCCCTATTTCTCATTTCTTATTTCAGAAGTTCTCAGACAGCATAATCTTATATGTGCTTCATTTATTCATTTATTTGTTGCATAATGTCGCCCAATAATGAAATGTGTTAAAGAGATGTCATAGTTAAATGAATGTATAAGTCCCAAAGAGATGTCAGAAATGTGTATATGATGAGAAATACCCATTAAATGCATAGAAATCTCAGTCCAAACCTTAACAGTGTTCTTACAGTGAGACAGGAACAAGACAGAATGAACCTAAACTTGGAAACAGAAGCTAAGCGATACTGAAATTGCCAAATTCACACACACTGGCTCTAATTATGTATAGATAGAAAAACAATAGCTTTCTGGAAAAGTTAACACTGATACTTAACATACACAAAAAAAGAGAGAAGTGAGATAATATTTATTTAAAGAAGAAACGAGATAATTTTCTATGGTCCCCACAGTGTCATTTCATTTATAAAAAAAACCAATGTAATAAGAACTACATACATAATCTTCTATTTCTAGCATCTGGCAACTTCTCTCTGTCATTTGACTGCACTTTTCCTAATTATGCCTCCTAAAATAAATGCGGCATGTTCCTATGTCCAGAGTGGCAAGCTAAAAATAATTTTGAATTTTTTTAATGATTCAGAGTGACTTAACATTGCTATAGGCTTCGCTTTTTATTTTACAGTACTGGAAGCCAAGAGTGATCGGGATAGGGTAAGGTGACATTACTAAAATTCTTCCTGTATCCCCCTCCCATTTCATCTCTTTTTCTCAAAGGTAGAAACTATCTCTCAAGTGGTATTCAGACCTGTCTGCTACAAAAAGAATTCTTTTTTTTTATTTTTTTATTTCTTTTTTGTTTTTATTTTTTTTTTCATTTTTTTTATTTAAGTTTTGATTAGTTTTTAAAAACAAACATAAACAAACAAAACATAAAAACATCAAGCCATCTTCCATATATGTACATACAGTGTGCCGGCTGGTTTACAAATTGTTTTGTACTTCCATTTCGTAGTCTTCAATTACAATTATATTGCATATAATGTCGTATTTTCAATCAAAAATTAAATACCTTAGTATCATTATTAATCAATCATTTGACTATATTTTCATTCATTCATGTTTTACAAGATGATCATAATTTACTTAGTTTGTTTCATAACAGTTCATATTATCATCCCAAATCTATCCTAAAATCATTTTGTAGATATAATAAGAAAGAAGTACATCTTTATATATTTATTATTTTCTAAAAGTCTACATATTTCATTACTGTATTTTATTGTCTAACCATTGATAGAATAGATCCCAAATTTTATAAAATTGTTTATCCTCTTGTTCTCTAATTTCAAATGTCAATCTACTCATTTCAGCACATTCCAATATTTTCTTAATGATTTCCTCCTGTGATGGTGTTTTCTCATTTTTCCAGTTTTTGGTAAATACAATCCTAGCCACTGTTAATACATTTACAATCAGATATTTCAAGTCTTTACTATATATTTCAGGTAAAATTCCCAATAAAAATATCTCTAGTTTCAAGTCTATATGTTTTTTTGTCATTTTTTTCCAACCACATGTGGATTTTAGTCCAGTATTTTTTAGCATCCGCACAAGTCCACCACATATGGTAATATGAGCCAGGTGTCTGATGACATTTCCAACATTTTTCGGATTTATTCTTGAACATTCTTGCTATTCTTGTCGGGGGGAAATGCCACTTGTAAAACATCTTATACAAATTTTCTTTATATGCTATCGACATTGAATTCTTAACAGTGATTGCAGTTGCAGTTCCAGATTAATTGTTTTGTATCACCATCCTGCAATTTTGCCAAAAGTTGGCTGTCCTACTTGGGAGAAAGAAACTTGTGGCCCTACAGAATGCTAATGAAATACTATATTAGTCCCAGCAAATCAACTGCTAATATCTGGAATGTTCAACATTTGAATTTGGCATCTTTGACTTACAAGGTATTTCAAATGCACATGAAAATAACACATGAAGGTGACATGAAAATAATTTTGCTTTATCTATTGAATTTTGATATCTTCCTCCCTCTTCCTATGTCTCCCTCTATCTGGCATTTCCATCCTGAATTCATTCAGGATGTTTCCCAGGGCTCAATTAAAATTATTTTTACTCTGCCTTTTGCTGATAAAAAAAACTACCAAACACAAAATTCCAGAACCCACTTGATCCCTATCCTACCAGAAGTTGCTATTCTGCTTTGGAATAAGATATATTAAATGAAGCCATTGGTTAAACCTTCAAGTTTTGCTAACTAGCTATTGGGAAACCATCTGCAGCATTTAATCACATCTTTAGCAATTTGTCAAAATACTATCTTTCATGCATGCAGGCTGTGGGTGTAACCAGTGAAGGCCAGTAGACTTGTGGAAGCACAGATTGAAATAAATCATCTGGGCAGCTGATCTTCAAGGCAAATAACAGAGAAAAATTGGAGAGATTTTCCTGTTTGTTTGTTTGTTTATTTGTTGTTTGTTTGTTTGTGGAGGTTTTATGCAGGGGTGGGATTCAAAAGTTTTAACAACCAGTTCTGTGGGTGTGGCTTAGGTGGTGTGCGTGGCTTTGTGGTCATGTGACTGGGTGGACGTGGCTTGGTGGTCATGTTATTGGCTGGGAGTGGCCAACTCAATATCACTCACATCGAGGCATGCATCTCCTCGCCTGGCCTCTCGTGACTGTGGGGATGCTGCAACAGTTGTAAGTGTGAAAAATGGTCATAAGTCACTTTTTTCAGTGCCATTGTAACTTTGAATGGTCACTGCACAAAAGCAAAGTACCAGAAAAGGAGGAGAAAAAAACTCCAGAGAAGTTCCTGAGACAGGAAGTCTAGTTCTGACAAGAATGTAATAAAGGTTAATGGAGAGGCAGTTTCTGTAAGCAACACCAGAATGTTTCCTTCCTGCCTTCCTTACAGGATTAGGCCAGTAATTTATTCTAACAACCGGTTCTCCAAACTGCTTAGAATGTTAACAACCAGTTCTAGAGAATAGGTGCAAATTGGTTTTATGCAATTCCTTCACATGGATCTGCCCTCCAACAGAATTGTTTTGGTAATTCTGATTTTGGGCAGAACTGGGTCTCCTATTTGGCAGTGTTGTTCCTCCAGGTGCTGGTCAGCTTGTTTGGTAGGCTTTGAGCAGTTATCTGTATCCTGCCTTTTCTACCTGTAGGTTGGGGAAAGTCCTAGAACTCCAGGGGGGAGAGATAACTGCAGTAGCCTTAAGTAGCCAATTGACCTCAGACTCCCTCTGTCATCTATCACTTCCATTGAAGCCAAATTAAGAAAAAAAGCATTTTAAAACCAGAGTAGCTGAAAATGACTTAGCTATATCATTTGTGGGCTGATGATAAGATGAAAGCAATGACATAAGGACTCGGCTGAAGAAAGGTTTGCTCTAGAACACATTTGGAAAGATGACTACAGGATGGACTAAAAAATTTACCAACTGAACAGTCACGCAATATTGTTCACATCTTTCTCTGTGAAATTCCTGATTCACTTTGAACCAGGCTGTCTATTTGTACTGAATGTAACGTGTTCTGCTCCCAATTTCTTCTAAGAAACTGCTATTCTCATTTTAACCATTCATGGAATTTGGAAAAGCAGGAACTGAACCTCTGGACTAGATATCTGAGTGATATTTTTCTGGTATACTATGAAATGAAACTAGCACTCATGATTCTACAAGAATTCCATGTAACCCAAATTATATTTTCTCTGTCACTATTGAAAAATAACTTGCATAATGGGAAGTTTACACTATAACTTCTCGCAATACGGTGTCACAGAACAAAGCAAAAGTTGTTCTCATATAAAAGAAGCAAGGTAAATGAATTTCTATGACATATTTTTCCATTCCTCAAGTGGCAATTAATATGCAACAGAGATCAATTTAGAGAAAAATATTATTATGTGAGCTTGAGGTATACATATAATACAAATGTTTTGGCTTAATCATTCTAAGTGGGGAGAGAAGCAGAAATCCAACGTAGGGGAATGAGAAAATGAGAGAAAGAATAGGGAAGAAATTAACACAGGCCTGCTTCTGATAAAGGGAAAAGTAAAGACATGACATTTGACAAAAATAAAAAATGACAAAGAAGCAGTAAATTACCTGACATTAACTAATATGTGTTGGTAGTGCCAGTTCAGAAAGAAAGTATAATAAATTGAAAGACATTCACATTTAGCAATAGCTTTTGCTGTTACAATTATGACATTTTGAAAATAATGAATTTTCAGCAGTCATATCTTTATGTAGACATTTCTCTTCCTCTTCCTCCTCCCCCTCCTCCTCCTCCTCCTCCTCCTTCTCCTCCTCCTTTTTAGATCAGTGGTATATAAGAGAAAATTTGTGGTAGAACTGTTACTACTATGCACATGTAATTGTGTTAATGAACCTTGGTGGCGCAGTGGTCAGAGTGCTGTATTGCAGGCCACTTCTGCTGACTGTCAGCTGCCTGAAATCCCACCAGGCTCAAGGTTGGCTTGGTCTTCCATCCTTCTGAGGTGGGTAAAATAAGGACCCAAAATTGTTGAGGGCAATATGCTGACTCTGTAAACTGCTTAGAGAAGGCTGTAAAGCACTATGAAGCAGTATATAAGTCTAAGTGCAATTGCTATTAATTGGTTTTCTGGTTTCCTGGATTTTGTAAGCTGCCCAGAATTTAATGAGATGGGCAGCTATGAAAATTTAATAAATTAAATTGATTACTATTTTCTTTAAACACCTAGAGAAAATGTATACCACATTTTTTTGTTATATTTAATCCTTTTGCACATGTAGTGAATTCCTACTCTGTTGCTGAAAACTCAGTTACTGACTTTGGGGGCAATAAAGGACTCCCCCCCTTTTTTTAGAAAGACTAAAACAATATTTGCAGGGTTGCCTTATACTGAGTATTGTTGCAGTCAAAATGCTCCTCCTTAAAGGGGGCATTGAAACAGCTATCCTCTGTATGGCTGCTACTAGAGTTTCCTAGAGTTCTCTGTACTTCTTAATGTGTACAGAGGCAGAGTTTTGCTGGGACTGCTAGAAAAGTGAAATGTATAACATATGTTTGTAGACCTCAGAGCAACTGGGCTGACCTTTCCAGAGAACTCGATGAAGGAGGGGTATTTAGTCTGCACCGATACATTCTGTGAATTCCGTCTTCAAATGTTCTTCATAGCTTTTTTTTACTGCTTCAAACAAAATCATAACATTATACATATCTACTTACAGATTAAAAGAAACTATTTTTATCACTCTCTTTTCATCAGTGCAAGAACTGTAAAGGAGAGGTAGGAAAAACTGTGATTTGAGACCTGCAAGATTGATGCTGATCTTGCCAGGTAAACCAGATAGGAATCATGACCAGATGAGTTAATGTCACTTTATTGTACAGCTATCTCGACAGCATCTTGCAAGTCTGAAAATAGGTATAGATAAGACATATACTTTCAATACACATATTCATTTAAGTAATATTCTTTTTATGCATGGTTACATTTTGTCTTGATGATTATACTGGTTACACATTGTTTTTCTAGCAGATTTATAGCACCTGCATTCCATATGGACATCCTACCATTGTCTTTAAATAAGGACCAATTCTGACCAGTTTAGGACTAAAGTAGTAGTGTCAACTCATAAGCTACTGAGCATTTACTTCAGGAGATTTATTCAAGGCTATCTACTTGCTTCTTATTTTTCCCTTTATTAACCATGTTTCCTCCACTGGGGGAAGCAATTGAGAACCATATTTTTTTTTCAGAATTATCTGCACTATATAGTTTGGCATATTAACTAAGATTTCCAGAGCAGAGCTAAACATAATTTTAAGTGCAGGTTGATAAACAGCAATTTAGCATTCACAGTATAATGCTTGATACTATATGATAGACACCTATGGTATATGTGAAATAACAGTATGTATATGATGACATCATTGCATAAATTCTGTAACTTACATACTTGTGTCAAAGCAGTGTATGACCTTTTTCCCTATCAAAACACTAGCAGTGACCATTGTCTTAACAATAATAATGCCACCTTTTCAAATACCACCTTTGCAAAGTAATTGAAGAAACAATGTACCACCTAGTTAAGTTGCTGCAAGACAAACTGATTACAAATAACAGTGTGGCAAAATTAGCAACAAAGCTGCATTGGAGTAGTTGCAAGAAATATCATTTGCCTGCAAGAAAAAACTGGTGGGACCACAAAATAGGCAAAGTAATAGAAAATGAAGAAGTTAAAGTGCTCTGGGAGTTTAGAATTCAAGCAGACAAGCATCTTCCACAGAACACTACAGACTTAACTGTTGATAAGACAAAAAAAATTAGATAATAGACATTGCAGTACCTGGGAGACAGCAGAGGACAGGAAAAAGAACTCAAGAAAATCACAAAATACAAAGAACTGCAGATAGAAGTTGAAGAAAACATAGTACCAATAATAATATATCAACAAAATCAGCTCCAGTCAATTGCAGAGGGCAGCTTTATTTGTAACAGCTTACTTCTTGCAATGATACCTTTAGTAACTTCAAACAACATCTGTCTATTCAAGGTCCTTGGGAAGGACTTGATAGGTAAATAAAAATGCCAAGTCCAATCTAAATATCTGGCTAATTGTGTCATCAATCGCAACAATAATTTTATTAAACTTGTATGCTGCCACTAAATACCTATATGGGATGAATCATTTATAGGGTAATTATTCCGCTGGCAATTTCATTCAAATAAACTTCTGCAATAGGAAAAAATTGTAAGAGAAATGAAGCTGTATGCAAGAAATGTAGGTTGTTTGAAAGGTATCTAGAGCGCTACTGCAGCAAATTAAGAATAAATAGAGCGTTTGGAAAGAATGTTCAAGGTTATGTATGCATACTTACAGTTAATCAACAAGAATGGATGCTTTTAAAACAACAGAAACAGAAAGAGAACAGCCAAAGGGAAATGACTTCATGTCATAATGCTTAAAAAGCATGGGGAAGTTAATATTCAAAGACCACTATAACTCAGGATAGTGTCAACACACTGGCATTTGATTTTTTTCCCCCTATCCTTCTATTTTTTCCTCCCAAGTCTGTAGACTAGGTTGGATTATATAGTCCTCAACTTACAACCGTTTGCTTGATGGCTGTTTGAAGTTACAATGGCACTGAAAAAAGTGTTATGCCCCTGGTGGAGACTGACTCTGAGAGAGAGGAGGAACAGCTGACAGGGAGTGGAAGTGTGGCTCTGGAGGTTGTGGAGGAGGCTGGGGAAGGGCAGAGGCCAGCTGGGCAGTCAGAGGAGGCCCATCCCCTCTCCATCTTAGGGCACGCAGGGAGGAGAGGATAAGGGAGAAACGTAGTCTACTCGGGAGGAGAGGGCCTTGATCCTCTTCATGGGCTGCAGCTGTGACAATAGGATAAGAAGACAGACATGCGTACTGGCAAGTGCTGGAAACAAAGTGTGGAAATATCTCTAGTTTATGGTTCTTCTCTGAGTTTGGCGTCCTTCACAGTGTGTGTTCTGTTATCTGTGGATGTCCTCCAGCCCTTATCTTGCCTGGTTTGTGTTGTTTTTTTACTCTTTATAATTTAAACGGCATTTTTCTCCTTCTGGTAATTGCTTGTGCAGGAGTTCTTTGTCTCCAGTCAAGGATACTTGGAGCTTGGAAGCAAAGTGAAGGAATAAAAGGAGCTTCACCTGTTTTCTGTGACTGTGTTTATTTTATATCCCACCCTGGGACATCACAAAAGTGACTTATGACTATTTTCCACACTTGTGACCATTGCAGCATCCCCATAGTCATATGATTTACATTCCTATGTTGACCCACATTTATGATGGTTGCAATGTCTTGGGGTCATGTGATACCCTTTTGCAACCTTCTGATAAGCAAAGTCAATGGAGATTCACTTAACAACCATGTTACTAATCTTAACAACTGCAAGGATTTATTTAACAAATGTGGCAAGAAAAGTTGTAACATGGGACTAATGGTTATGGAGATTCTTGGTCATCCAGTGATGGTTGCCCCAAAGGTGCTTTTTCAAGAGGCAACTGGACTTTCTGTTTTTTCTTTGAAGATGTTTCACTTCTCATCCAAGAAGCCTCTTCTTGAGCTGAAGAAGTTTCTTGAATGAGAAGCGAAATGACTTCAAAGATTTAACCAGAAAATCCAGTTGCCTCTTGAAAAAGCATTTTTGGGACTAAAATGGGGCAAGACTCACTTAACATATTTCTCACTAAGCAACATAAATTTTGGGCTCAGCTGTGATTGTACATTGAGTCAGAATCTGTCCCAGATTTATTCAATGTGCTTCTATGACTAAAGTTTCATGGCACTAAACAATCTGGAATTTGAAACCATTGTCTCAAAATATCTTTGAAGCTTTTCTACATCCCAGAAGGAGGCCTCCTTTTTAGGTAAATGCCGTACTGAAAACTCTTTTAATGAAGCTTGAACTGCTGATGTAGTTGTGAAACTACCATTTCACAATGTTTAACTTATCTGAGATTTCACTCAGATAAAGCTTTCATTCCCCGTCTCTAAAAGCCCACAGTTGTTTGGGATACTTGGAAGCTGAAGAGATATCTTCTACTTCAGATGATTGGACAATCAGTGAAATGATGGATCTGCCTTTATTTAAAAAAAAAAAGCAAAGGGAGAAGGAGGAAGGAGGGATAAAAACAATAATACAAAGCCATTGTCTGCTGGTTTTTTATGTGAGTAAAAATAATGAATTTAACTTACTATAGTATTGTAATAGTCAAGGTTAATGTGGGTCAAAGAAACAAATATGTAGTAAGAAAAGACTGGGGGGAAAAGATTTTAATTATGTCTGCAATGTACTTTGGTCATCTCACGACATATAAAATGTCTCTTACATTTGATGTTTCAATATCTTTATGTTCTGGAATCATGGCATATTCTTTTATATGCAGCCCATTTAACATTCAGTAGTCATTGCAACTAATGCATAAAAGTGCCAGAAAACTTCTGCTCAAGATTTACATTCTATATACCATTTAACCTTGAAGATGTTTGGCTTTGCTGTCTCAGTTCTGAAAACAAATTTTCCTGTTTCTTTCCCCCAAGAGGACAGAAATGATTGATGATTTCCTAAAATATATGAAAATTCACAAATGTTTTCTGATAATGGACCTTGATGCAATTAATCCACCTTTTTTTAATTTGGCTCAACTTGATCCTAGCTCTTTTAAAATGAATTTCTTACAGATTTATCTATCTATCTTGTTCATTTCCTTGATTTTTGCTGTACTTGCATGGTAGATTTCCAAGTAAAGCTAAGAATTCTAGTAAAACATACCATATATTTGTATTTAGATAGATAGATAGATAGATAGATAGATAGAGATAGAGATAGAGATAGAGATAGATGATATAGATATAGAAGTTTTCTTATGTTTTTGGAAAATACCTGAAGAAACCTTTTATATATATATATATATATATATATATATATATATATATATATATATATATATATATATATATATATATATATATATATATATATATATATATATATATATATATGTGTGTTTTCTGAGGTTCTCGCATGGTATTTGTATGTGGATCTTTGGTTATTCGGTTTTCTCCCGCGTAAGATTCAAAGTATCAGGCAACGTTTCGATGAAGTCTCATTCATCATCTTCAGGCTTGCTTCTTCGGCTCTGTGCTTCTCAGAGTGATGTGAGCTTTTCAGCTGCTTCTTCCTTCTAACTGCCAGTGGGGTGTGACTTGACTGGGTGGGGGCTTGGCTGCGTTCTGATTGGGTGGGGTGTGTTCTCATTGGTTGGAGGCTTGGCTGTGTTCTGATTGGTTGGGGGCTGGCCGTGTTCTGATTGGCTGGGCGTGCTCTGTTCAGGTGGGGGCTTGGCAAGTTCATGGTGCATTGCCAGATGCTGTGAAGGTATGTGCAGATTCTTGAAGTGGATGGTAGTCACGCCTGGTCCCACGCAGTCAGTTCTCATGGAAGTTGTCAGTTTCATCATGTTGCTGAGCATGAGGCGGTGTCAAACTTGATGGCATGGAGGTGTCCTTTATCTTCATGGTTTCTGATTATTCTGCTGCTGAAACTGAACACTTCAGCAGCAGAATAATCAGAGAAGCCATAGAGATAGAAAAACGCCCCACAGCATGAATAAAAGAGATGACACCTCCCGCTACCAGCCATTTGGAAACCCGCCCTCATGAACAGACGAGTACCCAACATGATGAATGACACCAGACCCACACCCACGAGGGCCACACAAGATGCCACCACCACACTTCCACGTAAAATCAGACTCACACCCACACAGAAGATGAGACACGACCACAGACCAGAAGCCGCACTGCAGCTGCATCACTACCCACTTTCAAACCCATCTGAGCCATACAGAAGCGCTTAACTGACCCCCCACCATGAAGATGTGGCACCACCACGAACTCGAAGCCAAACAGCAAGATCACAGCTCACCAGCTCAAATCCCCAGCAGCTGGGACTAGCCTGAGCACAGCCAAGCCCCCACCTGAACAGAGCACGCTCCAGCCAATCAGAACACGGCCAGCCCCCAACCAATCAGAACACAGCCAAGCCTCCAACCAATGAGAACACACCCCACCCAATCAGAATCGCAGCCAAGCCCCCACCCAGTCAAGTCACACCCCCACTGGCAGTTAGAAGGAAGAAGCAGCTGAAAGCTCACATCACTCTGAGAAGCACAGAGTCAAGAAGCAAGCCTGAAGATGATGAATGAGACTTCATCGAAACGTTGCCTCAGATACTTTGAATCTTACGCTGAGAAAACCCGAATAACCAAAGATCCATATATATATATATATATATATATATATATATTCTTAAGTTTTCGCTGTATTACATGATTGAGATGGAGACTGATTGGTATTTTCACATCATAGTAGTGGTGCTTTTAAAGTGTAGCATTTCGCCAGAGTTCATCTGCGCCATCAGGCTTCTGTATAGACGAACATTATACAGAAGCCTGATGATGGCAGATGAGATTCTGCTGAAACGTTGCTACAACTTTAAAAACACCACTACTATGACGTGGGAAAATACCCGAACAAAGCTGAATGATATATATATATATATATATATATATATATATATATATATATATATATATATATATATATGTATGTATGTATGTATGTATGTATGTATGTATGTATGTATGTATGTATGTGTATATGTATATGTATATGTATATGTATATGTATATGTATATGTATATGTATATATGTGGATCTTTGGTTATTCGGGTTTTCTCCCGCGTAAGATTGGAAGTATTTAGGCAACGTTTCAATGAAGTCTCATTCATCATCTTCAGGCTTCTGTCTTCAGCTCTGTGCTTCTCAGAGTAATGTGAGCTTGCAGCTGCTTCTTCCTTTTAACTGCTAGTGGGGGTGTGACTTGATTGGGTGGGGGCTTGGCTGTGTTCTGAAATTTAATTCCCACAAGCTTCCAATTGAAATTCCACACCAACACAGCAGCCACCAAACGCATCCTAAAAAGAACAGAATTGGCCCTAATTAGAAATGAACTTCACTCAAAAAGATTTCTCCTAGACCAAATCAACAAAGATCTCCTCACACTTCACCTCAGACTCAGCAACAAGATTTACCCCTTACTTTGGGACAAATCCAAACAACTCGCTGTATGGAGAACCGAAACACAGACCACCCTCAAGACAGACACACACACCAACAAACTCAGAAAACTACAACAACGCCAGAAACCAACTCCTCCCCCCTCACAGCCACACATGAAACAAACAGTGCACAACATCTCAGACAAGATCCTCACCGAAGCCGAAACCAAGGTCCTTTCAAAAGGATTCAACTTTGCTGTCGCTCCCAAACACATCCCCACAGAAACCATCATATGCGGAGTTGAAACTAGCCTGACCAAAACCAACCCTGATGATGCTAATAGAATCAGACTCGAAATCACCAACATCCTCTGCACTAGCAAACCACCCAAAAGCAACTTATCCAAAGAAGAACAAACTGCACTACGTAACCTGAAAGAAGACACCAGCATAATAATCCTACCAGCAGACAAGGGCAACGCGACAGTGGTTATGAACACATCTGACTACCAAACCAAGTTAACCAACCTACTCCTAGACCCCACATACAAACCCCTAAAGACAGACCCCACCACCTACTTAGAAAAAACCACCAGATCCAAAATAAAAGCTTCCCCCATCAGTGAAGAAATCCAGCAAAGAATCATACCCAGAGAGAAATAATCCAGATGCCCGAAGCTTTATAGTCTCCCCAAGATACACAAAGAAGGAACTTCACTTAGACCAATAGTCAGCTCCATAGGCTCACCTCTACAAAACCTAGCCAAATTTCTCGCCAAACAACTACAGCCCTATGCAGAATCCATCAACTCACATGTAAGAAACTCATTCCAGTTCATCGAGATCATAAAGAAACAAAACTTACAACCCAGCGACCTACTAGTGAGCTTCGATGTCATATCCCTCTTCACCCAAGTGCCAATAAAAGAAGCCTTGACAGCCATCCAAAACAAATACAACCCCCCCCAGCACATCCTAGATCTGACCAACCACTGTCTATCCAATACATACTTCACCTACAATGGACAAAAATACAAACAAATAGAAGGAGCGCCCATGGGATCACCCCTCTCACCTGTCATCGCAAACCTCTACATGGAACACTTTGAAACACAAGCTCTAGAAAAATATGATCACAAACCCAAACTCTGGCTCAGATACGTAGATGACACCTTCATAATCTGGCCACACGGGAAAGAAAAACTGAACAACTTCCTCACACACCTCAACATACAATTCACCATGGAAACAGAAGCTAACAATCAACTTCCCTTCCTAGATGTCTTGGTATACAAAAAAACCAATGGCTCCCTAGGACACACCATCTACCAGAAGAAAACACATACAAACCACTATCTACATGCACTCTCACACCACCACCCAGCACAGATCAATTCCGTAGCTGAGACACTCATCTCCAGAACAAAATGCTTAGCTGATGAACAACACCTAAAAACCGAACTAAACACTCTCACCAACGTACTAACAGCCAATGGATTCCAAAGAAAGAAGATTACCCACCTAATCCAAAAAGAAACCCCAACCAAAATCCAAGACAGAGAACAAGAAAAGCCCTCCTCCCATATATAAAAGGCACTACAGACAAAATCAGCAAGATCCTCCAAAAACACAACATTAAAACAGCATTCTGCACAAACAGAAAAATATCCACCATCCTAAGAAACCCTAAAGACAAAATCGAGTTAGAAAACCAAGGAGTATACAAAATCCCTTGCACCGCCTGTCCCACCACATACATTGGACAAACTAACAGAAGAATAAGTGCATGCGTTGAAGAACATAAGAACTCAATCAAAAAAGAAGAACTGACCTCTTCCCTGGTCCAACACCTCAAAGCCACAGGACATGAGATTGACTTTAAAAATACCAGAACTATCGCCAAAATCGAACACTTCAACAAAAATAATCAGAGAAGCCATAGAGATAGAAAAATGCCCACACAGCATGAATAAAAGAGATGACACCTCCCGCTTACCAGCCATTTGGAAACCCGCCCTCATGAACAGACGAGTACCTAACATGATGAATGACACCAGACCCACACCCACGAGGGCCACACAAGATGCTACCACCACACTTCCACGTAAAAAGCAGACTCACACCCACACAGAAGATGAGACACGACCACAGACCAGAAGCCGCACTGCAGCTGCATCACTACCCACTTCAAACCCCTCTGAGCCATACATGAAGCGAACTGACCCCCACCATGAAGATGCAGCACGACCACGAACTCGAAGCCAAACAGCAAGATCACAGCTCACCAGCTCAAATCCCCCAGTAACTAAGACCAACCTGAGCACAACCAAGCCCCCACCTGAACAGAACACACCTCCAGCCAATCAGAACATGGCCAACCCCCCAACCAATCAGAACACAGCCAAACCCCCAACCAATGAGAACACATCCCCACCCAATCAGAACACAGCCAAGCCCCCACCCAATCAAGTCACACCCCCACTAGCAGTTAAAAGGAAGAAGCAGCTGCAAGCTCACATCACTCTGAGAAGCACAGAGCTGAAGACAGAAGCCTGAAGATGATGAATGAGACTTCATTGAAACGTTGCCTAGATACTTCCAATCTTATGTGGGAGAAAACCCGAATAACCAAAGATCTATCTATCTATCTATCTATCTATCTATCTATCTATCTATCTATCTATCTATCTATCTATCTATCTATCTATATAAGAGAGAGAGAGAGAGAGAGAGAGAGAGATTATGTACATTAACCATAAGCTTAAAAATGCAGTTCAATAATATACTGCTCCGGCCAAAACCTGGCTCAGTTAGAACAACCAAATTTCTCTGAAAATACAACATGAATTTATTAAGTAAAATGAGCATACCCTGAGCTCCCAACAAAGCATTGGCAGCCCTGAGCAAAAACAGAACCACAATTTCTGTAACTTTGGGTCTATTATATTTCAAGACAAGAAAATGACAGTCATAGTAGAAATTACAGCATGATGTTAGAATATTTTTGATAAACCCATCTGGGTGACTTTATTATTATTTAATCCTTCCCACTAGGTCAGCATGTTAGCTATACCTATTAAAGAGCTGTGGTGGCACAGTGGTTAGAATGCAGTATTGCAGGCTAATTCTGCCCACTGCCAGTTCGATTCTGGCCCACTCAAGTTTTCCAACTTGACTAAGCTTTCCATTTTTTCAAGGTTGGTAAAATGAGGAGCCAGATTGGTGGGAGCAATATGCTGACTCTGTAAACCACCTAGATAGCCGAGTAAACTCAGTAAAGCACTATGAATCAGTATATAAGAGCCTCGGTGGCACAGTGGTTAGAGTGCAGTACTGCAAGCTACTTCTGCTGCAGCCAGCTGTCTGCAATTTGGCAGATCGAATCTCACCAGGCTCAAGGTTGACTCAGCCTTCCACCCTTCCAAAGTGAATAAAATGAGGACCCAAATAATATGCTGACTCTGTAAACTGCTTAGAGAGGGCTGTAAAGTCTGTCTAAGTGCTATTGCTATATTTTAATATTTTATTCCTTCCTTCTTTCCTACCTTCCTTCTGGTTAAAGGAGCTTCATTCCCAGATATGTGGATATAACACAGGCTAACAACTTCAGTTAACCATGAGTGTCCCTCAGTATCCTACAGTATCATACCATACTAACTAGCACTGATTAAAATTATAATGCAATAGTATCTAGAGAGCTCTCATCCCCATTATAGAATTCAGTAATGAATTTAATTAGTTTATGCTATGTAATATTAATAATGATTGCATTAAAGAAGTTACCTACATAGAAATTAAATAAGCTTAGAACAGCAATATTAATAAGGTAATGGCTTATCAAGTACTAGGAAACAGAAACTGTCCTTGGAAATCTAGTAAATGGAACTTTATGAAGGTATTTGCAAATATTGCCTAGAATTACGATGAATCAGTATTAAGTAGGATTTCTTCCTCTATTTTTAAATTAGCAAATGTATTGGCATTCAGAAAAATATGAATCAATTTTAAGGAAAATCCAGGAATCACAATCTTTTCAGCTGAAGGATTCCTCAGACATAATTTTGTTAAAATATTTTTTTTTTATGAAAAGCCTTATGTAACTGCTACTGAAAAGTTAATCAGAATATGAAGTAGAAACCTGATATATCAGGATTTTGTCCAGTAGGGGCTAATCTAAAAAGAAGGGAGATTGCATAAGGTAACAAAGAGAAACTTACAGAAGAGGAACCTGGTAGAGCCTGCACAAGCTACACAATGCAACAGCTAAGACAGAACAGTTCCTGAGACTTTTGGTGACAAAGAAGACCAAGCTTCACATTGCTACTGTCAGAACAATTAACTTCTTTGGTGAGATGTTTGATTTTGAACATTAGCTTGACTTCTTAGTATAGACTGCTTAGGCTCCAAAGAGTGTTTTTTTTTTTAAAAAAAAAAAATCCCTGGATACTCAGGGGACTAGGGGAAATAAACTTCAGCAAGTTCTTTTGGAGAGTACTAGTATTGGAGAGTATTCTGTAATTTACTAGTCAACTTCTCAGTTCTCAGTCTACAAAGGTCACTGCTCTCACCATACCTTAACAACCTCACATATGAAATGCATTCTAAAAGGAAACCTTTGTGCTGTCTTCAACAGTTCAGTCTACAATTTAGATATTCTGCAGATATTCATTATGTATCCATCAACAGAACCTGGGTAGATGAAAAGGATGCAGTTGGAGAAGTATACATATTACTACTAATAATTGCTGTAACCAATTTATAGATTACAGATTTTTCCCCATTCTTTTTTTTTTCATTCTTTAAATGTGAAAAAAGAGTGGGGAAAGCTTTATTCCTTGCTGCCTTATTGTATTTCTTCGGTTACTCTTTAGAACAGTAAAACTATTGCTTTGTCAATATTTAATGGTATTGAAGCCATTTCTCATTGAATCCCAGAACAGATGTTGTATCTTCTTTAGTGATGTTAAAGCACAATAAAATATACTGTATTTCCTTTTCTGGTACAAGTTCCTTTTTAATATCACTTTTGTTACTTTTTAAATTTAAAAATATAGAAAAACAACTGGATTTTTTCAAACTGATACACACACACAAACACACACACACACACATATGTATGTATGTATATGTGTGTGTTTGTGTATACACACACACACACACACACACACACACACACTTTTGGAATATGCATTCTTAAATGCATTTCTCCTTCAAAATATTTATTTTGGAATGCATTTGGATATCTGAGTATGTCATCAAGGATATTTCTGATATAACCTTAACTATAAAATAATATAAAGGTGCCAAACTGAATCAGTTGGGAAGTAAAAATTTGGTCACTGCATAATATGTTGCAAAAATCAGGTGCCTGCTTTGTAGCCTTCACTAGATTTCTCTCTCTATATATAACATTTCTGTCCCAGTAATGTTGAGGTTATTCTTTCACACACACAACTGATAAATTGACTTCAATTGTGAGGATACAGTATGCGAGCAATCATCTTTGAGATCTAATATAAGTAGGTTTCTCCACAATGCACAACAGTGGGCAACCTCCACGTGTCATTGAATGACAGGATTATCTTCGATCACCAGCCCTGTTGGGTTTGATTTCAGAACAATTGGAAAACCACAAGTTGCCAACTAATGCTTACAACACTCCATAACAATTTTCCAGGATTATCTGGACTTGACTTACATTCAGTTGACTTTTTTTGTTTGTTTGCTTGAAAAATAAAACAGTCCATCCAGTGTTCATGAAATTGCAGCTTGTTCTGTGGTAATGGTTTGTGGCTGAATATCACAAGCTTCTTTTTGTATTCTCAGAAAATACTAAATGTTCCTGGTCCCTTAATCAAGATATTTTGTAACTCATATATGATCTGACTCATCCAACATTAGAGATAGTTACTATTTTTCATTTTGGGCAATTTGCTGTCACTCATTTTGGAAAAAAAAAAATCTTATTACAATGTATAATAGGAGTTATTGAATTGTTCTTTGTCATTCAATTTCTTCTTCAGTCTTACAAACTTAAAAGTCCTACTGTAAATAATCAAATGTTGATATGTTTCTACTGTGAACCTACCAAGGGTTCAATTACCACCACCAATAAAGGGGAATATTTATAGCTCAGGTTTGAAATGGTGGGTCTTAGATGCTCTCTGACACCTCTAACATCTCTAACATCGTCATTTGGGTAATGTCTGCAAGAAAACAACCAAGTTCAGAGAGCACCAAGGACCCCTCAATTACCACTATCTCAAGCGCCATTAGCTGGACCTACTGATTGAGGGTTTTAAAAAATGATGAACCCAATTTCCAACCACCATAGATGGACAAAAGAATACCATTGTCAGTGATACCAAATGTCATTAAAAGGTCTAAGAGGATAAAAATAAGTGTCCTTTTTCCAGACAGGTCCCAAGAAAGATAATCTAACACAAGGGTGTCAAACTCACATCATCACAGCAGTGTCACGTGACATATCAGGACTTTTTCCCTTTCTGCTAAATTGAGAGTGGGCTTGGCCAGTGGGTGACACATCCGGCCCACAGGCAGGGAGTCTGACAGCCCTGATCTAACAGAACAATCAGTGTTGTTTCTCTCCCATGACCAGTCTCAATTTTGACTGGAAAGGATCCAAATCTGCTTGCTCTAGAATCCTTGAATTGGAAGTCTATGTTCTTTTCTTGGCCACAGTGCAGAATTATGCCACTGCATCTTTCAGGATCTTAAAAAAAAAATCAGTCTGTAGGGCTCTGAGATTACTGGATAGCTTCCTGTCCAAATTCTAATCAAGTCACTGTTTAGTTTTGAGAGATTAAGACTGGCTAAACACTACAACCTACTGTGATTATGTGATTGAGTTATATGATGTCTAGTCCCAAAGACAGACAAATGGCATAGAACCATTGACAACCTTTCACAAGTTTTTAATCCTGTAATTTTATGAGTTAAAAGAACTTTTTTATTTTTATTGTTGTTGAATCTAAAGATTTACTGGTTTTTTTTCTTGCACATGGATAAATTGTAGGGATTGTTTTAAGACATATATACTTCTCCAAAAGAATTTTGGCATTCTATATATTCAGTCTAACATTTATATTACATTTTATAACTTTTCTCTTCTGCCCAAGGCATTGTAACATATAACGATCACTGAGAAATATTAAAATGCTGTTGATCTCCTTATTCAGAACATTATTATAGTTGAAAAAAAATTGAATTCTGTTTTGCCTTGGTAGAGTTTGTCAAAGGCCATTTTTTCCTTTATAGCTATGGAACAACAGATGTTCAAAAGTCAAACTATATATAATAAGACAGGCAGTGGCATACGCCAAATTGAAGACCTTGCATTACAATCATTGTTATGCTTATTGTTCTGCAAATTTTAATGGAGATTCTATTAAGGGTAGGACTTCACTATCTCATCAAATGTCCTTGGGCCAGAAAAGCTACTTTCATGGCAGGAAAGGATTGTATTAATTTGCCAAGTTGATGTTACTCTGAAGAAATCAAGTTCCTGTAGATTTTGGTGCATCTAGAGTTTGGGTTTTGCATTTTTGAATGACATTATTCTGGTACCTTGACAAACCTATCTATTGTTTCTACAGATGCCAGAAATTGCAAGACACTTGAAATATGCTAAGAGTGGGAGAAAAACTTAAATGGAGCAAGAAATAATATATTTTGTCTATTTGTTTTGTCTACTTATTATTCTTGGTTGAGTTAACACAAATCTCAGGAAAAATGCAATGTCCATCTAATCATTAAGTCTACAAAATTAATTTGTAGCATTGTCATGATGCTGCACCTCCATTGAATCTTAACCTATGAGATGTATGATATCTGTAATTGGCTCCAGTTCAGCCAATAAACTAAGAAGAACATTTCCAGAATCAGACTATGGTGATCCCCTTTAATTTGCTCTTATAGAAGTCCAGTTAATTTCCTTTGAAATCTGTGGTTATTTTTCATTACCACAGATTTCAGACAATATTATTTCAATCTGATATTGTGGGATTCTATTTTAATAACAGTTCTAGAGCTAGATAGATAAAATCAGCAAGGGCTTGCTTAGCTACAAGTCTGATCTTCATGATTCTGTGCAAAAATTTCTCTATTATAACTATTATAACTTCTGTATTAAAAATAGATTTTAATACTGTATATTTTTTTAAAAAATAAAAGTTTAACAAAAACAGGACAGAAAACGTGTATAAATATACAAGCATACAAAGTATGTGACACAGACCAGAAAGAGAGTGGGTGGGTGATCCATATAGCAATAGCACTTAGACTTATATACTGCTTTATAGTGCTTTACTGCCCTCTCTAAGTGGTTTACAGAGTCAGCATATTGCTCCCATCAATCTGGGTCCTCATTTTATCCACCTCAGAAGGATAGAGGCTGAGTCAACCTTGAGCCTGGTGGGATTTGAACTGCCAAATTGCAGGCAGCCGATTGTCATCAGAAACGGCCTGCAGTACAGCACTCTAACCACTGCATCACCAAGGCTCATTTGGTCATATATGCAAAGGCCTCATTGATTCTAGCCTTCTAATATCTTAATACAGGTATTAAGCAATAGTGACTTTGATGACTGAAAACTTTTTGTCTAAGTACCAAAAGAGATTTGCACAGAAGAGCAACTAGGATGATTAAAGGCCTGAAGACTAAAATATATGAAGAAAAAAAAAAGAACTAGGGATGACATGATAGCAGTATTCTAGTATTTGAGGGGCTGCCACAAAGAAGAGGGGGTTATTTTCCAAAGCATGAGAAAGCAAGACAAGAAACAGTAGATGAAAACCCATCAAGGACAGAAGCAACCTGGAATTAAGAAGAAACTTCCTAACAGTGAGGACAACTAACCAGTGGATCAGCTTGCCTTCAGAAGTTGTAGGTGCTTCATTACTGGAGGTTTTTAAGAAAAGACTGGACAGCCACTTGTCAGAAATGGTATAGGGTCTCCTGTTTGATAAGAAAGTTGGACTAGAAGACCTCCAAGTTCCCTTCCAGCTCTATTCTATTTGATTGAGATCCTTAAGTAGATATATCCTTGAAAGAGGGAAGAAAAAGTGAGACCAGAGCTATGGTACAGGCAAGGGAAACCTAATTATTTTTCACTATGCCACAATCCAAATAGAAATGTTCTTTTCAAGAGCTATTAAAAGCTAAAGAGATAAATATTCTAGAGAAGGACTCCGTTTTATTTATCACAGAAGCTTTATAAGATAAATAATTGAAAAAGGTCTGTTTACCATCTTAGCTGCCTTACATTTAGGTCAAAGTGCCCTCTCAGGGGCTGCCACAAAGAAGAGGGAGTCAAGCTATTATCCAAAGCACCTGAGGGCAGGGCATGGGTGGAAACTAATCAAGGAGAGATGCAATTTAGGACTAAGGAGAAATTTCCTGACACTTAGAACAATTAATCAGTGGAACAACTTGCCTCCAGAAGTTGTGAATGCTCCAACACTGGAAGTTTTTAAGAAGAGCTTGGACAACCATTTGTCTGAAGTGGTGTAGGGTTTCTTGCCTAAGCAGTGGGTTGGACTAGAAGATCTCCAAGGTCCCTCCCAATTCTGTTATTCTATGCTATGCTATGCTATGCTATGCTGTGCTATGCTATGCTGTGCTAAATGCTTTAGGGATTTGGACAAAAGTAATTGATGGTTTCTAAATGTGTAATATTCAGATGAACCCTGAACAATAAATCATTGGATAAACTTTGGATGTATCAATATAGAGGTTTTCAGTAAAACTGTGATTTCTCTTATATATTGCTTTTGTGTAACAATATTTGTTTACTTACATTGGATTTTATCCTCTGCAATGCACAGGCTTTGAGTGGCTCACAACAAACAAATACAGAATGAGAACTAAAGCATCACAGATCAACAATAACAATCATGGTAGTTTAATTTATTTCAACCCTAAATAACCTCATAAAGAGCCATATTTTAACTTAAGAAGGGTTTTCCCAGATGAGGGAGACATTCCTGAGAAGCATCAGTTCCAGGAACCCTGCAGATGGTCCTACAGTGGTGAGACCCTATACAAACCTTTTCTCCCTGATCTTGCTGTATGTGTAGATTTGTGCCAGAAAAGGCAAATTCAGAGTTATCCATTGCTTTTTTTTTTTTTAAGCTGATGGCCAGTATTTTGAATCTCACCTAGATGCTGACAACAACCATCCAACTTCCATTAAATGAACCAAGGGATGCTATTATATTTCAGCTGTTGCCTGCTAAACCAGCCTTCAAATTTATTTATCAAATTTCTATACCATCTGTTACACTTACCTGACTGATTTATGACTCATTACCTAGACCCATGTAGATCAACATTCAATAATCCAGATATAAAATGACAAAGGAGTGAATGATCATGAATAAAGACTCTTGGTCACAAGTAACAGAAAAAAAAGTATAATTGTGAAAATGGTTTGTTGCCCCATATTATCCCCTTGCTTTTAAACCAATACCATGATCTCTACAGAAACCCCAACTTTCAGGCTACCTGCATTTGTAGAATATAATAACCCATTCAAAGCAAGATGATTTTTGGAATCAGAAGGTTTCCAAGTTCTCAGCAGCTCCAACTTTCTGGGATTAAACCTAAGTCTGTTTTTCCACATCCAATCCCTAACAGCTCTTGTGCAGAGCTAGGACCACATCATTTGTACAATATTAATAATATCTTATTGCAAGGTAATGGGTAATGTTATGTATTGAATGTAGTCGAGTAAGGCCTGCTAAAATGAAACTAACCTTTAGATGACCCTAACTGTTAAATCTGCTAAAGTGAAAGTAACTTTAGATGACCCTCACTGTTAGCTCCAGCTGTTTTGGAGGAAAACTTTGAACTTTATGCTGGGGTGGGTTTTTCAAGCATTGGTTAAGACCCTGTGGGCCCAGAGGATAAATTACAGGCATTTTCCTGCAGTTTCTCAGTTCCAGTTTTGAGTCAATAAATGCTGTTGCAGCTATGCTGGTCTGGTTCTTGCCTACTGAAACCCACTACACAATAGGTGGCCTTTTTAAGTGGCTTTATGTAAGTTGGAAAGGACTGAGCCCTGCAATACCCTAAACAAAATGCCCAAATGTTTAATCTTGCCCTTCCCCACCAGCTGGAACTGACATCTTGGGAAAGAGCTACATCATGCTTCTCAACCAATTCTCCTGCCAGTCCAAAAGAATTCCATGACTGAAGCATGATTTGACACTTCCAACAGAATCAGAAGAGTTGCACATTTGTTTTTCCATTGTTGCATCACTTACCTTTTAATTGGAGGAAGGGGGGGAAAGGTTGGTTGACTTCCCTTATTAGAATGCCAGTTTTAGATTTTGGAGTTGTTCCATTTATTACATGATGCTGTGGCTATGAAACAAACACTTAACAAAAACAAGGTAAATCAAGATGTACAAAGTTTTTCTCACTGGATTTGTTTGAATGCACTGGAACTTTTTCAATTTCCCAAACTCAATTAGAGATATAATAACAGAGAATAATAGTTTGAAGCCAATTTTATTCTGTCTAGAAACTGTGCAAACAAACAATACAATAGAAACATTTAATGTTGGAGAGATGTAATGGATGGGATCGTTTCCTAAAGAGCTAGATTAACATTGATGCCTTGTATTAGCATATTAACTAATTTTATACATCAAATTTTATGTCAGCATTTTAAAAGATGTTTAATATTCCGATAATAAAAATGATTGCTGAAGCTAATTTTATATTGTATAATAAAAATAAAATAACTGACTGGGAAGTCAATCATTTTTTAAGAAGAGAAGAGCTAGAGTAGATATGAATAGCCTTTGTTTTTATATACTGTAACACAAGCTGTTTAGTGCAATTAAAATGAATTTATTGTTGAAATTGCTCGATTTTAACTTTTTCAGATTTCTGCCAGTGAGAAATCAATAAATTTCTAAATGAATTTTGAAAACTAACAACTGTGAATACAACTTGACTATTAAGGTTTTGCAAAGCTTTGAAAGGATCTTCAAGCTCATCAGATTCTATCAAATTATCCCTTCAAATCAAATGTCTCTGAGACATTGAACTAAATCAGATGATTCAAATTGTTTCAGAGTTCAAAGAAGATTCGGGAATCACCATATGTTCCATGCTTAAACATTGTTGCAGAATGACCTCATGAATAAGGTAATGGGATCCAATACTGGTATCAGCCATTGGGTTTGATCTCCTTCATCAACACTGCTTATCAGAATACTTGGGAGAATATTATTTTGTTATTTGTTTCTTACTTTTCAGTTAGGTTTTTTTATATATAGGTCTGCCTGGAAGGACAAAAGAAGAGACATCTTTGAATTTATTTTGCATACTTAGCTCTCTCTGTGTGTTTTATCACCTCTTCCTCAAATTCATATCATTCATTAACTACCAAATAACTCTATTTGAATGGTAAGGCAATCTCTATTCTTTCAGTTTCCCTTATATTCTTTTGCATTCTTCCCACCATCCCTTCAAAATATTAAACAGGACAAAAAGTCTGTTTTTCTTTTTCTTTTTGTATGTTCAGCAAATAAATGACTCTTAGATATATGCTTGGTTTTTAGTCTATTGTGTATAATAGAGTATTCCTTTATATAGCATTGTATTATATACAAAGAAGTCTTAATGCACTTGCTTCTCACACATGCTTTTAAATTGTTCCATAAACAAGTGTGGCTAACCTTGACAATAAGGCAAGCCAATAAACTAGTAGGTTCTAAGTCCAGTGGGTAAACTCTTTAATCTTTAACAAAAGCTTTCTTTCTTTCTTTCTTTCTTTCTTTCTTTCTTTCTTTCTTTCTTTCTTTCTTTCTTTCTTTCTTTCTTTCTTTCTTTCTTTCTTTCTTTCTTTCTTTCTTTCTTTTTTTCTTATATTTTCTGCAGTGGTTTGGTACAGTTCACTGTAGGCAATTTGCTGAAAATCTAAAGATTGGTTTAGTCTTTTTTTTCTCTAAACCTATTCCTGCCTTAAAAGAAATACAGAGAATATTTTAAAATTTGATTGTGATGGATTTCTTGAAGCTTTGTAAGTAACACTTTGGTTAATATCCTATAGTCATTTTTGCTATTTTCATCCCATTTCCCCAAGAGTAGCAGTCACAAATATTTTCCCATAATATTCCATGGTCAACGTTTTAAAATTTAATCAAATATTGAAACTTGAATAACTTCTTTTACCTGATTCTTGAATCACAACTTCAAATAATATCTTGCAACTGTTCAATCTCTAATTCCAGTACAGTGATTCCACATTTATTAACAAGCCATGCTTTTATTCTACTGTGTTTTAGAAAAATAAAATAATTTATATTCTAAAGAATATATAGATACATAAGCAACAATCAAGTGCTAAGTTATGTGTAATAGTAAACTGGTTAATTTATCTGGAAAAAAAACTGTGGAACTTAAGACAACTGTAGGAAAGTATAGGAGGTTTGATTTGGGGATAATGGAAAATACATATTATTTTGATCTTCCTCCACCCACATTATTTTTCATGTTTCTAAATTCATTCATATATAATTTCATATATTGCATTTATATTTTAAAACAAAGTGTGTGTGCATATATTATTTTACTATGATGATAATTAAACTGGTCAATATATTTACAGTTTTGTAAAAAGTTCAAAAATTAAAATTCTGCACTCTAGTGTCTTTCTTTTGCTGAAAACTTTCTTAGAAAATACAGTTTCTGCTCATGATTTCAATATGGCTTTTGCAAAATAAAACATCCCTGTGCCTGCTAAGATCCAAAAGATAATATGAGAGTAGCATACACTCTTTGTGCTGACATATTTTTTTTCAATTGTGATAGTGTGTATTAGAAAATGATGTGTCAGCAATAAGATTTTTGCTGAGTTGAAGAGTGCTTGGCGGAGCCATCAATTTCTCTGTCTTCTGATTTTTTTCATATTATCCTAATCACCCCTCCAATTCTTTCCCACTCTTTTGATATTAGCACTTCACTTCTTAGCACTTCACCATTCTGCTGAACTGTAGTTATTCATGCTTCCTGAACTTTTGACTTGCGGTCTTAGTTCAACAAGGTAATCATCATGGTCATCCATAAGTGATCCCTCTGAGTTTGATTCCAATGAACTAAGGGACCCAGCCAATGAACCTGTTCCTTCAAAAGCAAATATCTGGAGGGAATCATAAGGAGGAACATCTGGATCACAATTGGCTTCTTCTAGCTTTTGATTAATGAATTCCCGGAATATTGCACTTTCAGGACCAACTTGAAGAGATTGCCTGTAAAGGCTCTGGATTTCTGTTGTAATATTTCTTCGTGGCTTGTGTTGTCGCATAACAGTTTGTGGTCTCAGTGCAGAAATATCAAAAGCTTCAGTGTCCTGTTCTCCACCTCCTTCATCATCATACTTGAAAATATTCTCTCTGAATATTTCTCCTTTCTCGTGAAATGCTGCTGGCTTTGTTTGGTGCTTCAAAGCCACAACTGCTAAAACAAATACTGCCAAGCAAGCAAACAAAACAGAAAAAAAAAATATTTGAAAAGTCTACAAAGAATAAACATGCAAATCCTAGCCAGCTATGTGGTTAGTTAAATTGTGTCTGGTGGAATAAGGTCATATTTTTAGGTGTCAATTGATAATGTGCAAACATGTTTAGATTAAATAGTGTGACTGATGAAAATGTCTAAGCATAATTGATACATTATGTTGAAGTTAGATATCCTTCTGTAGAACAGAGGAGGTTAAAATTGACTTTCCATTTCTTTTTTCCCCTTCTGACCAGCCCCTGGTGTCCACTGAAATGAGCTTTAATGAACTGGACAGTGTGAACATTATGAGTTAGCTTGGGGAAGAGATGAACGAAGAGGTCACATTCAGAAAATCAAACCAAGGTCATTGTGCAGCCCCCCGTGCCCCATTTTCAGCCTGGATGGCCTCCTGCAGTACCCCCCATGCCCCATTTTGGCCGGCAAAGTGCTCCAGGATGAAAATGGGACTCAGGGAAACATGTGGTCTTCCACACCACGTTTTGCCTGCCAGAGGTACTACGGGCTGGTCCTTTGCTATTCCCATGGGCCAGATTTAAGCACCCCACAGGCCGGATCTGGCCTGTAGGCCTTGAGTTTAACACCCCTGTTCTAATCAATGAAAAGGTAGCAGAGATGTATTTTGCATAAAATGGAAGAAAAAAATTACCTAATATGAGTAGGCAAGCCACAATAGCTACTAAAGCTTGTACACTAATCCCCATTGAAATCAGGAATGCTCTGTATCTACAGGACAAAAGGCTAACTTCTTCATTACAATCACACACAGTGACCGTTAAAGTGCTGGTGCCAGTGAGAGCAGGGATTCCATTGTCCACAATTAGTATGGGCAAGGGATAAAGAAATTGTTCAGAATGATGGAACCGACTTCTTGTAGTAAGGATCCTGGCAGTGTTATCTGTAAAATAATAATGAAAAACAAAAACAAACCTATTTATGAACAAATCAGTTTCAGTGCAAACTGTTCAATATGAATTTTTTAAAAAAATGCAAATTTGTATTCTAGTAAATTCTACCAATATAATGATAGTCAAAAATTAAAATGAAACAAAAACCTGACTTTTAATTCTGCAGTATGTAATAGTTCTTCGCTTTCTCTGGAAAGAGGGAGTTGTTGCATAAAATATTTCTTTTTGCCACTATTGCATCATTTTCCACAATTCCTGACACTGTCATTGGTGTCACCATTGTTTTTTATGAATACATAGAATTTCATGCAGACATTTTTAAATAGATGATATCTTTGCTTATCCTGAACCCCTGAGCTTAAAATGTTATGTTTTATTACTGTTTTAAAAATACGCTTTTGAAAATGCTTTAAACTGGACTTGAATATTATATGTATTTATTAGTAGCTGGAGTAACTTATGGAATGGCATAACACTAATAAAGCTGTGCAGACTTTCAAAGACAGTGCTTAGAGCAAAATATTCCTTCAAAGCTGCTTTGTTCAACAACACAATTGTGTTCTGCTTCTAAAGAACAAAGTGAATCGTCCGTTCCTTTTCCATAACTTTGTCTGCCTCATTTGGCTTCTAGACATGATGAAGGAGGCCCCAAAACAACATGAAGTGCCTTGATAAATCATAATATTGCTGCACCACTGTGAAGTGATATTTGAGCATGTACTGTACATAAGTTATGAGTAATGAAATGCCTTTATGTAGGGTGCCACCATTGACAGCACAGTTAATAATCGAACAGTAACTTAGAGGATTTACTGGTGTGTTTATTCTTGAGGTGTATATTAACTAAAAGCCCAAATCAGGGCTAGATATAAATTACAAAATACACATTTTACCCATATAATATCAATAGTCCTTTAAGAAATTATATTAAATATGATAGGTGTGGGATTCAGGATACCATATTTTGTTATAGAACATTTTAATAAATCCAAAAGTGAACAAGTCACTTCTTATTTACACCTCCATGAACTTTCCAGAAGTTAGCTTTATTGATTTATTCAGTTAGACAGAACATTCATATAATTAGCAAAGTAACTATGAGCAATGCATACTTTAGCTGAATTAGAAATAGTTCTTCTAAGCCTCTTCAGGCTATCTTTAGTTATCTGCTTTGCTGCAATTTTTATCAGCTCTTTGACTTAGATTTTTCCTTCATTTTTAAAAAATTGGTATCCCCTACTGTTGCATTGTGCCAGGGACTTCATTCTGACAGTACCCGGGTGACCCTCATGCAATAATTCAAGTATTCGTTTCCTTAATATGTCCGGTATGATCACCCTATCCCCCCATAGTAAAAATCCCTTTAAGATCGATAGTTCCGTTTGTCTATTCTGAAATGGTTTAACAGTCTTATCACTTGCAGTCTCTGGCCACCCTTTCCTTATCCAATTTAAAATCCACACCAGGTTTTTGTCCCTTGCGGTTTCCATAGCAATGTCTGTTGCTGTAATTGGTATGTTTGCCATCGTCTCTATTTGAAGGGTTGATGTGGTTGGTGCAGAATCATCGTCTAAGTCGGGTAGGGGGGAACGGCTCAGGGCGTCAGCGTGTGTTATGTTCTTTCCTGGTCGGTAGATCAAATTGTAGTTATAGGCAGCTAGGAATTCCGACCACCTCGTCATCTGCAGTGACAGTATGTTAGGTGTAGCTTTGTTTCCTGCGAGGATTCCTAGAAGAGGTTTATGGTCTGTGACAAGTGAAAAAGGTCTGCCATAGATATACTTGTGGAAACGTTTTATTCCTGTTATTGCGGCCAATGCCTCTCTGTCTAGTTGGCTGTAATTCCGCTCTGGTTTAGATAGAGTTTTTGAATAGAATGCGATAGGTGCTTCTCTTCCATCTGGTAATACGTGGCTGAGTATGGCAACAATGCCGAATGGTGACGCATCACATGTTAATGTTATTGGAAGGGTTTCACTGTATTGTATTAGCAAACAGTCTGATGTAAGTAAGTTTTTTATTTCCTGGAATGCTGTTTCTTCTCGTCACCCCCAGGTCCAGGTAGCTTTCTTATTAAGCAACCTGTGTAGTGGTTCCGCTATCGTTGCTTTCTGTGGCAAGAATACATTGTAAAAATTAATAAGTCCCAAAAAGGCTTGCAAGTCTGTTTTATTTTTGGGTCTGGGAGCTTCCTTTATTGCTCTGATTTTGTTTTCAGTGGGGTGGATCCCTTCTTTGTCTATGAGGTATCCCAGAAATTCGACTTTGTCGGTGGCTAATTGGCACTTCTCTTTTTTTACTTTAAGTCCCGCCTCTTTAAACTTTTTAAAGACCTCTCTTAGGCGGTCTTTCAGTTGTTCTTTGTCCTTGGCTGATACTAATACATTGTCAAAGTATAGTACCACCCCCTTTATTCCTTGCAATAGGCGTTCCATTAAACTCTGGAATACCCCTGGGGCCACGCTAACTCCGAATTGCAGTCTGTTGCATTTGAATGCTCCCCTGTGTGTCACAATTGTTTGTGCTTCTGCTGTTTCTGGGTCAACTGGTAATTGTTGGTAGGCTTGCACAAGGTCCAATTTTGCGAAGATTTTACCTCCCCCCAAAGAATGTAATAGGTGCTGTACCACTGGAACTGGGTATGCGCTTTGCTGTAGCGTGTGGTTAAGGGTTGCTTTGTAGTCCCCGCAGTTACGTACTGACCCATCTGGTTTAATAGGGGTAACAATTGGGGTTTCCCACCTTGCGTGGTCTATTGGTTCTAATACCCCCTGTGCGATAAGTTTATCTAATTGTTCATCAATTTTTGGTTTTAACGCGAAAGGAACTCGCCTCGCCTTTAGTCTTATAGGGGCTACATTTGGATTTAAATTAAATGAGATAGGGGACCCTTGGTACTTGCCCAGTTTTCCATTGAAGATGTCCTGGAATTCTTTCATCAGGTTCTCTTCCCAGTCTGTCTCAGTAATGCTGTTTATTCCGGTTACTCCAATTCCTAATGGTGCAAACCATTCGAGTCCCAGTAGGCTGGGTCGATCCCGGTCAACTATGGTTAATGGAAGGACTTTAGTGTGTTTTTTGAATTCAACTTTGAAATGTCCAGTACCTACTACAGGAATTCTGTTTCCCTGGTAGTCCTTTAGTGTGAGTTTTTGTATTTCGAGCTCTCCCTTGTTTATATCAGGTATTAGTCTTTTTAGGGTATTCCACGATACCATTGATAAATACAAGCCTGAGTCCACCTCCATCTCGCATGGCTGGCCTTCTATGGTGACTTGCACATGTACCTTTTTTGCATTGATTGAGTTTGAGTGCCCAATGGTTATTGTTTGATGTGTTTCCTCTTTTCTGTTTGCTTCTTTCCATCGCTTGTTTCTGTTTTCTTGACTCCAACGGCTCCCTATTTGCTTTTCCCTCTCTCTGGGGGCGGGGGGGTATTCCTTCTTTGTCTAGGGTGATAGTTATTTTTAGTTTGGCATGCCCTAGCTATGTGTCCCCGCCATTCACAGTACCTGCAAATAGCATCGAAGAAACAACATTTGGAATGTGGATGGTTTCCTCCGCACCCGGCACAACGGAATTCTGACTTTCTTTCATTTCGCTCCCGTCTACCTTTTTCCGACTGGAGTTGATTTCTCTTCCTCTTCTGATAGGGATTCGATATCCTTGTGGTGTGTTGTGGTGGTGGTTTTTTTTGTTCCTTCTGGTGTCTTATTGTGTGTTTGACTAGTGTCTTTTTGGGTTTCCTTTGGTAATTTATTCATTTGTCACATGGTGGCTGTCGATTTCTGTGTGGCTTCTGCTGCGGTGGCTTCTTCTATTGCCTCCTTCAATGTTATCTTAGGTCTTGTTAGTAGTTGACCCTGTAGTGTAAGGTCCTTTAATCCACGCGGTCCCTCATGGCCTCATCCATGTTTAGGAATTTGCATGCTCCGCCAATGTCTCTTAGTGCTGCAACAAAATCTCCGATGCTCTTGTCTTCCTTTTGGTCGCGCCGATAAAATTCGTGTCTTTTGATGAGGCATGAAACGGTTGGTGCATAGTGGGCTCGCAGTAATTTATCTAAGTCCGTCCACGCCATCGTCTTTACATCATTGGGTGCTGCCAATGCCTTTGCCATTTTGAATACTGTGGGACCACAGTGGGTGAGGAAGACGGCTCTCTTCCTATTTTCAGATATTCCTTGGAGATCACTCCCTTCTAGAAACATGAGGAATCGGTCGATGTAGGATTCCCAGTCTTTGGTTGGTTGTTGGGTTGAATGGTGCGGGTGGCGAGTTGTTCCCGGCCATTTCGTCTCACTCGGTCCTCATTGCCACGTGCACAACTGGGCTCCTTTGTCTCACTATCCCACCTTCATCGCCAGTGTTGTGTTGTGGGAAAAGAGACTCGAGACCTTTTTTCCTTTTTATTTTCTTTCTAGTAATTGCATGCGAAGAAACCGCGGCAGCCTTTTTTATAGCCGGCTGCTCATGGCTCATGGCCAATGACGGCTCTTCAAATCTTCCGCCACCACTGACCAACCTATAATAGGTAAGTATGCAAATATATAACACCTACATTATTCTTTCTCAGTTTTCAAGATTCATATGAATGCTGCATATCACTCTAGCACAGAAAAGTCATCCCCATGATGACGACAATAAAAAGAACTAAAAAAGTTATATACCTATGAATTTCATTTCTTTCTCCTTCATTTCATTTTAGCAAATGTAGTTTAAGCATTTATTAATGTTACACCTTTGCTTCATTTTAAACCCAGCTTCTTTGGTTTTCTGTACACTTTTCTATATTCTTTTCTAATACCACTCAGCATTTGGCAGCTTTATCAGATAATAGGAAGGTCTTTACTATGAAAATTTGCCATATTTAGAAACCAACTATGAACCTTTCAGATAGGTTTCTATGCATTTTAAAAGAAGAACCTGAACTACAGATTTATAAAATAGCTCTTAAAAAAAGAGCCAATCAATTATATTTTTCAATGATGCCAAATATATCTCAATAACTTTTTGGAGGTCCTACCAAGCACCCTATTTTCAGCCATTCTTGTGTAGATTTTTTCTCCTATAAAAAGAAAGCAAATGTAACAGAGCACAACTCTTTTTTTATATATTTGATATAACAGATAGTATTGAGTTGTAATTGGTAAATAAGTTAATAGGGTATTTCATAGATGATAATTTAATAATCAAAATTATAATAGTGATGAAAGTTATATTTTCTGTCAGCTGCTCATATACAACGTATCAAAGATTATGAAAATAATATCCATATGTTGCAAATCAGTAGTCTGGTTCACCAATACCCAAAATTCCTTTTCAGAAAACATTCCTTAACTCTGGGGGAAAGCTATCTCTGGAGAAGAGCAAGCAGAAAAAAATAGACAATGTCAAAAGGCAGAAAAATAAAAAAAAATAGAACAAGGATGAACAAAAGGATTATGTCTAGCACAGGAAAGTACAAAGGATCACAAAAATATTTTTTTGGGGGGGCTGTAGTTGACTTCAGATCAAGTGAAGTTATTTATACTAGTGATTATTACTTCAGCCC
This sequence comes from Notechis scutatus, assembly GCF_049901735.1. Taxonomy (NCBI): domain Eukaryota; kingdom Metazoa; phylum Chordata; class Lepidosauria; order Squamata; family Elapidae; genus Notechis; species Notechis scutatus. The sequence goes on along the minus strand of NC_142011.1, from coordinate 155,599,430 downwards.
ATGGATAATGTAAGCTTCTTAATGTGTTGTAGGAAAACTGTATGTTCTAACTTTACTATCACTGACTTATCTGCACTCTTGCCTACTGAAAAAAATAAGCCTAATAATAAATGCTGTTTAGAAAGCCAGAGATTGTATACCCATCTTAAGTCATATATGACCCAGTCACAAAGACTTGGCCTCTGTTTTTTTCCAAAAAACCAACAACACAGGAGAAAACAGATAATATTTCTTTGCTAGGAATTCCTCGGGGGATTACAATCTTATACTTTAAAGCAATGGATAACAAAACTGAACAGAGTTTATGACTTTATAGTAGAGATGACCTAGAGCTTAGAGAAAATAGTGGAAATAAATTTGGGGAATAAAAGATAAAATGCTGGTTATAACAAACCAGGGGAAAATTATTGGGAGATCTGGTACTTTCTCTTGTCACCTCTAATTCTTCCCTGGATAATTTTTTCTGTGGTTGTCTGTTTTTGCTATCAATCACGCTTCACAATATTTCCCAACCAAAGCTTCCAATAACTCAAGTCAGCTTGTAAATGCATAGCACCTCTGATGACCTTCTAGCTTCTGGATAATTATTTTAGGTAGTGAGGATTTACTATGATATGAACAATCTCTCAAAATAGATCACTGGACTCTTGAATGCCATTTTTAAATGTCTCATTTAAACATTGAGGTTTATTAGCAAAATGCCTTTATTATTAACATTATTACCATTATTAACAAAAGGCGTCCACTAAGGCACCCCACATCTCCTATGGACCACCACAACAGCCATACTCACTGTGAGACAAAACAGTGTTCAAGATAAGGATAGCTACAAGGATGTCCACAGCCAGCAGCAGTGTCACTGCCAAGAACACCTGCATGGCAATAGTGACTCCCAAATGTAAAGAGGAAGAGAGGCTGTCAGTTGTCAGACTTTCCAAAGGCCTCATAATCTGGAGATAGATTAGGCCCATGTATTACATGTAATGAAGGAGGCACAAAGGAAATGGAAACAAGCCCCTTGGAAACAGCTGAGTAGGGTACTTAGTTGATGCCGTGCCACCCGGCAGGGAATACAGCTGAAGAACAAGAGCAAGACTGTAACACTGTTCAGGATGACCAAATAAATGGCAAAGAGAGGCTGCCAGAAACAGTAGACTACTCAATGACAATTCGTGTAACAGGCACACAGCAAAAATAAGTTTTCAAGATAAAGTGCATGGAGAAGGGATCTTTAATGGGACTGTATTCTCAAATATCCAGGTGATAGTTGCCCCAAAAGTGTTTTCCAAAAGACAGTTGGACTTTTTTTTTCTTTGAGAAGATGTATCTCAGCCTGTGATTCTTTAGCCATGGCAGTTGCTGATGACAACACAGGGGAAAACCCAGAGTGATGGGTGCCTTTGGAGGCCATTTTTCAAAGTAAGTGAAACACTCCTTTGATATAAAAGTTTCTGTTTCTAATCTAATAATGAAAAAGAAGTGAATTCAAACATCTCAAAACTGCTTTTAATACCTACTTTCATTATCTTCAAGTTCAAAACTGGAACTGTTTTTGCTCTCTTCCATCAAATAGAATGAAAAATTATGGTTTTCCATAGCATCATCTTTATCTACTGCACTGATTGTTTGGATGAGCTGGAAACAAAAATCAATACACAACGTGTTTAGTGCCAAAGATTATTGCTTGGCTTTTAATGCAATGGGTCACAACTGCAGGCAATATATTCTATTCAATTAACAATGTTACAATTGTGCTTGTCTCCAAAGGGCAGGAAATGTTTGTAACTGCTGCTACAAACTGACATTATTTAATTCAATCTTTTTAGGGGTGTTTTTTTTTTTTAAATGTCCTACAATTATGCCATTTGATTTTATATTGATTGGAAGAAGATAAGCACTAAATTCTTGAGGTAATGCAAATTACTCTTAGAATAGCAATGCAAAGGTTAACTAATGTTTCCATAAGCAACAAAGAGGGACAGGAAAAGGGAATGAATAAAGTATTCTACCCTTTGTTTTTCAAGATGAAAAGTACAACTTTCTATGTTTGAACACATCCTTCAATACCTATTTCTTCCCTGTGCAAAATCTCATTGGCATCACTTAAGTGATGTATTATGGTAGCTGTGACTCAAAGATTGTGACAGGTTCATGTGCTGAATTGTTGATTCTTTGAGATTGTAACAGATTGAATATGGGAATGCTCAGTTGTGTTTTCAAAGAAAATAATCCCCAATGACAAACATATCAAACAAAATTGCCATTTCTAAGAAAAATAAAAATTAGCATGTTTGCATTAAAAAAAGGGATAAATTTCACATTTCTAACTATATCATGTTACAATTTCCATAATAACCCATTTCAGAATTTTTTTTGTTACTATTGTCAGTAGAAGTTGTTTACTGCCTCATACACTATTTTGAAAACACTAATTTCCTATTTTAATTCAATTTTATAAAGTACCCCTTAATAACGAACCATCTTAGCATTAGAAAATCTAATTTAATAATAACGTATGCATATTTCCATTAATGTTTTAAAATTGTTTCCACACTTTTTTACTTAAAAAGAAGCAATACCTTGACTTTTATATCATGTCCTATAGCATTTAAGAAGTGCACATTTCTTGTTATGCCTGACATAAAAGAAACATTCTATTAGTCAGTGACAGAGGTGGTATTCAGCAGGTTCTGACCAATTCTGGAGAACTGGTAGTGAAAATTTTGAGTAGTTCGGAGAACCAGCAAATACCACCTCTGACTGGAGATTTTACAGTATCCTTCCCCTGCCACGTTCACCAAGCTACGCCCACAGAACTGGTAGTAAAAAAGCATATTCATTTGCATCAACTGGTAGTAAAAAAAAAACAAAAAACACTGGTCAGTGACATACATTTAGTTCACCCATCATGCATGGAAACACGTGCTTTGGAACCAGGCATTTAAGTATTGGTATGTTATATTGTGCCTTGGGGCTGAATCAGCACATTTCAATTCGGCTACTGTATGAATGAAATTGTTCATTCAGTTTAACAGGATTGCAATTGGTGACAGTTCCCTATCTCAGCATTTCTGTCATGACTTTCTAAGGAGCATTTCCTGTTGCTATATAGTTGCATGAATAACAGAATTGGAAAGGACCTTGGAGGTTTCTAGTCCAACCCTATATCACTTCACATAAGAGATTGTCCAATCTCTTCTTAAAAACTTCCAGTGCTGGAGCACCCACAACTTCTAGAGACAAGTCATTCCAAATATTAATTGTTTTAAATGTCAGAAAAATTACCCTTACTTCGAGGTTGCTTCTCTTCTTGATTAGTTTTCATCCATTATGCTAAGGTGACCGACTTTTAAGATCATATTTAGCATCTTTAATTTTAAAGATGTGATAAAAGAAACGTTTTACACACAATATAGGTTTTATGGTTGGTGTATGTTTTCCATACTTTTTCTTCCTTTGATATATTCCTATATCAGCAAGTACCCTACCCCATACACTGAGAAACAAACACCAATTTCTCAGGGTTAAACAATTAGGTAGTAGATGTGCTAATATGTGCTAGTTATAGACAGTAAATGGCAGGCATTCAACTGTTTTATCTCCTTTATCTTAACTGATCCTAGGAAAGCTTCATCTCATAAAGCAAGATGCATAAATTAAAATATGCACTGAGTATTTATTTGTCTATTTGATATGCATGCGCATACATAAAACATTTGGGGCAGAATTCAGCAAAATCAAAACATTACTAAAAATATGAATTCTGATGTTGTGGTTGAATTAAAAGTGGAACGATCATCAAAGTAAGATATTTTCAGCACGTTCTTAATTTCTTAAAGCAGAAGTGGAGCCATAGTTTACTGGCTGAATATGTGATTTCCATGCAAAACACCCCAGATTCAATTTCTGGCATCTCCAAACTGAGCTGGGGAAAAAAAAAAACTCTTCCCGGCAACCTTGGAAAACAGCTGCCAGCCATTAACTACCTAGGATTAGATGGACCATTGGCAGCTTTCCATGCTCCTAATTTGGCATCTAACAGCCAAAGGAGGAGGGAATTGCTTAGTAAACAGCTGGATTTCCTTGCATCTTTCCCCAGATTTAAAGCTTCTACTGGCAATATAAGAAGAAAAAAGGAAATTGTCTATTTTCTAATTCTAAGTAGCTAATGACACTGAATAAATAATGACACCACTGGGTTTGAGTCGGGAAATTGGTGATGAGAGAAGGTTAAGTCCTCACTTTGCAGACTGAACTGGTCTATAGTCTTGAATATTCCACATTGTGTTCAGTTTGGTCTTAGATTAATTACTTAAATGTAGCAAATGATTGGATAGACTGAAGTTTAAAAAAAACAACTGTAGTGCACTAATTATGTTTGGATCAAGGTTTAGAATGCAAAAGTAATATAGTTAGACTATATTTTGAAAACCCAGCATCTGCAGTTGGCTTATTGATTGTAATCTAATTGCTAAGAACTGTGTTGTATCAAGCCTCATTAATCTGAAAACTGAAATTATCAACAAGGCAGTGAAAAAGACAACTGGGTACCTGCCTCACATTTGCTTAAATGGATTGTGTGCTTGCAATAGTAATTTAACACTCAGGGAAGGCTATTCCTACTGATGCCGGCTAGAGACATTTTCCCGCATCTATTTCTACATGTTGTCATTCAATCTGATAAAAGGCAATTTGGATTCAAAATTGTTTTGAGAGAGTAGAGAAATTTGGGAACACTTTATGGTTAGAGTAGAATTTTGCACTGATTTAGCAAGGAGATGGCTCTGTATCTGTTGTCCTTTATTTTGTCCTTGTCTTTCCATCAGTTTACATCAGCCTCTATTCTTCTCACACTTCCAGTAAATCCTAAAGGAACTTATCATGGTGGAAAGCTATGATAAGGCTTTTTTAGCATTGATATCCTCAGACAAATTTGGAGAAATTGTCCCCCCAATATCAGTTCTTACAAGTTTGGAAAAGAGTTTGGACAGGGTGATTGGCCTATCTTTAATATCTACCATGGCAAAGAGCAAATAGATGCATCATGCATTCTTCTTAGGAGAATGATGAAAGAACCACATTTTAAAAATATGTGATCAGAATTGTTTTTAAATGCCAGAAGAGAAAGAAGTTTTTTCCAAGGATGTTCTATTTCTACTTCCAAAATAAATACATCTGTCTGGGCACTTGATTCAGTAAGGTGATGGAATCTCAAAGCTAAAGGGGTTTTGCATGCAAGTACAACAAACAACTGAAATTGACAAGGATGTTACCAAAATGCATCATAAATCCATTGTTGGGTGAGAAACAGCCCTCTTTGATCAGAGAGTATGAATGCACGAAAAAACAAAGCATATTGTAATCAATGATGGATTAATATATGTGTAGTGTGGTGGCTTAGAGGTGGAGCTCTCACTTCACAATCAGGAGGCTGTGAGTTCGATCCTAGGTAAAGGCAGATATTTCTCTCTCTGGGCACTTTGAGAATACATCTGCTGAGTATAGCTCCACATTGGTGACAGGAAGGGCATCGAGCCAGTAAGTGCTCAGCTCCATTCAGTTGCCCAGATTCCACCCCACAAAGGATTATGGGGTTTATTTATTTTATTTATTTTATTTTATTTTTATTTTATTATTTTATTTTATTTTATTTTATTTTATTTTATTTTATTTTATTATTTTATTATTTTATTTTATTTTATTTTATTTTATTTTATTTTATTTTATTTTTTTATTTTATTTTATTTATTTATTTGATTTGCCAATTGTTTACAAGATAATAAGTATAAGTGTATACATAGTTGTGAATACATGAAATGGGTACATATAAGAAAAATAAAAGAAGAATAAGAGAAACAATAGGACAGGGACGGTAGGCACGTTGGTGCGCTTATGCACGCCCCTACAGACCTCTTAGGAAAGGGTGAGGTCAATAGTAGACAGTCTAAGGTTAAAGTTTTTGGGGTTTGGGGAAGAAACTACAGAGTCGGGTAGAGTATTCCAGACATTGACCACTCTATTGCTGAAGTCGTATTTCCTGCAATCAAGTTTGGTGCGGTTAACTTTGAGTTTGTATCTATTGTGTGCTCTTGTGTTGTTATGGTTGAAGCTGAAGTATTCATTGACGGGTAGGACATTGCAATGTATGATTTTATATACCATGCTTAAATCAGACCGAAGACGGCATAATTCAAGGTTTTCTAGTTCTAGAATTTCAAGTCTGGTGGCATAAGGTATTCTACAACGAGTAGAGGAGTGGAGAACTCTTGTGAAATATTTCTGGACTTTCTCAATTGTGCTAATATCAGATACGTAATGTGGGTTCCAGACTGATGAACTGTATTCGAGTATTGGTCTAGCAAATGTTTTGTATGCTCTGATTAGTAGTGTGATATTACCAGAGAAAAAGCTACGTAGGATTAGGTTAACAACTCTTAATGCCTTTTTGGCTATGTAGTTGCAGTGGGCTCTAGCACTTAGATCATTAGAGGTGAGTATTCCAAGGTCCTTTACAGAGATTGGGTCATCAACAAGATCTTGACTATTCAGCTTGTATTTTATTTTCTGATTTTTTTGCCAATATGTAAGACAGAGCATTTATTTGTTGAGATTTGAAGTTGCCATTTGTTTGACCATTCTGATACATAGTCAAGATCTTTTGTAGGGTAGCAGTATTGTCTGTGGTATTGAACAGCTTTACATCATCAGCGAAAAGAATGCAATTGCTCTTAATATGATCACAGAGGTCATTTATGTAGAGTATGAAGAGAGTTGGTCCTAGAACACTGCCTTGGGGACACCACTATTGACAGGTACAGAATTTGATAGGACGCTCCCAATTTTGACCATTTGTTGTCTGTTTGCCAGGAATGCTTCTATCCAGTTATTCAGTTTTCCAGAGATACCATAGGATTTTATTTTTAGGAGTAGTTTGTCGTGTACCACTGAATCAAAGGCTTTACAGAAGTCTATGTAGATTGCGTCTATTGCTTTGCCCTGGTCAAGTTGTGTCGTCCATATGTTTTTGCAGTGTAAGAGTTGCAGATTACAGGATAGTTTTTTCTGAAACCAAATTGTTTATTGGAGAGTAGGTTGTTTGTCTCTAAGTGGAGGATGATGGATTGGTTAATAATTGATTCCATGACTTTACAGGTGACGCAGCATAAGGAGATTGGTCTATAATTTTCAACTAGGCTTGGGTCTCCCTTTTTGAAGATGGGAATGACTGTGGCTTGTGACCATAGGTTAGGCAAGGAGCTGGTCCTGAAAGATTTTTCAAAGATTATGCTTAGAGGTTTGGCTATGGCAGTGGATAGCTTTTTTAAGAAGTAGGCACATATTCCATCCGGTCCAATAGATAGAGATGGTTTTAGATTGCGTAGTGCTTTTTCAACATTGTCTTCTGTAAAATCGATATGTATTAGATCATTGTTGTTATTTGTGGTACAGCTAGGAAATACTGGGCATGATCCATTGCTGTTTACAAATACTGAGCAGAAGAATGTGTTTTAAGATGTTGGCTTTAATGGTGTCGTCGTTGCAGTCTTTACCATCAGGTCCTATCAAGGGTGGGATAGACCTTGAGTCTTTAGTTTGTTGTTTACAAAATTGTAAAAAGCACGGGTGGAATTGGTGCTTAGAAGGTTTTCTCTTGTTTAATGTGATAATTGATGCATTCGGTCTTTATCTGGTGGCATAAATTTTTGTATCGGCTTTTGAAATTGGCAACGTGACCAGATTTGTTTTTCTGCCAGAGTGATCTCTTTTTGGATTGAAGTTTCCTTATTGTTATGGGTAATCTGCTTTTTGTTTTGTTTTGGGAGTTGTTGTTGGTACATATAGTTTGATGACTCTTTGACTTCAAGAAAAAATATGTTGTAATGGTCTTCAACAGTATTGCATCCAGTGAATAGAGATTGCCAATCAAGGGATGAGAGATCGTTGTCTATAAGATCATAGTTGCCTTTTTGAAGTTACAATTGGGGATTACATCATTGTGGTGATTTTTGTGTGGGCGATGTTGAGAAAAAAAGTCAATCATATTGTGGTCACTGCTGGAAAAGGGTTCTTTAGTTTGTATTCCATAAATTAAATTCAAACTATTGCAGAAAGATGAGATCGAGGCAGTTGTTTAGTCTAGTGTTGTTGGTTACTAGTTGTTCCAGTCCCAGATTTGTAATAGCATTGTAGAAGGTTGTGTGTATGATTTCAGTTGTACAATCATTTAGGGTCCAGTCAATATGAGGTAGATTGAAATCGCCAAGAAAGATAAAGGGTATGGGCAGGATGCAGCCCATGTTAGTAATGTATTTAGCTTGTTTACATGTTCGATGTCATAATCAGGTGCTCTGTAACATAGTAAGAATCGAATTGTGATATTTAAGGATAGTTCACAGATGATGGTCTCGGGAAGAGCAAGCTCCTGGGTAACTTGGATATTTTTAGATGTAAGGACTTTTTATAGAAGATAGCAACACCACCTCCTCTACGAATTTCACGATCTGATCGGTAAACATGATAGTCTCTTACTGTGGTAATGGAGTCAGGAGAGATGCATTGAGCCATGTTTCACAGACAAATATAATGTCGAATTTAGCCATATTTAGTAGGAGGAAAAATTCAGGTATTTTATTCACGAGGCTTCTTGCATTGAGTAGTTTGCATTTAAGGCCAGCAGTAGTTGGAATTGAGGTAGTTAGGGGCATGCATGCCTAGTCTTGGGTGATGGTGGATCGGTTGAGAGGTAGGGTTGTGGTTGAGGGTTAAAGCTGAGTTGCGGGTTGTGTGGCTTACTTTTGATACAGTCAGCATGGTAGTCAATGTACAGGTCCTTCTCTCCATTGTCTAGACGTTTTTTGAGTTCAGTGCGGAATACACGGAGCGGCACGTTGCTGTATGGTTAGGTCAGGCGACAACGGAGGTTCTTATGGTTGGTGTTGGTTTTGGCGAGTGAATTTATAGTGTAAATGAATTTACGTTTGCTTGATTCATTTTTGCAAATGACCCTGCACAAGCGTGGGGCCACAGAGCCGTCTCTGTTTTTGAGCTCTCGGCCAATGCGGAAATGTCAAGTATTTCATCAGCGGAGATGGTTGATGCTTGATAATCACTGATGATGTTTCGGACAGTTGTGATGTCATCATTGTCATTGATGTCCTCTAGACCAAATAAGATGGCGTTTGGACGTTTCCGTTCACGCTCAACAGCTTCTCTGATGAGGATTGGAATATCAATATTTGTCTGGGTTATGTTTATTTGTGGATTGGGTTTTGGATTGGGTTGTGGTTGTTGGGTAGAGATGTGGTTAGTAGCTATTGGATGTTCAGGTTTTGCGTTGTGTCTTTTTTTCAAGGTTGGATATTCTTTTTTTACGGCATCCAGGGATGCTACTATGGTGTTAAGGGATGTTTCAGTGGTTTCAATGGTATCAACTCTTTCAACAGTTCCAGTTTGGGTTTGCCATGGTTTGCAGAGATATGGAAACTCATTGGATGATTCCAGGTATTGAATAAATTGCTTGGTTAATCCCAAGCAGTCATGATGAGCGTATTTTTACACAGAGAACATTTGATGGAGTTTTCATTATCCTTTAGATTTTTGTAGCATTTAAGGCATGTGCAGGAGTCTTGTGGTTCATTGGTGGGATTATCTTCTTTAGGTTGTGGTTTGGCATTGGATTTTCTTTTTGGCATGGTAGGTTTGTTAAGATAGTACGTTGATTGAATTAATTAAAGGAACAATTTTGGGTAATCTATATAGCCAATATCACACCAATCAATCAATTGCAGTAATCTCTCTAGTCAGATAATATTCCTGAGCAACAATCAGCCTAATCAATTAATTACTCTAATCACTAATCAATTAATTACACTAATCATTAATCACACTGTTCATTTAAATTCACTAAATCATTGGTTTTACTATTCAATTAAATTACATGAATCTTGATCTTTTAAACTAGTCAGTAATCACACTATTTGCACTAAACACTCTAATCACACTAATCAATTAAAACAATAAATCAATTAAACCATTAATAAAATATTTTATAGAAATTGATTATCTAATCGTTGATATAGGTGATGAGGTAGAAAAGTTGTAAGTTTTGAGGTAATGAATTAATCAGTGTTTGATTAAAGTAATGAGGTAGTATTAAGAGTCTGCAAGGAAAGGGTTAATTGTTTTACTAGCAGCTGTAGTTGACTGAATGAGAGGAATTTATTGCTCTTTGTAATAGCAGATTGCTATTACTCTGTAAACAAAAGGTTGTAACACGATGTTCAAAGGGTTTTTGAAATAGAGTAAAACTTGCTGAATTAAACACTTTGACTACAATCAATATGTCTCTGAATAAGATTGTTTTGCAATAGTTTCTTAAAGCTCTTCAAGTTGAGTAGTAGTAAAAATACAGTCCAGAAATTTGGGTTAACCAATCCAATCTGTCCTTTACTTTTAACTAAATCTGACAGTAACTCCAGATCGTTAATCGCAGCTATTTTCCTCCTTAGAGTCCCACTTTCCAAGGAAAATTCCACTGCAGAAATTGGAGTGATTTTTACCAAGATTAAGCACGCTGTTACAAGATCTTTCCTTTCTTTTTTACTTGTCACAGCTTTGATTTAGCCATGCTAAGTCTCTTTTAGTTCGGATGGAGAGGTTTTCTTGAGTCAGTCTCAAAAGCATTCCTCTGCCGTCCAGGGTGACTTTTGGCTACTAAGAGCCTCAGGGCTTTTCCTCCCTCTTTTTTTTTTCTGCCAGCTGACCGATGTGGCGGTGAAAACTGCGTGGGGGATATTAAAGGAAATGCATTGTCTGGCATGGAAGATAACTTCTATCAGCTGTGTGAGGGATTTAAATGAAGGTAGGTTGTTAGCACTCCGGGCAGGCTCCGAGTGAAGGAAAGGGCTTCACTTCTCTGGGGAAGGAGAGGAGGGCTCCGGATCTGTTAGCAGGAATATTTGGGCTCCACAGCTTCAGAATCTAGCGTTTTGGGCTTGTTTTTGGACTCAGGTTTACTCACGGTTACTGGTGTAACAGCAGCTTTAAAAGTGGTTTCTGGTGCAGGTGATGGCTTTATAGGGAGATAGTGGTCCGGGAGCGAGAGCTTCACCTTCCTAGTTGGGCGTCGCATGGTAAAAGATGATGATGATGGATTAATATATAGAGATGTGCATATATGAAACTATAACAAAACTGTAATAAATGGAAAAGAATCTGTGATGTTCAAACCCTCCCTCAGATTGTAACTCCCAAGCAGCACATTGTTTAGGAGATGATGAAGCTCACTATATTATAGATTATGGCTAGGTTTTAGGTGGCTGCTAAGACCATATCTTCCTTTTGTACTAGGGGTAGGAAAACAACTTAATTCAGACAGTGTCCTTTGGACTGATGAGATTGATGACGCTCTTCAGTGAACATGGAGTAAAGCTTACTGTACTGGATGAATGGGGTGCTTTCTATAATAGTATTTGATTTTGGAAGTTTGACTTGTTCCAGCTCTAGAGATTCTATACACATTCCAAAAATTGTTCTGATAGTTCTTTCATAGACTTTTATGCATTTTAATATTGTGTTTATTCAAGTCATTTTTATTGCATAATTGCATTTTTCCTATATGTTCTCCCCTCAGTAACTCAGGGGAAGAAAGCTATTTACTGTATATATGTGGAAGAGAGGACAACAAAGTGAACCTACAACATGGCTTTCATTTATTCAGAAAACACCATTTTATATATTAAAACATTTGACTTAAACTGTTATTGTTTATAATATTTAGGATATTTTTTGAAGGGGAGTTTATGTCAAGACAACAGGCCTCATTTTTATTATAATTGCTGATTTATGTTAAGTGCTAGGTAAATAAGTGTTGTTTTACCATTTCTGACTGAAAGTGCACACTTTCACCCACTTCACAATACATTAAATTGAGCAAATTGCCATATTAAATTCAATCCGCAGATGATCATCAAATTACAGGGATTTGTGTCAAAATAAATATGTACAAATGTGGAAAGACACAGATAAATTCAATGTTTTGTGTTCAGATGGATCTTATTCTTGCATTTGAACAAATAAAAATTATATCTGCAAGGCATAACATTAGCCACCAGAATGTTTTTCAAGTGATTTGGGAAAACAGTTTTCCCATTTTTGTAGAAAATGCACAAATGATGGGTAAATGTGATTTTTTTGGTACAAAAATATGTACAAAATAATATATATTGGGTAAACATATGTCAATATAAAATACATTTTGTAACTTTTTTCATTTTTAAGCAATATACTGTCCAATAAAGAACAATGTAAAACTAACATGGGCTAGTTTTATAGTGGTCTGTATATTCTAATTCTATTATGAGCAGAAACATAATTGGAGGCAACATTAATACAAAAAAAAATTGCAATATGCCTTTAAAAATCAGTTCTAGGAAAGTCAATGGTACTTCTTCCTGCTACAATAGCTAAACAGGAAATATTTTCAAGCTTTTGCTTTTCACATTATTTTCCTACTGAGAGATTTGAAGCAGAACATTCCAATCCTTTTTTCTGTATAGTTGCAGGTCATCATAATTCTAACAGAGTCCAATTCTTTCCTTTGTAATACCTTAGATCAATTTGGTCCCCGTTTATATTGTTTGATAAATTGCTGCCATTCTGGCATACTTGTTGGAAAGGAAGCATTTTTTGAAGGCAATAGAATTTATCTGCAAACTGAAGCCCTTCTGCAGATGTGGTGACCTACCTGCCCTATTATTTCAGGTGTGACATTAAGCAATGGAATAAGAAGTGTGACTGCTTGGTGCTTCATGTTCCTCATGCTATGACATCCAAAGGGCATCTTTCCATCTCCTTTAACAGAAATATATTAACTTTTCTTCTTTTTGATACAAGGAACAAAAAACCAAGGGCAATTACAAAGTTTAATTAGTGTAGCTAGTTCCTGGCCACCTATCCCTGACAGCAAAAGATTTATGCCTTCAATGCAGAGCTATCATAAATCAACTTAGTGCATCTACAAAATTCTTTTAATCCCAGGTGAGTTTTGATACTAAAGTTTATCTTCAGCTATTCCATATCAAGATTTTATATTCATATTATGATATCTGGCTCAGTTCTTCAAACATCACATGCAATGTAATTGACAATCTGTTCTGTGACTTTTTTCCCCTCTGTAGATTCTACTTTCCCAAAAATTGTGTTTATGATTATTGTTTGATACAGTAGAACAATGTTTTTGAATCTTGAGAATATTAAGATGAGTGGCTGGGGAATTATGGGAGTTGATGTCCAAAAACTTGCTAATGTCGAGAAACACTTTACTAGAGTTCTGTATCTTCCAGGACAGTGATCAAATTGTAGAAAATGATTTGGAATACTGATCTCCTATCTTCTCCTTTGACTTTTAACATGGGGCAAGAAAATTGTAGGAAGGAAATGTATAGTTGTTTACTCCCCTTAACCGTTCTTCATCAATTCATGCAATAGAACAGCAGTAGAAAGTGAAAGGCAATTTAGCAGTTTTGTCAAAACCACTGAAGGTCTAGACTCTAGCACTTTGCACATTCATCAAGATTACATGCATACACAAAAAAGTGTTGTTTTGCTCATATTGCTATAGCAATAATCTTATCCTTTTTTGCTCTGTTCTTGCTAATGTCAGTCATAGATGTATGTATACCACACATATATTGTTCCATATTGTCCCATCCTATCTTGAAGATATATATTGGAATTTGTGGTTAAAATTAAAATCTTGGGCTCATGGGGAGATTCATCTATTTACACAAAACAGGTGATATTCTTGCTCAACTATGCATACAGTTACTGGCTTCATAGGTATTTTTTTTTTTTTGAAGGAGTCTAAAATAGCAAGAAAATCTTCCTTCATAGTCAGCATGCTCCAGTTAGACCAGGGGTGTCAAACTCACATCGTCATGGCCTCATCACATGACATATCATGACTTTTTTCCCTTCACTAAATTGGGCATCAGTGTGGCCAGCGCATGATGCATCTGGCGCATGGGCCGCGAGTTTCACACCCCTGAGTTAGACAATGGCATTGCATGCTTATAAAATTCACAATGTAGAGATCAACATGTGTTCATCATGTTATCATGATGATTATTCATATGTCAGACTTCATGGTCCAGTTGCATTATCATATAATTGAATGGTATGACAATACACATATTCTTGTTTTGACACTATCAGAATCTCTCAAGTAAACCTAGTTAAAAAAAAAATGAAATAATTTTTCTCAATCATATGATAGTATGATTATGAGTGGTGCAGTGGCCTAGAGGTGGAGCTCTTGCTTCACAATCAGGAGGCTGTGAATTCGACCCTATATAGCGGCAGATATTTTTCTCTCTGGGCACAATGAGAGTTCTGTTGAGAACTCTGGCAACAGGAAGGGCATCCAGCCAGTAAACACTCAGCTCCATTCATTTGCCTCGACTCCACCCCGATGCAAGGGATTATGGGGTCATTAAAAGACCAAAAATAATAATGATGATGCTATGATTGTATCAATTGAGGACACAGATACATAGAAATAAAGCTTTGATGGAGGCAACAATACACCAAAAAATAATAATAATAAGATTTCTATTGCCCAAGTTATATAATTTAATATTTCAAGTGGAATAGGGAATGATGCATTGTTTTGATTCTTAAGTTTCTTAAGATTTGAAGAGCACCTCTATTCCTCAGGTTTATTAGTCTTGTGTAGAACTAAGAACTAATCAAATTATGGCTACAGGGGAGGATCGATGTCTTAGCCAGTTGGTGCACAGTTTTGGTCAGGAAATGAAAACTAAAACTCAGTGGAATTGAGATTATTCTGCACATACATTTGCTCCTTATGAGAGATCAAATTCAGTCCCATCATTAAACAGAACTTTGCTCTTAGAACTGCCCAAAGAAGCTAAAATTTATATCAACAGCTAAGCCAGCATTGCAAGTGGTTGACATTAAAATGGCAGGAAATGATTCAGTAACCCTAAATTGTAGAAAGATGACAATGCAGATTGGATCATCTCTTGGAGCTCAAATACTGTTTTATTTTATTTAAAAATATATTTTCAGGTCTATGCTCACTTTATAACAGTGAAGGATAAAGCATAGAGAGAGGTAAAGGAAAGCTAAGCAGAGGATAAAATCCCCTTCTTTTTTTGTAGGTAACAGTTCATTTTTAATCCCAGCACACAACCATTTTGTAAAGGCAAACAGAACAATATATGGTTATGAAGATGCAAGAAACTTGATGTCAGGACAAAGCCTCTCTTTGAATTTCTGATGTAGAAGAAAAAAAGAATAATGTTATAACTAGATAAGTTGTCAGTGGTAGCTGAAAGAGTTTACTCCAGATGCATGCATGAACAAAATTCTTACAAGATTTCCTACAACTAGAACAGGGCTGTCAACTCTTGGCCCACTTGGCCGGATGTGTCACATGCTGGATATGCCCATGCCTGGTTTAGCAAAGGGAAAAAAAATCACAATATGTCATATGATGCTGCCATGATGACATGAGTTTGACACCCCTGAAGTAGAAGAAAGAAACACTGGCAGATCTCAGGAGAATTTTAATGCTTTTTACAAAGTAATGTTAGTCTTACCTGTCCAGCTCTTGAATTCTCACACACATAAGTCTCATAGTTTTCTGCAAATTCTGGCGCATATTCATTTGCATCAAGAACTTTAATATAAACATTTACTTCTGACATTTGTTTTGGGTTTACTAAATCACAAGAAAACAAAAATAAAAAACACAACAGAATGGAAAGTCAACAGCTTTTTCTCTACTGTTAAAAATTCTCTCTCTCTGTCTCTTCAAAAATTGTTTCTAAGGAACATTGTGATCTTCAGTTTAGATTTTAATACAAAGTATTATATACAACTATATTCCACATTAATATATCACACAATAAAATAATAACAATAAAACCAGTAAAGTGTTTTGCAAGTTATTTTTTTGTATATCATGTCATAAAGAATCTTCAATAATGGTGATATCAGAAATAATTAATAAAAGATGTAATGAACAACCACAAATATTAATTCAGGCACATTAAGTATTTGCTTATTGATATAATATAGCTTATAAAAATTAAACAGCAAATGAAGTTCATATTCCTTTATGAGTTTAAAAATAAAAGGAAGGAAGGAAGGAAGGAAGGAAGGAAGGAAGGAAGGAAGGAAGGAAGGAAGGAAGGAAGGAAGGAAGACCTAAGAGGTCTGTTAGGGGGCGTGCATAAGCGCACCAACATGCCTACTGTCCCTGTCCTATTGTTTCTTTTATTTTTCTTATATGTATCCATGTATTCATAACTATGTTTTTACTTATACCTATTATCTTTTAAGCAATTGACAAACCAAATAAAATAAAAATAAAATAAAATAATAACGTTTTGTAAATAATTGAGTGAATATATGTTAAATTCAAATCCTTTTGCACAGATGGGTCTTTGCTTAAGGCATTCAGAAAAGCACTATATAACAGTGAATTGCCCTATATTTAAATTATCAAGATGATTTGTGAGCTGTAAGCTAGACAAATGTATAAAGCCACACTTTTTCCTTAATTACTTAAGTGAATTAAAGCACAATATGGTACAATTTGCTCTGATATATATATTCAACAGAATTCAGCGGAGTTAAGACCTGGAAAATAGGCCTTTCTTACTGCAAGAAAGTATTCAAAATTGTGGCTTGTTCAAAATTGAAGAAGCTTCTTGGATGAGAATTGAAACGTCTTCAGATCAAAAATTAAGTCCAGCTGCCATTTGAAAAAAAAAAAAAAGCACCTTTGGAATTACTTTTATCTTTTTTTCTATTTTTTTTTAAATAGGTTTTTTTTGTTACCTTAATTGTTTACCTCTTTGGAACTGTGCACATTCATCAGCATAGTAAGATGTAAGTGCTCATTTAAATAAATAATTAGAATTATAGTTAGATAGTTTTGATTTCTTAAAATAATTATTAATAATATTTTATCATTAAACTTCTTTTGCTATGTTTTTGTGATTTTAAAAAAGCAAAAATCTAAGAATATGAATGAAAACAGTCACATAATGCCTTGACATTGTGCATATAAAATCCACTATTTTAGTACATTTAAAATGCTGTATTCACTCAGCTAGGATTCTGAAAAAAAAAATGGAAATGATTTCTCCTTTTATTTAGCTGAAGTGTTTGTCTGCATTATTCTTTTAATGAAAAACCATAGGCTTGTCCTCTTGAAGAACCAATCTTAAGATAAACAAAACTGTCCCTTTATGATTTGCATTTACCTTTTTATTATGAGGAACTAAGAATTTAGCAGAGACTGAACTAAACAAAGTATTTAAAAAAACACACACAAGAAATAATGTCTGAAAGGCAAGGTGGCTTACAAACAAATTCACAGATTAGGCAACTTGCAGCTTGCGTTGGAATTTAAGATAACCCAACAGGAGAACTATATATAGCCAATGCTTTTCAATTCCAACTATATTTATTTGTTAATCAAATTTACTATCCACTCATCTCACCCAAGGAGAGTGCATAACAATAGATAAAAAGCAAGAAAATGAAAAGGAAAAATACAACTATAAAAAAAACCCTATAGATATCTTAAAAAAACATAACCCATAACTGAAGGATATAAAAATATCTCCCTCAACAAGTATGATATCTAGACATGTCTCAAGTTCATACGAGATCCAAGCCTGGTCACGTAACCAGATCTTAAGAACCTTTCAGAATATCAAAAGGGATAGGGCTATATAGAAGTCTAACTGAATATGCCCTCCGTTTCAGAATTAATTTCCTGACTGGAGTTCAGTTAAATGCTGGGTAATTTCATACCACTAATAAAGAATAAAGTGAAATTAACTTTATTAATTCATAAACTAATAAAGAAGTCTGTGAAATTAACCATTGACTAATATGAACTCCTATATCAAGAGAACAATTTTATATCCTTGCAGTGTACCCGAAAATATTAATTATTTCTATTGTACAGGTAGTCCTCGACGTACAACCATTCATTTAGTGACCATTCAAAGTTATAATGTCACTGAAAAAATGACTGATGACCATTTTCTACACGAATGACCGTTGCAGCGTGCATATGGTCATGGGATTTACATTTGGATGCTTGACAACTGGTTCATATTTGTGACGGTTGCCGTATTCCTGGGGTCATGTGATCTCCTTTTGCCACCTTCTGACAAGCAAACTTAAATTAGTAACCGTGTTACTAATTTAACAACTGCAGCGATTCACTTAACAAATGTGGCAAGAAAAGTTATAAAATGGGGGCAAAAGTCACTGAACTAATTCCCACCCCATAAATTCTGGGATCAATTGTGGTCGTACGTTGAAGACCTACCTGTATTACATTTTTTTTCCCTTTCAAAAGTGCTATTTGATCAAATAAATTAAAATTTTAGATTTAACCCCAACAGACGCATCCCTTTCCTTAGTGTTACCTTTTGAAACAAGCAACAAAGAAACAAGAATTCTCAACCTCAAAAGATGGACCTTTTGGAAAATAATTGCTACAAAATGATAGTGGTATCAGAGACATCTGCAAGGGTAGTTAAATAAGTCAAGTTGATGATGGTAAATGCATGAGCCAAGTTCTAGTCCTTTTTTACAGGCATCATAGCAAGATGGGCCTGGATTTCACCATCAGAGCTGCCATCTTGACTTTTTGACATCCTTTCCCGCAGATGCCCCTGCATAATGCACTTTTGGGACAGGTACCTTAAATCTCCTACTCACTTGATTCTATAGCAGTAACAGTTAGGTTGTGCCAAATCTGTTTCTCTCGGTCCAGATGTTCAGTTATACTAATTGTTCCATTGTGGGCATCGATACTGAAAAACTCCTTTACATTCTTGCGGTGGGCAATAGAATATCTGCACATGAAAGATTTTTAAAAAGAGAAGAAAAAAGAAGAGTGAGTTTCTGAGACCTGGAATACAAAAAAATCCTCCATAAAGAAGGATGTATAAACTATTGTCAGTCAAGAAAACAGAATTGTGTAGCCATGAATATGGATATGTGTGCTTTGGCTATTCAGAAATCATGAAAAATGAACAGTGATAAACATTTAAAATTCACTGCTGCCAAGATCAAAGCCCCTCTTTTTATGTGCTGAAATATGTTCATACCTGTATTAGAGTGAAGCAAATGTAAAATGCATTATTCATTCCTCTTTCACAGACAGGCTCCCAGCAGATGAAGGACTCGATTAAAAAGAGACAGTGAAGTGCCACTTGTGAAGTGACTCACACTGGCAACTAAGTTGGGCTACGGCAGTACATTTTTATTGTGGCTGCTTTGAAACAATGTCAAAGGGAAAAAAAGAAATACTAAGAGGAGAAAGGCAAAAGAACAACTACCACTTCCATTAAACATAAAGGACAGAAAACCCTTGGAACCAGGAGAACAAAACCGATAGATTTATTTTCACAGGCTTCACAGACTTCCCTACCTCTCAGAGCCAGAAACTTTATGAAAGTTTCTTTCTTTTTTTCCTGAATCCCATGATGCAAGGGATACAGTGCAAGCAGAAGATTTATCTACAACCTCCATTCCAATAAAATAACTACATGTGCAATGTTCAGGCCTACACCAATGATCTTGGGGAGTAATCGTCAATGGCACTAAAAACCATATAATAATATTATGTCCAGCCATATCTATATCCAGGCATATCTTAAGATTTGGGGTGTACCTGATTGGACTGTCAATATCATCTGGATCTCTGGCACTCACAGTTCCCACCAATGAGCCTTTCAAGTTGTCTTCAGCAACCTCCATGAAGAATTCCTCTAATACAAAAACTGGAGGTTCATCAGTATCCTTCACTATGATCCTGAGAATCGTTTCATCTTCAAACTTAGTGTCTTTTTCAAGGAACCGTTTTTCAACATGCCTGTTTATCCCTTTCACTTTGATTTTGTATGCCCTTTGGCTTTCATAATCAACTGTCTGTAAAAAAGAAGAAGAAAATCCAATACTGAGAAATTAACAATAAGCAGGTAATTGAGAAACATTGCTTCGGTTTCATAGGGAATGTTTTCAAAATAGCATGCTATCTATTTCATTTTTCTCCCCTTAGGGGAAGAAAATGTTAGTGTAATCCTCATGAGTGCACTTTTTTTACAGTTAGCTTTCTTATTAGTTGATTTTGGTAGTATAAGTTATGATGTGGTGTTTCCTCCTGTCCAGTGATCTACACTTTCCCTGGGTTTTCTATCCAAGAGAAAGAGAAACATCATGAACAAATCCCTCCAATGTTTCCCAGCTAGGAAACATGGGGAGATAAGGAAGAAACAGAATTGTGGAGAGAGGGATCACTTCTGGAATGGAATGAAACAATTTGCCACAGCCATCTCACCATGGCCATCTCACCATGGCCAACTTTCGGAGGCCATCTTGCCACAGCCAACTTTCTGCGGCCATCTCTCTGTGGCCAACACAGTATGGTTATCTCAGTGTGGCCATCTCGCAACAGCCAACTCACTGTGGATAACTTGCTGCAGGAAAATTCCGTGTAGGATAACTCACCGCAATAAATGTTATCTGCCACTGTTTCCTCAACGTTATTTCCATTGACAAAAAATGGAAATAACGTAGAAGAAACAGTGGCAGATAACATTTATTACATTGAGTTTTGCTGTGTGACTTGTCTGGTAGGGAGTTCTCTCACAGCAAGTGGGCCACAGTGAGTTGGCTACAGTAAGATGGCCATGGTGAGATGATTGCAGCAAGTTGTCCTAGATCCCTTCTGGGGCGGGGGAGAGATAGCAGAACACATAGTCTTTGCAATGAACAGTTATGATTCTCCATAAAAACAGAAGAAGCATTGATTGCTGCCCTTTACCGCCATTTCATCCTGGGCTGCTCATTTGGGTCATTATGTTCTGTGCCAGGAGTGTCAAATAGCAGCCTGCGGGCTGGATGTGTCAGGTGCAGGCCATGCTCACCCCAGCTAAGCAAAGGTAAAAGAGGTCACAATACATCATGTGATGTCATGTGATGTGATTGAGTTCGACACCCATGTTCTGTGCTGATTTCATTTACCTTTCTTCCAGCTGATGAAATGGTGGTCTGTAAAAATTACTGTTGGTACTCTTGCTCATTGTTTCTTGCTCTTTTTTCCAGCATATCTTTGCCCATCCTTGAACTTCCTACATGGCATCCATTTAATTTCCACTCATTCTGTGTCCACTATACCACAACTTTTTATAGTATTTCAGTAGCAACACAGGTATGTTGGAAGGAAGTTACACAATTGCAATGAATGCTATTTCTTTACTTCTAAGAACCTGGACCATCAGTTCTCTGTTTCCTGCAATTTCTATGGGCCTAGAGTGGAATGAAGGAATAATCTGTGTCTTTTGGTTTGATATAGTAAGGTGAGTACTGAGTAGGAACACTATAGAATATATGAAGGGAGTGTAAAAGCATGCATGCGTGAAAACATTTTGGAAAGCAAAGAAAAAGAATGGGGGCTATTGAGAAGAAAACAGTCCCTAAAAGCAACAAAGGTAGACTCTGGGAGATCCGATCAATACAGGCTATCCATTAAGGCTTGTCTTTCTTATACAGATTAGAAGGTCGAGATGCCAGGACTGACTGATCATAGCTTGAAAAAACCATAGTCTCAGCACCAAACCAGCTTCATTGCCAAACCACTACAAACCAGACTGGAATTTTAAAAGCAACATTGGATGTAAGTAGTTTAGCCTGCAGAACAAAATTAGACTTAATAAGGACTGCTCGAAAGAGTTATTACAAGGTAAGCCAAAAGAACACATTTCTTGAGACAATCTGAAGTCACTAGAGTTTAACGCAGAATATTTAACTTTCTCAGTCAAGAATGATTAACACTGTTTGTTTCCAGGTATGCAACAAGTAAACTGCCCATTTTATGAATATGTTATATTGATTGTGCTAATGTAGGACAAAATGTTGGAAAAGATGACAGAATGGCTTTTATATTTATTACAACTTCTTCCCATCCAACCATATAATGTGTAAAGCTGTTTGATTTTGCCTGTTTCCCTGTTTCTTATGTAACAAATCACATCTCACCTTGTTCAATATGACAATTCCTTCCTGGGTGTCATTCTTAGTAATGATACAAATGATATGTGGGTTATCTTCTTCTATTATATAATCCATAGCTGCATTGTCTCCTATGTCACTGTCATTTGCCATGATTTTGCCAAGGATGGTGCCCACGGGAGCTGCCTCGGATACATTCATTTCATAGCGCTCTTAAAGAAAAGGCAATTATCAGTACAAGCCTGATTAAACGTTCATTGTTCATTTGACAGCAACAAAATGTAAATCGTGATCCTTTCTGAGAATCACATTGTTATGTAAAGATTTGTTGTAACAAATATTTCTTTGTGCTATTAGCTCATTGTCTTTAATAATAGCTTTTGACTGTTTAATTTAACCATTCTTGAATTTCAAAAGAAGTAGCTGTATAGAAGGTTTTTTTAAGTATTGCAATATAGAACTGCTAAATCTCTTGTGTCTGAAGTTTTTCCTTTTAACCTGACACATTTATATCCTTGTTTATAATTAGAATAACACCAGCAAACAGTAGAACATCAAAATATATCAAAGTTCTTAAATTTGAATACTGATCAATTCAAAAATCCACTTTCCAAAGCAGATAAAATAAAGAAAATTCAGCCATCTTTTATTTTTGTTATATCCATATTATTGTCACCTTTTTTCATTCACTCCTCCCCCTCTTCTCTCCTCCCCCTCCCCTGGAAGCTTTCTTCATACATCAATCACATTGGTTATGCTTCTGCTACCAGAACATGATATGCCCTCAAAAGCCCTTTCTCCCCTTGCTTTTATCCAATTCTTTTTTCTCTATTTTCTTTTCCTAATTGGGAAATGAAAGTACTGGTCTTTTGATGTGTCTCCTTCATTCAGAGCAACTAGTAATAAATACATAAATAACAACCGCAAAGCCCAATATATGTATTAAAAGAAAAATAAAAACAAATACATTAAAGCAACTACAGTAAGGTTTTATCACGTAAAAGTATTCTGCTCTTACATATGCAAATCAAGATTCTTCTGAAGTGTTTATTTCAAATTACCTTATAAATTTACCCATAATAAATTTACCCATAATAAAGAACAGAGTCTCTTCCCCCTACCCTTTAGTTAGTTACTTTGTTATGTAGCATTATTTGATTTTGTTGCCTTTTTTAAAAACTTAATTTCAAGATAGAATTTTGTGGATAACTGGGAGCCACCATTTAAAGAAATTTATGTAACATCACTGTTCTTGTTACTGAGTCATGTCTGGGTAAGTTTATGGTGTTAGCTTGGAAACTAACACTACAAATTTGAGCTCCTATCTCTGTTTTAAGGCAAGGGGTATTTTCATTTTCCTAAATTAAAAATCTGTTGGATTGTTAGGAACTGCTTTGTTTTCCATGTTACTCCCTATTGGTTTATCACTTCACTACTTCATCTTCCTAGGATTTTTGTCCTTAGATAACTCTTATTTCAGTACTTCATTATATGTTATATATGTATGTCATATAGCCAAACCTGAGTAGTTGTGTGATAATCATTCAAGAAGACAGAAAAAGAGATAGCTTTAAAGATGAAGCAGAGAGGAAAATAATTTCTTCCAGTAGTATAATAATTACTTATTTTTAAAAAATTGTGAGCTTCCAAGACTTTTTTTACATGACAACTTGGTGCAGCATTAGCATAAAATAACTGGCATTTAGTAAATTAAAGTTAGAGGCAAATTGTTATGGTTTATTTATTTAAATTTACTACATACTCAACTCCGATGGAATTTTAAAAGTTTTTAGAGATAGATGATGGCAAACAAATAGCAATAACAATAGCACTTAGACTGATATACCATTTCACAGTGCTTTACAGCCCTCTCTAAGTATTTTACAGAGTCAGCATATTGCCCCAACAATCTGGGTCCTCTTACTACAATCTATTCTCTTTTATTGTTTTACTGTTTTATGATGGTTTTATTTATTGGTTTTATTGTCACTAATTGGTAACTGGTTATTGTTTTGAGCCCTCCAGATTTGCTTAAGATGCACAGCCATGTAAATCTTTTAAATAAATAATCAGTCAATCAATCTTGGATCCCTTCTATGGAACCGGTGTGTTTTATATGAAGTGGGGAAAACTCAGATGATATACTTTTTGTTTTAACAAGGCTGAAACACCATGTGGATGCTACCTGGGAAAGACACATTTTATTTATATTCTGGTGTTAGGGTGAACTGCCATGATCTATTTTATCTAAACTTCTTTTAAAAATGATTAAGAAATTTCAGGTAGAACAACATACAGCTGCTTTCTCAATCCCAGTGCTAATTTAAACTTGAAATGTTGGGTGAGGTACTTTTACTTGTAGCAAGCTTAGTTGCCAGTAGAGATCCTTCCCAGTTATTGTAAGAGAGATTGGCAAGTACAAGTTTAGGAAATGTATGAAAGGACAGTTATATATTATCCAATATATATCCAATATATTTTGAGCTTAGAAGCATCTTCAGGTCATTGTTCTCATCAGAAAAGATCTCTAAATCATCTTGTTTTTCCTTAAACTGTATTCTTAACTGCTTTACTATTGGTTTTAATGGCAATGTTTAGCATTTATAGTTTGTATTGATTATATTGATTCATTTGAAATATGAATATAATGTAAAGGTGTCATCCTTAAATATATTCCAGTGCATAAATAAAAAATGTAGCACTAACAATGCCTATGGATACAATGAATGTTAAATTAGTGACAGCTCTGCTTGTCCTAGACAAAGATAAAAAAAATATCTTCCTAACTTCCTTGTCCATTTATTATTATTATGGTTGATTGCACAGTCAGCCAAATGTTGAGACTAGATTTGGCATTTTTATCCACCTGTGAAATTCTTCCCAAGGACCTGGAATAGACAGGTGCTGTTGTTTGATGGTGTTAAAGGTACTGTTGCAGGATGTAAGCTGTTCCAAGAAAGCTGCCTTTTGCAATTCACTGATGGTGATGTTGTCAATGGTGCTGGTGTTCAGATGGTGCTCCAGATGTATCCAAGGCACTTTCACTATTACTACTATCTTCACTTTCTTTTGCTACAAATGCTTATATCTGCCTGTATTTTCATGCCTTTGTATTCTGTTATTTTCTTGAACTCTTTCTTGCTATTCTGCTGTCCAGAGACTGCCATGTCCATATCCAGACTTTTTTTTTGCCTTTCTTACTGACAGTTGTTACGTCTGTGATTATGTGGCAGGTACGTGTCTATTTGTATTTTAAAGTCCCAGAGCACTTTAACTTCTTCTTTTTCTATTTCTTGGTCTAACTACCATCAGTTTTTTCTTGAAGACAAATGATTATGGAAATAAAATATGATATGATTATATTTATTGTATTAAAAATTATTCCAGAAATAATTGATACATACTGTTTATATACCAGTACTAAGAATTCAATGACAAAACAAATTTCCTTAAGGTTCCTTGATGAGGGAAATCAAGTTCATACATAATAATTATTAAATGTAGGCACAGTGTAATACTAGCTTTCAATTACTGTTAACATACTAGGAATACAATATTTAATTGCATGGGTATTCAAATGGTAAAAAATGATGAAAATACATTCAACTTACTATGCTGAAAACGAGGAGGATTGTCATTAACATCAGAAAGATTAATAGTCACTGTTGTTGTTCCTGAAGGTCCACCAATTTGTTTGACTGTAGCTTTGATAACAACAAAATACTTATCCTGGGTTTCTCTGTCTCCTGGATAGGCTGTTCTAACCACACCTATAAAACGCAGAAGGAGCAGAGGACATCCATTTTGTGACAAACAATAAACCAAGAGCTTGGTCTGGATAATTCTTTTATACTGGATTTATAAAAGAAATTTGTCAAAACTTGGATGAATCATGAGAAGGAATAAAAAAAGAAGTAACAATAAATCAAATTCTCTGACATTATTTGAATTGGACTAAAGATTAAAACTTTTAGAAATAAAAAGGAGGAATAGAAAGTTAGATTATTTGATCAAGGTTAAAATATACTGGGTTTTTTTCTGGTAACCTTTAATAAGGTAAAAAGTTACAAATTTTGTTTATACTTCTGGTTGGAGTTACTTCTTTATGTATTTATTTTTTCCCTTTACTCTAAACAATTTTTTTTCATTCTTCTGATTTCTTTTTTCTTTTGGTTTGCATCAGTTTTTACTATTGCAATTATAATCTTTTTTTTAAAGAGAGAATAGTCATTGTGGATTAAACCAAAAACACAACTAGTACAATTTGCTTCTCTCCAGTGGCAAACCAGATGTGATGTAATAGCAAATAGTAAATATAGTCAAATTGGGGTGGCTATATTAATTTTATACATAAATTAAAATTATCAATCACTAAATATGATAATGATCATTATTAATAGTGTTATTCTCAATAGCTTTATCCAAACAATTGCCATATTTTTGACATTTTAGTTAACTCTTTGCTCCCTGATTTTCCCCCTTTTTGTATGACCTAATTTTTTCCCATTCAGGTTCATTGCAGTTTATTTGAATTCTAATACTAAACAAGGAAGAAAAACCTGGCATATTCACTTTTTTGTACAACTCTGTCCTCATTTACTGTAGCTTCTAAGATGCAGAGTTCCAAACATTATACTCTTTCCACAAATGTAAATTCCCCAGCACCTCCATTTCTTGCTAGCTCTAATTTGCATTCTGCACTATTATTTTGAAATGTCATGGCCTCATACTACCATTCCAAATACCTTTGCATTTTAAAAGGATCTGGATGGTATTTATCAACCTAACTCTTTGTTCGAGACCAAATTTCAAACTTACAGTATAGGATATTTTGTTTTATAGTAAACTTATACTTCTGCATGGAGAAAGAAATCATACAATCTATATTCAGTCTTATAATTTATTAAGTAAGGGAGGAAAGTCAAAATGTTGTGATAGTATACATTTTTTTACCCAAGCAAGATTGTTAGATTGAAACTAGATCATGATAGTTCAAGCCCTTGATTCAGTAAATAATATTGTACATATGGCTTTCTGATTTTCTAGATGAGATGGGTAATACATAAATCAAATAGATAATAAATACATAAACAAATAAACAAATAATCTTACTGAATTAAATCTCATTTATTTGTTTTGTGAACTAATCATAAAAATGAATCTGATAAAAATTAGAGAATACAATATACTTCGGTGATTTATTGGTGCTACTTAAGTTAGAAGAGAAACAATACCTGAAGTTGGTTCCACAGAAAAATAGGGCTGTTCTGGCAGAATACTATAAATCAGACGAACACCTGTTGGGTATGTTGCCGTCACCTGAATGACTGAGGTACCTGAGAAAACATTGGATGAAAAATCCAGCTGTTATGAGAATATTGATTTTTGGATAGAGACTTGCACCCTTCAGTTATGATATTTTGTTACATTTCTTTTTATTCTATAATATTAGACCTTTATATCCTTTCTTAGACTAAAGTAAGAAAAGGTCAATATCCCTTTTGTTTTAATAATAATAATAATAATAATAATAATAATAATAATAATAATAATAATAATAATAATAATAAAAAATTCTCATCAAGATCACATCTTGGTTCTAAAAATTCCTTTAGGATATGAAACATGATCTACAAAAGTGGCACTCACTTGCTGAAATCCTTGGTAGGGGTCCTATTTCATGAGTGAGGAGAAAGTAGAATCTTTCTTTATTTGAAATTAAGGGCTATCTTAATTTTATCCATTTGTTTACTGTTGTACAGATGTTACAACACCTGACCTTTATTGAATCTCACATTTGAATGGATAAGGAAACTGATTTTGGCTGTCCATGGCAGTAAGATGGAGTTTCTTTGTAACTATTTTATGTTTTATAGTTTAGCATTTCTGTGAGAAATGAGGGGCATTATGGTCATAAAAACTGAACAATGTCAGGGATACAATGATAATTGGAATATAACAAGCTTTAAAGCTGCTTCACAAATCAACGTGCCACCCTTGGTTCTACAAGTAAAATAATGTGCTTCTTCATGACATTTGCTCTGTCTTCTCTGACAATTCCAGCAGCCAGAAGAAGCTTCCAATAAAATATGGAAAGAAACTGGAATACATTTTGGTGCATGAGTCTCTCTGGAGCTTTGAGGAGACATAAAACACATTGAAGAGGTTCATATCATTTGGTGGACTGAGGCAAAGCTGTGCCATCTGCACCTAGGCAGATAAATAAATCCATTTAGAAACATTGCCTATAGATACGATGTCCATATTTTCTTGGAAAATATAAAGGACAAAGCTAAAATGGGGGCAAATCGGAAAGATGTTCATACAGATAAGCATGTTGTTCATTGTTTATAATAATTGTTTTATATTTATAAGTTTGCTTTAAAAAGAATATTTAAAAGCAACACACACCCCCCAAAAAACAAAAACTTTAGATGAAAAACATTTTCTAATAAGAATACTTAAAATGAAACAGTAAATGTAACTTTATGTTAAAAAGACAATTCAATTTCTCATTTTTTCCACATTAATGTAGAAGACTGGGTATTAAGTGTACCATTGTATATGTTGCGTTCAGAAAAGACTGAGCTGAAGTCTCCACTCCGATCCATGTTTCCAGCGGGAACACAGACCGTTCCTATTGGCTGATGCCATTTGACAGCTGGCTTTAAAAGGGAGCTGTCAAATGGCATCAGCTGTTGTCCACCAGCTGGCTGCCTTGTTAGAGCGGCAGCTGCGGCAACCCTTTATTGTTACAATAAAGTAAAAAGCTGAAGTTTGCTCTGCGTTCGCCTCAGTTATTCCACCACTCTACAACACTGGAGATGAGGGTGGGATACATATAAGAGGCAACCGAGCAAAGAATCGCTGAGCGAAGTCACTACAAAAAGAGCCGAAGCCACTACCAAGCTGTATGTCACTTTAAGAGCTTACTGTCACTATTCGCGAGCGTGAATTTCAACTTTCCTCAGAAGATCCGGCACCGCTGAGTCGAGATGACTTCGAACCCTGCACTCCCGCCTTTCACACCAACAGCAGAAACATGGGAGTCCTACAGAAACTGATTTGACTGTTTCCTAGATGCCATAGACCTATCTGACATTTCCGACCATAGGAAAAAGTTCTACTTTTTAATTTTTTGCGGAGCCAGTGTTTGACACTGCTACAGTATTATTGGCTCCGCATTCAATTAAGACTGTTCCATGGGAAGAATTGCAGGAAATTCTTTCTAACCACTATTTCCCTAAGCCATCCCGAATTGCCAGGCATCGTGTTTTTACAAGATGGATTCAGGCTGAGGGAGAGACTATTAGAGGGTACATGGCTGCCCTATGAACACCTGCCTTGCACTGTGGGTTTAGAGACTATCTGGAGGACATGTTATTAGACCAACTAGTTTGTGGAGTCAGGGATTTAAGGCTACAAAGGTGTCTCTTGGCTAAAGGGGATTTAACCCTTAAATTAGCAACTGAAGAGTCTCAAGCTGCTGAATTGTCAGCACTTTCAGCAGCAGAAATTCAGGGAAATCCAATTAGCCAGAGCAGGTCAGCCATCCATTACGATGAAGCCCCCACAGAAGAAGGCTATGAAGAGGCTAGTGATGTAAATCACCTCAGGCAGCCGAAAACCAGTCAAAGGGAAAACGGGTCAATCCCCAATCAACCTCCACGATCTCAGACCATTTGTCTAAGCTGTGGGGGAAACCACCTCAGGGCATCCTGCAAGTTCAGGAATGCCATTTGTCTAAAATGCCAGAGAAAGGGTCATTTAGCCAGGATCTGTCAGGCAGGAAAGACTTTTGCCCAAAAGCCTCAGACAACACAGCATTTCCAAAAACAAATTGAAGACTGTTTCACCTGCTATCAAGCCAAGCTGACTAACAAAGGCTCTAACAAAATCAGTGTTTTGTTTCTATAGAAGGGAAACCTTGCAGGATGGAGATTGACACAGGCTCAGCACTGTCCATCATCTCATGGAGCACCTTGAAACAACTGCTTCCCAGAATGGCTAAGAAGAGGCTTCAAGGATGCGAATTAACCCTACATGACTACCAAGGCAGAACCATCCCAGTCATCGGAAAAGGAAAGTTTTTTATTCAATTTCAAAATTTTAAAGGTCACTTGCCTTTAGTGGATGGTGCCCTTCCAAGCCTGTTGGGGTTAGACTGGTTCCCTGCCCTTGGCCTCCATATAAGCAGAATCCACTCTATTGCAAAAGCTGAAGTGGTCGCCTTATTTAATGACTATGCTGATGTGTTCAGCGAGGGCCTGGGCTGTTACTCGGGAACCCCAATATCTTTCAACTTGGACCCTCTGGCAGTACCAATCTGTTTAAAGCCTCGAAGGGTACCTTTTGCAATCCGCCCCAACCTAGACATGGAGCTTGACAAATTAATTAAACAGGGTATATTAAAGCCTGTGGACTTCGTAAAATGGGAAACCCCAATAGTGACACCCCTGAAGAAAGATGGTAGCTTAAGAATCTGTGCAGATTACAAGAGCTCTTTGAATAAATATTTACAAATCAGTGCTTATCCAGTCCCATTTATCCAGCACCTTCTGCATTCTTTTGAGCCAGGAACCATTTTCGCGAAATTAGACATGTCACAGGCCTATCAACAGTTCCCTGTTGATGACACAGCTGCTGAACTACAAACTATTGTAACGCACAGATGCGCTTTTAAATGTAGGCGCCTCCAATTTGGCGTAAGTGTGGCCCCAGGAATTTTCCAATCATTAATGGAAAGATTACTTTGAGGATTACCTGGCGTAATCCCTTATTTCGATGACATTTTAATATCTGCACCAGCCTCAGTTACTGCAAAGAGTCAAAGGAGTCCTCGATTGTTTCAGAAAGTATGGTCTTAGGTTAAAAAAAGAGAAATGCACTATTGCCACCCCACAGGTCGAATTTTTCAGATACAGAATTGATGCCTCTGGTATTCACCCAATCGAATCCAAAGTAAGTGCTATTCCCGAGGCACCCACACCAACTAACAAAACCGAGCTCCAGGCTTTTTTAGGACTTCTTAACTTCTATGCTTCATTTTTGCCACATAAGGCTTCCATTGCAGAACCTCTGCATAGACTCTTGGACAAGCAATCCTCCTGGTATTAGGGACCAAAGGAAGCCCATGCTTTCCATGCAGTCAAATCATTGCTTACATCCAATGCTGTTCTGATCCAATTTAATGAACATTTACCTTTAGTTTTAGTAGCAGATGCTTCACCTTTTGGCATAGGAGCCGTTTTAAGTCATAGAGTGCCTAATGGTTCTGAGGCACCATTGCCTTTTTTTTCCAGAACTTTTTCCCCAGCTGAGCGCAACTACAGCCAAATTAACAAGGAGGCTTTGGCTGCAGTTGCTTCTGTCAAAAAATTCCATGAGTTTCTATATGGACACCATTTCGAGTTAGTTACGGATCATAAGTCTCTGTTAGGTCTTCTGTCAGGCGATAGACAAACTCCTTAGATTTTGTCTCCAAGAATGACCAGGTGGACTTTATTTCTGGCTGCCTATTCCTATACACTGGTTCATCGAGCTGGCAAAAGTCTCTGCCATGCAGATGCCCTTAGCCGTTGCTCCCTGCCTGTTCCTGTTGAGGATCCTGCACCAACTAATGCTGTGTTCCTGATCAATGATCTCAACCTTCCCATCACTGCCCATTCTGCCAGGGACAAGGTAATCGCCCAAGTCCTTGACTGGGTGGGAAGGGGGTGGCCTGCAGTTCCTTATGCCCCTGAATTCGTGTCCTTCAAAACTCACCAGCAAGAATTGTCTTCTTTGCAAGGCTGTTTACTCTGGGGAACTAGGGTAGTTATCCCTTCCAAGTTGCAAGCCACAGTTTTAAAAGTCCTGCATGAAGGGCATCCCGGCATTGTCAGGATGAAGGCCCTAGCTCACAGTTATGTATGGTGGCCGGGCATGGATGCTCAGATTACAAGTTGGGTGAATGCTTGTCAGCCATGCCAAGCTACCAGACCTGCTCCACCAACACCCACTCCAGGCATGTGGGAAGATTCTGGGACCCCATGGTCCTAGGTGCATATTGATCTGGCTGGCCCTTTTCATGGGCGTACATTCCTGGTGATGGTTGATTCTTTTTCTAAATGGGTAGAGCTGACCTTGATGACCACCACAACTTTAGAAGCTGTCACTAAGGCTTTATCAAGGATATTCGCTACCCATGGCCTCCCTGACACCATCGTGTCTGATAACGGTCCCCAGTTTACTTCCTGTGAATTTGAGGTCTTCCTAGCTAACCTGGGAATCAGGCACACACTTACAGCTCCTTTCCACCCTGCCAGTAATGGTCTGGCTGAAAGGGCAGTCAGATCTGCTAAGAAGGTCCTGGAAAGGCTTGGGCCCATAGATTGGCACTCTAGGCTCACTAAGTATCTTCTAACCCAGCACACGACTCCCTGTGCCACCACTAATAGGTCTCCAGCTGAACTTCTCATGGGTAGACATCTGAGGACTACTTTAGACAGACTCTATCCATATTACGCCCCAGTCATGCTCCTAGGATCAAATAACCAGACAAGGGAGTTTGTTGAGAGTGACCAGGTCTATGCCAGGAACTATGCGGGGCACCCTTTGTGGATGCCTGGGAGGATTGTGGCAGTATCTGGTCCTAAGTCTTACAGGCTCCAACTGCAAGACGGGCACATTTGGCGCCGCCATATCGATCAACTTAGAAGGCGTTGGAGTTCGTCTGCAGATGGCCCTCAGGACGTTCCTGCGGCAGAGAAGCCACCAGCGCCTGAAGAAACTTCCTGAGAACCTGACAGTGACGCAAGCCTACCTGAACAGTCATCAGTCCCTCACCCAGAGCCGCCTGAAGCCAAGATGCCAGTTTTGTCGGTGCCACAAAATGCCCGACAAGCAGAAAAGTTCCATCTAGCAGCAGCTCCATCAGAGCCTAGAAGATCTGGCCGCCTGCACAAGCGCCCAAGTTACCTAAAGGACTATGCATGCTCCATTCTGGGGCAAAGGAGTGTTGCATTCAGAAAAGACTGAGCTGAAGTCTCCACTCCGGTCCGTGTTTCCAGTGGGAACATGGACCATTCCTATTGGCTGATGCCGTTTGACAGCTGGCTATAAAAGGGAGCTGTCAAACGGCATCAGCTGTTGTCCGCCAGCTGGCTGCCTTGTTAGCACAGCAGCCGCGGCAATCCTTTATTGTTACAATAAAGTAAAAAGCTGAAGTTTGCTCCATGTTCACCTCAGTTATTCCGCCGCTCCACAACAGTATAGTAAAAGTTAAATAACCAGAACACTTGCCCAGGTCAAAAGTGACTGAAAAATAAAGGACAGTTTTCTGAAATAAAGAACTGCCCTTTATTATAATACCTATAGAGGGCAGAGCACCTTTTCAGATAACTGAATATAAGACACCAGCTCCAGTTAAGCCTTTTTAAGACACATGTTTGAGATGGAATTCATGATGGATTCTGCTTCCCTATCTATGCTATATCCTACTTTCATGTCTTTCATGTCACTATGTTAAACAGTATAGTACAGTCTAAACTTGGCAATTTTAAGACTTGAGAACTTCAACTCCCAGCATGGTTGGCTGGAGAATTCTGGAAATTGAAGTCCACAAGTTTTAAAGTTGCCAAAGTTGGAAAAAAAAACCTCCCCCAAGTCTGGTCTAATCCTACTCACATTTCCCTAAATCATATTGTTTTATTTGCATGGTAGGAAAATTATTTTAAATGAAATCTTACTGAGAACACATCTCCTTTTGAGCCAAGTTTTATTTTAAGAATAGCAATAAAACATGGCAATTAATCATAAATGGGAAAGCAGAATATATCTGTAATTGGAGACCCATTGCAATAAATAAATTAGTGAAGATACTTGAATTACATTCAGATTTACTATTATTCTCCATGAAAGTAGTAAACCTGATGAATGGAATTCATGTTAAACAACTTAAACTGATGTTGTCAATAATTTTAATATGCTATTAAAATTTATTGGCCATTTTTTTTTTAAAAAAATCCCAATCATTCCTTAGTTTGGCTTGTTTAAAATTGTGTTTTATTGCACTCCAGCTTGAATGTGTTATACATTTTATAAATCAGTAAAAGGAAGAAAAAATAATAATACAAAATAGTCAAGCCGCTAAGGCTTGGTTTTTCTTTCTTCCCTATATTATTTATGCATGAATAGGTTTTTTTTAAATACTTTCTGCTTTTGAAAGTATACATGCTCACATGTATGTATGTGAGCTGCTCTATTCTTTTAATTTTCCAGTTGCAGTAGAGTGAAAAGATAATAATAGAAGATTCTGGTCAGAAAAAAAAAAAGCAATTGCAGTGCATCAGTTCCTAATTTAATGCCTGTGGTATGGCTTGAAAGAATGAAAGAAATTCCATACAAGTAATGCACCTATGATCCTCAACAGGATTCTGATAGCTTTTCATACCTTTGAGGTCTGGAATGAGCATTTTCTACTGAAGAACAGATACTACAATCCATCTACCGAAGACAATTTCATCTCTACTTGGGAATTGTCTGTCTCCTAGATCTAAATCTGATGCTATCCCAAGGCCCTTTGGGGAGATTATACCCATGAAAAAAAATATTCCCAAGCATTCTCTTTTTTTTCTCAGCTTGCTATGAGAAAAACTCATATCCAACTCATTTCTCACCCAGGTTTTAAATTTAAATACAAATCAACCTCCATGTCAGGTAAAATAAGACCTACAGCATTTGCTAAGGCTTGGAGTATCACATTCTTCCATATGTTCCTGGATATTTTTTTTACCTATAAATTCATCAGGAGAGCCTCAAAGGATTTTTATTTTCTGGTAAAAAAACTAAGATATTATCTGTAAAAAAGTTGATAGGAAAAGTGATAGCTATTAAACCATTAGAAAATCTCCAAGCATTCTTTAAAATAACAACTTCCATAATGTGTTACAGACAACCCATGCTGCAGAGCCCATATTGCTTACATTAATAAAATGTTTAACCCATAAAGCCCTTTATGATTTGGCAGTAGGTTACTTTCAGGATCATATTAGTAATAGTAATAGCACTTAGACTTATATACCACTCCATAATGCTTTACAACGCTGTCAGAACAGTTTACAATGTCATCATTTCAAAGGTCTTTTAAGACCGCCTATATCAGCAGGCCTGGTCTTCCCAGGAATGGGTGAACTCATGAGGTGGCTCCACTATTATTAACAACCCTCCACCTATTATTTTCTTTTCATATTTGAGTTCGGCTTTTAGTTTTTAATCTTTTAAAATAATCAATATTATATAATATTCAGCTAATTATTGCTTTATTTATTTATAACAGTAAATTATTGTTTATTGTTTTATTGGATTGTTGCATGCTTTCTAGAGTCATGTTCATGAGATGGGTACCATATAAATTTGATTAATAAATAAATAAAATGAACAGCTGAAAAATGGACATGACTTTATAGATTGTAAGCCACTCAGAGTTACCTTGAGGCAAGATGGGCAGCCAATAATTTTTACAAATAAATGCATATACATTCATACATGCCCACATACATACATACATACATACATACATACATACATACATAAACAAACACACACACACACATACATAGTTGGCTACTGGAGCTGGTTATGTTTTATATATGTATATGTTTCTCATTTTAACCAAACTATAGATGTTTTAATCATTTAATAGACAGATTGTGTACCATGAAGTCACTGTTGACTGTTAAAAACCACATACATAGATTTTCTCCATAATAATCTGTCCCTAACATGATCTTTTGAGTCTTCCAATTGTGTAGTCATAGCCACTGTAACTGAGTCCATCCACTTTACTGCTGGTCATTCTCTTCTTCACTTTCCTTCTGCCTTTCTCAATATTAAAGCCTTCTTCAGAGGGTTAGGTCTTCCCATAATATTTAGTTTGTAGGATAATTTGAGCCTGGTCATCTGCTTTGAGAGAGAACTCTGTGTTGATTAATTCAGTTTATTTGTTTGTCCATAGTATTCTCAGAAGTCCTCACCAACATCAAAATCCAAAAGTATCAATACTCATTCTTATTCTTCAAAATCCAACTTTTGTTTCCATAGAATATCATAGGGAACACCATTGCTTACATGATTCTTACCTTTGCAGATATACATGCATCACATTATTTTTCTGGGATATTAATGGCTGCTCTACTAAGTGCTGGTCTTCATTGCATTTATTATATGCTTTTTCTTTTACTGTTGAATGTTTTATTACTATTTACCTTGTGAGTCACATATCTTGGGATTCTTTCATGATTGCAACAGGATATAAATGTAATAATAAAAATAAACAGCATGCCAGGTGTGTGCATTTTATTAGAAGAACAGTGTAAACTCTTAATTCAGCTTCAGTCACGGGGATACCTAGTTAATTAGTTATGTTAATTGGAAGATGCACTCCAATTTGATGAAGCTTTAATTGAAATGTGCTACTAAATGGCACTCCAGACTGAAATATCCCCCTGCCCCTTCAAAGCATTAGATCAGTAGAGGCACATTGCTTCATTCTAGATGCAAGCAGCTTCTATCTGTCCTTTACATATGCAGGCCCCTGCCAAAGGAAAGCAGCCAGCTGAATTGTGTTCATGTCAGCTTCACTGAGACCCAGTGACTTGATTTTGCAAGTCAGTGTGCCATCTTGAATTAAATCATTTTAACAGTTGAGACAGTTGCTGAAAATATAACGGAGGTGCCTCTGAAGAGACCATTAAAAAGAATGGGTTTTTTCAAGCTTCCTGGAAAGCCTGGAAAAACAAAAGAATCCAAGCTTCTTGGATGAGAAACAAAACATCTTCAAAGAAAAAACCGAAAGAAAGAAAGTTCAGTTGCCTTCTAAAAAAAAAGCATCTTTTGACAACCGTGACCTGGATTGTTATGAACTAACATAAATGTATTTAATAAAGTTTAACAACCTTAATAGAAAAGCAGGCTCGTAATCCTGCACTTTTGATTGGTCCGTGAATAGCAAGTTGGGATTGGTCCTTACGGAGCAATCTGATTGGCTATTAGCGGAACGTCTCTCATTGGGTACAATTTAAACGTTTCAATGGAAGTCATTGGTTAATGGGACAGCAGCCAGCCCTATAAAAGAGCTGTTGCTGCCCAGGGTTTTGTTCTGTTCCTGATCATTAATAAAGAGTTGAAGTTCACTGTTCACAGACTCGTCTCCATTCCTTGCGCCCATGCTCAGAACTTAACACTGGCAACGAGGATGGGATGCGGAGACATCAGAGCTGACTGAGCACTACAGAGCAACGAACAGAGCACGTGGCTGAAGAAGCACCAACAACGGCAAGATGTCCGGCGGTGCCATACCACCCGCTCCATTTGACCCGGCTAACGAAGACTGGGACTCGTATATGGATCGGTTCCAGATGTTTCTGGAGACCAACAACTTAAAAGACGCTACGACCGGCAAGAAGCGAGCAATATTTCTAACCCATTGTGGGCCTGCCGTTTTTAAAATGGCGAAAGCACTTGCCAAACCGGCTGAGGTGAAGTCAATGGATTGGGACACCCTCGCGCCCATCCTACGAGCCCACTATGCACCCGCCGTGCCAACACTGGTTCGAAGAACAGAATTTTACCAGAGGGACCAATGGAAAGGCGAGAACATTGCAGATTTCATCGCTGACCTCCGGAACCTGGGTGGCCTCTGTGGGTTTTCAAACCTCGAGGAAGCTTTGTGAGACCGCATAGTTCTGGGATTAGATGACAACACAGTGCAGAGCAAGATCATGGCAAAGGGGGACATCGATCTTGCCGATGCCATCACAGACGCTACTGCAGCAGAAGCAACCAGGAAGTCGGCCGGCCGAATGCGCCACAGCAACGCACCGCTCCGTAAACTCGCGAATGATACCTCGCCTCATCCAGAGAGGCCCTTAATGATGGCACACCATGAGGACCTCGAATCCACATCAGAGAGTGAAGAAGAAGAGGTCAACCGGCTCCGGTCCGAACGTGACCAACGAGAACAATGAACCCAAAGATTACCACGCCAATGCGCTGGTTGTGGAGCAAACCACCCGTGATCAGATTGCAAATTCCTCGACGTGCTCTGCCGTTCCTGTGGGAAAAGAGGCCACATCGCAAAGGTCTGTAAAAGCAAGCAAGGACCCAGCTCAATCCAGAGGGAGAATAACTACCGCCAGACCACAGGGAATCGTCCTGTGAGCCGGGATCACCTGAACCACCAATGGAACAACCACTCCTACAGAAATAAAACACCTGCCACTTCAACGAGACGAGAACACACCAAACCATTACTATCGGCCATGCTTCATCCTTAGATGCAAGAAAGATCTGAGTAAGGGTCACCATCGAGAACCAACCTTGCGTGATGGAAGTCAACTCAGGGTCGTCCCTATCGATGGTTTCCTGGAAGACTCTCAAACAGCTAATCCCTTCCATCCATCGCCAGGATCTCAGCCCCCAAAGAATCATACTCAAAGATTACCAGGGCAACAGAATTCCAGTCGTCGGCTCCAGCCTAGTCCAAATCTTCTTCAAAAATCGTACTGCATCACTACCACTGACCGTCGTCGATCGCGACCGGCCTAGTTTGTTAGGCCTACAATGGTTCGCCCCGCTCGGGATAGAGGTAGCCGGCGTTCACCGAGCCGAGAGCGACAACTGGGAGGAGTCTCTCGTCCAAGAATTCCAGGACGTTTTTTCAGAAGAGCTAGGCAAGTACAAGGGGACCCCAATATCGTTTAGCCTTAATCCCGAAGTAACTCCCATCCGCCTTAAGCCTCGTCGGGT
Source organism: Notechis scutatus (assembly GCF_049901735.1). Taxonomy (NCBI): domain Eukaryota; kingdom Metazoa; phylum Chordata; class Lepidosauria; order Squamata; family Elapidae; genus Notechis; species Notechis scutatus. The sequence continues at coordinate 155,560,571 of NC_142011.1, read as the reverse complement.
GCCGTTTGCACTCAAACCAAAGATCGACGAGCAGCTCGATAAATTAATAGCCCAGGGTGTTTTAGAACCAACTGACCACGCCCGTTGGGAAACCCCAATAGTAACACCCATCAAACTGGATGGGTCGTTAAGAATTTGTGGGGATTACCGGGACACTTTGAACCACGCACTTCAACAGAGTGCTTACCCGGTGCCGGTGGTTCAACATCTTCTCCACTCCCTGGGTGGCGGGAAAATATTTGCCAAATTGGATCTAGCGCAGGCATACCAACAGTTACCCGTAGATGCGGAAACTGCAGAAGCACAAACTATCGTTACGCACAGAGGCGCCTTTAAGTGCAATAGACTCCAATTCGGAGTGAGTGTAGCCCCCGGAATTTTTCAAAGCCTGATGGAGAGACTTTTACAAGGCATAAAAGGAGTCGTGCCATATTTTGATGATGTGTTAATTGCCGCCCCGAATAGAGAAGTTTTAGAAAGGCGTCTAAGAATGGTTCTCCAAAAATTCAAAGACGCCGGCCTCAAGGTTAAAAAAAATAAATGTCAACAGTGTACTGAAAGGGTGGAGTTCCTTGGATACCTTCTCGATAGTCAAGGAATCCATCCCTCTGATAACAAGCTTAAAGCAATAAAAAAAGCCCTGACACCTAAGAATAGAACAGACCTCCAAGCCTTCCTGGGGCTCATTAACTTTTACAACATCTTTTTGCCCCAGAAGGCGACCGTAGCTGAGCCCCTACACAGACTTCTCGACAAAGGAGCAACCTGGGTCTGGGGACATCGAGAGGAACGCGCTTTCCAACAAGTGAAAGACTTACTAACTTCCGACGCTGTATTAATGCAGTATAATGAGACTTTACCTTTGACTATTACATGTGACGCTTCACCGTTTGGAGTAGGAGCAGTTTTAAGTCATGTATTACCAAACGGAAATGAAGCACCTATTGCGTTTTTCTCACGTACATTATCAAGGGCCGAAAGGAACTATAGCCAACTAGATAAAGAGGCTCTTGCTGTTGTATCATCTGTAAAGCGTTTTCATGAATATGTGTATGGACGACCATTTACTATAATTACGGATCACAAGCCATTGCTTGGTATTATAGCGGGAGACAAACCAACCCCCTATATATTATCGCCAAGAATGACTCACTGGTCAGAGTTCCTAGCTGCCTACAATTATCTACTGCAACATCGCCCGGGGAAAGCCATTCCCCACGCTGACGCTTTAAGCCGTTCCCCACTTCCGGAAACCGTCAACGACCCAGCTCCAACCCTCACAACACTCCAAATTGAAACGCTTACACTTGCCGCCACTCACGGCAAGAGACATCGCCATCGAGACTAAGCGGGATCCTGTCTTAGCACGAGTTCTCAGCTGTGTCGAACGAGGATGGCCACTCGACCAACTCCACGACAACTTCGTGCCATTCAAAAACCGGCAGACAGAACTTTTCTCCCAGAAGGGCTGCATTCTCTGGGGAGATAGAGTCGTTGTCCCAGAGAGGCTACAACAAACAGTTTTAGAAGTACTGCACGATGGACATCCGGGCATTGTGCGTATGAAGGCGCTCGCACGGAGCTACGCGTGGTGGCCGGGCATCGACAAACAAATCGAAGCCTGGGTAACCACGTGCCGGAAGTGCCAAGACGTCAGCAACGCCCCACCTAAAGCGACACCAACCAAGTGGGAAACCCCTCGGGGTCCGTGGTCCCGCATCCACATTGATTTTGCGGGACCCACCAAAGGACACACTTTTCTATTAACAGTAGATGCCTATTCCAACTGGCTAGAAATACATAAAATGAAGACAACCACAACTGAGTCAGTCATTAACAAACTGAACAAATTGTTCGCAACGCATGGACTACCAGACGTTTTAGTTTCGGATAAAGGGCCCCAGTTCACTGCTCTGCTTTTTGAACAGTACCTAGCAGACCGGGGCATCCGCCATGCGCTAACCTCGCCGGCACACCCTGTGGCCAACGGAAGGGCGGAGCGAATGGTACAATTCGTCAAAAAAACACTACAAAAAATGGATTCTGGAGACATTGATGATAAGCTGAACCGGATCCTGCTTCTTCAACACATCACCCCACACAGCATCACGAATAAAATGCCTGCCGAACTGTTAATGGGACGAAAATTTTGCTCCCACCTCGACCGTCTACATCCTTCTTATTCACCAGAAAAACCCTTCGGGTCTAGCGGGAAGTGCCGCGAATTCAAGGTAGGCGACTTGGTGTTTGCTAAAAATTTCTCTGGCAACCCATTGTGGGTCCCTGCAACCATTACCCAACCCACCGGCCCCAGATCCTATCGCCTACAGACTAATGACGGGAGAACTTGGAAAAGTAACACCTTTGTGATTGTCAACTGGTGCTTAGTTAAAAATGCTGGATATCACATGTCTTGTCCCTGAGTTACCTTTGAGACTGTTTCTTCAAAGGAAAATTTCCCTGTCTTTTTGTTCTTTTTGAGAAGAGATGCTTCTGATTTTCTATAGAACACAGGGCTCTTGTTTGGGGAGGGATGGGACGACAAAAGTTGTTATGTTATGTGTTTGCATTTTGCCTTCTTTACTGAATAGTTGGTACAGTAATTCTTTACAAACCTTTCCAAAAAATATATATATTGATGATTTTTTGCTTATCTGCTATCTTTATTCTGAACTTTTGCTTTCCTGACAGTTCTGAGTTGATTGTATTCCTCTTGTTCCCTTTGTCCACATTCGGTATATATCAAGGGTGGGATTCAAATTTTTTAACAACTAGTTCTGTGGGCATGGCTTAGTTGGTGGGCATGGCTTGGTAGTCATGTGACTGGGTGGACATGGCTTGGTGGTCATGTTATTGACTGGGTGTGGCCAACTCAATATCACTCACATCGAGGCACGCATCTCCTCGCCTGGCCTCTCATGACTGTGGGGATGCTGTAATAGTTGTAAGTGTGAAAAATGGTCATAAGTCACTTTTTTCAGTGCCATTGTAACTTTGAATGGTCACTCCACATAAGCAAAGTACCAGCAAAGGAGGGGAAAAAAACTCCAGAGAAGTTCCTGAGACAGGAAATCTACTCCTGCCAAGAATGTAATAAAGGTTAACAGTTTCTGTAAGCAACACCAGAATGTTTCCTTCCTGCCTTACTTACTGGATTAGGCCAGTAATTTCTTCTAACAACCAGTTCTCCAAACTGCTCAAAATGTTAACAACCGGTTCTAGCAAATGGGTGCGAACTGGTAGAATCCCACCCTGATCTAATCCATATTGTACACTGAGAGCTTCTGCACCAGAGATAAATTCCTTGTGTATCTAATAACACTTGGCCAAATACATGTGTTCTAATTTTTTTATATTTTAAATATTTTATGTTGTGGTCTTCCTGTCAGGAAGCAGCTTCACCTCTGAGGTTAGATTAGTAATTTCCATGCAGACCTTTCAGAAGGTAGTTAAATGTTCATATTCCATTGTGATTTTGTTAGTTATTTGGTTTGGCTTGCTTTCTGTTATTGTCTTGATTTCCCCCCAATTTATTTATTTTTTTAAAAAATCTATTGTAATTGTTTCTTGGCATAGAAATCTGGGCAGTAAATAAATCAACATCTCCTGGAACTAAATTGGTTGTTTGTGTTGTAGATGTAACAGCATCTGAAAAAGAACTGAAATGAATGCACTTTAAGTATAAGATGTTGCTTTTCATTCTTCCTCCTCTTCATTATAGCATCAATTATCTTGAAAATTGTCAGAAACTGAGTGATCTATACTGGATCAATACCCCATAAAAGTGCTCAGATATATCTACAGTACCCAAATGCCATGCCAATTATAAGAAGCAAAAATTAAACAGAGAGAAGACATAGTCAGAAAGATGGAGCTGTAAATTGAATCCAGTGCAAATTGGAAAGGTAACAACAACAAAAACTGCAACTCTCATCCAAATTACTGGTAGATGTCTTATGCCATTTTCAGTAAGACTGCTGAAGCTAGATGAGATGGACTAGGCTTTTTTCACTCTATATTCTTATCGGTATTTGTACAGCTAAGTAAACCAGATTACAAGTCTCTAAAGAGGAAAACTAACTTTTTCAGGCCTAGAGTATCAGAAAATATAGGGTTTTCTGAATTCAAGCCCTGGAAATTGAAGCTAAAGAGTTTTATTTGGGTAGGGGGTTGCTGGGGGAGGAGGTCCTAGAAGGTGACTCACTCACTGGTCCTTATTGGACCAAATCAGCAAAGACTATTCTTGAATACTTATTTTAAAAAAGCAGAAATATCCAGAAAGTAGAAGTCCAAAAAATAGTGTGTCCAGAAAAATCCAACCTCAGGGTACAAGATCTTTAAAATAAAGAATCCTTGTGAAGTCTGGATACTTGAAAAGAAAAACCACATTCCTGTAGCCACTGCAATACTTATTTTATCAGTACCACCCACACAGCATCAATAAAAGAGGTAAGTACCTTCTGGAGACATTTCAGGAACTGTAGCTTCATAAGGCCCATCCAAAAATTGTGGACCGTTATCCTTCAGATAATTATCTTGCTTGTCTAAGTCAGACTTCAGCTGAAAAAAAAAAAAAGAGAGTAATAAGCTGATTTGCAAATATCATCCAAGTAAAGCAAAATGAAGTAAAGGAAGAGAGAAAGACAGACACGGTCAGCAATGCTTTTTAGGTTGAGATCAGAGGTGGTATTCAGTAGGTTTTGACCAGTTCTGGAGAACTGGTAGCAGAAAGTTTCAGTAGTTCGGAGAACCGGCAAATACCACCTCTGACTGGCCCCGCCCCCATCTATTCTCTGCCTCCCGAGTCCCAGCTGATTGACTGGGTCTTCTTTTGTTGCCCTGCACAGGAGAACAGAGCTGGAAAGCAGGTTAGTGGGGTAGGGAGGGAATGGGATTTTGCAGTAATCTTCCCCCAGGAATGTGGAGGGAATGGGGGTTTTATAGTATTTGTCCCCTGGAGTTGGGAGAGAATGGAGATTTTGCAGTATCCTTCCCCTGGAGTGGGGTGAGAATGGAGATTTTACAATATCCTGCCCCTGCCACGCCCACCAAGCCACGCCCACAGAACCAGTAATAAAAAAATTTGAATCCCACAACTGGTTTAGATTCATATTAATAGAACATATTAACACACAAACTGGCATTTCAGTTGCAGGTGAACTGATACATTGCTTGTCTGCCCAAACTTGTTTGTTTGTGATTCACAGGAAGAAAATTCTTAAAAACAAACAGCTGTAGAATATGACATTTGGGCTGACAAATATTTTTTAAAAATGCTAAATCCAAGAGATGATAGGTCAAACAAGAACAAACAAGAGGATTCAAGGCTTTTCTCTCTCTCTCCCTTCTTTTTAAATATTTCCTGAAGGCAATCGGTGATACTATATATCATGGAAGATATCCAGTTATACATCTCTGTTACTGTCTAGCCAAGTGAAGCTATTTTACTTCTGTCCCAATGTCTGGACATTGCAAAATGATACATGTTCTACTCTCACATTGCTTCTGATCTATTTCCAACAAATCTCAGGAATTCTGGACTGAAAGAACTAAATATCTCCAAACACGACTTATAATTTAATTTTAATTTTAATTTTCCACACATGGCCTCTGCATATGTATCCAGCTTTTACCTTGATCCTACTTCTGGATTTTTGAAGCAGAAGATCAAAGAACTTTCATGGACCAAACCAAAGATCTGTTTACTCCAGCATTCTGTATCATGCAGTAGCCAATTCTATATTTTTTGACAAACTCATAGGCAATAGGTGTCCTCTATCTTGGGTGTTCAAAATTTATTACCAGTGATTCAAGTAAATATTATACAGTTATTACAGGTGAAACTCAAAAAATTAGAATATCATGCAAAAGTTCATTTATTTCAGTAATGCAACTTAAAAGGTGAAACTAATATATGGGATAGACATGCAAAGCAAGATAGTTCAAGCCATGATTTGTCATAATTGTGATGATTATGGCTTACAGCTCATGAAAACCCCAAATCCACAATCTCAAAAAAAGAATATTACATGCAATCAATAAAACAAGGATTGTACATAGAACAATAGTGGACCTCTAAAAAGTATAAGCATGCATATGTACTCAGTACTTGGTTTGGGCCCCTTTTGCAGCAATTACTGCCTCAATGTGGCGTGGCATGGAAGCTATCAGCCTGTGGCACTGCTGAGGTGTTTTGGAAGACCAGGATGCTTCAGTGGTGGTCTTCAGCTCTTCTGCATTGTTCGGTCTCATGTCTCTCATCTTTCTCTTGGCAATGCCCCCTAGATTCTCTATGGGGTTCAGATCAGTCGAGTTTGCTGGCAAATCAAGTACAGTAATCCCGCGGTCATTGAACCAGGTTTTGGTGCTTTTGGCAGTGTGGGCAGGTGCCAAGTCCTGCTGGAAAATGAAGTCAGCATCCCCATAAAGCTCGTCTGTGGAAGGAAGCATGAAGTGCTCCAAAATCTCCTGATAGACGGTTGCATTGACCCTGGACTTAATGAAGCACAGTGGACCAACACCAGCAGATGACATGGCTCCCCAAATCAACACAGACTGTGGAAACTTCACACTGGACTTCAAGCATCTTGCAGTGTGTGCCTCTCCATTCTTCCTCCAGACTCTGGGTCCTTGGTTTCCAAATGAGATGCAAATGTTGCTCTCATCAGAAAAGAGGACTTTGGACCACTGAGCAACAGACCAGTTCTGTTTTTCTTTAGCCCAGGTAAGACGCTTCTAATGTTATTTGTTGTTCAGGAGCAGCTTGACAAGAGGAATATGACATTTGAAGCCCATGTCCAGGATCTGTGTGTGTGTGTGGTGGCTCTTGATGCACTGACTCCAGCCTCAGTCCATTCCTTGTGAAAGTCCCCAACACTTTTCAATGGCCTTTTCCTGACAATCCTCTCCAGGCTGCAGTCATCCCTGCTGCTTGTGCACCTTTTTCTCCCACACTTTTCCTTCCACATAACTTTCTATTAATGTGCTTTGATACAGCACTTTGGGAACATCCAACTTCTTTTGCAATTACCTTTTGAGGCTTTCCCTCCTTATGGAGGGTGTCAATGATGGTTTTCTGCACAACTGTCAGGTCAGCAGTCTTTCCCATGATTGTGATTCCTACTGAACCAGACTGAGAGACCATTTAAAGGCTCAGGAACCCTTTGCAGGTATTATGGCTTCATTAGCTGATTAGAGTGGGACACTTTGTGCCTAGAATATTGAACCTTTTCACCATATTCTACTTTTCTGAGAATGTGGATTTGGGGTTTTCATGAGCTGTAAGCCATAATCATCTCAATTATGACACATCACGGCTTGAACTATGTTGCTTTGCATGTAATGAGTCTATCTCATATATTAGGTTCACCTTTTAAGTTGCATTACGGAAATAAATGAACTTTTGCACGATATTCTAATTTTTTCGAGTTTCACCTGTATACCAGACCTGGAGTTACCATCTATGAATTTATTTAGCTCCCTTTTAAACATTCCAATCTATTGCTAATACCACATTTGATGGCAACATATCCTGCAGTTTAACCTTGTTTTGTGTCATATCGTATTTTCTTACACTTTGTTTCATCATGTGAAAGTTGTAACAGTGGATTTGCATGTTCTGTATAATGCTTGATTTTATTTATCTTCACCTTCTCTCCATTATTTTGCTTGATTCTAGTTAAGAAACACCCAAAGTTGTAATCCATTTTTATATAGGAGTTGTAATAATTTTGTTGCTTTAAAAAACAACAACCCTCTTCCAGTTCTATCATATGCTTTCTGAATATATGATCACAATTGTATGCAGCATTTGAAATGCAGTCTTATTAGAGATGTATATTTAGGATACTTTTATTTTTGAGTTCATTTCTAATAATTCCAAGTGAGGAACTTGTCTTTTCTTAGTAGGCATACAAGTGCCATAGTGAATAATAATCACATGGCATACTGAGTTAAGTCTCCCCTCCCCACCCAACCAGGTTGTCAGAATAAATAGAACATTGGTCTGATATGTTAGGATTAGTCTATTATTCATATTCAAAGGAAACCATCAAGAATTGTTATAAATGCACTGTAGAAATTCACTGAAAAAGCCACTCTTCATTTTCTATGTACAGTATCCTTTATGTGGGTCAAAATGTTCTGCAATCACTTTTTTTGGCATTCAGATTAAAAATCCATATTTGAATTCCCTTTCTCTTTTGTTGGTTTTTTTAAAAGGCAAACCATCGGATAGTACGAGTACATTCTAAAAGGCTACCACGTTTATGGATAGACGCATTTTAATGTATGTTTCTCTTTGCCCTTTCTGAAATAAGTCATCATTCTTCCACCATGGTTGCTTTGAAAAGCTGTGAAAAGTAATTAATGGATTTTGAGTACTTCACCCTTTGGGCCCAATTAAATTTTAGCGCCAGTTAATTAGTGGTTAAACTTTTTGCCATTCATTCAACTTGAAAGTTGCCTTACAGAAAAGGTTGCAAGATCTAAAGATCAAAAAGAAGAATTAGGTTTGTTTTTGTTTACATGTTTGGTCTTGCTTTTTCCAGCAGTAGAGAAGGACACAAAAGAAGAGAGGAGGAACAAAAGAGGGGAAAAGGAGGAAGAATTTGGAGTAAAAATTAGCAAATGTGCAACCAGTGTCTATATTTTAAGAAGGATAAAATAATTGCTCCTTGTGGCAAAGCCACATTAAAGTAATGAACCATGCAGGGCCCTGGAGCTGCCTTACTGGTAAAAGGATTTAGTATTAATCTGCTTCATTAAAATTAATGATGAGTAAATTAGCCACTACTTAATATAATAAAATATCCAGCTAAAATACTGGTAACTCATTCCTTGTGCTATGTGTCTACTCTGATGAAGAACCAAAACTGAACAACAATGGTAAAAAGGGTTGAAATCAATGGCCAGATGTTGATAATGAATTAACTATTTTTATTTTTAGAAGACATAAAGGGTTGGTCAGTTCCACAAATTTGTCTTACCAACCAGGAATACCAACACTTGGGGTAGATTTTCCAAGACACCTTACTAGTGGTAATGGAGCTCACATTCCAAAATTTGTTGGTGCTCTACAACTCAAGAGAAGCCCAAATAACCACAAGGGACTGGCAGCAATGAGAAAATACCAGTAACCAGTTGGTGAATCTCTACAGAAGAATAGCACCTTTTAATTTTTTTAAAAAAAGTCAAAATATAAATAGTAAAACGATTACTGCCAGATGGATATTCAGTCATGCCGGAGTTGTTCTCTTGTAGCCAGGTTGATAATCACTGACAGTATCACTCAATGTGGTATCTAACTGATTTTGCTGCCTAATGTGCCACTCCACCAGATTCCCGGCCAAATCTAGGTTCTATACAGAGAAGCTCTATGCTTAAATAAAAGCAGATACAGAACTGCTCCTGATTCATTTAAATGAGAACCTTTAGGGAAATAGTAATGAATGCTCCTGTGCTTCTGTCTTTCATAGATCATTGTATATTGCTACATATACAGTATAACACGAGACAATTTCAAAAAAAAAAAACCTTTCTCACCAGACCGGATTAAAGGAAAGCTTAGTCAAGCAGCTAGATATTAATCAATACCCCAGACTATTGCTAATCTTCTTTCAGAAGAGTTACCATACCTGGCCTGATTTCAAAGGAAGTGTTGACATCATTTCTTCCTGGGCAACCAGCAAGCTCCGAACATGCCTATGTTTCACATTCTGAGATCTCATCAAACCTTGTTCCATGTCCTTAGTATTACAATTGTGCATGCAGGGAAGACACGGCCCCACATGAATGACGGTCAAAGCAAAGGAAATCCATTTCTTACAATACATGCTGATCATTCCTTTTCGATCAATATGCATCTGCAGGAAGAAGAAAAAAGTAACATTGTTTCTGTCAAATTGATGAAAACCACCTTTTAAAAAGTATCTTGATTCCACGTTGGTTTTTCAGAAACATGTAAACCCACAGATAAGATAGAGATAGGAAGATCATCTTTATCATAGCTGACCAATAATTAAGCTTTAACATTATTGTTATGGAACCTAACAACAATTCTAAAAAAAAATGTTTAGCCACACAGTATAAGCACTTAAAGGAGAAAACAACAAGTCTTTTCCTCCTCCCTCCCCCTCTTTTCTTTTTTGTCAATTTTAATCAGTCCTGCAATGGAATATATGAACTTGTAGCTCTGTATTTTTTTTCTCTTAGTGAAAAGTTTTCCAGCCTCGGTAACTTTAAGATGCATATATTCCAATTCCAAACATGTCAAACATGAAATCTATACTTTTTAAAATTGCAAAGGTTGAGAAATACTATCCTAGCAAGACTTCCAGAGAAACAATGGCAGACTGAAGATAGCTCTGTAGTGAATGGAGCTGACAGCTTCAGTGTAGAGAGGAGTCGGTAAATGGCTTGGCTCCCTGAATTCTCTGCATCAAGAAATGAATCAGATTGCTCACATGTGCTCCTTATAAAAATCCCCACAAAAATATAAAAACGGTAGTGTAGAAAGTTAGAACTCACCCCTCTCCTAGAAGAATGAAATATTCTAGGAAATATTAAGGGGTGTGCATAAGCGCACAATCGTGCCTACTGTCCCTGTCCTATTGTCCCCAATTTATTCACACCTATTTCCTGTATTCATACTCATGTTTATTCTTATGCCTATTATCTTGTAAGCAATTGACAAATAAAATAAATAAATAAATGTTAAAAGGCAGAATATTATATTTCCCTGGATGAGAAAAGGAGAAACATGTTTTTAAAGGCAAAGCAGCTCCCTGTCCCCCACTTCAGCTCCTGGCTGATGGGATTAAAGACATGGCCCTCAGGACATGATAGGATTACCTATCTCATCACATGGCACCTGGGAAGATTGCATCATCCAGCAGGATTCGACCAAACTTAGCACACAGACAACCTACAAAGCTAGTATGACCCCTGACAGCAACCAATCAGGATACTCTTTCTGTGCCCCAGGAAGTTCAAAGCTTAGAGAGGGCATAAAACCCAGGGACTCTCAGCATCTCTTCCCTGTTCACAGGATCTCCAAGGCATGTGATCCTGTTCACCAATAAACCTTCTTTCCAAGCAACTTCCATGAATCCAGTGTCTTTTTCCCCACTTGGAACTGAACCTAGAAGGATATTTCTTCCAACAGTAGCTTCCAGTGAATTTCAGAGTTCTGGGATCTATGAGAAAATCATCTTCCCTAAGCTGCAGTTTGGCTGTATCAAATGGACACTGGGTTTGCCCACTTGCTTGCTTAATCATTTATGGAAATGGCTTGTTAACCACTTTTTAGATATTAAGAATCTTCAGAAGGAGAAATTTCATTACACTAAGTTATTCTCCTTCAATCCTCAGTGAAGGAAGTTTCATGTAAGTTTAAGAACTTAAAGAAAAATATTTTATTTTGATATAAAAAAAACAAAAGGAGAACTAAAAAGTTGGTTTTGGAAAATTGCAAATAGAAATAAGACTTTGAAACTAATTATGACTCTCCTTCCTGTGGGTTATTTAAAACCTCATTAAAATATATGAAGATTTTGAATTTAATTACAAGAAATCTTTCCATGGGAAAATGTTATGGATTAGGGAAAAAAATGATAAGAGGAGACCTGAAGGTTGGTCACCAAAGGTAATCAGAAAGAATTAAAAATTACATTTAAAGGAGAAGAAATATATTGATACAGAATATAGAAATATTTTAACTCTGAAATAATTCAAGACTATTTGGCAACAGTGTACTTACAACATTCTTTAAAGAATGTCTGCTACTATAAACATTTCTTTAGAAGAAAAAGTAGATGAGAATATATCTGAGAATCAGGCTGTTTTGGATAAAGATTTTAAAATGTAAGACTATAGGAATGATATGGACAAAGATATGACATGGGACTGACAAATGAAACCAGCTGATATTTTAATAGCTACAAGGGACACAAAGGTATTAAAGTAGAGGAATGACTTGGATACGTGGATTTCAACTCAGAAGAGTGACTTGGACAATTCTTTTTTACCTTCGACTTACAGAAGATATATGTTACAATTGTAAAAGAATTCCAGAAAAAATAAAGAAAAAATAAAAAAACAAACAAACCAGCTTTTGGAATATTAATTAAAACGAATAACCATCAAGACTTTTAAAAGCAAAAAGAAAGATTATTGGCTTATTCAAAACATACATAAACACACATGAATGTTATCATTAATGTATCAAATTAGGCATTTTATAAAATGCCTAGGAAATCTACAGAATGCCAAAAATGGCTCATCAAAATATGAAACACTTAATATTTCACATATTTCCTAGATATTCTATGCTATGCCAAAAGGCAGCCTGGCAAATTATAAAGTACTCCCACAGAAATGTCACTCTAATGTTTCGTGTTGCAACAGGTAGGCCAATACTAGTTTTTTCTCTTGTTTTTTTTAGTAAGAAAATCCTATACTTTATTTTGCATTTCTCCTTTCATTTTTATATACACTTTTCAGTAAAGGGTTAGGGTTAAGCTTTAATGTTTGACTGCATACAAAACTGTCACATTCACTTTATTAAAACCAAGTTCTAGATTAGCTAAAATATTTACTTTAGAATTTTCTCTTGTAGCAATATAATTTTGCTATAGTTTGGGAAAAGACTTCTAAATGCTTAAACCATAATAAAAAGGAACTTTCTCCATGTATCCTTCTGCTTGGATCCTAGGCCTAAACTAAAACCAAGAATTTTTTTTACAAAAATGCATGTTCTGTTAAAAGTATTTACATTTATTTTTTGTAAAATAACATTTTATTTTTAAAAGACCGTTTTATAGTAATATTTCTTCACCAATGTGAAAGACTATGCATTAAGTGCATTTACACAATAAAAGTTAAAGGACCAAAATAAACTACAAAAGTGAGTTTTTGAAAAATAAATACATCTAAAGGGCAGTTTTCTGAAATAAAGGACTGTCTATCAAGAGATACATAGAGGCCGAGACCCTTTAAAAAGTATCCCAGCCTCTAAACTCTGCAACTAAAACACCCAGAGTTTCGCATACAACAACAGAAACCAGTTTCAGAACACATACTGTATGATAATAGAATTTTCCATTGGAGTGTCTATTAACATGCATATTATTTATCAGAAAAATAGCCAGAACACTATTTTAGTTGAGATTTTAGAATGGTTAGAATTGTAGACTCCCTCCCCAAATTTTATACATCACCTTTCAAATGCCATATAGTTCAACTTTCACAGAATTCAGTAAAAAAAGAAACATAACAGACCTGACTAACAAGCACCACTCAATATATCATCATTTTCACCTACTTCACGAATGAAATAATGTCATTCCTCCCCCCCTCCAGCAAATTAGACAGGTGTCATGCTTTAAAAAAATCAGTCCAGGTTTGAAATACACACACACACACACACACACACACACACACACACACATATATATATATATAATTTTTCAGCTATAAATTAACTGATATATTAATCTTCCATTCTGACAACAGTTCTTTTGCCTAATAAATTTCAATTGTTATCTTACTATGTATAGAGCAGAATGTTATAAAGAGAAGCTTGTTAATACATTGATGATGCATTCTATTGATATATCTATCAGCTTAATAAGTATAGAAATGATGTCCCATTTCTAAAATAAGCATCTCACTTTACTGTCAGGTTGATAAAGACTTGGCCTATAACACCCCAGATATAACTGTGGTTAAAAAAGAAGAAATGGTGACAAACTGATATGGCAATACCAGGAGTCAGTAGAATAAAAGGCAAAGAATTGGAGAAGATCACAACTATCAACATCTGAAAATCAAAATTTAAAAATTATGGTATAAACTGGCCATGATGGTCCCAGTGGTTATCAGCACACTAGATGCCACACCAGAAAGTCTCGAATGGCACTTAGAAAATCTTCACTTAAATAGTAATAGCATAAATTTATATACAGCTTCATAGTGCTTTATAACCCTCTCTAAGCAGTTTTCAGAGTCAACCAGGGGTGGGATTCTACTGGTTCTGACCAGTTCTATAGAACCCCTTGTTAACTTTCTAAGCAGTTTGGAGAACTGTAGTCAGAAGAAATCTCCTTTTGTTTTTTCCCCACCCTTATTACATTCTTGGCAGTATACCTAGACTTACTGTCTCCAAAGGAGGTTTTTTTTCTTCTCTTGATACTTTCTTAAAGGGGAAGGGTTGTTTTAAGCTTTTTGCACTGCTGTTGAGATGAAATACTCCCCTGGAAATACTTCTTGGCTAGCTAGAAAGATCGACATTCAAACGTAAGTTTACATACCCTTTCTGAGTTTTGGTCTAAAACTGGTTTTTAGTGAAGTTTAATTCTGTGCTTGGTGACATTTAATCCTGTGTTTATTGATGGGATAATGTTCCCTATTCAGCTTTTTTTGGGAGGAAAAAGATTATTCTCTGTTCCTGAAAAGAAACTGGTTTGACAAATCTGGCTAGTTCCTGTGTCTATTTGTTCTGGTAATTGGTTTAACAGGCAACCGCTACTGTTGTGATTTAATTATTTGTATTGTGTTTGAATTTTTTCCTGCCTTATGGTTATGTTTTCTATCTGGGGAGGGGAGTCTTCCTTCACTGCTTTAGTGGTATATGACACTGTCCTTTTGGGGTGTACTTCCAAGAAGCAGGATGTAAGTTTGGCAGTGCTTTTTTTACTGCCTTTCTGGGAGGCACGTGACCTTTCCTTAAATCTGGATTATTTCCTTAGGATATCTTGTGAGATGAGTGAGACCAGCTGGTATCTTTAAGTGGTGCAAATGGAACTAAGGATTGCTTTTCCTGGGTGTGCTCTTTCTGGAGAGCTTAAATGACCTCTCTGCTAAAGGGTTTCACTTTATGAGCAAGAGTTGGCTGCTGATAGTTATCATTGTATTTTAACTATTTTAATTACTCAAGGTGCTCTGGCACCCTGCCTGATTTGTAACTCCAGCTTGCAGGTATTTTTAATCTAATGATTGGTATTTAGGGCAGCTTTTTGCAAACAAAGAAGCTTTTTGTATTCTTGTACAGGTAATCCTTGACTTATAAGAGTTCATATAGTGACCATTCAAAGTTACAATGACACTGAAAAAAGTGTCTTATGACCATTTTTCACACTTACGACTGTTGCAGCATCCCCACTGTCATGAGAGGCCAGGCGAGGAGAAGTGCCCCTTGATGTGAGTGATGTCAAGTTGGCCACGCCCACCCAGTCACATGACCACCAAGCTACACCCACCAATTAAGCCATGCCCACAGAACTGGTTGTTAAAAAATTTAAATCCCACCTCTGGAGTCAACATATTGCCAACAATCTGGGTCAACATTTTACTAACCTTGGAAAGATGGAAGGCTGAGTCAACCTGGAGCTGGGGAGAATCGAATTATTAGCAGCTGGCAGAACTAGCCTGCAATACTTCATTTTATCTACTGTGCCACCATGGTTCTTAAACAAAATTTCCTTCTGTTAGTTATGAAAGGCTGCGTTTTTTGGATCTGCACATATACTATGCCAATACATGACGATATCCTGAGTTCTTGGGAAAAACTTGATGCACATGAAGGCCAACACCAGCTAAAGAACTGACAGCCTTGATTTCATATTGCTGTGAACAGATTATAATAATAAAGTTTATTCCTATAATTACTGTATCAATAGCACTAATTAATTAGCCTTTTCATTGCTTTTCAAAAGTATTGTTTAATTTTTGTGGTCAGCACAAAGGAGGACAAGATGATACACCTGCTTCTTCATGTTACGATTTATATTGACTGTTTCCTAGTATGATTTGATTGTTGATTGTACCCTATGATTATCATTAAGGGTTGTACATTATGATTCTTGATTCTTAATGAATGTATCTTTTCTTTATGTATACTGAGAGTATTTACACCAAGACAAATTCCTTGTGTGTCCAATCACACTTGGCCAATAAAAGTATTCTATTCTATTCTATTCTATTCTATTCTATTCTATTCTATTCTATTCTATTCTATTCTATTCTATTCTATGTTGCATAAATACTTATTAGAAATCGGTTGATTTGTATATCTTGATAAGTTTCTTTTTGCTTTGCATTGGTTTTACAAAGTAATATAACATAAAACTCTTCCCTCTGCATATTTTTAATGGAACCCAATACAGATTAAACTCTTGTTGTTAGACATGGAAGTAGGTTTGCTTTGTGAAAGTGTATTTCAAAAAGTTAGGTTGCTGTATCCAACAGATTTTTTTCATTAATTTCAATAATTATCAGATACAAATGCATGCAGCCCATGACCTGTCAAGAAATTAATTCAGGCAAATTTAGGAAATAGCCTAAAGAAAATAAATCCCATTTTTTCTTTCCTACCAAGGGAAATATATTGCTACTTTAATGGTGTAGGATTGATGATGGAAGATTATCTGTGTTCTACTTTCTACATATGTTCTGCCACCATTACATACAAAAAAATTATTAAAGCTGGAACAACTAAAGTAATTGTCCCTGCTAATTATCCATAGTATTAATTTCAATGCTTCTGGAAAGTTCTGTGTTCCTTTATATAGAGATAATATAATTTGTTGCCTGTTCTTCACTGTTCTCCCTGCCTTTGCCTATATTTTGCCAGCTTCACCTAAACATACACATAGAGCTATAAACAAATAAACATACAGTTATACTTCTTGCTAGACGAAGTGAGTGATAGGTTTGCTTGTTTTGACTTAAAACTGACTAGGAACATGTACTGTGCAAATTAAACTTGGAAATTAAATCACCCACTATAAGATTCCAGGTTGTGACATATGAAAACTATTTTGTTTACCCCTCAAAAAAGTATCTTCAGAAATTGAGTTACCTATATTTGTTTTTCTGACAGATTTCCATGAATTTTATTTGTTGCTGAATATGAATATGCATAGCCTACTTCATGTTAAGAATTCAAACAGATTCTTTCATTGCACGCTGAGGAATTGGAGAACTAAGCAAACATATTTCAACCTGTCACCAACATACACGCCAAGCATGCTTCATGCTAATCAGTAATTATTAAAGGATATTTTTCACACATAAAAGAGCTATATTTTTTATTACAGTTAAGTGAGTTTCATCCTTGTGATGCTCTCTATTTATTTTTTTCCATTTGGTTAATGTTTTTCTTTTATTGTCTTTATGCTGATATTTTAACTCTACTATGTAAGCTGCCTAGAGTGAGTCTGATGATTGGGGCAAATAAATAAACAAATGAATAAATGCATGCTGAATATTCACAGAACAGTTGTTTGATCATCTTATAGAGATGTTTAACTGTGACAATAGCTTCATTGGCTTTCATCCCATCTTTGAGCATAATTAAACCTTTGGTTATGACCTGAAAAAAAAATCAGACTGTTGGATTACACTGATAGAATAGCATTTTCTCCCAAATGCAGCTGTCTGGGGATGCCTGGGAAAAGCCATTTTTAAATATTCCATCACTATCAGAAGGACAATTCTAAAGCAAATACAGGAAACAAATCCAACTGCATTCCTGCTCCATCACAGCAGTTGGCCAAGTCTCATTTGTCTTGCTCCACGAGATATTGAATTTTAAAGTAATTTGTTTGTTAGACAAAGTACATTTTTAACTGATGAGTTCCTCTCTTAATTTTATCTTATCTGCATTGTTAACTATCTTATGTACCATTTTTAAATGCAAATATCAGCTGAATAATTGATGGATAAATATTTGTCTAACATTTCCAAAAACAATATCTTCTAAAACTCAGTTTAGCCTATTATAAATATTACCTTTTCAAGGTAATTAAAATAAAAATCCTGCCAAAAACTCTTAAAGTGTGATGTGCTGGATGCCATATAGTAAACAAAAAGCTTATTGTACATTAAATAACTCAGATCATTTGAAAAATTCACAATAGTTAATTCTCTAAATACCTGTGAGATTTGAAATTAGCTCAATCAATCAGAATAGAGCTGGAAGGGACCTTGGAGGTCATCTAGTCCAACCCCCTGCTCAAGCAGGAGACTCTATGCCATTTCAAACAAGTGGCTGTCCAGTCTCTTCTTAAAAACGTCCAGTGATGAAGCACTTACAAATTCTGATGACAAGCTGTTTCACTGGCTAATTGTTCTCATGGCATCCTAAATATAGAATTTCCCATTCAAAAAAAATCTCCACATCTTTGCACAGACACACAAACCAATTGTTGCTAACAGGAATTCCTCAGTAAAATAATTTGATTTATCATTCAATGCCAGCTTTAAAGGCTTGAAATTCTTATAGGTATTTGCTGGTGAACTCATTGCCATGATCCATATTCCTCAATAAAGTAGAGTGAAAAAGGGGGGATTTTGTTTATAGATCATATGTCTGGAAAAATAATCAGAGCCGCAAAGATCCCAATCTCAGAAAAGGGACCTTAACATGTTTGGTTATGTTTCGGATTAGGGAGTGTTTATTTCTCTACACCAGGAATATCAAAATCAATTTCACTGAGGGCTGCATCATGATTGTGTTTGACTTTGGGGGCTGAGGTAGGTGTGGCCAGGATCATGGCCAGCTTGATGTTACTGGTGACCGGGGCACCTGTGGTGGCCCGAGTGCTCTCCCAGCAAAAACAGAGCTTGGTGGGCTGTGTTTGTGCCCCTCCAGGCCTTGTTTTCAGCCGCAATGGCCTCCTGCAGCCTTCTGCCAGCAAAAATGGAGTTCCCTATTGGAAACGCCCTGAAAACAGTGGGATGATCATTCACTGTTTCCAGGGCTGCCCTGTGGGCCAGATCTAAGCACTCCGTGGGCCAGATCTGACCCCAGGCCTTGAGTTTGACACCCGTGCTCTACACTAATTTATAAATAATTGCACTTGTACACAAATAACACTTGAACATATTAAAAGCTTACTTCAGGAAAATTACATCTAGATAGAAGAGTGTATGTTTGCAATCTTCATACAAAATAGGATATAGTGAAAACATATTTATATTTTAATTATTTAATAAAACATAATTTGTTTCATTCAAATATTTGAAGACATAGAAACTGGGACAACCTGACTTCTAGTTCTTCCTTAGGATGAAAGCCAGTTGGATGACTTTGGACAAGTAAGATCTGGTGGGGATATCCTTTAGTTTGTAAACACTGGTTTACCATCTAGCATTTTATGTGTACCCAGACAGATATTGACTTATTCATCAAGCTATATATTATTTATCTCCTTATTTTACAATACCTGCTATTTCCCATCTCATACAAGTTTGGGGTATAGTTTGCAGTAATAACATTAAAAATACAGAAATCACTTATCCCCAGACTTAGTAATATAAACATAAATAAATAATAAGGTATTCCATATAGAAATCAGTAGAAATCACACACACACACACAAAGCATGCCAAATGGCTGGTTAAATAAAATGATCTTTACTACCATGCGAAATACCAGTAAAGCTCAAGTCATAGGATGTTCTACAAAATGGAGGCCACTATGATTTGATTCAGGGAAAAGACTCTTTGCTATTATCTATACATACACATGTGGGCTGGGTACTTGGAGGGATGGAACCTGAAATACCTTGGAGCCAGGTAATGTAAGTGAAATCTGGCATTTTGAACAGGACTTGGAATCTTATTCCAAGATGATTCTTGGAATCAATGAAGGAAGCAGAGAAAATATATATTCCACTGTGGTATAGATTTGTACCTGCTAGTAACCAGGTCAATGCATTTTGTACCAAATGAAGTTTCTGGGTCACTCTACTCCATGTAGAATATTTTAGAATAATTTAATTGTATAATGATGAAGGTAAGTGTTATATTGGGCTTTGTATTCCAGCTAGGGCTGCAATGGGAGCACCAGTGACAACAGGTTAAAGGCCTCCTGCATACAGGTTAATCCAGGAGGAACTTCAGCTGTGGACTTGCTATTTCAAGAGAAAGGTCCTCATCCTTATTATAGAACCATGTCTAAGTCAATAGATTGTTGTACAAATAGCAGTTCCACATTTCTATGATTATATTTGAGTTTGCTTCTACCTATTCAGACTCTCATACCCTCAGATATCAGGTTAGGATTTTCAGAGCATCTCTGGTTTGGCCTAGGGATATCTAGTGCAAAAACCAAAGAATTATCATGAGCCATGCAGAGTCACATATGTGAGATGGATAGCTGTGTAAACAAACAAACAAACAATAAAGTAAACAAACTCTCCTAGCAACCTTATGTTAATGTTAAACAGCAGAGAGAAAAGGCTAACTCAGGCAGACTTGACTACATCTCTCCTTCTAACTACTTAGAATGTCCACCAAAATAGGGGTGGAACTACCATAAATCCTGCAGATTATCCAGTGAGATACCATGGTTGAATAACTCAAAAGTTTCTGAGATACCTAAGAGTTCCCACCACAAAGAAAAAAAAGTACATCTATACCAAAAATCCCAACATAGGTCTTCTTCCAGAATAATCTGTTGCTTTCATGTCACACCCATTATCCGTATAGTGGTAAATTTTAAATTGTCTATATATGTGGCTTTCTGTTTTTAAATCAATGTTTGCCTTAATTTCAAATCTGTTCTTAGGAGAAAAAAACTATATAAAACTCATCAAATGTATATTATGGCCTTAGAGTTGCATTTTGTTCTTTCCCTACTCAAACAATATATGAACCTACTTGCAATTGTTTTTCCATTCAAACCTCCACTTTCCAAAAATAGCAGATATGAATATCTCCCTTTGTTGCAGAGAGATGATACAGATATTATCTAGTTGACTCTGATTGACCTTAAACAAGCTCTCAGAAACTTAGTACAATAATGCAGGGAAACTAGCTGATAATCAATCCTCAGAATGATGGCTTTGGCCAATAAACCAAAGAAGCTGAACTGGATAAAAGAAGGGCAAGAGACTGTACAGATAAGGAATTTTAAATACCGTGGGATAATATATCAGGATTCACTGTCATCAAAAGCACACATTAAATTTCTGGTTCTAGTCTTCAAAGAAACTTTCCAATAGTTGTAAAATTATTCTGTTGGAAAGACAGAAAACACATTCCTACAACTCTGAAATAATTTGCTACCATATCTTAGCTGCTCTATGGCTTTACAGATAGGTCCTTACCATAATTATAAGTAAATGCTGGGGAAATGCATGCCAAGTTCCTAAAAGCAGAGTTTCACACATTTAAAGATATAGCATGGACTGGACAAGTAAAAACTGAGGGAAAAGTGTGCCTTTTAATATTTAATTATTGGCTTAAATGCATTATTTCCCCACAGGATTCAATCTTCTTGCTCTAATCAGCCAATTTCAGTCATCATGGTCTCAAGCAATTTGGTAAACTCTCATAATATGGCCTATTATAAAATATATGGAGTTTATGCATGTTTTAGAATGTATCTGGATTAAGAAAATATCAGAGAAATGTTTTTAGACATTGGATACAAAAATGAAACTACTCTGGACTCCAAGCACATCAAAGAACAACCAGAACAACCCAGACAGCAACTGGCTACCTATGTATTTTTACTTCATTTGCTTTACCATTCTAACTTTTGCTCTTTACAACTAGGTTTAACTTCTTATTCTCAATAATTTTGTTTTGGGTGGGGGATTTAGTAAAGCCCATGATTTGACAAGCTTGTCCCTGTGATTCTGATCCTGTTGAGCCCATCCTTTATGACACTTCACATGATTTATAATGACAGGAAGAATTTCATCCTTATTTCATTATCATGTGACCCAGCTCATCCTGATGAATTTTATGGTAATATTCTTTTATCAACAAAAAATGTTTTATTAGACATAATTTGATAAAATTTTGCATAGCAGCTGGCATTACCCATAAACAAATGACCTTGAATTCTACTGAAGGATATGTACATATGGGTTTCTTTACTTTTTTGTTTTCTTTTTAAATGTCATTTTATTTTTGATTGCTTATGATTGATACATGACAGAATGGCTGGATGGATTGGGTGATGGGAAGGGATCCAGATAATTTACTTCCTTTAGGAATTTTTGTGATCAAAGCCATCATCACCACTTTTCCACTGGGAACAACTTTTCCCAGAAAGTGACAATTAGAGATAGGGCAGAAGATGGCTGGAATGAGAGATGTCTTTTTAAAAAAAGAGTTGACCTCAATCTCCCTCAAAAAAGCTCTCAGATCCATCCATTCACGCTCTTTCTAGTTGCCTGAAGGAATAACAGGGCCCATAAGTGATTGAGTTTATGGAACTTCCTTTAGGAATCTTCATCAAGGTCAGCTAACATGACCAGTGGCAACTCCATTATCACATTAAATTTGTCCAACTGGTATCTAAATGAACAGGAGACTTTCTATGTGCAAACAATTTCACAAATATGTCACAACAGCTCATCTGAACATTATCCATGGTACTGCTACTGAAAAGGAAATGAGTTATTCTTAAAAAAGCTATATCACCATTGTTAAGTGAATCTGGCTTCCCCATTGACTTTGCTTGTCAGAACGAGGCAAACAGTGATCACATCAGTGGTGGGATTCAAATTTTTTTTTAACTATCGGTTCTGTGGGCGTGGCTTGGTGGGCATGGCAGGGGAAGGATACTGTGAAATCTCCAGTCAGGGGTGGTATTTGCCAGTTCTCCAAACTACTCAAAATTTCCACTACCGGTTCTCCAGAACTGGTCACAACCTGCTGAATACCATCTCTGGATCACATGACTCTAGGACTCTGCAACTCATAAATATGAGTCAGTTGCCAAGTGTCTGAACTTTGATCACCTGACCATGGGGATGCTACAATGGTTGTGAGTGTAAAAAATGGTCATAAGTCACTTTTTTCAGTGTTGTTGTAAAGTTGAATGAACTGAAAGTCTCTAAATGAACTGTTGTAAGTCAAGGACTACCTTTATTTTAGGATAACCAACTGAAAAAAATAACTCGGGAGAAATTTTATTCAATTCTCTGACTGCCTCTGAACTTCATAGGATGGCAGCTATGTGCTAGCACTGCCTTCCAGGTCACTAGAAAAGTCTCGAAGCACAGGAAATCACCTGCACTCATCATTTGCTTCTAATGAACAATTCAAGTCGGTCCGGATGTTGAGTCATGGTAACTAGAGTTGCTTTTCTTTTGGGTTTGAAATGTTTTGCTGCTTATCCAAATAGCTTCTTCAGTTTGACTAATCAACTTAGGGGATCTCATATATGTCCTCTAGGGTAATTTAATTTTTTCACCTATATAGACTTGTTAGGCTAGGGTTATTAAGTGTAACCTCCCTGGTGGACTTTTGAAATGGTCTTAATCTTTCTGGGGATTGATGCAAGGGCAGCCTTAAAAAAATGAGATTCAAGATGTGTCTGAGGCCTCCACCTCTATTGAGGGAAAGATTTTCCTCTTTCATCATCAACATCATCATTATAATATTTTAATGACCCCATAATCCCTTGCGGAGTGGAATCTGAGCAACTGAATGAATCTGAGTATTTACTGGCCAGATGCCCTTCCTGTCACCAATGCGGAGTTATATTCAGCAGATATAATCTCATTGTGCCCAGAGAGAGAAAACTCTGCCTCTACCTAGGATCAAATTCACAACCTCCTGATTGTGAGACAAGAACTCCACCTCTAGGATGGAACATCAATCTAAGGATTTTCCTCTTCAAGATAAATAAATTCCTCTCTATCTATCTTCCCTGTCCAAAACATGAACTTTATGATCCACAGAAGAGTGTCTTTCTTCTTCTAGGTGAAAGTATACTGCTGATTCTGATCCTGTGGTGTTGGGCCAATATACCTTGTGTATAGGGTGCTTGATTTTAGGATTTAATCCCTAATGGAAGCCTATCAGCTTGACTTTAAGGGATTAAAAATAACATAAGCTTAGTAAAAGGATAGATGATAAGTAATTTAGTATTATATTATCTAGGCCAGGGGTGTCCAACCTTGGCAACTTTAAGACTTGTGGACTTCAACTCCCAGAATTCCTCAGGCAGCTTCGCTGGCTGAGGAATTCTGGGAGTTGAAGTCCACAAGTCTTAAAGTTGCCAAGGTTGGACACCCCTGATCTAGGCAATAATATGTTCATATAGTAGTATCCTCAGTACATTTCCTAACCAAATAATTCCTGCAATACAGCTGAAGTTTTTAAGCTGGACAAATTTTTATACTAAGCTGGTAATTAGGAATTTTTTAATGTCAATTATAATTGCCTTGGTTCCAAATCAAGGCATTTTGACTTCAGGAAGTTTTAGCAACACAGACATCTTCTGAGTACTAATACAGTTATTAAAAGCTGGCAGAAAGCCAAAATTCAATTGTATCTTGGTACTACTTTATCATTATTCATGATTTAATCAGGATACTGAATATGGTTTACATCCTTATTCAGATTTACTTATACATGCATTATATGCTTGCTATTAAAATTGTTTCCTACCATGAAATTTTTCAACTAAGGTTATTCAGAAGTGCACAGTCTTCCTGTCTAAATGTTTTTCTATCATTTCACATTATGAATAAGGAATTACCCATTTATATTTACTCTATTTAAGGCAAAAAAAATATGGGAAGATTGAAAGAAATTGGGATCAGACCAGATTTAATGAAACTATCTTTGCGTTCAAGAAAAAAAAAAAAGTTTTAATCTTTTCCTGAATTCAGTTTATTTCCTGAATTCAGTTTATTGGCAAGAAACAAATGTAAGGAGAGGGAGGTAGGCAGCAATGGTGGGATTCAAATATTTTTACTACTGGTTCTGTGGGCGTGGCTAGGTGGGCGTGGCAGGGGAAGGATATTGCAAAATCTCCAGTCAGAGGTGATATTTGCCAATTCTCCAAACTACTCAAAATTTCTCCAGAACTGGTCAGAACCTGCTGAACACCACCTCTGGAAGGTTCTTGTAGTATGATGTCATTATGGTTATTCATAAAATATTGTAAGAGGAAGACTGAAAATGGACCCTTGTTGAAAGCTTAGTGAATTTGGATATGGTTTGCATCTGGAGAAAAAGCCATCTGAAGCTGTTAGTGCCAGGCCAAGCCACTTCTACTAATTACTTCAAAAATACTTTATATATTTTCATTTTGTCAGAAATTGGAGTTTGTATAAATCTTTATACAGTTGAAGTTATTTTAATGTGATTCAACTAATTCAGTATTTCATAATACAAACCAAGATTGATGGAGGGATCAATTGAGATACATGACATGGAGAGAATCATCATATCAGTCATACCAGATGCACCCAATTGTTTGACAATAAAGACCTTTTGCCAGATGTTATGGCACTAGTTCAAAAATGCAGTGAACAAGTTATGAATTAAGAGGAGATCACTTATGACCAGTCCCTATTCTGGGACCCAATCTATTTTCAGAAAAGAAAGTGGTTTTGAAACAGAGAGCTAAAAGGTTTTACCGTATTTGCCGGCGTATAAGACGACCCGGCGTATAAGACGACCCCCCCACCACCACCGGAAACGCCCTCCAGAAATCCCCGGGGCTGCAGCGGCAGGGCAGAG
Source organism: Notechis scutatus (assembly GCF_049901735.1). Taxonomy (NCBI): domain Eukaryota; kingdom Metazoa; phylum Chordata; class Lepidosauria; order Squamata; family Elapidae; genus Notechis; species Notechis scutatus. Next base: position 155,535,074 of record NC_142011.1, on the reverse strand, counting down.
TGCCAGGGGCCATGGGAAGAGCAGGAAGGCTGCAGCCTCGGGCGGAGCGAGGCGAGCGGGATGAAGCGGAAGCGACGCAGGGGATCCGGGAAGCCAGAGGCGCCTTCGCTGCGTCCAACAAGCATCCGAAAGCCGGCAGTGGATATACCGGCGTATAAGACGACCCCCCCACTTGGAGGCATGTTTTTCGGGGCAAAAAAGTCGTCTTATACGCCGGCAAATACGGTAACTTAATTTTTTTTAAAATACCTTGTTTCTTGTATTTATACTGGAGTAGAAGCTAATATTATCTTAATAAAGCTGAGTCAGAAACAATACATTGAATGAATAAAAGCCCTGTTTATGAATCAACTATACACATGCCTATTGACATATCAGTTCAATTGAATTCAGTGGATTTACTTCCAGATAGGGGAATTTATATAGGATTAGTGTTTTGAGATATTTTGTCTAAATGGCAATTAAACTACAGCTAGAGGAAGATTAATTTTATCCATGTGATTATGAATATGGATATGATATATTTATTTATTTTACATATCTTCCTTTTAAAAACAACTTCAACAAATTTTACTCTAGTCAGCTCATTCATTAATTTCCAGCCAAACATTAATCAGTTACTTATCTTAGTAGTCAAAAGGATTACAGTTTATTGTATAGTTTTATTTCCAACATTATTCTTAATTTCCCTTCTCAAATGTAGTCATTTTTAAAAGGATTGGATCCTAATAGATCCATGTATACAGAATATAAGATTCTAGAATTATTATATCAGAAAAACATTTCAGACTTCAAAAAGGTTAACATTTTGATTTGTTTTTGTTTTTGTTTGGCTCACATACTTAGTTCATATTGGACAAATTATCAAGAAAAATGTCAAAATGGACAATTATAAGATTGTTTATGGCTATTATTATTTTCTTCTGACAGGTTGGAAAATGCTAGTGTACTTTTTCATTTGTTATTACTTTGTGCTTAGTAATTAACCAATTCTTCTCCCAAGAATATCCAGCCAGAATATATTCTCAATTTCGGGAATTGTGAGAAAGAGCTGGAAAGCAAGGATAAAACAAGGATACAATGGGATAGCTTCCATTCACTTTTAATACTAAAGAGATGTGTCACTTAACTCAGCTTCAGTTTGCAAATATCAGTTTGGGAAACCAAATAAACAAGTAAGTGTATGACAGAGTGGAAAATCTGTTGAAAACCACATCAGTGCACCATGAAATCCACCATTTTAAAAAGCATTTTATGCTCCTATGTTGAAATGAGCATGATGCAGCGTAGTCTGGTTGAAAGGAAAGGATCAAAACAAATAGAAATGATGGATTTTTCTCTCTATTTTACTAGTGACTATTCTTGGGCATAACTTGTGGGGATGTGAAAAGTCGAAACAGATTTGGAAGAACAACTTCTTTGATGACAAATAAATAGAAATAGGCATTATTGTATGGAAAGAGAAGGAAGAAAAGGAAAGATTTCTAAAGTATAGTTCAGGCTGTTGACTAAGAAAGGGAGGTTTATTCCTCTTCAGAATAAGCAAACAAAGAAAAATAATGAATTGTCATTAGCAAAGAGATTAAAAGGAAGAAGGATGTTCCTCTTCGGTGAACATTAACAGATCTGAATAAAACAGCCTCAAAGAATTGAGTACATGGAAATGGTAGTAGAACTGACCTACTTTTATTTACTCTTTTCAAATCACTGGTAAACTCCATTGGTGAAGCTATAGTGGGTGCAGAGTGCATGGAGCCAGACCAAATTGGACCAGGCTTCTGGATCATAAACTCACTATTTCATATCAGCTACAGTGGCTGCCTGCTTTCATTTGAAGCTGTTGGTCTTAATATATTTACAGCCTTTCATAATTTGGGATCAAGGACCACTTAAGTTCATTTCAGCATCCTCAAGCATTATGATTAAGCTCTGATCAGAGTTTTATTAAATACAATTGTCAAATTGACAGGCATAGGGAAAATGCTTTTTTAGTGATTGCTCCATATTAATGGGAAGGCAGGGTAGTGATGAGCAGTGGTTTTTTTTAATTAAAATGCACCTTCAACTTAAATAATAATGTTAGATGTCTACTCACTAAATTTATAGAAGAGTTTATATTCATGGTCTTTCTACATGTGGTCTATAAACCTTGTTTTATCTAAAAACATTTTAAAGAGAACCCTTTTCTCTGCTGTTCACACCACATCACCATTATGTAGAGTGTAGAATTCATGCTGGTTAACCTTTCTAATCTTTGTAAATAAAATCTGTGTTCTTTTGATTATTGTGAATTAAATAAAGCATTTCACTCTGACATTCTGGATAGGTCAGTGAACCATGTTACTGTTTCTAGGACATGTTGCCCTTGGGGTTCTGGCCAAAACACTACAGTATGATGGATCTCTTCCTCTACATTATAAATAAGCAAGCATGTTATTATGACATACACAACTTTGCTTGGTTTTTTTTTTTTTTTTTTGTATTTCAATCAAGGTTGAAGCTTAAATAACATTTCAACTGTTTTGCAGGAGGTTGCAAAACTTGACTAAACAAAAATAAAGTATCATCAAAGGACTCCAATTGAAATAGTATTAGATTTAGAGAGAATAAGCTTAAATTGAGTTGAATGTTGATGTAGTTTTGGTACAATATACATTCTCTGAACTTATGAAAGGAGATACCTCATCTATCTATCTATCTATCTATCTATCTATCTATCTATCTATCTATCTATCTATCTATCTATCCATCCATCCATCCATCCATCCATCCATCCATCCATCCATCCATCCATCCATCCATCCATCCATCCATCCATCCATCCATCCATCCATCCATCCATCCATCTATCTATCTATCTATCTATCTATCTATCTATCTATCTATCTATCTATCTATCTATCTATCTACCTATAGAATCTATAACTACATTATCTATCAACAGAACTAAATCATTAATCAAGTAGCTAGTGTTGGCAAATAATATGAACACTATGCAGATAATATTTTAAATATTTTAAAATGATGCCCAATAACTTATTTGGAAAATGAATCTAGAATTGAAAGCAAAAAGAGAGGAAAATAAAGCTCTAGGGCTGATGGACAATTATGCATTCCTTATTGAATAAGACTTCAAAGAAATCACCAAAAGAACCAAAACTTCACGAGGATACTTTTAAGTAAATACAACTCAATATTCAGCTATCTTGATTTTGAGACCCATCTCAGATAAAATTCCTGTCCCTTTCTGTTTGTCCCTCTCTACTTCCTCTGTCAAATATAACCATCTGCCTTCAAACAACTGTCAAAGTATTTGCATCTCTAGGAGTTCCTCACAATGGCAGGACTAACATAGCATCTCTTTCCATGATGTCCAATAATGGGGAGGGGGAGGGAGGTTTCATTCCCTCCTCCATATTTTTGGAAATTTCTGTTGCTTTATCAAACTGGGATATGGAAAAAAAAGTATTAAATGACTGATGTGCTATAGAGAAAGAAAGAAAGAAAAAGAAAGAAAGAAAGAAAGAAAGAAAGAAAGAAAGAAAGAAAGAAAGAAAGAAAGAAAGAAAGAAAGAAAGAAAGAAAGAAAGAAAGAAAGAAGCATCCAGTCAAATTTAGATCCAGATAATAGTATAACAAGCTATTCCACCTCCTCCCATTTTATTTAATATAACAATAGATTTGTATTCAAATGCCAGATTATCATTAACAGCTGGCATACCTGATCATTCTGTAAAATGTCATGCAGAAATAAACTGTGCTGATTGTTCCATTTCCTATTTGTAAAGAAAATAGATACCTTAGGAGTGAGGAAAGTGATAGTGCAGATAAACAACACATCCCATGTAAAGATGAAAGTCAGCCAAAACTGTAATCCTAACATATTTATTAGGAATCATGAATAAATTATAATTCAACAATATGTGTAAGCCACCCAGTGTCATCTTATAGAGGAGATGGGTGGCATAAAAAGTAATAAATAAAATAAACTGGCTACATAAAGTGCAATTTCCTTCCTTGTAAGCATGCATTGGATATATTTCAGGTAATGTAACAAAAATACCACAAAGTTCAAGTGATTCTTGCTTATTGTGACACAAGATCATACTGTAATAAACCATGAGAATAACCTTTGGAGTCAGGAAGAAGAGCCACATCCCAGACAACAGTTTCATACATGAAATCTGAGTCCAAAGGAGAAGGAAGAGCAGAGAACATTTCAGAAGAACCTCCCTCTTTTTCTGGAAATCAAAGACAGAGGAAGAGTAAAGTACTTTCCAGCTTGCAAAATTGTGTTATTGTAACCTTACAGAAAAAGCAATATTTGGATTCATAATTTTGGTTTCATGATCTCAACTACCTTGAAGATTGACACATACAAACCTACACTACACATTTCCCTAGCACTTCTTTCTATTGTAACCCAAATTATTGCCCTCAATTTTCTTTTCTGGGATCTACATAAGAAAGAAAGATTCCTGCTGGATCAAATTAACATCTATCTAATCCAGGGTTTTGTTTCATGAAATATCAAAGCAGATGCATCCTAGAAATTTGTAGCAAAGCAAAAGATCATAGCAACAAGCAGAACTTATAGGATGCTGTCATTGATTCTGCTATTATTTAAACCAGGAAGATTTACAATCAAACAACATCATCCTTCATGAATATATTTACTGTCTAAATTGGTGATCATTTTATTCCTTATATGGGTAATTGGGTAAATCATCACTTAATGTGTAATAACCAAGTGGTAAATAAGCATTTGGGAAGTTGGATATGTGTCATCAAATGAAGAGAAAGCAAACTGTTCATTCATGTGTGAAATATCTTTCAACAAAGAGCACAACAGACTCATTATGAGGGTAGATCTGCCCTTGCTCGATCTTGGAATTTATAAAGCCATTTATCAAGTATTATACATGCTACTTCAACTAAATACATATAATACTTTTTTTACAATAAGGCATAATAAATGATAATAAATAATAACAGTCTCTCTGTGTGAGTTTGTATATGTATGTGCGTATATGTTGTGTGATAGGAAAAAAAACAGTTTATTTTTAACTGCTTAAGATCTGATTCTAATGCTTTATATTACTTCAGAAACAAATTTCTATTTTCCATCTATTCCCTCCCCCTAAAAAAACAAAAACAAAACAGACAAATATTCTGTAAGAAGAAAATAACAAAACACACTGTTGCTCCTGCCCAGGTTTAAATTTATACTCATATAAACTGGATAAAGACAAAAATGATTGACTCCAGACGTTTTCTCTTAAAACAATAAAATATTTTCCGGCATAACTTCCACTGAAGTGTTGCCATTGCAATTAAACCCAAAACCACTAAACAAAAGAACAATGAGGTTGTTCCACATGTGTTATCATACTGTTTTATCATTAAAGTATGTACTTGAAATGAAATATACACTAGAATAAAATATTTAAAGAAAACAGATTTGACTCTTCTGTAGATTTCTTGTTCTGTTTGTCAGATATTCAGTGAAACATACTTCTATTTGTTTGTTTATTGCACACAGTGATCAGAATTTTCATACCTGACATGAAAACAATGATTCTGTGTAACCATTTTTTCCAGTTATAGCTTTGTTGTCAATGAACGGTTTACAAGTTTCAGAGGCAGTTGCACTGAGAATATATTACAGTTTGTAAAGCAAAATTCTATGGACATCTACTTTGAAGATATTTCCACTCAAAATAGTTTAGTGCATAATATTACAGGCTAGGTAACTTACAGAATTGTGTTTTGATTGTAATCGAAACTAGATTTTTATTCAAAATTGTATATGCAATGGAAACAAAGGCAACTGGTCTAGTTTATATTTATATCTATTATACATTTTTCAGCCATACTGCATACATATTGAGAATTATTGTTGTTGTTCAACTTCCTTCAAGCCAATATATGATTTTATGAATAAATTCAAAACTATTGCTACTTTAATTCTGATACTCTTAATTAATGTTTGTTCTGTTATACTTAAAAAAAACAAGTCTATAATAGAAATAAAGGTGGAATTCCTTATCTTTAGTAAATTAGCATTGTAATTCCACAATTAAGATGTAGAGGTCTGCAATCAGAACTGTGAAATTGATATTCAGAATTTACATAACCAAATTATATCTGTACATTGTAACCTCTTTCTAGAAGAATTATGTATTTACCATCCCATTATCAACCATGGAGTTTTATACACAAATAGATAACTGGTAACATCTACAAAACATGGTATTTGTGGAAAACGGACTTATTTCTGAGTTCCTTACAAGGAAGGTAAAATACAATGTTTTATACATTGAAAGTGGCATTGGAAAACACAATACATTTATATGCTAAGCCAAAAATACATTTCTTGGATTTTAAAGTCACATTCTAAATAATTACATATTACTTGTAAGCAAGCATGTTTTTAGAAACAAGGAGTTGGTCTTTCTAGAAATTTCATTTAAACCTTTTAAATTAAAGGCATGAACATTATTTTTACCCTGTGGAAAAAGTAAATAAATAAAACTTACCTGTGGCATCAAACCCTTTTGCTTTAGAAAAAATGAATACAAAAATTGTTAATAAATATCTGATGAAAGGAAATAGTAGTCCTTTCGAGTTTGGAGCTTTTGAGAGCTTTGAGAAGCAACAATTTCCTGCCAGTAAAAGGCACTTATGTTTTTGGGTTTGAAAACTCATAGTATGTCACTGGTTACTGCTTTCTATTTTGGGTGTTCCTCATAAAACACTGGCTCTTTTGTGTAAAGCATCATAATTCTTCTCTGATGTTGAGGTTGAATCTATAGTTAAAATACAGCTAGATAGTGTTTGTGAACAAAGCACAAGAAAAAAAATTCTTTTCTTTCTTTCTTTCTTTCTTTCTTTCTTTCTTTCTTTCTTTCTTTCTTTCTTTCTTTCTTTCTTTCTTTCTTTCTTTCTTTCTCTTAATGCGAAAAAACTGAATTTCAAGTACACAAGTAGTAATAATGTAATATATTTTTCATATGTGTTTATATATGAATGGGACACAGACATCATTTATAGATTAGTGACAGAAACAAATTATCAAGTATCAATGAAATGAAATACAGGAATGACTTTTCTTACATTAATCAAATCAAATCAAACCTTTATTACAGCCAAAGACCAGCACATTCTCAAGCTAAATCTAACTACTTGAACATAAGGTTCATTCATTTAGCTATCAACACAATGTTATCCTCCACTATTTCTTTGATATTATTTCCATTTTTGTCAATGGAAATAATGTCGAAGAAACTGTGGCAGATAACATTTATTGAGCTGAGATCCTGCATGGAATTGCCCCATGGTGAGTTGTCCCGTGGCAAATTGGCTCTGGCCAGATATCTCATGGCAAGTTAGCCATGGCAAAATGGCCACAGTAAGATGGCTGCAGGGGTTGGCCTTAAGATGGCATGGCAAGATGGCTGAGACAAATTATCATGTTCTGTTTTGGGTAGGCTTTAACGATCTAATTATGAGCCTAGATTTGGGGTCCTAAGAATGCAAAGGTTCCCATTTCCTGGCAATGTTAATATCTATAGGTTATAATGTATCATGGCTTCTATATGTATTTTTAAAATTCTGTTTTAAATGGTTTAATTTATCTTATGATTGTTCATCACCCATGAACATTTATTTGAAATGGGTCACTATTGGAAGGAAGGAAGGAAGGAAGGAAGGAAGGAAGGAAGGAAGGAAGGAAAGAAAGAAAGAAAGAAAGAAAGAAAGAAAGAAAGAAAGAAAGAAAGAAAGAAGGAAGGAAGGAAGGAAGGAAGGAAGGAAGGAAGGAAGGAAGGGAGGAAGGAAAAAATAATGAACCTGTCTTACAGGAAGATAGTCATTGTGAGCCTTCTTGGTTTTGGAGTAGAATAGAATAAAATAATAAAAACCCCAAAGAAATCCATCTACTTGAAATGTTACCATAGATATTTCTCAGTGTTTGAATCTTTTATCACCAATCCAGTTTTCCTGTGAACTTCTTTTCCATGAATGCTGTAATAGCATAATGGCTATAACTCTGACGTTTTAAATAGATGGTTGGTAATTCAAAATCCAACAGAAATATTTTAATTACTCTTCTTTTTTCTTTCCCCTGTGTCCTTTTCCCTGTGGTTTTTTTTTTTACATAACTCCAGCAGTGCATCAATTCATTATTTTTATATTATTCATTATTTTACTGTAAAAATCTCAGCCCCCGGATTTAATTTAACCCTTAGCTCCCAAATATTCTGTAGCTAGAAGTAGAAAAGCTAGAAGCTCAAACACAGTATGTAGAATAAACAAAATTAGAGAAGAGAGGTATTGATATATACCTCTTTAAAATTTGATTTTCTTTTAAGTATCCACAACTGTTTTACTTTTAACCAGCATGAAGTGAAGTTCACAGGAAAACTGGATTGGTGATAAAAGATTCAAACACTGAGAAATATCTATGGTAACATTTCAAGTAGATGGATTTCTTTGGGGTTTTTATTATTTTATTCTATTCTATTCCAAAACCAAGAAGGCTCACAATGACTATCTTCCTGTAAAATAAAACATTGATAAATAAGAAGAAAAAGATATAAAATACATAAAAGTATAACTAAAAAAAAAGTCAGCAAAATTCAGCAACCTTTTACGTGGACCACATCTTATTTCTTGGAAATATAGCAGTTTTCATTGTATTAGAGAATCTGTTCTACCACATATAGAAAATTGGACACAGCAGGTATATCATACTTGATAGACTTTGATTAGTGTTGTCTATCAGTCAGTAAAGCTGTAACACTTCACTTCTTTGGGGATGAGTTGAAGAGTTTTCCAATACATTTAGAGAGAGGAACTATTAAATGTATCACAGCATAATGTAATTACTTACAAACTGAGTTTTTTTAAAAGACAACGTGTAAATGTTTTGTGAAATTACCTTATATCACTTATAATGAATTGAATCTAAATACTGTGATTCATTCATGTCTCACCTAAGGTGAAAACTTTTTTCATCCTTAAATTTCCTAGTTTTTATTGCTTTCCTAGAAAATAATGTGTCACAAAATAATGTTATCTCCTCTATATCTCAGCTAACGTAATATTTGTTCAGATGTACATACTATCTGGAGCAGCACAAATCTCCCTCCACCAATCTCTTGGGATGTCCCACAAATGTTTTGAAGGTATGCTACCATGATTTCATCTGGTTTGAACAGCCTCCATTTCTCGTCCCTGATCCCAGCAACTTGTGATGTCACAGGACTTCTGGTTTTGGAACCTGAAATGTTTGCCTATGAAATGTTTGCCATAAAAAAGATTGAAAACTCTGCCCTAGGATGCATACAAAATAAGGAGAAAAATATTGTGGTAAGCAGCATCAAACTTGGAAGATCTTAACAAGCCTGTTTGGACTATTGAGCCAATAATTAAATCTGCCACTAAATTGATGGTCATTTGCAGAATCCCTCCATTCCAGCATCTTGAGCCTGTGTTCAGTTCTTGCTATGTAACTGTGTGCAGTACAAGCTTTACTTTATTCATCTCTTTTCAAGCCCTGTAGTTCTGAACCAAAGACATTCCTCTCATTTGTACTTAATAACTAATAACTAATGAAAAGACTTCCTGGTGAAGCTTTGAAAATCAATGGCAGTAATTCTCAGTCCAGCAGATAAGATTACCAGGAAAAAAATAGCTCAACTTGTGCCAGATGGTGCTTTTAACTTAAGGATAACTCCTTGTTATCTCTTTTCTGTTCCCCACACCTTGATTTTAATAGTTTTCAATGTGTAATATTTTTTTATTGTGAAATTATTTTATCTTTTACTGTCCTCACTATTATAAATGCTTCTGTTTCATTGATAAATTTTAACTGAACAGTCTTCTTCACCTCTTGGTCTTTAGATGCGTAAGATTATGATTATCTTGTATTTGCCCTAGGTGTTTTAAAAGAGGGGGACTAAAAACACGTAGGTCAGCATACACGATATGAAATATATTGGTACAATTAATATAGATGTAGCAACAGCAGTAATAATAATAATTGCCTGCCGTTGGAAAGGTTTCCTAAGCACCTTATAATATAAATGCACTTGCTCTGAACAGTCAGTAGGTCTTAAATGGAAATAAAGGAATACAAACTGAGTGAATCAGGAAAGAATGGCAGTAAAGATTAAAATAACACTGAAAAGTACTGGTGCGAAACACAGAAAGCTATATCAGAAGTTAGGAAAGGAGTATGGAGATGCATAGTTGATGGAAGATATATGGTATCAGGAGTGAGAAGGATAGAACTGTAATGAACCATCAGCAGCAGCCAATACTTCTAAAAGTAAACCAGTTGGAAAAGCTACAAAGGGTTACATTAGCAGGCAGCCAAATTAGCAAACTAGCTTATCAAGCAAACAAAGGAAACAAGAATCATCCTAGGTGCAAAACATCCTGGTTAGTTCAAGGGCTGGCAAGATAAATGGTAAGGTCCAGTTTCTCTGGAGACAGCTCTCTACTACCAGATGGAAAAGAGCATCCGTTGTGAGCCTAGCTGGACATTCTCTAGACAATTGACAATTGAGCAAAAGGATCCAGGGTGCGGGGGAACCTTTTTTTTTTAAGCAAAGGAAAGCTTTAAAATGGTAAAGTAAGAAAGACTATCATTATAATTTAATCAGCCTAAGGTTTGGAAGATGATTGTTGTAACTAGGTACAAAGCACAGAGGGAAATCAGATTCCTTGAAGCAGTTTTGTCTACAAAGACCATACCAACTTGTCTATTATTTGAGGAGAATTCTTAAAGGAAAAAAATGTTTCACTTTAGTATTCTGTCTTCTCTGAGCTAAGACATTCCAGTCTGCCTTGGTCTCCCATTTATTCCTTTCCCAAAGCAATCATTGGGTGTCTTTATTCTCATTTTCATTCTCATTCTTTCTCTCTCTCTCCCTTTCCCTTCCTCTCCCTCCCTCCATCTCTTGTCTCTCTCTCTTGAAAAAAAAATCGTTGTACATTACAAACCAAATATAGGTTGACAGTACAAGGTGACACAAGAAAGTTTTAGGCTGTGTTAAAAGAAGTCAACTTTTCTAATGATAGGAAATAACTAGGTAACTGTGATCTGTTGGTCAGATCACAATATCTCTGTTTCAGAGATATTTCCTTATTTAACACTCACACTCCTAGGCATCCACACCAATACTTGCTATGTTTTCTTCACATCTTTGAGATCCCTTGCACCCCCAGACAGCCTCCCTAATCTGTACCCCCATGCAACATACATGAGTCACACTACATATGTTGTTCATTTTTGTGCACCGTCCCAACCTGCATAACACATCTTATGCATTCCTTCCCAACCTGATATCTTTTGCACCCATCCATGCACCTCTGTATATCTTCCCCAATGGGGGATATAGCATGGGTTGGGAAGGATGCACGGTAGCATGGAATTACATGGGAGGCATGGTATGGTACAGACTGGGGAGGGAGAACTTGTTTCACAGGTTGGGAGGTGTGCATAGGGTTGCATGAGAGGTGCCATGTAGGTCAGAGATGGTGCATATAGGTGCAGCATCAGTTAGTAAAGGTCAATGGGGGTTAAGGAGAGAAGTGATGAGGGTTGGAATGGGCACACACTGGTCAGGAAGAGTGCATAAGAGGTGTCACTTTGCTTGTGGGAAGCTGGCAGGAAACATTAGAAATTAAGATCACGTGATTGTAGCAGCATGGCAGTGCTAATGCAGCAACAATATCTGAAGTGGTCACATCTTCCCTAAATTTCATTTCCATAATGATAATAGGTCCTGGCATTATGTAAATTACCAATTTGAGGTACTTTCATTCAGAAATTATTGTTCAATGGTGGATCATTTCACCCAACTGAAGTTACAAACAGACACAAGAAATAATATAAAGATAGTTCCATGTTATTCAATTCCACGCTCTATCTCGAAGCTTACAAAAAGAAGTTTAGTTCAAACTAACAAATGAATGCATTCTGTTTTCTCTGTGACAAAAGCTTTTCTTCCTTTATGAAGGCTGATATTATGAAAGAAAGGCATAATGAATAATGATACATTCACTAATATTAAGGGATAGGAAGAATATATTAGTTGAAGAAAACTTAGAATTTACTTAGAAAGTAAAGTCACTCAATATATATTTAAAAAATGTTGCTATTCTTACATTTATTTCTTGTATACTCCCAGTGAAAACAGTGGAACATAATTCCATGAAACTGTGGATTAGAGTTTCAATTAAATTAAAGCTGTGTATCATAATTAAAGTGTTAAATTTAACAATAAGAATAGCTAGGAGTTGCACAAAATGGCACCAAAGTTTTGAACAATAGTCAGGAATGAGGGAAAACAATAAGGTAGATTCTAGTTCAATTTTGAAGCCTATATGAGAAGAAATGATTATGATTTTATCACTCTGCACAATGAAAGGAAAGATAAATATTGCAACCTGAATTAAATAAGAGAGGAACTACTTTGGTTTCATTGTAATTTCATTAGTTTAAAAAATGCACGGAGGAGTAACAGCCTTCCCTGTAATGTTATCACCTTTAATGAGGGTTAAGTGGAAAATATGAAATACCAAAATGATGTGGAGTTTAGCATGAAAGATTATGAAAATGGCAGAATAAATTATTGAGATTATTTTATCAATATGACTGAAGTGAACAATAAAGCTGATTTTTTTCCCCCAGTGCAATTATTCAGGTGAACATAATTTTGTGATCCAGTATCTACAGTGGCATTATTTTCCTGTAGAATGAAAGAACCCTTTTAAAATACACACACATTATTACAATATACAGATAATTAAGACTGATTAGCTGTGAACATTTTAAAATGTCTGTGTTGGTAATGAGCTATTTCATGAACTTAATTATAGGAAATAAAATATATTTATAAATAATAGGTACAATGCAGTCTAATTTAAGTAAGAGAAAACTCAGCTACCATATTTCTCTTACAAAAAAACCTTCTTCATTGCAACAGGGAAAGAAGAGGGGGGGTGAGAAAGAAGCTATTTGTGCTTCAAAACATTCCAAAAATTACCTATTGATTATGATACAAAGGGTAGTGAAATAAAATAGCCACTATGAATAAACCAGATAGCAAATGTTCCACACTATTAGTCTATTAATAACAATAGTACAGGTATCCCTCAATGTATGGCCACAGTTGAGCCCAAAATTTCTGTTGCTTAGTGAATTTTGTCTCACTTTACGACTTTTCTTGCCACAGTTGTTAAGTGAATCACTGCAGCTGTTAAATTAGTAACAAATTACTAACAATGAAATTAAGAGACAAAGAAGAGCCAATATATTATAATGTCTGGGATGCCTGGTATGAATGGTTTAAGAATAAAAAGAAATAAAAATGGCAATTAGGTATAGAATCAGAAACTATGTAAATACTTATATCTATATTCCTATATTCCTATATTTATTTATATATTAAGTTGAAATTGTATAATGAAAGAAATGTATATATAGAAAGATGATAAGGAAATGTAAAAGATGTCTTGACATTGATATAATGATGTATAAAGTTTTATTTTATGTTTTTAAATTTTGAAAACTAAATAAAATTTACTAAATTTTTTAAAAAAGAATCTGTTTCTTCATTGACTTTGGTTGCGCAAAAGGTGATCATATGACCCTGGGGCACTGCAACCATCATAACTAAGAACCAGTTGCCAAGCATCCAAATTTTGATCTCATGATGGTGCAGATACAACAGTCAAAACTGTGAAGAACAGTCCTAAGTCATCTTTTTCAGTGCCATTGTAACTGTAAACAGTCACTAAATGAACAGTTGAAAGCTGAGGACTACCTATATAGTGTTTCTAATGGCAAATCATATCATATGTGTCCTATTTGTTGTACAGGAAAATTCCCTTCAAACCACTACCTCACTCCAGCCCCCAAATTTTTGCACTGTGTCCATACTTTACAAAGAATGTGTCATAAACTTTCTTGTAAAAAAATAAAATTAGCAAATCCCACCTATTTCACAAAGGAGAGAGAGAGAGAGAGAGAGAGAGAGAGAGAGAGAGTAGCAGTTGGAGACAGAGTCACTTTTAAATACAGGCTATATTTTACTAGCCATTTGAGGTTAATTTAAGAGGTGATTTTGACATAAAACAGATTGTAGAAGAATGTGGAGTTACATAAACAGAGCTGTTGTCAGATACCTCATCTTGCATAGGTACAAAACTAGCTTTAGAAGATTCTCTATATTTATGTGATGACCCAGGGTGGGATACAAAAGCAACAAAGTCACAAAAACAGGCGAAGTCTCTTTAATTCCTTCAGCTTGGCTTCAAAGGTCCAATTATCATTGGTTGGAGAAAAAACTCCCCCACACAAACTACACTGAAGCAATTAATGAGACAAGGCAGAATAAAAGCTTGAAGACACCCACAGATATTGAAATACACACACTGGAAGGATGCCAGAACTCAGATAAGAACTGACAAACTAGAAATATTTTCACACTTTGCTTCCAGCACTGGCCCATGTGCAGTTTATCTTTTTAAACAGTCCTTACAATTGCAGCCCATGAAGGGGATCAAGGCCCTTTCCTCCCCCATAGACCATGCCATTCACATTTCTCCCTTATCTGCTCCTCCCTGCATGCCCTAGAATGAAGAGGGGATGGGCCTGGGTCTTCCTCTGAATGCCCAGCCAGCCTGTGCCCTTCCCCAGTTTCCTACACAACCTCTGGAGCCACACTCCCACTCCCTGTCAGCTGTTCCTCCTCTGCATCAGAGTCAGTTTCTAACAGGGGCATGACAATTTGTTTATTAGCAAGAATATGAAAAATACAGGCACAAATGTACCCATGCGAAAAAAAAGAAACAATTAATGGTACTTTGATAGAACCTTTGTAGCTATCATTTTAACATTTTTGCAATAATACGCCAAAAATGTACAAAAAACTGATCTCCTACTTGTTTCTTTGTCCTTCTTAATTGGCAATGATCCAGCTGCCATTTTGGATGCTGAAGGTGATGTGAAACCAGGCATATCATGCTTCTGATCTGACTCATTATGTTCATAAGCTGATCCAAATGCCAGAAATTTGCCTGGTTGATTCAAACAAATGGCACAGAACTAGTGGGGCCTGTATTTATGATATAATTCAGAGCCCCTCAGTACCTTTCCCCCCACAGGCAGACATTCAGCAGAATCAGTACTGCTCAGAGAACAAGCTTAAGTCCCTTCCTTATGCAAAGTTGGATCAATGTAATGCTCCTGAAAGGATCCTGCCAGAATCCAATTGCCAAAAGTACGGCTGAATTGTAGAAAGGTGAAAGCAATCATGATAAAGAAAGAATCTTGGCTCCTTTCAAAGCTAAATAATGACAGTCTAACAAATGTTGTTCTCTCCTTTCTTCCCATGAGTAGGAACAGTTCAGAAGGTAGTGTATGCCATAATTACCTCTTTAATTAGATTTTGTTTTAATGATCATAAGCTCTGTGCCCATCAGTTGCTATAACATCCTATCATTTAACAGAGCTACATTCTCTCACAATTATCTTTGAATTCAAACCTTTGTATAACAAGCTATAATCATTAACTTTTCTATAGTGAAATTTACCTTGTCACTTCATATCATTGCCAATTACATATTTCCTATAATGGTGATTTTTTTTTTGTTTTTAATTCGGTGCATGAATTCTGTGTTATTCTCAGAATAAACAATTGTTTGGGTTCCTGCCCTTTGGATGTTCAGAATGAAGTTTTTATTGGGTATTTATTGGCAGCTTCAAACAAGAATATATACCTTAGTGATTATACACACAATACTGATTTATTAAATTTCTCATGCCATTTGTATAGAAATTTAGCTACACTCCCTCCTCCTACTTTTCCCTTTAACAACAACCTATATGATATTAACTGGAACTGGGGCTGGCCACAAGTAATATATTTGCTAAGGAATGATCAATAGAGAATGTGAAGAGTATGATTCCTTTTCCATTGGGAGAAAACAGTATTTTTTCTTCCAGTGGAAGAAGAATTGGAATAATTGCTGTATGATAATTTTTCTATCTGCAATATAAGTCACTTAAAAAGAAGGAAGGAAGTGAGTTGTGTTGCTGCAAATGAGGAGCAGACAAATTTAACAAGTAAAATAAAAAAGAAAGGAAGGAAGGAAGGTTGGCTCAATAACAATTGTAACTAATGTCATTACCTAAATTGAAGAACATCAGAAAAATCTCTAGCCTTATGACAGCTTCAAATATACAAATGAGTAATGACATCATTAAAAACCTGGAGAAGAAAGCTATGGCAAACCTAGACAGTATACTAAAAAGCAGAGACATCACCCTGCCAACAAAAGTGCATATAGTCAAGGCTATGGTTTTCCCAGTTGCAATGTATGGCTGTGAAATTTGGACCAAAAGAAAAGCTGAGCACCAAAGAATTGAGGCCTTTGAACTATAGTGCTGGAAAAGACTCCTGCGAGTCCCTTGGACTGCAAGATGATCAAACCAGTCAGTCCTAGAGAAGATCAACCCTGACTGCTCTTTAGAAGACCAGATCCTGAAGATGAAACTCAAATACTTTGGCCACCTAATAAGACGGAAGGATTCACTGGAGAAGAGCCTAATGCTGGGAAAGATTGAGGGCAAAAGAAGAAGGGGACGACAGAGAATGAGGTGGCTGAATGGAATCACTGAAACAATAGGCATGTGCTTAAATGGACTCCAGGATATGGTAGAGGACAGGAAGGCCTGGAGAAATGTTGTCCATGGGATTGCGATGGGTCAGACATAACTTCGCAACTAACAACAACAATGATATCATCTCAAAAATTATAATACTATATATAAAAACAACCATATAAATAGAGCACAAGATTAAAGAACAGTTCCAACTCTTAAGGCAGTGATTATCCATGTTAAATTAAAGCATTTTTTCCAAAGTCTTTTATATGAAGTTAGAAACTGGTTTTTCATCACTCAAATATTTCCTTATATTCACAGAGCAGGAACAAAAATGTGTTGAAAAAAGAACTTTCTTTATATATGTTTAGAAAGTTCTACATTGCTATTTTCTTTTTTAAAGAAAGTAAGTGTTTTCATTTTTTTTTCTTTTATACACAGACACACAGTTCAAGTGGCCTAGTTTTTTTAAATAAATTTAAGAAATCTTTTTGATGGACAACCACTGGTAAGAAACAGCAAAGCTATGATCAAATGCAGGGCATCTCCTATTGCCATTTATTGTATTCATGATTGCATCATTCTTGCTATCAATGGCAATCATTGCCTAGGAATCTAGTTGATTGCTGCTAGAGGAAAGACTGTCAGGAGTCCTTTAATCTGATTCAGCATGCCAATTCTGGCATTATTACACTTCTAGTTTGCTCCACAACCAAAAACTGACCCATAATAACTTCATCATACTCCATTTTTTTTTCTGTCTAAATGGAGATGTCTTCAGAATGTGTTGAATATCTGCATGATGTGTAAGATGGTAATGATATGTCATTGCATCTACACAGATTTTACTGTAGATCATGATGATTGGGAAGAAAACAGCAAAGGAAAAGATTTATTTACAATTAAGAATTCCCTTAAAGGTGTAAACATGAGAGCACTTGCATAAAATATGTGGGGATTTTTAATCTTTTTTTTAAAAAAAAGGATTATTCAGGACCTAAATGAAATGTAAAGTGTGGATTCATTGAATCTGAATGAGAAACCTTGCCAACTTCCCCCATCTTTTACATATTTGAGTTAGAAGATTAATATCTCAGTGCCATTTATTGACTATTCTAAAGTACTACATCCAGGGAAAAAAATTACCAACTGAGCAAATTTGTGCATCACATCTGATTATTTTATATGTCAAATCTCAAGATATATGACTCTTCCTCCACACATCTTCATGAAGATTTAATGGTTTATTTTTAACGAGTAAGCCTTTTTACCTCTTCCTGCTGTATTTTTCTGTCATGTTAATTGTTGTGAAGTAAAGCTGATAAATTTCTTTCTCTTCCTCCCCTTGAGAGTGGGATTTCTTTGCTTTTTTAATACTGTACAGTACTCAATGACAAACCATTTCTGAAATCTTGCCAAGAAAACTGCAGGGAATAATCCAGGTGGTTGTCAAGAGTCAATATTCACTTGATGGCACATCCGTCCTCCCATCCACACAAATGAGGTTCTCAAACATGCATTTGATAAGATCAGGGACTGCCTCTTCTGCCTTCTCTTGAACTCTCTTCACCACTTATTTCTCCCCTCTATCTTTGCCCTTTTGTCCACCTGCTTGCCCACTACCACCTGCTGTTCCTGTTTTCCAGTCCTGCCTACCTCTACTCTGCCAACCAGTGGATCCTGCAATTCATTCTTTCATCCCATTTGCTTTGATCCTCCTCCCAGGGCCTCTGTTCATGCACTAGCCAATTATTCCATTCACCATGTCAGTCAGGGTCTCCATTCATGTCCTGCCCAGGGCTTTCTTTCATAAAAAATAAATAAATCCTAGCACATGAAAGAAGGTCCCAGGTGCACCAGCATGAAATAAGGACCCTTCTAGACTAATTTTTTTTTTTCAGACTGGTGCTAGTGGAGACCACCTTTTGCATACCAGCAGGGTATAAAGAGAGGCCCTGCCTGATGCTGTAGAAAGTCAGCCCCCAGCCATCCTCCTAGAGAATGAAATATATTGGGGAATATTAAAAATGACAGGATAGAATATTCCCCCTAAAGGAGAAATGGGGGAAAATCTTAAGGGAGGCAGAAACCAGCACCAGTCTCCCAGCCCCAAGCAGAAACCGGGGAGGCCAGCTTTTAGCGATGCAGATTTGGTAATCCATTCAGAAAGATTGGGCCAGACAGAAACTCCAGATTAGCAATTAGGCACGACAAGATTAGCTTAGACAAACACCTAGGATGTGCAATTCCCCCTTTTGCCTATAGAGTCAGCCGTGATCCTATAAAAATAAGATTAAAAAGACCAACGGGCCGGATGTGGCCCACGGGCTGTAGTTTGCCCACCCCTGCTCTAGGTAGATGTCTGCAGATTCAATAAGAGTGTATTGAGAATTAGTTGACAGATAGCCAGTATGTGCACAGCAAGAAAAAAAGGACAAATATCATTTAAAAGATTTGAGACAGAACATAGTTTTAATAATAGCATTACATAAATTAGTTTGTAAAGCGTGTGGGTACAAGACTATTAGAAGATTAACATTAAAAGGTGCATGAAATGACTGTCATTAAATTATGCTCTCTCCTTAGATATTGTCTTTCATCTATATTTATGATGGCATATCTCATATCATCCTATTCTTTGGCTAAACAACAGCAGTATTGATCCTCCACTCTCTTCTAAAGGCTTCTGAAATGCTAGAGATCATTATCCTATTTTGAGTATGTACAACTGCTGAAGATGGCTATAGGCTAGGGATAAAATTAGTCTGGTTAAGATTTCTCTCTCTCTCTCTCTCTCTCTCTCTCTCTTACACAGACAGACAGACAGACAGACAGACAACATGTTGGAGAGAGTGATAGGGATAGAGACAGAGACAGAGAGACAGAGAGAAGGGGGAGAGAGAAGGGAGAGAGAGACAGATTAGTTTGTGTTCAAGTGTAATAAACAATAGTAAAAAGCAAATCATAATAATTCATTTAGTTCTTATCCTTATCTCATTCTGCTAACAGGAAAAAAAATCCTCCATAGATCTTTTTCTTCTCTCATGAGAGATCCCGTTATCCAAAAGATAGGTGTAAAGTCTAGAAGATGTAAATTGTGTACAAGATGATTGATGTTATCATAAAACAAAGTTGTTATCAAGGCTAGCGGGCATCTACCAGTATTCTCTTTGATTTCCTCTGCTGAACATTTTTACAGATGTAAACATGCTTTGCCAAGACAAATGGAGTGGTAAATATAATAAACTAAGCACTCCTTATATCAAAGAGGAATTAGGTTAAGGTTCTAGCCCCATCAGAAAGAAACTGGGAGAAACAGAAAAAGAAAAAAAAATGCAGATATAGATGTCATCATTCCTGGAGGATAAACTGAGGCCAAAATGAAAGTCTTTCTGATTCAAAAGAAATAATTATTAAGAGAAAAACAGCCCTGCTGTGGGAAATCTTTTTATTTATTTTCTTCCTCTCCTACCAAAGGCATCTTAGCAAACAATGGCAGATGTTACCCTGGATAGGAAAAATGGCAAATGGCCATCTACTTCTGTTTGTGAGTTCTTTCTCCAGAGTCAAGCTGTTTTCTCCCCCCACCCCTCCATCTCATTCAATGTGCAATGTGCTTGTGAATGCTTGATTTGGTTGGAAAGAATGGAAAAACACACACACACAAAAGGGCAAAAGCTCTGGAATTCAATAGAAGGTCAAAATGGCAATCTTTTCACCAGGCCCCATTTCCTTTTGTGCTCTGACATCTGGCGCCCATTACTAGGACAAATTGAAGCAATTCAAATCATTAGAAGGGATGAAGGGTGAAGGAGAAGAATTTCTCCCCTTCTCTAAACCCCAACCAGTTACAAATGCTGGGACTGAACTTCCTTCACCCCTTCCATTAAAAAAAAAGCCATAATGAACTTGATGTCCTGAATTTTCGGCCTGTTACAGCACAAGCTCAGCCTAAGCAACATATAACATATTGTGTTTGTCAATCAGCAATCCAACAGTTTGATGTATATTGCTCATGAAAATGCATTTTGTACTGTGATCTAAGGCATCACATAGGTTCACTGTCGTTATGAGGAAAAAATATAGGCTCTCCCTGGAAAAATATACCAATGTGCAGCCATTCAACACCTTTGTAGAGTTTCATCTTGTATTGATGTTCGGCATTCTTTTTCTTGGCTGGCATCAATTCACTAAGCTGTGAAGCCTTTCATTTGAAGGATCACACGGACACAGTTAACAAACCTACCTAGGCCATATGCTACAGGCAACAATGTGTTTATAATTTATAAGTCAAAGTCAGATTTTCTTTAGAGAAATGGCGATATTATGTTCAGAAACATTACCTTCCACAAGGGAAGCAATAGTTTTTATATTTAGACTTTTTCTGTTGAAAAACCTATGCCATAACTTGGATGGAGTTTCACTGTTCAACCCAGGCATCTCATTCATATGAATAACCTCTACTGGTAACTCTTTATTCCAATAACAAAGTTTAGTTTTAAAAAGGGAAGGGAAGAGGGGTAGAAAGAAAATCAGGCGCTTTTTAAAGAGTCCTTTGTTACAAATTGAATCAGGTACGTTTTACCCAAGGGAATGAAGCAAGCAGAGTCAATCTATTGCTACTGACTATTACATGACTGATATGCTGCCTACATAGACATCAAACTATCATCTTTAAAAAAATAGGAACACAATTAGCTCCATTGCATTTTTGGCTGACAGATATTTTTATGTTCTGGAGCCTTCATCAGTACTTGCTGATATTTATAGTTTATAATACTCTGAACATTCTGTTATAAACACCAATTATTTGGACATGCAAGGAATATTTTTGCATATATTTTTCTTACCTTCAGAAGTTCTAGCATTCCAGCTTCCTCCCTCCCTTTTTATTTCAAAGCAACTGCAGTCAGTTGCTAATTTAATTGAAAAATACAGTGGTAGTAGAGGAAGTTTTTAACTCTTCAGCATGGTTCTTTGATCTAATCTTCCTTCTTTGAAAGTGGTTATTAATTTAATGAAGACAAAAAAATATCCCTCTATGAAATCACTTTGATATTTTTTTAAAAAGTATACCTGATTATGGATTTGTGTGACATCTGATTTATTCTAAAGTGTTACTTAATAAATGAGCCAAAATAGCAGTATCTTTTGGGGAAACCTTTATCCTGAAAAAAGGGAGAAAATTATTTTTGCTTTTAACAAAGCCAGATTATATGGGAATCAGTTTATATCTTCATTTAAATAATTTAACAAAGATATTATTTCTTCCTTCCCTTTCTCTTCCCCAAGATCACCATTCACTATTTTTCCCATATATTCCCCCTCCCTCCCTTCCACCCCTCCCCTGTGCCTCCTTTACAGTGTTTTTCCTATGGATATTTGTTGGAAAAATAAAATGAAAGAGGCAAATAATTTCCAATATTAGTATAAATGACAGCAATGTTTTGTAACTATAAAAACACACAGAGCAAAGTTCCAGCCACCTCATTCAAATTATGGTAATCTCCCTATAACATAAAAGCATTTTTCAAACCTCTAGCTGCTACCCAATTTAAGACCTGTTCCGTTTTCATTATCACCTTCTGCAAAATCCCAACATCATTCTAGAAAGTGATAGGCCTTGTAAACTTTGCCTCGGAACTGTGAGGTTTCATTTCAAAAATCACTTATCATCTCTTTAGAGAAGTAAATGACATAATCAAGTTGGACTCAAAATGGAGAAGCCTGTGTTATTTTTATCGACTGCCTTCACTGGTGTAGCTTTTCAGAGATTTCTTTGTTAAAGGAAGTAGAAAACAGCACTCAACGTAATGCACAATGTTTAAGAAAGTATGTGTATCATAATGGTTTATTGGTGATTTCCCCATCTTCTGACTGATCAATGTTTTCCCAGAGAAGCCTTATAATGATACAGGTAGTCCTAACCTATGGCCAGATTTGGAATTAGAATTTCTGTTGTTAAGCAAGGGATTTGTTAAGTGAGCTGTGCCCACTTTTATGACCTTCTTTCGCTATGGTTGTTACTTAGTAAATCATACGGTCATTAAGTGAATCCGGGCTTACCCCATTGAGTTTGCTTGTTGGAAGTCAGCTGGGGAGGTTGCGAATGGTGATCGATCATGTGATCTCAGGATGCTGCATGCATTGTAACTATACGTGGGTTGCCAAATGTTCAAATTCTGATCCTGTGACCATGGGGAAACTGCAATGATCATAAGTGTGAGTCCAGTTGTAAATTACTTCTCTCAGTGCTGTTGTAACTTCAAATGGTCACTGAATCAATTCTTGCAAATCGAGGACTAAACTTGTATCACAAATTTTCAATGGAGGACTCTCAATGGAAAAAGTACCTGCAGAGGAGAGAGTCTTGAAAGTTAACCAAGATGGAAGATTACCGTGCAATAGCACAAAGGCTTCCAACAATCCAAATTCAAAAAACTATGGGAATTCCGACACTCCTTGTCATTTCCTGATAACAACCAATCATTAACAATGTAGATAGAGAGGGAATATACACAGAGAAGAAAACAATAGCTTTATGAAAGGAAAGTTTTCCTTTATTACTGGGAAGTAGCAAAAAGAATCTGCTGAAATACATTGCCTAATTTAAAAAAAAACAACAGTTTTTGGTCTTACATATCTCTTCTTAGTTCCACATCCTTATTTGCAAGTTAATTAGATTAAAGAAATTAGTATTAATGAGTTTCATTAATATCCTTATTGCATTCCTATAATATAATAATATTTAATATCAATTTCCATAAAATAAATCACAATATAAAATCCCTTGTTTGGCTGGTACCATCTGCTCAAAAGACCCAAAACAAAACAGAACCCAACATTGAATGTTAATGAAGTATATTAACAAAGCTAACAGCAATGAATAATTTCCTGAGCTGAACCTCCCCTTGAATTCTTCCAGAACCTTTGACTCATTTACCCCATCATTTCCCATTACCAGTTTCTTTCCTTTTCCCCCTCCTCCTCTGAGTTCACACAGAACAGCCATTCTTTACTGAATTCTATTTTTGTTGAAGCCAATTATATTCCACATAATATAGTCCCACACATTTTCCAAGCAACAACTCAAGTGCCAAATGCTAGACTCCATTAACCCTTTAGATTTTTTTCCCAGCAGTTTCAAAACTACTGTTATGATTGAAAAAAATATGGTGACTAAAAACACTTAGTCACTCTCTCATGCAAATATTAAGTCCTACCTATCAGTCTTCATCAGTCTTGATGCAACAATCAAAACATCTTTTTTATCAGAGTAATAATTAAATGTAACAACCTGCAGAATGCCATAGGCAGCCAAGAAAACAAATAAACAGGGGCAGAACAAATCAATACAGAGTTGTGACTGGAGATACAGATGACTAGTCTCAAATTATCGTATTGTGAAGACTCCACCGTCTTAATAAGTCTATAATGTTGGGAAAGGTGGAAGAAGATGAGAATGACCAGCAACAAGCTAGACTGACTCAATTACAACAACAATGTGGTACAAAACTGGAAACAACAGACTAGCTTAACATCAATACTTGAGAAAATCCTTAAAAAGATAATCAAGCAGTGCTTATAAATGAACAAGGTGATTACTAGAAGTCAGCATTAAAAAGAGATCATGCCAAGCAAACCTTATTGCCTTCTTCAATAAAGTAACTAAATTCAAGGAAATGCTGTTGATATAGTATACTTAAAATTCAGTAAGGCATTTGATGAAGTAGACCACAGTAGACCAACTGGATTTGGAGTTGGCTGAACAGATGCGCTCAGTGTATGTCTTCAATGGAACTATATCTACAAGGAGGGGAAAATGCTGTGGGCATCTCAACGTTCTGTTTTAGGACTAGTACTCTTCAACGTTCTTATAAATGACTTAGATGAGGAATCTGAAGGGACACTCATCAAATTTGTAGATGACATCAAGCTGGGGGGAATTGCTAAGACTTTGGAAGATAGGCTCAAGGTTCAGAGGAATCTTGACATACTTGAGCATTGGGCCCTATCCAGCAAGATGAAATTCAGTAATGAGAAAAGGAAGGTTCTGCACTTAAGCAGGAAAAACCAAATGCACAGGAACAAGACAGACAGCATCTGACTAAACAGTAGTGCCTGTCAGAGTGATCTAGGAGTCTTGGTGAATCACCACTTAAGTATGAGTTAGTACTACACTGTAGCTGCCAAAAAGTCAACACAGTTCTAGGTAGCATCAACAGAAGGATATTATCAAGGTTGCAGGAAATGACAGTACTACTCTATGCTTCACTAGTAAGGTCACACTTGGAATACTGCATCCAGTTCTTGTCACCACAAAACTCAAAAGATGCTGAGGCCCTAGAAAGAGTGCAGAGAACAGCAACAGAGATGATAAAGGATCTGGAGGTTAAATTGCACAATGAATGGCAAAAGGAACTAGGTAACTTTAGCCTAACGAATATAAGACTTAGGAGAGACATATTAAGTAGTCTTCCAATATTTGAAGAACTGTCAGGGGGAAGGGAGGGTCCATTTATTCCCCATAGCAACTGAGGGCAGGATAGCTTGTGAGAGGGAGATCCAACCTGGAAATAAAGAGGCATTTCCTGACCCTGAAAAGAATGAATCAGTGGAACAGCATTTTCCATCTTGCTATGCATTTATCTAAGAGTGCTACTGTATCACCATCCTGAATCTTGTTAGATGGCAATATAAAAAAAAAACTTATTAAATAAACTGTGTCTTTTATTTTTGAAATAAACTTATTGTCTTTCTTATAATCTATTCAAATGTTTCTTTGTGACCAGTAATGAAAAAATTGCTCATTTAGATTAAAAACAAGAGCTTATGAAGGTGATCTAAACTAATTTCTATCAAGACGTGTTAAATTCTAGTATGTTGGAAACAGAGAAAGAGAGAGATGTCAAAATAGGGAAAAAGGGGAAATGACTTCAGGGTATAAAAAGAGGGAGAAAATGATGTGATATGTCCTCATATAACATCTAACAAGTATTTCCCAACTTTCAGCCACAGAAACATGAATACTACAACTCCCAGAATTCCTTTCTGTATGGCCACAGACAGGATAGCTAGAAATTTTGGAAATTGTAGATTGAAAACACTTAGAGGCAAGCAAGGAAAATTGATTTGAGGAACTATTCATATACATTTCTAAGATAATCGTTCATTTCTCCACACTCAGAAGAAAGCTTTATATAACCTTATATCCCACTGCAAGTATTTCAAGTTAATTTCTTATCAACAGGTTTGCTGCAAAAATCTATAGTAAAAGGCTGTTCAATGAGAAATATCAACATATTCTAAAGAAGCAAGTCATCCACTTCATGGAACATGTATTAAGAAAGTATTTAGGAAGATAATTTTTAGGTATTAGCTTAAATGGGAATTACTTTAATATCCCTTAGAAATGAAATAAGAGTATCATAGTTGTGCAGAATTACAATCCAGCAAACTGTGGTTTTATGAAATACTGGAATTAAGGAGCAACTTCTCATTTCATGTAGCACAAACCAAGGGTTTGGTGTTGGATCTGTATCATCTGAACAGGAAATTGAAAAAGAGAAGAAAGTATCCTGCTGAATATGTACTTCTCTAAGAAATCCATGATAATGATTTCAATAAGTAAAAAGTGATCAAGGTAGAAAAGCAGCTACTAGTTATAAAAACTGATGTTGACAATAAAATGTCAAAATTCTATTTCAAAACTAGTCTAAGAATTGCAATGTTTAATTTTGTGACACTAACTAGCAGATAAAATAGTACAGTAGACAGAATAGATTGTGTTAGGTAGAAAGCTTGAAAAAGGTTTTTCTGCTACGTAAATTAAAACCCACACAGTAACTAGTTGCTTAAGGCAAACAGCATGTGATTTTTCAGGAGCACTATGTAGCTAGAATACTTTTCTGTTGCTAAATTGAATTTTATGGTTGCTGTGTTGGGCAGTCAACTTTATGTCTGTCAATAGCAACAGTTAGTATTTTGGGAAGAGCACAAACTATGAGATTAGTATTAGTGGGTTTTTTTTAGTTTAGTTTATTGTCATTGCACCTTGTACAATGAAATTAAATTAGGATTGCTTACAGTATATATTAGGTTTTTTGGAGGGGAGAATTCCTTTGCATTTCAGGAAAAAGGAAAATTACATTTGTAAAGTAAGAAGGGAGGGGGAGGTGTAAGACAATGGGGAAGAGGAGAATATATAGCATGGGTATATTTCCTACATCAGAATAGTAGGAAAACATGCTCTTTATACTCAGATAGTGACTTTTCTAGAGAAGAAACAGATGGAAACACCTTCCTTCACTAGTTTGTCCTGCTGGGAAGGTATAAGCCAGGAGTGTCAAACTCATAGCCTGCGGGCCGGTTGCATCACATGCTGGCCCCGCTCCCACCCAGTTTATTGAAGGTGGGAAAGTTCCAATATGTCACGTGATGCCGCCGTGATGATGACAGTTTGACACCCCTGGTATAAGCTAAAGGCTATCTGCTAGTTAGTCTTTTCAGTCTTTATCATACAAAAGAAGTTCAAAAACAGAAGTTGAGATGATCAGGAAAGGAAGAATGAACAAGTGAAAATGAAAAGGAAGAATGAATGAAAAGGAATGAAAAGGAAGAATGTATTAACAGAGGGATACAATCAAGATCAAGGGAAGTACTAATACCACTCTATAAAGCCTTAGTAAGACCACAACTAGAGTACTGCATCCAGTTTTGGTCACCACATTATAAAAAAGATGTTGAGACTCTAGAAAAAGGACAGAGCAGAGCAACCAGGATGATTAGATGTCAAAATAGGGAAAAAGGGGAAATGACTTCAGGGTATAGAAAGAGGGAGAAAATGATGTGATATGTCCTCATATAACATCTAACAAGTATTTCCCAACTTTCAGCCACAGAAACATGAATACTACAACTCCCAGAATTCCTTTCTGTATGGCCACAGACAGGATAGCTAGAAATTTTGGAAATTGTAGATTGAAAACACTTAGAGGCAAGCAAGGAAAATTGATTTGAGGAACTATCATATACATTTCTAAGATAATCGTTCATTTCTCCACACTCAGAAGAAAGCTTTATATAACCTTATATCCCACTGCAAGTATTTCAAGTTAATTTCTTATCAACAGGTTTGCTGCAAAAATCTATGGTAAAAGGCTGTTCAATGAGAAATATCAACATATTCTAAAGAAGCAAGTCATCCACTTCATGGAACATGTATTAAGAAAGTATTTAGGAAGATAATTTTTAGGTATTAGCTTAAATGGGACTGGAGACTAAAACATATGAAGAACGGTTGCAGGAATTGGGCTTGGCTAGTCTAGTAAAGAGAAGGACCAGGGGAGACATGATAGCAGTCTTCCAATATTTGAGGGGCTGCCACAAGGAGGAAGGGGTCAAGCTATTTTTTAAAGCACCTGTAGGCCAGACAAGGAATAATGGATGGAAACTGAACAAGGAGAGATTTAACCTGGAAATAAAGAGAAACTTTCTGACAGTAAGAACAATCAACCGATGGAACAGCTTGCCCTCGGAAGTTGTGGGAGCGCCATCACTTGAGATTTTCAAGGAGAGATTGGACTGCCATTTGTCAGAAATGGTGTAGGGTCTCCCGCTTGGGCGGAGGTTTGGACTAGATGACCTATAAGGTCCCTTCCAACTCTTATTATCTGTTATCTGTTTATCAAGTCCTTTCTTAAGAAATTGAATTCAGATATCATCAACCCTTGGGCTAGACACATCCTTATATATCTCACAAATGCATACAGTAAAACAAATTTACAGAACTCAGAACTTGGTCAATTAAATAGAACAGTCTCTGAAACTGACTTTACGGGTCCAAGTTTGCTGACCAAATGTACTAGATCCAGCTTGTTGCTTCCTGCTTGAATAGAGCCTGACTTTCCCTAAATTTCACATGACCTCCCACCAGTGGTGGGATTCAGCCGCTTCGCACTGATTTGGATAATTATTAAATCAAACACACACACAGCTATTAAAGTGGATCTTGGGTGCTGTGCTACACTGCAATGGAGAAATGGGCAACATAGCATCTGGTGTGAGGGAAGGAGAAGGCACTTTCCCTCTTTGTCCCTGCTCCTCTTCCCCACATGCCAACCGCTCTGTTCTACATTTCTCCATTGCAGTGCAGAGCAATGCCCAAGATCTACTTTGATAGTGGGGAGTTTGTAATAATTTGCCTGGCCAAACTAACTCTGCAGGTTTCCCCTACATTGGGCCCAGCTTCAATTTGCTGCCAACTTAATTCTTCACCCCTCTCACTTTTGCCTGCAGACTGATCCACACCGCCTGCATGCATCTCTTCCTCCACTTCCCCCCAATTCTTCACCTTCTTGCACAACCTCTCGGGAGCATCAACTCCTTGTCCCTAAGGTAACCCCTCCTCATTCCTCAGAAACGTTGCCTCTTAAAGGAGCTGCCTCCAGAAGGCTGAAACAGCTGCGAGACCAAGAGTGCAGACAAGTACTGTCGGACACAGCCTTTTGGCAAAGGGTGAAAATTTAATAACCAGTTTGCCCAGGGTCAGGTTAGCCATTGCAGAAGGCTCATCCCACATCTGCGGTGGAGCTGGAGGATGGGAATGAGCTAAGCCTCCCATGACAGCCAACCTGACCCTGGGCAAACTGACTGTTAAATTATTTGAATCCCACCACTGCCTCCCCACAAGACAAAATAAAGGTGAGAAAAAAGTGAAGTGGCTTGGAATCAAGTTTAGTGGTACATAACTCAGAATTTTGGGTATGCAACTGCAAGTGAAATATAAATACTGTAATGCAAGGCCAAATACGTAGGAAACAAATCATACATTTGCGAAAGAGGACATACCATTAAGGTAGGTTGTTCATTCCTTTCCTTTCTGAATTTATTCCTATCTTTTTCCATTTTAGAGATGGAAATGAAACTAAAATGATGCCTAATGTGAAACTTGCTTGCAATTTTCCTGCCATGTTTTTACTGCTTCTAGTGCCAACAATCTGCCATCTTAAAGCTGAGTAAGGTTGATTCAGATTTAATTAAATGACATTATCCCTCTCAGGATCATCCTTTTTCTTCTTCTCCCTTAGCTTTCAACTTTTCTGTGAAATTATGTTTTCAGTAGATAAGGGAATGACAACATATTGTCCAGGCTTCTCCATTTTCTTTTCTTTGATGCATTGATTTCTTTAAAAATAGAAGAATACTTATTTCCTTTTTTTAGAAAAAAAACAAGATTAACATGGCTAGATCAGACAACTAATACAACGGTATTATCAAGAGATCCAAAATTCAGTTTCAAAAGCCAATGTTTTATAGTATTTTGAAAGAACAGCTTGATTATGGATTTAACACAAATAAGTCTAGGTCTGATAGCCTATTATAGGGAACTTATTTTAAATAGTTCAAATACATTTCTACTAGTTAGCATCTATAGAAAAGTCTATTGTATGTGCTCATCATCTGCGATTTATCATTATTATGACCTTTAAAAATTAAAGGGTTAATTATTTTGAAGGGAATTCTATTTTTAGACACACCCACTGACATATCTAATGACTTCTTTATTATTTATTGAGCACATTTTGGACTGGAAGACTGATTAAGAATACAGAAATACGAGGTTTTTTTAATTACTTGTGCTCTGCCATATGATATAAGAAAGTAAGTGAAAATTAGGTAACTTAAGAATCTATAGATCAAGAATAATTGAGTCCCTTGGTACAATAACAAGGCTCAAACTTTATGAAAAAGAGTTTATATATTTTAATAAATGCAGATATACTGTAATCTATGTACTGTAATCTATCTAAAAAAATTCCCTGAATTTGTTTTGTTTTTGTTTGATATATACAGACTCATGGACACGAAAAAACATACATACATACATGGAAAGAGGATTGTGTAGTGAAAGATAGGACAATCATTCACACTTTTTGACTACTTTACAACAAAGTTACAACAATATGATGGTTTAGTGGTTAAAGATGCTTAGAATGTCATCTGGAAAGCTGACAGCCCTGGTTCAAGACCCAAGTTCCATGTGATGGGGTGAGCCCATTACTAGCCTCAGCTCCTGCAAACCTAGCAATTTGAAAGCATGTAGAATGTGAGCAGATAAATAGGTACCACTTCAGTGGGAAGGTAACAGCATTCTGTGTACTTCAGCATATAATGCTGGCCATACAACTATGGAAGTGTGTTTTGACAACAATAAGAAATGAAGATGAACACTGCCCCCTAGAGTCAGATATGGCTGGAAAGGGCAAACCTTTATCTTTTCAACAAAGTTATGTAGGACTGTAAAGCTCCCCACTTCTTGAACTTAGATAGAAATACCCTTTTTCTTTGGAAAAATAATAATTCAACAGCAATTTATTTTCTAACCAAATTTGAATGAGAAGGTTGAGAAAATAATATGGGGAAAAATCAGCACAGGATTATTCTAGCATTCACATCATAAAGAGAACCCAGCAGACTTAATTATTACTCCTTGACTAAGGCACCTGTAGAATTTGAAACAAGTAGTATATTAGCAAATCTGTGGGCATACGTAAAAATAAAGTATCCGTTCTGTAATGTAAGCAAAATAGGACTACTGTTCTGAGCTGCAAACATTGAGTTAGCCAGGAAACAGAACATTTTGGATCTCTGTGCTGTCATCTAGTTCTAGTTAATTTATAGCTCTAAACAATATAGCATGAAAGAATGACCACAAAAGGTTTGATTGGAGCTATAAACTAAATAGGACTAGATGACAGCAAAGAGATGCAAACTATTCTGTTTTCTAGCATATAATGGCCAATTTGGTAGTTTGATCCTTTAAACTTTCTTTTTCCTTTGTAGTTGGCTTAGTTTATTATTATCATTTAAATATTCCTATTGATGGGTTTGGGTTGAGCCTAATTCATATTACAACTTAACATGACCATTTGTTCAGTGGTTTAGAAACTCCTGAAATCTGCCAATACACCAAGAAGGACAAATGTCAGGCCTGTATCTGCTTGAATCTCTAATTAAGAACGATCCTTAGCATCAAAACATAAACAAAACATATAGTGAATGGTTGCTGGAAATGGATATGTCTAGTTTGATGAAAAGAAGGACTAAGGGTGACATGATAGCAGTGTTCCAATATCTCAGGGGCTGCCACAAAGAAGAGGGAGTCAAGCTGTTCTTCAAAGCACCTGAGGGCAGGACAAGAAGCAATAGATGGAAACTAATCAAGGAGAGAACTTAGAACTAAGGAGAAATTTCCTGACAGTTTTCCAACAATTAACCAGTAGAACAACTTCCTTCCAGAAGTTGTGAATGCTCCAGCACTGGAAGTTTTTAAGAAGAGATCGGATAACCGTTTGTCTGAAATGCTATAGGGTTTCCTGCCTAAGCAGGAGATTGGACTAGATAGAAGATTTCCAAAGTCTCTTCCAACTCTGTTACTCTATATCATTTGCTGAGAAAGGTATAGTTTACTATAAGTCTAGTGAATTAAAAGAGTTGCATAGCCAGAACTGAAAACCATACACCAAAATTCCCAAGTCTAACTTTTTCTCTCCCTTATTTACCTTCCATCACTGATCCCAGCCCCAAGTTCAGTCAAATTCAAACAAGATGTTTTCAGAACAGTCACTTCAGGTGTTAGGTATCCAGCCGTGTTCTGTTCTCATCTGGTTGATCTTGAAGGCCATGTCACAGAGATACAGTGAACTTTCATTTCCCTCCAAGTATCCCCGCTTCCCATCTAGCCCACCCCCTAGAGTTCATGAAAGCTGATACTGAAAGGTTACAAAGCACAAGCATGAGGTGGTGGCAGCCTGTTTTTGAACCAATATCTTTTAGTAAACATTTCTGTTTTGTAAAAGTATATGATTAGCTTCCACAAATCTGTTTTTCTTTGTCCTGTGTATACTGTACTTTAAAGGGTCACACTTCATGTTTTTCTATCTTATCATTTCTTCCATGTGCTGCAAAGGCTATTATTCAAAAACCAGAGAGATGCCACCTGCCATGATTACTATATTTGCAACATGAAAAACTGACTGTGTCTAAAGTCCAAATATTTTTTTAAAAAAATCTGATAATAGCTGTAGATTTTTTTTTACCGCTTTTCAACCTTGCTTTCAGCAAGCCTATACCCGATATTTTGGAATGATAGCTGCATAATCACCAGTGCAGCACCAGGCCCTATGTCCAATTTAGCGAAGAGTATTTTTTTTGGGGGGGGAGGGGGGAACCATGCTGTTTCTGTCTGCAGAGTTAGGTGTATATACTGCCAAAATCTCTGTCAACTTGAAAGTAACCCCTGAGTCAAAAGTAACTGTTTGGATCCAGACTCATTTGGTTGAACTTTGCTCCTGCTGAAATTGATAGTTTCCCAACTGATTTCAAGAGCCATTAAACCTAATATATTTTGGAGTCCAAATACCGCCCCCCTCCTTTTTTTTTTTCATCATTGGATGAAGTAATTTTCAATAAAACTTGGTCAAGTTAGGGGTGGTTCCATGCCCTTATGTTTTGTGTTTAGTTCATCAAAATTTTGGTGAGAATGTGAGCATATGGAAAATCAGTCGGATTAGTTCTTCCTTGCTCTTTGGACGCTCGCTGTAATGCCCTACTTGCTGTACATGCCATCTGTTACAGAGCTTCAGTCCTGTGCTGAGTAAAGAGTTGTACCACTGGAGATTAAACAAGTAAAGATGGAAGAAAGCAGCAGTAAGGCAGCCAGGGATGAATGATGTGCTATTTTAAAACTGCTAATTTATTTAGCATTCAGACTTTATGGAGGAACCTTTTGTCACATCATCCATCACAGAATGGCACTAGAGAGATGGGGTTTAGAAAAATTAAAAACCTGTTTGTTACTGTAAACCAAAGAGCATGAACAACATCCATCAAGCACCGACAGAGGTGGAAGATAAACAAGAGTTGGCTAGAACCAATTGATGTGCTTTGATTTTTTTCTAAGTTCCAAATTATGAAAATGCTTCAGATAGAGATTAACTATCTGTACTACAGTATTTATTTCTCCCCTCCCATTTTCATGGCTATATATAAAAAGGCAATTGCTGGAAAAAAAAAAGGCTATTTCTTACATGGTTTTGCAGCTTGGGCTAACACCCAATTTTTAGAAGACACGCCATTAGTATCCTCTCCCTTTTTCTTTTTAGTCTGTTACAGCACGAGGAACTTTAGAGATTATTTGTCTTGCAACATCAAACAGGGAAGAAAAGGGATATACAGTATTTAAAAATAAGACAATTGACACTATGTCTCAGAAATGTGTCAAACTGCATTTCGAAAGGTGGGAAAATATTAGGCACAACTTTATTGTTTACAGCTGCCATGAACTTTTTGTCCCAGAGAGTCCGGATCCCAATTCTCTGCACAGCTTGCTTTTTTGACATCTGTTTAGATGAGTTGAAGAACCAACATAAATGACAGACTAGAGGTAGTTTCCCTGGACTGGCAGATCACAGTCATTTCTATCATGTTAGAGAAGGGAAGTTCCTGATCAGGGATGGGCCTTGAGACCAATCCCCATGTTGTTCCTTATGGGGATTCTTAGAGTCATGGAGTGACACTGACCCGCTTGACACAGTTATGGATCTAGACAATGTTGCCCTTAAAATTGTGAATTCTACAAAAAGGCAATGCAAGAGGAGAAGTTTTTCAAGGAACAGGTAGCTATCACAGGTGGCATGTTGCTGAAAGGAGCGATTCAAAAGTCCTCTGTTGAATTTGTTGCAGGGGTAAAACAGAGTGAATCGAGCAAGTCTCAGGTGTATAGTTTCAAGTCCTGGACTCCCAGTAAGCTAATTGGTTCCCTGGACCTCTCCATTTTGAGACATTGAGAAGCATTTCCTTTATGCTGCATGTCTGCAATGATGAAGAAGAGTGCAACTCATGTCTGTCTTTGAATTGGGCAAATGAAGACTTTGGGGAAGGGGAAGGTTTGCTTTATTTTATCTGTTCAGAGGAGATCATTTGTTAGTCGCTAGAAAGATGGCGATGATGATGATGATGATGATGATTTTAGTTGTATGACAAGCAACTATAACCTAAAACCTTATTATAAGGCAAGTTCATTTTCACAAAATAATAGTGCCTTTTCAAATTCAAAGGATTTCTCTAATCATGAGGAGGAGATTTTATGTACAGTTTTAAATATAAAAGACATACTCCCTGGAGTGTGCACAGCTGCATGAAATTGAAAACATTCTTCACTAAGGGTCCTGAATCTCTAGGGGTAGTAAAAGTTATTTGACATGCAACTGGTGATGATCCAGTGTTTTCAAATCCTTTTTCATGTCTATTAAAATCCTTCAGATGGTGTGGCTATGAAAGACCTTACATTTCTTTATGAATTGTGCATGAGGCAAGTATATAGATATGAGAATGGTGGTAGAGATGCTATGGAATAATACAGGTTTTGTATTTTTAAAGAACAATCTTAACTTATATTTCATGTTTCAACACCTGGGAGAAAATATAGCTATCCTTCAAATTATCCCCTTTTATGTTTTGGGGGTTTAGCTGTTGGGCTAAAAAACCAATATGTATAAAAAGCCACACATTAGAGCAGGGATGGGATTCAAATTTCTTAACAATCGGCTATGTGGGTGTGGCCTGGTGGTCATGTGACTGGGTGGACATGGCTTGCTGACTGGGCATGGCTTGGTGGTCATGTGACTGGGTGGGCATGGCTTGTATGTAAACATTATAACTATTTATGTAAATATTGATTTTTTTTTATTAAAAAAGAACAACTTTTACCCAAAAGCAGGCAAAGCAGGCAGGCAGATTGAGTTGCTCACAGAATCAGAGATTCACTTAGAGATCTATCTATCTGCAATCGGCTATCTGAGGCTGTCATATAAAATTTGCTTGCAAGCAAACTCACAAAATTAACTCAGAACACACCATGTATGTATATATTGATTTTTTTTATTAAAAAAGAGCAACTTTTACCCAAAAGCAGGCAAAGCAGGCAGGCATATTGAGTTGCTCACAGAATCACAGATTAATTTAGAGATCTATCTATCTGCAATTGGCTATCTGAGTCTGTCACATAAAATTTGCTTGCAAGTAAACTCATAAAATTTGCTAGCAACTTCTAATTTTTTGTGCCAGTTCTTCTTTCTCTGCTTGATCCATTTTATGTTTAATTATGTCCATTTTAAGTCTGATATCTTTTTTTTTTGTGGCGCTTTTTGTAATTCTTTTTCCAATTTTTTATGGTCATCTTCTAGAGCTTTAATCATTTGCCTCTTCCTAATGTTCTTTTTCTTTGAATAGTCTATTATTAATCCTCTTGCATATGCCTTCATTGTATCCCAAACATTCTGTATTGAAGTGTCCTCTTTTTTGTTTACATTGAAGAAGAAGGCCAATTCTTTTTCCATCCATTGTGTAAAGTTTTTTTCCTTTAAAATAGTATTATTTAATGTCCATCTAGATCTTCTTTTTTGTCCTTTCCATTTAATTGTCATTGGATTATGGTCTGCCCATGTACTTGTTTCAATATTTATTTCTTGAATATTAGATAATAATTCCGTTGATGTCCAAATCATATCTATTCTGGACCATGATAAATGTCTATTGGAATAAAAAGTATATTGTTGAGTTTTAGCATTTCTTTCTCTCCATATGTCTTTAAGATTTAATTCATCTGTCATTTTAAAAAAAGATTTAGGGAGAGTCTTCCTATTTTGTCGTGTTACTTTTGCTGTATAATCCAATTTATTGTCTATAATTCCATTGAAATCTCCCATCATAAGTATATTAGCATAGTCCAGTTCAATTATTTTCATGTGTAATTTTTTATAAAATTCTTCTTGTTTATCATTCGGGGCATAAATTGCAACCAAAAGTGTTTTTGTATTATTGTCCACTATTTCAACCATTAATACTCTTCCGTCTTCATCAGTAAAAGTCAGTTTTGCTGGAATAGTTTCCTTAATATACAAAACCACTCCTCTTTTCTTACAGTAAGTCAGAGAAGTAAATATTTTCCCTAATTTTGATCGTGCCAGTAGTTGTTCGTGTTGTTTTTTAATGTGTACTTCTTGTAGGCAAATTATATCAAATTTTAGCTTCTCTAATTTGTGAAAGGTTTTTCTTCTTTTAGTAGCTGAATTCAGTCCATTTATATTGATAGAAATCATTTTTTTTTCCTCCATGGTTATACTTTATATTTAGGTCTAACAGCTCTCGTGGATCTTACTTCACATTGTTCTTTGGTCTCCACTTGTCCACCTATTGCACCTTCCTCTTTTCTCATTGCCATTTGATCCTCTTCAGATTCAGTTGAAATGTTCTCTTTTTCTATCTCCATTTCTCTTCTTTCAAAGAATTCCTTGTAGAATGTTTCTGCTTTCTCAATTGAATCAATTCTGTATCTCTGTTCTTGCCACGTAAACATTAATCCTTCTGGAATCAGCCATCTATAGTTCACCTCTTTTTCCAATAGCCTTTTAGTCAAAAATCGATATTCTCTTCTAAACTCTCTCACTTTTCTAGGTACTTGTTTTAAGACCACAATCTCTTTGTCTTTATACTTCAACACCCTCTCTCTTGCCACTTGTAATATTTGGGTTTTAATAGTTTTTTTGGTGAATCTAACATGAACCTCTCTTGGTAATTGGTTCCTCGTCGCATATCTTGTGAAAACTCGATATATCTCATCTACTCCATCCATCATCTTTTCTTCTGTTATTTCCAAGGCTCCAGCCAAGATTTCAATCATTACTGCAGCCAAATTTTGTCCTTTTTCCTCCTCAATATTTTGAAATCTAAGATAAAATTCTGACCTGTCCATCTCCCACTTCAACATCCCACTTTTTTCTTGTTCAACCGTTGTTAATCTGCTATCGATATTTCCAATTATGTCATCTCTTTGTTTGTCTTTCTCTTCTATTTTTTGGATTCTCTCATCATGATTCACCATCACTTGTTGAAAATTTTCAAATTTTTCATTAATCTTCCCAATTCTTTTATCAATACTCTCCATTTTTTGTTCCATGCTCATTTTAAGATCTTGTATTCCTTGCATAACCGTCGTTAAATCCATTTGTGCTTTATCTTGCTTTGCCATTACAGAAAGTCGTCCTCCAGTTGATGGGGAAACAGGAGCAGAAGTTGAAATGCTCAAAGGTAAAATTCTCTTACTCATTCCGTGATTCAGAGTTTTCCGGTTCTTTTAATCCAGTTAATAAGGTGACCAATTATAATCCAATTAGAAAAAGGGAAAGCACCAAACAAAAAGCCAATAAGAAGTAAAAAGCCCAAAATTAAAAAAGAAAAATTCTTCAGGTTCTTCAAGACCTTAATCCAATTGTGAAATGCTCAATTATAATTCAAAAGTAAAAATTAAAAATGAAGAGAAAAAAGAGACAAAATAAAGCCAACAATGTAAAATAATAATAATAATAATAATAATAATAATAATAATAATAATAATAATAATAATAATAATAATAATAATAATAATAATAATAATCAGCAAAAAGAAGAGGTTCTTCAGGTTCTTCCCACCTTAATCCAATTGAGAGATCTCAAAAATAAAAAATAACCATAAAAATAAGTCAGAAGTAGAAATAAAAAAGCAAAAATCCCAATAAAAAAAGGAATAAAAGGGAAAAAATAAATATTCTGAGGCTTCCCCTTTAAAAATAAACTAAAAATGAGGTAAAATAAAAAATAAAAATAAGTATACCAGTATTACAAAATGCTGTGGGGTTGGGGGGGGGGGAGGGATAGAACAGTTGATAAAAAATAAAGAATAAAAAGCACCACTGCCTTTTATTTATCCAAGGCTCTTATTTGGCTTCTCCACACATTTCAAAGCCAAGCTTCAGATATTCAATTAATAATAGAAGTCCCGAAGTGCACCTGTATAAACATCTTCCAGTGCTCTTCCCTCTATCTTCCCTCTATCTTATCACTTCCAATGGCCTTGAAAAAGAAGTTTTTTCCCAGCTCTCAACTTCAAATAAGATATGTTCAAGCCTCTAGTTGGCAGTGTTGCAAAAAAAATTTTTAATTAAAAAAGAACAACTTTTACCCAAAAGCAGGCAAAGCAGGCAGGCAGATTGAGTTGCTCACAGAATCAGAGATTCACTTAGAGATCTATCTATCTGCAATCAGCTATCTGAGTCTGTCACATAAAATTTGCTTGCAAGTAAACTCATAAAATTTGCTAGCAAGAAAACTCACAAAATTAACTCATAACACACCATGTATGTAAATATTGATTTTTTTTTTTAATTAAAAAAGTGCAACTTTTACCCCAAAGCAGGCAGGCAGATTTTTTTTTAAAATAAAAGTTTTATTTAAGTTTTCACAAAACATACAAATACAAATAAAATATCTTTTTTTGAGAACAGTGTGGCCCCGGGTTATCACTTCTCCATACAGAGATTCTCAATACATATTTATTTTATACATTCTAATTCATATCTTATAACTATTTTCACAATTTTTTCAATAGCTTTTCCCTTTCTTTATTTCCTATAGCCTTATTTTAAATTATCTCATTCCTTTCTTAATTCAATTACATATCTTTTTCTAATTTTTAAAATCTTTCTAATCAATGTTTTTATACTTTCGTCTGTCCTGTTTACAATTTCATATTATCTTTTCTCATAAAACAAATTTTCCCCTGTAATTACTAGACTGGAGTTTAACACCTTTGTATCTTTTTTCAAATCTTATTTAAAAATTTAAGTTACATCTTTATAGTTATAACATTCATTTTCTAACCTCTATTTTATAACACATACCTATTTTCAATCAAATTCTGCTTGGTACATTCCCTTAAAATACACACTAAATTCTTAAAAGAAAAAAGTATATATGTATATATATCTGTGTATATATGTATAATAATAGTAAATGGAATAATTATTCTATTCAGGTACAGCTCTGCCATTAATACCGTGTTTCTCATAAAATAAGGCCGGGTCTTATATTTTTTTGAGCCCTGAAAAAACGGCTAGGCCGTCTTTTCGGGGGTGACTTAATTCCCCCCTTGCATCCTTATCTAGAGTGCCCCACGGGCAGCTTCGCCACCAGCCACTCCTAACGGGTGATCATGACGAAGCGCAGAGAGCTCCCTACTTGCACCAAACACCTTTGCTGCAGACCCAAGACCTTTGGCACCTGCCACTGTTGATTTCCCTTCTGCCCATGCCGCCGCCACGTTTGGAGCTGCCGCTTCCATGTTTGGAGTGCCGCTGCCATTTGGAGCTGCCGCCATGTTTGGAGTGGCGGCGGCGCTCCAAATGGCGGTGGTGCTCCAAACAGCAGCAGTGCTCCAAATGCGGAAGTGGCAGCTCCAAACGCAGCGGCAGCATGGGCAGAAGGGAAATCAACAGTGGCGGGCACTGAAGGTCTTGGGTCTGCTGCAAAGGTGCTTGGCAGGAGTAGGGAGCTCTCCATGCTCTGCCATGATCGCCCATTAGGAGCATCTGGTGGCGAGGAATTGCTGCCCACGGGGTGCTCCTAATGGCAAGTCCCCCCACCCTTCCCCCCATTTTGCATGTTTTAAAATAGGCTTAAATTTGGGGGGAGGGGCTTAATTTGATTTTATGCCTAGAAAACATGCTGGGTCTTCCTATTGGGGGAAGTCGTATTGTTGGAGAAACACGGTATTAATAACAGTCTTTTACATTTCTATTTCTTTTAACAAACATTACCTAGTAATATCAGTTGTCTTTCACTTTAATCATCTATATTTCATATTTTATTTATTACTGTCTTTAAATAAAAAACCAAACAATAGTTCTTAACAGTAGTTTCTTGCTTCTTTTCTCACTTTCTCTTTCCAGGAGCTTTGTTTTCTTGTAACAAAGTTTCAGCTACAATGTATCTTTTGCAAGCCTTGTTAAAATTCCACTATCATTTTTTTTTAAAGTTCCAGGTGGTCTCCTCCATTTTCCAGATTCCACCCTCTTTTTTCCTTTTTCCCTCCACTGCTTTCTTTCTTTCTTTTTAAAGAAAGTTTTTAAATTATCCAAGAATCTTTATACCTTTGAAACTTTATTTCCAGCTCGAAATAGCCTATTAATGTCAAAGTGGATTAGTATCAGTTTCTTATTAGAATCTCTTCTTAATGTTCCAAGTTAGTTAAAACTGTTGATGTTAGAGGGAAAAAAGCCAATTCCTTTCCCTTTCTCTTTCGCAGCTTGAAATCTTTTTTAGGAATAGTATTAGTCTTTAAAATTGAGGTTCCAGGTATCTTAAATAGATGTTCTCCATTCAACCCAGTCAAACTTTCTCCTTTAAAGTTCCAGTTTGGTGTCAGCTGCTCTTCACAGCTACAGGTTCTATAGAACCGGGCCGAACTGGTAGCATCCCACCCCTGCATTAGAGTATGACTATCTGTTCATCCATCCATCCATCATCTATCCATCATCTATCTGTAAGTATATGTATGTGTATATATACCTGTGCATGTATACACATACCCACACATATTGAGATTAAATATTTGTGTACAAATGACATGCAAATTTTCACACATTTATAAACTGTGGGATGATATCCTATATCCTGAAGACTTTGACTAATGCAATAATCTTCCTCTTCTGTTTTCCATTATCTCCACATCATTCAGTGAATATCCTAGAATTATAGAGAATAATGAATGCTTAATATATCTGTCAACTTTATTACACTGTTAGACAAACACCATGAGAAATATGCAAAAAGAGTTCAGAATTGATTTAAAACTAAATATACATGCAAAATTAATACCAAAGTTTTAACAACTCTAATACAGACACATTCCTTATTGGTCAACTGCTTTGTTTGAGATGCAGTGAAAATATCCAGATAAATTTAAATCCTGATTCCTCCAAATGTTGTTATTTTCACTGATCACCCAGACATGCCATGTTCAATCTCATTCTGAACTCTGCACAATGCCAAACAGACACCATTCTCCTTTGATACAATCTTTGCTGTAATTTTCCCCCTCTCTGACAGGACTCCTGGCAAATTCATCTCTGATATCAGTGGTATCAGTGAATTAAACATTTCCCACTGGCAGCTTCTTAGAATTACTTTTCTGATTATAAAGCCTGGTTTGATGGGACACAATCATAATTTTGTTCTCAGTTACCCCCCCCCCCCCAAACCATATTACTGAGAGGTCTTTTTGAATAAAGAAGATGACCTAATCATTCAGTCCTCCAACTTGGAATTCAAATGCGTCTATTGAAATGTCAAAATCAACTCACCCTCACTCCCCTCCTTTATATCACTAAAAGTGTGAAAACAACAAACAATTTGATTCATGGTTAGGCCAGTTCATACACAGATAAAACTAAAAAGTTTGCATACATTAAAAAAGAGGCCATATGCCTATTTATTACTGAAGAGACAATTTCATGTGCATTAAATATTCCTGTGAAACCTATTCTTGGAAAAGAAAGAATAGGGTAGGTTACATTCTGTGAGGCAATTCTGTGAGGCAATTCTGTGAGGCAATTCTGTGAGGCAATTGCACCCAAATCCATATTGTATATACAAACTGTCGTGTCCGTCGCGGGAAGGAAACTCAGAGTCAGTGACTTGGTTTCAGCTCTTTATTGGTTCTGGATACAGCTTAAACTTGGAGAGGAAACGGCGGCTTTTATTTCCGAGCCGCGTCGAAGTCCGCGGCCAATGGCACCGCTTGAATCTCCCGCGATTAGTTTCCACCAATCGCGGAGGATTCGCAACGGGCCAATCAGTGCGGCTCGCTCGACCAATCCGGTCGCGCGCGCTTTAGCCAATCGCGACGCGGGCTACGAGTATGTAAATTGACTGTACAGAACACCCCTCCCTCTTGGTTCGGTCCTACATAACGTAGTCCCATAGGTAGGCGGGGCTTCGCACTTGCCTACTTGACCTGCGCAGATTAGTTGTTGTTTGGCTCTCGGCCGGTTCGGTCGGGACTTCTGTTTGTCTTGGCCCTGTCGATGGAACCCCCTGGAAGGTGTCGCTGGGCCTCTTGTTGCAGCTCCTCCCGGTCTACCCGGGTTGGTCGAGCTGCGATTTTCGCCGCTCCTGCCTGGTCTTTCCGGGCTGGTTGAGCTGGCCTGGCTGTTCCTTCCTGGTGAGACTTCGGGCTGGCTGTTGACTGGTGAGTATTGCTGGTTATTTCCTATTTGATCCCCTGTATCTTTCCTCCCCTCTTGGTTTGTGTTAACGGGTCGTCTGTGTCTGGTTGCGTGTCGGTTGTGTTTTTGTTCTTGATCTTAATTGATCGATGTGGCGTTTCCATGTTTGTCCGTCGGTTGTCTGTAGCCGTAGGAGTGGGGTCCTGTCAGTTGGGTTATAGTTGCCGGTACCCATAGTGGGTCTCCGGTAAGGTTTTTGCATAGATTGCGTCGCCTGGTGCAAAAACCCGGTGCTTGCTTGATGAGTCCGGGGTTTTTCCGGGTTGTATGTGGGGTGTAGTCTGTCGAGTGGTGACCTTAGTTTTCTCCCCATTAGTAATTCTGCCGGGCTTTTGTTTGTCGTTGTGTTTGGGGTGATATGTTGTATTAGGAGCATTTTATTTATTTTTTCTTGTATGTCCCCGTGTTCGATCTTTTGGAGGGTTCTTTTTGTA
The DNA here is from genome assembly GCF_049901735.1 of Notechis scutatus. Classification (NCBI taxonomy): domain Eukaryota; kingdom Metazoa; phylum Chordata; class Lepidosauria; order Squamata; family Elapidae; genus Notechis; species Notechis scutatus. The sequence goes on along the minus strand of NC_142011.1, from coordinate 155,491,797 downwards.
AATTGAACCATCCGTTCTGCCTACCATTGGCCGCCGGATGCGCCGTCGCTGTCAGTGCGTGTCGTATGCCTCGTTCCGCTAGGAATTTTTCAATTCCAGCGAGGTGAACTGGGGTCCGTTGTCTGACACGATGACATCCGGGAGACCGTGGGTTGCGAAAAGTTTGTTTAAGACCTTGGTTACCGCATCTGTTGTGGTGGTCTTCATGTTGCTTACCTCCAGCCAGTTGGAGTAAGCATCCACCGTGATGAGGAATGTGTTCCCTTTTGTGGGCCCGGCAAAATCTATATGGAGTCTCGACCATGGCCCCCTGGGCGTTTCCCATTCTAATATTGGTGCTGCGGGGGATTTGGTCTGGTTTCTTGGCAGCGAGCACTTGGCTACCCAGGCCTCGATCTCCTTGTCCATACCTGGCCACCAAGCATAGCTTCTGGCCAAAGCTTTAGTCCTCACAATCCCGGGTGCCCTTCGTGTAATAATTTTAATACTTTCCCTTGCAGTTTTTCCGGTATGACCACCCTGTCCCCCATAGCAAACAACCTTTCTGTAGTGACAGTTCTGTTTGCCGGTTTCGGAATGTCCTGAATGCTTCATCGTTGTCTTTCTCTGGCCATCCCTTTTCTACCCAATGTAATACCCGCGCCAGACGCTTGTCTTTATTAGTCTCGGGCAATGTCTGACGCGGTTATGGGTAGGTCGGGCAATGTCTCTATGCTGAGGGTGGTCGTCGTGGGAGCTGGATCGTCGTCTAGGTCGGGAAGCGGGCAGCGGCTCAACGCATCTGCATGGGAGATCGTCTTACCGGGTCTGTGTGTGAGCCGGTAGTCGTGGCGGCGAGGAACTCAGACCACCTTGTCATCCTGGGGGATAGGATGTTCGGGTGGCCTTGTTCCCCGCCAGGATGCCCAGCAGTGGCTTGTGGTCCGTGATGAGGGTGAATCGGCGGCCGTAGAGGTACTCGTGGAACTTCTTTACCGCTGCGACGATGGCCAGTGCCTCCTTATCTAATTGGCTGTAGTTTCTTTCGGGTTTGCTGAGTGTTCTTGAAAAAGAAAGCGATGGGTGCTTCTTTTCCGTCTGGAAGTGTATGGCTGAGGACGGGCGCCGACGTAAATGGTGAGGCGTCGCATGTGACGGCGATGGGTAGGGTCTCATTATACTGAATGAGAACGGCATCCGAGGTGAGCAGGTCTTTGGTATTCTTGAATGCGGTGTCCTCCTGTTTCCCCAGGTCCATTTGGCCGTCCTGTCCAGGAGCCTATGCAAGGGCTCCGCCGCGGATGTAGCTTTTGGGGCAAGAACACATTGTAAAAATTTAGCAGTCCCAGAAATGCCTGCAGCTCTGTTTTGTTCTTGGGTGTGGGGGCTTCCTTTATGGCTTTGACTTTGCTTCCGGTTGGGTGGATGCCATGTCGGTCTAGGAGGTACCCCAGGAACTCGACTTGCTCTGTGCATAGCTGGCATTTCTCTTTCTTCACCTTCAGCCCGGCCCCTTTGAATTTTTCTAGCACCTCCCTTAGGCGACCCTCTAATTCCTCCTGGTTGGCTGCCGACACTAATACATCGTCAAAATAAGGGACCACCCCTTGATTCCTCGCAGTAGCCTCTCCATGAGGCTCTGGAAAATTCCTGGGGCCACGCTGACTCCAAACTGGAGTCGGTTACAGCAAACGCTCCCGGTGGGTGACTATAGTTTGCGCTTGGCGGTTTCTTCATCAACCGGCAGTTGCTGATAGGCTTGCGCCAGGTCGAGCCGCAAAGACCTTGCCCCCCAGCGAGTGTAATAGGTGTTGCACTACTGGGACGGGGTAGGCGCTTTGTTGCAGTGCGCAATTGAGGGTGGCCTTATAGTCCCCGCAGATCTTTACTGACCCATCTGGCTTGACTGGGGTGACTATAGGGGTCTCCCACGGGCGTGATCGATTGGCTGCAAAACCCCCTGTTTGTGAGCTTGTCAATCTGCTCGTCTATTTTCTTCCGGAGTGCAAAGGCACCCGCCTGGGTTTTAGGCGTATGGGGGCGATATTTGGGTCTAGGTTGAAAGAGATAGGGGGCCCTTTGTACTTGCCTAGAGTGCCGTCGAATACTTCTTGGAAATCCCTCGCCAGTTGCTGCTCCCAGTCGGCCTCTGTGGTGTGATTTATTCCCGTGACCTCGATCCCGAGTGGCGCGAACCATTGGAGTCCCAAGAGGCTGGGTCGGTTTCGGTCCACGATTGTCAGGGAAGCTTCGCGGTGCGGTTCTTGAAAGTCACCTCGAACTGTCCGGTCCCAATGACGGGATGCGGTTCCCCTGATAGTCCTTGATGATCAACTTCTGGTTCTCCAGTCCTCTTTTCTGGATGTTTGGCACCAGTCGCTTGAGTTCTTTCCAGGCGACCATGGAGAGGTAGGATCCGGAGTCTACCTCCATCTGGCATGGCTCGCCCTCGATGCTCACCTCCACGTAGACCTTCCGTGCATCAGTGGTTTCGGCATGGCCGATGGTGACCGTCTGGTGGGTTTCTTCTCTCTGACGGCCTTCCCGTTTCGTCGCCCTCGGTTGTCTCGGCTCCAGCGATTGTCGGCTTGGCGATCTCTGGCCCTCGGGGGTGTCGTCTCGTCCCGGTTGCTTGGTTCTCGCCGGCGGGGGCTGTGTGTCTTTCTGAGCCAGCAGACTCGGGCGATGTGGCCCTTCTTGTTGCAGTGCCGGCAGATCGCGTCGATGAAACGGCATTCTGATCGAAAGTGATTTCCCCGCACCCGGCGCACTGGTTCCCCGACTTACGACCTCGTTGATCTCGCCGGTCCCGTCTTGTTTGTAGCCGGTGGACGTCTTCCTCCTCGTCCGTGGTCTCGGAGGCGGAGTCCAGGTCCCCGTGGTGTGTGGTGGTCTCCGTCGGCTTGCCTCGGGGGGTTCAGTGCGGTCCCCGTTCTCTGTCCTCGAAGTCTGGCTGCTGACTTCCGGGTGGCTTCGGCCGCAGAAGCTTCGGCCAGGCGTCCCGAGGTCGATGTTGCCTTTTGCCATCAGTCGACTTTTTAGTGCCTGATCCCGGAGGCCTAGGACCACGCGGTCTCGGAGGACGTCGTCCAGGTCCCGGAACTCGCACATCCCCCAAGGTCCCGCAAAGGCGGCTATGAAGTCGCTGATGCTCTCGTCCTGCCGCTGGTTCCGCCCGATAGAACTCATCCCGCCGGATGAGGATGGGTACAGCGGGGCGTAGTGGTTCCGAAGGAGTGGCTCGAGATCGGCCCAGTCCATTTCCTTCACATCCTCGGGCTTCGCTAGGGCTTTGGCCATCTTGAACACCGCGGGCCCGCAGTGTGTGAGGAAAACGGCCCTTTTCTTTTGCCCGTTCGCATCCTTCAAGTTGCTACTTTCGAGGAACATTAGGAATCTATCCGTGTACGATTCCCAGTCCTCGGTAGCTGGGTTGAAGGGTGCTGGTGGGGTCATGCTGGCCATCTCGTCGGTCTTTGTCTTCCTCGGGACACGTGCTCGGTGGTCAGTTTCTGGATCCCACCTTCGTCGCCAGTGTCGTGTCCGTCGCGGGAAGGAAACTCAGAGTCAGTGACTTGGTTTCAGCTCTTTATTGGCTCTGGATACAGCTTAAACTTGGAGAGGAAAACGGCGGCTTTTATTTCCGAGCCGCGTCGGCCGCGACCAATGGCACCGCTGAATCTCCCGCGATTAGTTTCCACCAATCGCGGAGGATTCGCAACGGGCCAATCAGTGCGCTCGCTCGACCAATCCGGTCGCCGCGCGCTTTAGCCAATCGCGATGCGGGGCTACGAGTATGTAAATTGACTGTACAGAACACAAACCTATTGCTAATTCTAGGGAAACTAACTCAGTATCTGAAAGAATTTACAAATTACACACATGAACACATATATACATACATATTCAATTATTAAGCATGCAAAACAATACTGCCCCAAAAAAAGACTATAGGTAACTTACACTATTTTGAATCTGATATTAAATATTCATGATCATGATGTAAAGTATTAAACAAAGACCCAATCATTTAATTATCGCTGACTACATTCATATTCCTTGGGCATGCTTCTGATTTTTTATCTTGCTATTTATTTTCTCACTGAAATGTGAGTAATTAATTTTAGACTCCCTTGAGTCTATCACAACAGCCTTGAGAAGCAGATAACAGTTTACAAGAGGAAAACCATGTTGTCAAGATAATTTTACTGCAGCCTGGTGTTTCTTGTGCTATTCTAGTAAAGATCACTCCATTTCATACACATAAAAATGTATAGACAATCAATCTTGCACACTGGCTATTTTCAGCACTTGTTCCCTTCTTATAATGCCCTAGGACACCGCAACATTAACTTATGGCATGGAATGTCAGCTGTTTGCATACGTAAGATACTAAAAAGTGAAATAAAATTGCAGAGCCCATCAACTGCAAGAAGAACAAGAGTTTCTCTTTCAAGTTGCATTCATAATTGAAAAACTACTTTGTTGGTTATTAGATTGTTTTTAATTAACTGCTACTAATCACCGGCTATAATGGTAAAGATGATAGATAGATAGATAGATAGATAGATAGATAGATAGATAGATAGATAGATAGATAGAGAGAGAGAGAAAGAGAGAGAGAGAGAGAAATGACAGATAAATTGATAGATATGCAATGAAATGTTAATTGTCTTCTTATAGTTCCATTTTAAACTTTTTGTCCTCACAAATAAAATGGAAGTGTAAACTTAAATAACCATCTCTAAGCAGCATTATTCATCACACTGGCTATTTAGCATCACCAGGATTTTCCTTATTGGAAATCCAAGCAGGGACCGATAGATAATCAAGAAAAACCTTATGATTGGGATGGAAGCCCCAAAGCTATATAGTGTATAATAATATGGCAAGCCATCCACAGTCACATGGTTCAGTTGGTCAGCTATAGAAAATTAATGAATAAACAAAACAAAATAAAATAAAATAAAATAAATCCATAGAGCTTTTGTCCCTCTCATCCATCTCATCCCAATCTTTCTCTAGTTACAAAAATTTATACCTTTTTTTTTTACTTAAGCTCCTGGTTGTGCTCAAAATACATGCTCCCTGATGAAAACTCTAATCTCTTTCAATTCAGATCCATTTATTCTGAGACTTTCTTTAAAATTTTATCTTAAAAAAAGAAAAGGAAACCAAAGCCCTCAACAATCTGAAATTAGATATCTTTCTCTCTTATGTTTCTCTCACTTTTTTCCCCTTTCTTGTGGTGAGTGGGAACCCCACTTGTAGCTAGTTATGCAGGTGTCTCTTTATTGATTCCAGGTGGAGCAAACAACTTAAATCTATGCACTTAATTATATTTCTTCCGTACCATGAAGAGTACCATACAGTTTGTATTCACAGATTGACGATTTCTTCACTGCTCTTAAATGCTTTGAAAAGTGAGATAAAAATAATACAGCAGCGCAAAGCTTCAGGGGTGTTTTGATTTAATGATTCTTCAAGTAATGCACTGTTTTGAAACTCCTTTGTGAAGCCGTATGTCCCCATCCACCCTATTTCTAAGGAGTGAAATGAAGTTGGCATACTTCCTTAGTGCACCCCCAGTATTTTAAAAATGGAGCCAAAGCACTCAGTATAAAGTGACCCTGCCACATAGTGATATTACACAAATGTGATGGTAATGGTGTCTCTATCAGGAACAGCATCAGATCCCAGCTTGGTGGATAATTATTATGGAATAACTGCATCCCCCATTGCTCTCTTACATTGAACACTGATCTCTCTAATTAATCAAGAAAAAAAAAGGATCTTGAGAGTCATAGTGGATAGCATAACAAAGATGTTGACTCCGTGTATGACAGCTGTGAAAAAAAAAGGTAAATGTTATGCTAGGGATAATTAGGAAAGAGACCAAAAATATAACTCATTGAGGTGAAAATCTATGGCATGCAGAAATTATGTGTACAATTTTTCCTCATAATCATACATGGCACAGAGAAACTGGATAAGAAAAGATGTAGTTTTCATTCTGTCACAATTCTGGGCCACAATGAAAGCAATTAAAAAGAAATTTAAAAGAGTCCTTCCCACAGAATGCAGCTAACCAGTGGGATTCACTGCCACAAGACATGGTGTTGGACATTGACTAGAATAGTTTTTTTTTTAAAAAAAGGGTGTTGTTTAAATTCATGGGAGATAGCTGTGTTATCACAAGTTTTGAAGAAGCACATCTCCCAATAGTATTTGCAGGGGGACAACGGTGGGAAGATGGCTATGAAGCTTCTTAATCATCTGGGTTATAGTTGTCCCAAAGATGCTTTTTCCAAAGAAAACTGGACTTACTTTGTTTTTTTTTCCTTTGAAAATGATTTGCTTCTCAATTCTGAAGAACTGAAGAAGCTTCTTGGTTGAAAAGCAAAATATTCTCAATGGGAAAAAAAATCCAAGAAACTCCAGTCACCTTTTGAATAAAGCACCATTGGGAGCACAGGGGATGGGGTTTGCAAATACCCTAAAGAGATCCGATTAGCCATTGTGAGAGACAAACTGCTGGATTAAAATGGGCTTTGCCTCTTAAGTACTTATTATTCATTTCATGACTTAGCAGTAGAAGAAGAAGTATCTGTAGTACAGCTACCTTCTGAATTTCCTTAAAGCCAGTACTTGGCCAGAGGCATATTGGAAAGAAAGAAAGCTCTTTGAAGTACAGATTTGGCATCTACTGCCACTCTCTGCTGCTCATCATCTTTCTACATCTAAAGAGAGGGTAAAAACATAAAGGCAAGCTTTGAACTGATACAATCCTGATCCCTGTGCTCTGGAATACTCAGAAATCATAGACATACATAAATGTTTGAAACATATTTATGGATTAAAGTATTTGTATTCTTTATATTTGAAACGATAGTTCGGTTTCTAAGAGAACTTGGGAAAAATCGTACATGAAAGTCATTCTCCAGAAAATGCAGGGCTCTAGGAATCTAATATTAGAAGAGTCCTGACACAAACACAGACTGTAGTCTTTATATAGTGTAATAATTCCCATCATTGCACTAATTTGAAATCCTGCTTTTCTTTTAGTAACTTTTTAAAAGAAAGGGTCTAGTCCAAGGATACATCATTTCAGTCAGCCCAAGGGCCCTATTAGGCTACAACATATTCAGAACTTGGTCTCAAAATTAGATGAGATCAGGACCACTAGCTTTCAGACAATTTTAAGAAAGGGAATAGAAATCTATTTTGCCCACGAAATCTCTCATGTCTCCTAAATGCATGCACACGTAAAAAAAGGCTCAGATCTTTATTCATACCCAGTCTGGAATTCAAGAAGCAACATCATCTCTGGCTGTAGAGTGCATCCAACATACCACACTCCCTTCTTAGAGGACAGAGAAGGTCCCACAGCCCAGGAAAAGTTTCATGATAGGCAGAAGGACCAATTACCAAAGCTTGTCTTTAGCCTACAGTTCTCTCCATGACAACTCCCATATCCTCTTTTTGGAGAAGCCCAGTTTTATATCCAATATACAGCTGGGGCAATAGCCAAAATAAATTAATAATATTTGCATCTATCTATCTATCTATCTATCTATCTATCTATCTATCTATCTATCTATCTATCTATCTATCTATCTATCTATCTACCTACCTACCTACAGATGGAAACCATAAATCCATTTAAATTTTTCATGCTAGTTTTGTATCCCATATTATTCTTAAATTTAAATCTTTTTAAAGTCTTGTTCTTTTTGTTGCCATTAGATTTTTTTTTTTTTTTAAAAAAAAGAGGCAGAATGATCTTAATGAGACCTTTTAGTTGTACGTGTACACTCCTATTTTTTAAGATGCCTTTCTGGGTTTATTTATGCACTGAATAGTAGAGCATCACTTTGCCTGTTTTCTCAATCACTTTCTCTGCAGTGCCTTCTAATACAGAGCAGATCTCCACTTTTATTCTACCTTTTTTTTTTTTTCTAAAATAGCCTGTTCGAAACTTGTATTGAGATATTGGCCCACAGACCCTCAAATTTAGAACTACTATAAATGTCAGTCAGGTAAATTGTTTAGGATTTTTCCTGAAAAAGCAACTGTAGTTCTGTCTTTTGAACTCCAAGATCCAACTATAAGTTAGAAGCTTCAAGTACAAGAAGTGTCTGCAGTCTATTTCTTAATGATATCAAGCATGAGAAGTTTTCAAACTTTTTGTTAGTGAAAAAATTCTCAAAATCCCCAGTGAAGAGTTAAAGCTCTAGTGTTATAAATTTTGCTGCTTTTATTTATTTATTTATTTTTATTTTATTTATTTGATTTGCCAATTGTTTACAAGATAATAAGTATAAGTGTATATATAGTTGTGAATACATGAAATGGGTACATATAAGAAAAATAAAAGAAGAATAAGAGAAACAATAGGACAGGGACGGTAGGCACGTTGGTGCGCTTATGCACGCCCCCTTCAGACCTCTTAGGAAAGGGGTGAGGTCAATAGTAGACAGTCTAAGGTTAAAGTTTTTGGGGTTTGGGGAAGAAACTACAGAGTCGGGTAGAGTATTCCAGACATTGACCACTCTATTGCTGAAGTCGTATTTCCTGCAATCAAGTTTGGTGCGGTTAACTTTGAGTTTGTATCTATTGTGTGCTCTTGTGTTGTTATGGTTGAAGCTGAAGTATTCATTGACAGGTAGGACATTGCAATGTATGATTTTATATACCATGCTTAAATCAGACCGAAGACGGCGTAATTCAAGGTTTTCTAGTTCTAGAATTTCAAGTCTGGTGGCATAAGGTATTCTACAACGAGTAGAGGAGTGGAGAACTCTTCTTGTGAAATATTTCTGGACTTTCTCAATTGTGCTAATATCAGATACGTAATGTGGGTTCCAGACTGATGAACTGTATTCAGTATTGGTCTAGCAAATGTTTTGTATGCTCTGGTTAGTAGTGTGATATTACCAGAGAAAAAGCTACGTAGGATTAGGTTAACAACTCTTAATGCCTTTTTGGCTGTGTAGTTGCAGTGGGCTCTAGCACTTAGATCATTAGAGGTGAGTATTCCAAGGTCCTTTACAGAGCTTGGGTCATCAACAAGATCTTGACTATTCAGCTTGTATTTTATTTTCTGATTTTTTTGCCAATATGTAAGACAGAGCATTTATTTGTTGAGATTTGAAGTTGCCATTTGTTTGACCATTCTGATACATAGTCAAGATCTTTTTGTAGGGTAGCAGTATTGTCTGTGGTATTGAACAGCTTTACATCATCAGCGAAAAGAACGCAATTGCTCTTAATATGATCACAGAGGTCATTTATGTAGAGTATGAAGAGAGTTGGTCCTAGAACACTGCCTTGGGGGACACCACTATTGACAGGTACAGAATTTGATAGGGCGCTCCCAATTTTGACCATTTGTTGTCTGTTTGCCAGGAATGCTTCTATCCAGTTATTCAGTTGTCCAGAGATACCATAGGATTTTATTTTTAGGAGTAGTTTGTCGTGTACCACTGAATCAAAGGCTTTACAGAAGTCTATGTAGATTGCGTCTATTGCTTTGCCCTGGTCGAGTTGTGTCGTCCATATGTTTTGCAGTGTAAGAGTTGCAGATTACAGGATAGTTTTTTTCTGAAACCAAATTGTTTATTGGAGAGTAGATTGTTTGTCTCTAAGTGGAGGATGATGGATTGGTTAATAATTGATTCCATGACTTTACAGGTGACGCAGCATAAGGAGATTGGTCTGTAATTTTCAACTAGGCTTGGGTCTCCCTTTTTGAAGATGGGGATGACTGTGGCTTGTGACCATAGGTTAGTCAAGGAGCTGGTCCTGAAAGATTTTTCAAAGATTATGCTTAGAGGTTTGGCTATGGCAGTGGATAGCTTTTTAAAGAAGTAGGCACATATTCCATCCGGTCCAGTAGATAGAGATGGTTTTAGATTGCATAGTGCTTTTTCAACATTGTCTTCTGTAAAATCGATATGTATTAGATCATTGTTGTTATCTGTGGTACGGCTAGGAAATACTGGGCATGATTCATTGCTGTTTACAAATACTGAGCCGAAGAATGTGTTAAAGATGTTGGCTTTAATGGTGTCGTCGTTGCAGTCTTTACCATCAGGTCCTATCAAGGGTGGGATAGACCTTGAGTCTTTTAGTTTGTTGTTTACAAAATTGTAAAAAGCACGGGTGGAATTGGTGCTTAGAAGGTTTTCCTTTTGTTTAATGTGATGCATTCGGTCTTTATCTGGTGGCATAAATTTTTGTATCGGCTTTTGAAGTTGGCAACGTGACCAGATTTGTTTTTCCGCCAGAGTGATCTCTTTTTGGATTGAAGTTTCCTTATTGTTATGGGTAATCTGCTTTTTTGTTTTTGTTTTGGGAGTTGTTGTTGGTACATATAGTTTGATGACTCTTTTGACTTCAAGTAAAAATATGTTGTAATGGTCTTCAACAGTATTGCATCCAGTGAATAGAGATTGCCAATCAAGGGATGAGAGATCGTTGTCTATAAGATCATAGTTGCCTTTTTTGAAGTTACAATTGGGGATTACATCATTGTGGTGATTTTTGTGTGGGCGTATGTTGAGACAAAAGTCAATCATATTGTGGTCACTGCTGGAAAAGGGTTCTTTAGTTTGTATTCCGTAAATTAAATTCAAACTATTGCAGAAGATGAGATCGAGGCAGTTGTTTAGTCTAGTGTTGTTGGTTACTAGTTGTTCCAGTCCCAGATTTGTAATAGCATTGTAGAAGGTTGTGTGTATGATTTCAGTTGTACAATCATTTAGGGTCCAGTCAATATGAGGTAGATTGAAATCGCCAAGAAAGATAAAAGGGTATGGGCAGGATGCAGCCCATGTTAGTAATGTATTTAGCTTGTTTACATGTTCGATGTCATAATCAGGTGCTCTGTAACATAGTAAGAATCGAATTGTGATATTTAAGGATAGTTCACAGATGATGGTCTCAGGAAGAGCAAGCTCCTGGGTAACTTCGATATTTTTAGATGTAAGGACTTTTTATAGAAGATAGCAACACCACCTCCTCTACGAATTTCACGATCTGATCGGTAAACATGATAGTCTCTTACTGTGGTAATGGAGTCAGGAGAGATGCATTGAGCCATGTTTCACAGACAAATATAATGTCGAATTTAGCCATATTTAGTAGGAGGAAAAATTCAGGTATTTTATTCACGAGGCTTCTTGCATTGAGTAGTTTGCATTTAAGGCCAGCAGTAGTTGGAATTGAGGTAGTTAGGGGCGTGCATGCCTAGTCTTGGGTGATGGTGGATCGGTTGAGGTAGGGTTGTGGTTGAGGTTAAAGCTGAGTTGCGGGTTGTGTGGCTTACTTTTGATACAGTCAGCATGGTAGTCAATGTACAGGTCCTTCTCTCCATTGTCTAGACGTTTTTTGAGTTTGGTGCGGAGTACACGGGAGCGGGCACGTTGCTGTATGGTTAGGTCAGGGCGACAACGGAGGTTCTTATGGTTGGTGTTGGTTTTGGCGAGTGAATTTATAGTGTAAATGAATTTACATTTGCTTGATTCATTTTTGCAAATGACCCTGCACAAGCGTGGGGCCACAGAGCCGTCTCTGTTTTTGAGCTCTCGGCCAATGCGGGAAATGTCAAGTATTTCATCAGCAGAGATGGTTGATGCTTGATAATCACTGATGATGTTTCGGACAGTTGTGATGTCATCATTGTCATTGATGTCCTCTAGACCAAATAAGATGGCGTTTGGACATTTCCTTTCACGCTCAACAGCTTCTCTGATGAGGATTGGGATATCAATATTTGTCTGGGTTGTGTTTATTTGTGGATTGGGTTTTGGATTGGGTTGTGGTTGTTGGGTAGAGATGTGGTTAGTAGCTATTGGATGTTCAGGTTTTTGCGTTGTGTCTTTTTTTTCAAGGTTGGATATTCTTTCTTTTACGGCGTCCAGGGATGCTACTATGGTGTTAAGGGATGTTTCAATGGTTTCAATGGTATCAACTCTTTCCAACAGATCCAGTTTGGGTTTGCATGGTTTGCAGAGATATGGAAACTCATTGGATGATTCCAGGTATTGAATAAATTGCTTGGTTAATCCCAAGCAGTCATGATGAGCATATTTTTTACACAGAGAACATTTGATGGAGTTTTCATTATCCTTTAGATTTTTGTAGCATTTAAGGCATGTGCAGGAGTCTTGTGGTTCATTGGTGGGGATTATCTTCTCTTTAGGTTGTGGTTTGGCATTGGATTTTCTTTTTGGCATGGTAGGTTTGTTAAGATAGTACGTTGATTGAATTAATTAAAGGAATTAATTTAATTAATTAAATTAAAGGATTGAATTAATTAAATGAACTTCCCTCTCTTAATTTGTCATGGAACCCCTTCAGGTCCAAATTAAATATTAGGATTCCATGGAAAAATGTTGGCATACCTCACACCTATTATACAAATCATGCTTAGCTGTATAAGTTAAAGGTAAAAAATGTTTTGCAGAAGATGAAAGAAACAAAAGAAACCAGAATAGCACACCTGCAAATATATAATAACCATTTCTCAGTTATTATAGCAGCTCAACCAAATTGTAGCTATAGAATTCAATCAAAGAAATGTTAACTCATAAGAAAATCTTACTGACCTTAAAACTGACTTACAGCTGGTATGCATTTTGATGTGTAATCTTAATGAGATAGATTTTTTGATAATGAAATTTAGGTTGTTTTGATATCAGAACATCAAGACATTTTTATTCATTTTTTCACTTCTTTTTTTTTCCAGTTTGACACTTTCTTTAGCAACTTATATCTGGATGGTAACAGTTCTGAAGTATTCTATCATCTGGTCACACATGCACAATCTATTTTATTAGATTCTTGATTTTCAAATTGCTATTTTTGTTAAAAAAAAAAACATTTTCTTTCTACATTGACTAACAGTTCTGTATTCAGTATGAGGCAATGTTTAATATTCAGAATTGGTTTTACTGCAGTGCTTTTTATATAGTTAATCTTTACGCCATTGCACAATTTTCTCTCTTTTAGTCTTTTGAATTGAGAAGAGTAGCATTTCAACTGGAGAATTTTTCTAAAAAGGAAATGAAAATAATCACCATGAATTTGTTTTGTTCACATTTGTATCAGTTTAATAAAATATAAATTACAGAAATTCAAAGAAAAATGAAAATAATAGGAAAATAGGGGAGGAAAGGGGGAAGAGGAAAAAGTGTAGGGGGAAAGAAAAATAAAAGCATTGACTTCAGACTCCTTTTAATACAGTAGAATAAGGTAATAACAAACAACCTCAGTTTTTTTTTTTACTTTTACATAATAATATATACCAGCCATTTCTATAACAACAGACCTATCTAATCAGCAAAACCCAAAGTCAAAGTTTCATACTTATAACCAATACTCTGTTTAAACAATAGCAGATGGACACTCCATGATTCTTTAAATAAAGTATTGGTATTGGTAAGTTTATATAGCAAGGGGAAAAGAAACTAAGAATTAGATATAAATTATTGTAAGATGCTAAGGAAAGAGGAGGTTTGATTTTACCAGATTTGAAATATGTACTTCATTGGACGTTGCTTCGTTTTCCTGAAAGAGTGGTTGACTCTCCAAATAAGCAATTATTTGAGCTGGAGGGCTTTGACTTAAGATTTGGATGGCATGCCTATTTATCAGAGGTGGTATTCAGCAGGTTCTGATCCATTCTGGAGAACCGGTAGTGGAAATTTTGAGTAGTTCAGAGAACCGGCAAATACCATATCTGACAGGAGATTTTACAGTATCCTTCCCCTGTCACGCCCACCAAGCCATGCCCACAGAACCAGTAGTAAAAAAAAAAAAATTGAATCCCAGCACTGCTATTTATGATATGATAAGGTTAATATAAATATTGATTTCAACAACCACTTTGTTAGACACATCATCCTGAAAGTTTGGAATAATTGCAAAGATGCCCCTTTGGGTGTCACCCCTGGAAACTTTTTTAAAGAAAAGGAATGGTGGCAAGGCCAGATTGGTGGACTTATGCCAAATAATATTTTTTTCAATTATGATGACCCATCCTCAAATCTAAAGGGGAGTTGGATTTAGAAGGATATGTTTGCCATTAGTTTACATATTTAAAATTAAAAGAAAGGTTTAAATTAGATAAAAACCAGATAGGTTTGATTTTGTAAAAAAATGATTTGGAAATTCTTTTGTGTGGTAATGATAAACATATTATTATTATTATTTTAAAATTGCTATTGAAACTGAACTTGAAGAATAATCATGATTCGGTGGGCAAATAATTTTAGATGTAATATAATGCTTGAATAATAAGAAAACATGGATGAAATGTTTAAATTTTACATTACATTGTAATTGAAAGGAAAAAAAAGACGATATATGGCTGGTAACTAACACTGGACAAATTGTCAAGAATGTATAAAGGTACTTCAAATGAATGTTGGAAATGTAAATATAAAGAATGAACTTTTTACTGTTTATGGTAGAAATGTGAGAAAGGAAAGAAATATTGGAGTAGGATTTACATCTTAATGGTGAAGATTATTAAAGTGAATATGAAGATGAAATTATAAACTTGAAAAAAATGGAAATTTGATGTTATATATACTGCCAGCAGCAAGAATATTTTATGCAAAATATGATTTGATTCCCACAATGGACGAATGTCTACAAAACTTGGTGGAGTTAACAGAGATGGCTAAATTGACTGTTTTGATTTTTAAAAAACACAATTAATTAATTAATCAATTAATCAATTAATTACTTAATTGTTTCTACTTGGAAACCACTTTTGGACTTTGTGCTTGAGATCACAAGTTTAAAGGTATGTGAACAAGGCATTCCATTTAAATCAGAATTTAGCAGGGACCAAACATTAGAATCTACAGAAGTCCTCCAATTTTTGTTTAGTTTGATCAGGCTCATTTGAAAAGAAACTTGTTATTGAAAGGTGCATGAAAACAGTGGTAATTGTCATTAAATTTACCATTTAAAGCTTGTATTATGAACATTCACATGTTAAAAAGCAAGTAATTACTCTAAAAATGTTCTTGACAAGTAAATATTTATGGTAAATCAGAACATATTTAGAAAGATGGCATATATTAAGAAATGTTGAGAACATGAAAGTTTATGAAATTATATATACCAGTGTGCATGCGTGCATGCGTGTGTGTGTGTGTGTGTGTGTGTGTGTGTGTGTGTGTGTGTGTGTGTGCTATGGTGGCACAGTGGTTAGAGTGCAATATTGCAGGCTACTTCTGCTGACTGTAATTTGACAGTTCAAATCTCACCAGGCTCAAGGTTGACTCAGCCTTCCATCTTTCTGAGGTGTGTAAAACCAAGATTGTTGGGGGCAATAAGCTGACTCTGTAAACCGCTTAGAGAGGGCTGTAAAGCAGTATATAAGTCTAATTGCTACTGCTATATGTATATATTTAACATTTGCAAAAAATCATAATTTGTTATTAAGCAGACAATAAAGTAGGCATTTAATCATTGAATAGTCTTAACTCTAAGGTGAAAACAAAAAAAGATTTAAGATTTATTTCTAATATTATTGCTGCTAGAATTTCTTGTCATTTTTATTAGTAGTTGCTAGTATCTTTTCCATTCAGAATTGGTCAGTTCAGACACCAATGAAAGATGACACAGGATTCTACCCCACAAAGCATAACCATCTATGTATGACTTTATGATTACAGACATCACTGAGGGCAATTAAAATTAAAAGCAAGTAACAGAGATTAAAACTGAGCCAGATTGCTCACAGATTTTGAGCCAAATGACTCACAGACTTTGAAATTATTTGCAAACCATTTCCTTATTCTTCCAATACAATGTGTCCTAATATCAGTTCATTTTCAATGTTAATTGGTATAATGATGCTTTAGTAGTATACATATAGATAGCCCTACTGGTAAGAGCTCTTTTCCATTATCTCTAAATAGACAGATAACATGCAAGAAAACCAAGGAAAGTATCTAAGATGGAATAAATGACCAGTTATTATCTTATGGAAAGTATCATTTAACCACAAAAGAAGAAATCATACATTACACAATAAGAAATGGGCATACTGGGTTATACTCATTTATAAGTATTACAACCACCACAGAGTTCCTTAGGTGGAAAATATCCAACAATCTTTGCTGAATAAATGTTTTTCTTTATCGGTTGGCCTCCTCCACTTACTGGGTGTAGGATTTTTAGTCCACAATACAAATTATTTATTTCATATACAAATCATTCCTTTGGGAGACAGATGGGTTTCCCAAGGCATAAGGGAAATTTACCTTACTTAAAAGTTCAAAGGAAAAGTGAAAGGTCACTATTTGATTTAAATATTCATGTGAAAAACAATAAGTAGTGAGGGTGATAAAAATAGAAAGGTATAAAAATCACAAGCAGCATCACTGAAAATCTCCAATAAAAATATATATAGAACAGCTAAAATTCTGAAAAGACCTAAGATGTTACTGATTTTTTGGCTAAAACACATCACCACACAGCTTGCAGGAAGATGATATACATTCAGAAACCATAGAAATCAGAAGCTATAAAGATTTTAAAAGTATGTGTTCCATTTTTTTAGAAAAAGCACAAAAATTTAAATATTTCATTATTTACTAATTAAAAATGAATAAATAAATTGTAACAAACATATCCTGCTCACTTCTAATTGATTTTGCAGGTTTTATTAGATATCAACTTTTAATCACAAGGTTAGAGGAAATGTTCCTTGGCTACTTTTCTAGCTATGTTATATGTACTATAACTATATCATTCCCAAAAGAGGCTAGGATAGATCTTCTTTTGCTTCTTGCTGATTTAAATACATTTCCTCAAGTAGTCACTGTATGAAGCAGAGGAATACTAATTGCACAGCTGTGAAATAGCTGTCAGTCTTTTGAATGTTGGCTGGCATCAGAGCATGTGTCAGAATAGGTTTCATGAGGCAGATGGCAAAAGTTGAGGGAGACAAAACCTAAGGAATTTTTTTTGCTAGCTACAGGCTGCATACCATAACCCTAAAGCTGTGGGGTTCTTTTCTCCTTTCAGATGCTTTTTTCAGAGTGACCCTACATCATGAAATAATTTTCTCTCTGGAAGCTCTGCGTAGGAGGTGGGGAATCAGTGGCCAAGATACTGGATTTACATTCATAATGACTCTCAATTTTTGCCCTGCAGCAAGAGACTATTTTCATGATGATGTTTACTATTCACTCAACCATTCCTCTATAATAAAATGATATCATACCTGTATTTCCACAAGTTATAAAGCTGGCCAATTACTTGGATGGCTATTAAAAGGAGATTTAAAATATATCCTTGCCAGACTCTGTTATTTCAGCAGCAGTTATTGCAAGTTCTATATCAGAAGCTAATAATAAAGAATATTAAATGATTAGAGAGCATTAAGCATGCTTCAAAATCATTAAAATATTCTGAAATGAATTATAAATCTCCAGTTACTGAAATTATGATTTATAGTGATTGCTCAGAAAGTTACCAAATTAAACAGAAGATTCATGAAGAATATTTCAGTGTGGGCAGTGTTGAGTTTCAGGATTTAGTGATTGATAAATCTAAATCCATATAATTGATTTCCTGATGTTTTGCTGGCTACTGTGACTTCTTTAAATAATAAATCAATAAATGATTATGCTAATGTTGGCTTAATGTAGGTATAAAGTGAAGATCTGACACTGGTTTAACTCACCTCTCCACATTTTCTTTTTCTTTCTTTCTTTCTTTCTTTCTTTCTTTCTTTCTTTCTTTCTTTCTTTCTTTCTTTCTTTCTTTCTTTCTTTCTTTCTTTCTTTCTTTCTTTCTTTCTTTCTTTCTTTCTTTCTCAGTCTGTTTTTGCCCTATTCAAATCTGCTATTTTGCTTATATTCCCCAATTAACTGAATTGTGATATTTTCCCTGAGTTTTGTAGCTTTGTAATTATCACAGGTCACAGTAATGAAGTTATGGGCTTTGTTGAAAAGTTCCCAAAATTGACAGCTTATGACTTCCTTCATTAGATCTTGCCTGTACCAAACATAGTGTCTACCAAGGAGGAAAATAACAACACATGAGTCATGACACTGCTATGCAAACAAGGACATACATTATGTGATTCACTTCATGATGTGACTGACACGTTTTATATAATGCACATCATTTGTATATTGATACCATGATACATATTAAAATATTGTAGCTTGTACTTGATGAATGTGCTGCCTAGGTCATTCTGCAGTTCAAGCACTAGCCCAAAAGGAAATTATATGGTAAGAGAGCAGTTAATTACTTTTTCCTCTGAACTAATGTAACTAAACTGCATTAGGTAGGGTCAAAGTCAAAAGTACATTGAAGCTAATGGTAGGCAAGATAGCATTAGCAAAAAGCTGATGTAAACCATTCCTACCCTTCTGTTGCCATTTTTTCCTCCTTTCTCATTCTGACCTCCATATATTGCTGTTTTGCTCATCCCTTCTCCTTGTAGGAAGGACAAATCACTCTTACCAAAGATCTAAGTTGATTGTGTGTATAATGTTTTTTTTTTTTTTGAAATTAGACTGACAGACACAGATGGTAAGAAAGAAACAGATTGTCCCTTAATTTTAAAAGGTGGCTGTAGGGGGAAAAAAAAAAAAGGAATCTACTCCTAAAATAGTGCAGGAAACTCTAGAGTTTCAGAAATGGTCTAACAAATTTCAAGTGGGTTTAAGAATAGTTCTCAATCTTAATCTCTGGAGTAAGATTTGGCGGGTGGAGATGGAGCTCTGTTTTTACATAGCCGCTCATGGGGAAAACAGAATGACCATAGAATAGAGGAAAATAAAATTTGTAGCTGGATTTTTTTGATGAATAAAGTATAAAATTTCTGTGGAAAACATTGGTGGAGTATTCATGCTATACTCCTTTAAAATCTATTTTTGTACTTTTTAAATAGATCATCTGTAGCTGATCTTTTAGGACAGAATGTGATTAAATTTTCAGTAATAATAGCCCCTTGTGTTGGGAACTGTCTTGCCAGAACTCAGAAACATACATAGAGGAGAATTTTTGCAAAAAGAAAGGAAGTGCATGAAGCTGATTATTAGAGTCTACAGCACAAATATAAAGACTCATTTGGATTTTCTATTTCCATGAAGCTTTTGTTGGTGATATAGAAAACATGGGTACTAATTTTAGCCAATGCTAAACTGGCTGTCTATGTCTCATCTTAAGAGCAATTGCTTCAATTTGACAAACATTAGAAATATAACTATTTAAAATAATAATTCAAAATATTAGAGATAGGAATATATGAGAACTGTCTGACTGACATTTAGAAATCTGGTAATGGTACTTAGCATCTGCCTGAAAGAAAACTAGTTTAAACTGAACCGTTTATGAATAAAGCTGCCATTTGGGCATATGCTGCTTCTATTTAAAACTGCTCTTTCCATGTTTATACAGTCTGGAGAGGAAAGGAAGAGAATTGGAAAGTTTCTGAATCTTTTAAAACAAGTTAAACTTCATTTCATTGGCACAACATTTAAAATTCTTCTGTTTCTATATTTCTGCTATTTGTGATTCTCTAATGCACATAGGGAAACAAACAATCCTTATTTTTATTCACTGAAAACCCCATTAATTAGAAATATCAAGATAACCTTTCGACTTAAAACTTTAAACAATGTAGTGTGTCAAATCTTAGGATAAAATTGCAGTCTGCTGACAGTTGGGCTTGCCAACTTTTACCACTGTCAGCATGTATAAATATACACAGCTATACAAGTAAAATAATATTGATGCTCTTTAAGGAGTATGTCAGGCAGAATTATACAATAAAGCAATGCTTCATGCTGTAATGGGTTCTGTCCTAAAAGTTGATGATAAAATCTTATTTTATTGAGCCTGGGTTGAATATGAATATAGTCCAAATTAAAAGCAAGACATTGACATCAGTTAGAAAAACAGATTATTGTAGAAGTAACATCTGATATATTGATTTTAAATGTTTGACAAAATACAATTAAGTCTGGATCCAACCCATTGCTATTATTGAGGTCGGTTGTTCATTCTATTCTGCTTTCTCCTCTCTCCTTCTATTCTATTTTCTCTTCTCCATGAGTCCCTTTCCCACTTAAATTTTTCCTTTCCCAACAGCCCTTCTGCCTTAGTCCAGTTTTGGTTCTTCTTCCACCTCATCTCTTTTTGGTCTTCCATTTATCAAGCTTCTCTTGGTTTATCCCCATATTCCTGACATACAGAAACAGAACTGAGGCAGAGTGCAAGGCTGAGCCTGTGTAATGTTGGTCTGGAACAACATTACACTATAGATACACAAATTGTTGAAATAACAATGCATAGCATTGTATATATCTTTCAGTATCTGTCAGATGAAATATTGAAAGTATTAGTTCAATCATGTAACTTTAGGCACAGCATTTCAGATATGAATGTAAGCAGAGTTAGTTAGTCTGAGCCAGATTTAGATGCTTGAAAAAAAGATTCCTTCATCATTCCATGTGCAGAAAATGACGGCTCCAGATTCAATATTTAACAATCATTTTAGATGTATCCTTCATTGCACCCGGAGGCAATAGGCTGTTTTACGAGCACAGAATCTATTACAAGATGTACAAGTTTTATTGGTACTTTATTGGTATCCTAGGCAGAATAGTTGCTTAGGCAAATTCCTTATTTTGTCTTGGTAGAATGGCTGAGTTAAGAAACAAAGAAAAAAAAATCAAACCATGGGCTTCTTCATTTTTATGTGGATATTAAGCTGAACTATTGTTTTTGCCTTTTTGTTATTAAGATGATATCCAAGTAGATTTACTGATTTTGGTTCATAAGCAAAGATCCAATTCCAAAAGTTCATGTTATAGATTCAAGAAAATCTCTCTCTCTCTCTCTCTCTCTCTCTCTCTCTCTCTCTCTCTCTCTCCTCTCTCTCCCTCCCTCCCTCCCTCCCTCCCTCCCTCCCCTCCCCTCCCTCCCCTGCCATAGTAGAGTGATTCTAAGCACCGACTCAAATGCCTTGGGCTGCACCCAAGTCTTAGTGTCTTGTGAAAGGCTAGAAAAATTGGAGAATTCCAAATCCCCAGAGATATATTGTTCTATAGATGCCAGTGAAAAGGCATGATTCCAACATCCCAAAAATGGTGTTGTTTGGTTAAAAGGGAGCTGGAGCATTCCCTCTCTACTAGATCTGGTGGGGAAAAGGGAGAAAGGGCACTACATATAATCTGGCCCTATATCATGAAGAGTTTTATAGATGAAAACTAGCAGCTTGAATTGCATGAAGAGTCTATTGGGAGCCAGTGTGGTTTACAAAACAATCATGTTATATGTGCTAATCAGAAACATTCTGGAGTAGCAACAGATTCCAAGTGTTCTTCAAGGGCAGCCCCATGTACAGTGCATTAAAGTAATCCAAATAGGAACTGGCTCAGGGATGGTACACTTGGTGTACAAGATGAATCTGTACAAGATGAATGTGTACAAAAGTTTCCCCGACCACAGCTGTCAATTTCTCACTGAGCAGGAGCCAAGAGTTCAGGATTTCTAAATCATACACCAATTTTGACTGGGGAAAATGCTGAGTTTTATAACTGAATTTCCCATGCTGAATTAAAATGAAAAATTCCAAAGCTATCAGGAGGTAGCTTAAAACCAATTCAACCAGTCAGCCTTGCCAGGGCTAAGCTGAGGCCTATCCTCTCCCATCCAGATGCTCAAAGCCTCCATGTGCCGGGGAGACCTTGACAACATCTCATGGTCAGACCTGGGTGAAATTCTACCTTTAGATTGGGGAATCTCCATTCTTATTATTTAATATGGGAAATATTTATAAGTGGCTATAACATTTTGTTTTATGTATGAAGGAAAAGCTTATCTGTTTTATCAGGTAGTTATCATCAAAATGTCACCAAAATTTGTTTAGGGTCTATTGAACCACATGTCCTTAAAATCTGTTTCTTAAAAGTCACCACTCTCTCTCTCCTTTTCTTTCTTCCTTACCAAAAGAAAAATAAATTTAATAGACAATAATTAAAAAATGAAATATGCCAAATTTCATAGCAGCCAGCATAGTTTTCTAGATTATGTTCCCTTAAAATTCTAAAATTACCCATAATGTTTTTGCCTGAGGCACATTGAAAAGAATTTGGACATGAAAGTTGTTCCTAGAATAACAAATATCTGTGGAGGCAAGTGGGCGGGAGGGGTTGTGAGTGTGTAGGTGATAAAGAACAATGCTGCTCTTCCCTAAACACAATAAAGCAGGCTTTCAAGGGTGACAGTGAAGAGAATAAGTCATCATGCATCATTTCTTTAACAGAAAATAACCTTTTCTTGCCTTATCTTGGGACTTGAAACACAGAGAGATCCATGTCAGATTCAAAGCATGTTGGCCTGTGTTGCTTTGGAATTCCTTTGTATTATGTGTCAAACTTCCTTCACACAACTGAGGCGAGAAGATACCTAATCCAAGAAACAAGTCTGAAAATAGCTTTGATCATGAATGCTTATTAGAGAGAAAATATAAGGCAACACTCTTAGAATTGACATAGTGATTTCCTTTCAGATGAGATATCTATTTATAAGCTATTAGGGGACATCAACCCTTGATTTTTTTTATCATATTCTTGTGACATAAAGGTCTGAAAAGGGGGAGAGAAGCCCTCTGCTTTTGTCTGTATTTTCACATGGTTTTTGAAGACCCTTAGATTCTTTTTAAGTCTGTGAACTTAACTCCCACATCATCTTATTCAAAATCATATCTAAGTCTAGGCTTTCTAGCATGATTGATACTCCTGGTAGGAAGACTGATCAATGTGTGGCACAACTATTTATGACTATTTATACAACTATTTGCTTGCATGAATTTTGGAGGCTGTGCTAGCCATGTGAGAATGGAAAGTTATACTAGAAATTTTCATGTAGCTCTGGAGCCTTTAAAAATCATATGAAAATGGGACATGCTTCTGCGTAGGTTTTAGAGACTGCAGGGACCATGGAAGAGCATTCATCAAAATTGCTTCAAGTATGAAGTTTGTGCAAACCAGTGTAGCCTCAGGTAAGCTGCAGGGATTTGTCAACAGAAAGAGAACATTGTCTGGAAGTAAGCTATGTGCAGTGTACAGCATTGAGCTATGGGTGCAATTGTGTTATTCTACAAGCTTCACACATTTTGAGGAATGGCAAAAAGTAGCCTTATTGAGTAGTAGCGGTGGCACTAGGGCTGAAGTCAAGGCCCAGCCCTAGATGGCAGGGTAGATAGGGAATCAAGTTATTCATTTTCTGAATTTTTGACACACCAATCCTATCACCTGTCTAGGACCTCTAAAACATGCTTTTTCTTCACTCTTCACTTTACAAGTCTTCTTGACCACTTGAACTTATAATTTACCCTTCAGGGGAAAATCTATATATAGGCTCATACGTTTTTGGCCAAGATAATTTAATTTCAGAAAAATGAAATTTATTTTTCTTTTTAATTCCAACTAATAAATATTAAATAAATTATTTAATTACATTTTTAGAAGAATATATACAGGGCAATTATTGTGTGCCCGCAAGGGCTTATGTTATTTTATGAGGCTTGTAAAGTGCTGGGTGTTCTTTATTGTACTGGTATACTGTAATATGACTTTCATAACAACCAGCTGCACTGAAATAACTAGTTTCCATGAGAATTTGCCTTAAATAATCTTATTCCTTCACATGTTGTTTGCTGTATTGAGGTGCCAGTGTTTTAAACAGACAACTTCCAAAGAAATAAGCAGGGATGAGGTTTTCAAAGCCACTGAATAAAAGAGCCAGTATTTTAAAATGGAAAGTCCTAATAGCTCCACATACCCAGAATGAATATAATTAACTCAATAATAATGCAGTCTTCTGCTTGTCTGCTGACCAGCAGACTATTTAAATCATTCTTTCTCCTACAGAACCAGGTAATGTGGCCAATATTCCATCCACTTTAATGAAGTGATTTTTAAACTCAGAACCTTAACTGCTATGACTGACTAGTGTGAGATAAATACATTGTTAGTAAAGAGAACTTGCCACAGATACAAGTGTATATGGATCAGATTTGACATACACTCAAAATCTAAACAGCATTTGAATAATCTGGAATAAATATTCATTTACTGATGATGGAATAATAGATGGGTATGAACATGCTTCATTCCAATCTGGACAACAACAAAACTCCAAGCATCATTTCTTCTTAAAAGCTTAGCATTTTTAAACTAAACCATCATCTTACCATTATTTGCCCCAATCAAAATATCTTGATTGATTGCAAAATTGGAGGGAAGAGCAGAGGAAGATATCCTAAATCATATCATATAGTCCAGGGGTCCCCAACCGCCGGTCCGCGGACCGGTACCGGGCCGCGGAACAAGCCTTACCGGGCCGCTGGTTGCTGGGCGCCGCCATCTTTTTTTTGCAAAAAGCGCTTCTGGTGAGCTTTTCCGGGTAGAAAGCTCACCGGAAGCGCTGTTCTCACATAAAAAGATGGCGCTATGCTTCGTGAGCTTTTCCGGGTAGAAAGCCATTTCTACCCGAAAAAGCTCACCAGAAGTGTTGGCCGCTTATTTTATGACGAACAGCGCCCGTGACGCCACCGGAAGCGCCTTTTCGCCATAAAAAGATGGCGGCGCCTTTCAGTTGACGCCGGCACCGGGCCGCGCGGCGTCGTAAAAGGTTGGGGATCCCTGATATAGTCCATAACTTTAGCTGGCTTATTTATTTGTTTGTTTGTATCTCACCTTTATTATTTTTTACAAATAATTCAAGATGGCAAACATATCCTTCCTCTTCCTATTTTTCCCACAAAAACTACTCTTTGAGGTTAGTTGGGCTGAGAATGACTGGCCCAAAGTCCACCAGCTGGCATTTATGAATAAGGTGAAACTTGAATTCACACACTCCCACTTTCTAGCCTGGTGCCTTAACCATCAGACCAAACTGACTCTCTTTGTTGTTTCTTGTTAAGACCTTTGCCCTGAGTATCTTTGGACCAGAATTAGCCACATGCCTGTTCCAGGAAGAATTGGTTTAATAAAAAAATATATACACCACTAGATTCACTTCACAGAACCCCTGCCAATCACCTACATTGCATTTAGAAAGAGTATTACTTTTCTGCACAAACTAAAAGTGTGCATCAGTAGTACCCTGGTTCTCCTAAAATTGAATGTCAGAAATTGGATAATTGCTGCAAATTTTATCAGATTCTGTTCCGGAAACAACAAAGAGACAAGTGACATTAAAAATACTGAATTTTAAAAGTTGTAGACAATCATCTCTTCATAAAGGTCATTGTTTTCTGTAACTTTCCTTCCTCTCAAAAAAAAAATATATGCTTTCTCTGTGTTTGACTATAAGAATGAGCCTGTATTTTATCAAAGCATATAATAGATTCATGTGCGTATCCCACTTGCTGTAGGATGAAAATATCTTATTAAGCATTTGTTAAGGACATGAATCTATAATATCCTACCCATGGCTTTGCTGTACTTCAGAAAATGGTTTTCCTGTGTCTTCTTATAGAACCAAACCCATTATATCAAGTTAAGGCTAAGGGCAGAAGTCTGCCTTGCTCCAAATGGCTGTGACTCTTATTGGGGAGCAAAATTGTTTTCTTTTCCCTTTTGGCACTGACAAACACATGGTGTTTATCAAAGGAAAGGATGACAAAAAGTGTCACCTCTCCAAGGCTGCCCACCCATTTTTGAGAAAAGTACTTCAAGGAGCAAAAAAAATAATTAAAATTGTGGTCATTCTTCTTCTTTTTATAGTTAGCTCTTGATCCCTCTTCTCTCTCATTCAGCTACTCTAAGCAAATGAGCCTGCTACTGCTGCTGCTTTAAATATAAGCAAAATACAACCACAAAAATGAAGCAGAGCTGCAAAAAAATGGGGGTCAAAAACAAACCTTTTCTGAAATGACGGATGTTACCAAATGAGCATGGCAGTTGGTAGAGGAGGAGAAGGAGGAGAAAGCACCTTTATACATGTCTACAGCTCATGGATACCACTCAGGTTCTGAGCGAGATAGTGGGGCACTTGAAGAAACCCAGAACTTAAATCTACAACCCATATTCTGCTTACTGTATAAGAATTTCTCCAATGGATGGATATGCATTACCCTGACCAAGAATCAGTTAGTCTGCCTGCCTTTAAATATCTGGATTTTTTGTTTGTTTGTTTTCCCCAGATATGAGTGTGGGAGTAGTTGACCTACTGGCTAAGTTTTCTTTTTTCCTTCCCACCCTTATGGGTAGCTGTGTTCTTATTTTGCATTGTGGTTTTGTTATGTCAACCTTACGAATTTTTACTGCTACTGATCATATACACTGCCCTGAATTATGCAAAGTTAATATATTAAAAATATGTTTGTTCTGATATCTATATCTATATCTCCCATAGAATTACTGACCTTGTGAAAGAATTGCATTCAGGAGCCTACTGTATATACCAAAAATCAATCAAACACAAAAAGGAGCTCAACTGTCCCTTGTAATAGCAACATAGGAAATGTATGTATACAAAGCGGACATTTTGCTTGTAAACTAGGGTTCTTCCTGAATAATATGTACGCTAAGAAGATGCAATGCTGCACATTTATTTTTTAAAAAGGTATTTTATAACATGTGGGGGCATAAGTGTAACACCTGTCTGGAATTCTTTAAAGTTTGCACATTGTTTCCCAGAAGCACAGAGGAGCAGCAAAGGGCAGCGATACAATTCTGAAAAAAAGATGGAGATTTTGTGTGCCCTGGAACTCCTGTGCTGAACTATTTTCCAAACACTCCATGGTCCTAATACATAACAACAAAACAAAAACTACTAGGCTCTAAGAGGTGAACTTAAATCCTCTTAGTTCTACACATGAATTTATTTTGTTTTTCTTAAAATGAAAACAGCAAGATTTATTCTGGACTAAAATGTTTCCCGGCAATAAACAAGAAAGCCAATTATGCTACTTTTACAGTCACCTCAAAAACAAGCCCACGTGTTGCACAGAGACTAATGTTCTCAACTGACTTCAGAAAAATGCATTCATAAATAAAAGAACAGGTGATCTGAATAAAAATGATAAAAGTAATTTCTCACCCACCTTTTCACCAACTTTTTTTCCCCATAGCAATGAGAATACAGAGGTAAGCATTAATGAGAATAAAAGAATTCCTCAGCCTGCTGAAAAATTTACGTGCTAACAGTCTGTAGTTTTTCACAAGTATAGAAACATGCAGAATGTACTTGAAAATGTCTCTAGGAGGTCAGACAATTATATTTTACAATAAAAGAAACGTAGGTTTTAAAAATTGAAATTGAATATTATTCAATTTTGATTTTTTTCCTTTTAAATTTATATTAATTTACAGTGCTCTTTGCATGGTATAAAGATGAAATATTTATTTTCTATGTGTTCTTTTATTTTACATGGAAAATCCTTTGAGAGCCAACTGTTCTTTCCAAAACGATGTGCAGTAGATGAGGCAAGATAAATGCAAAGCATATGGCATTATTTTTGTATTCATATTAAGAAGTATGAACAAATTATTAGGTTGGTAGGTTTGCTTCCATGAACCAACAGAAGACGTTAAATCTAAAATATGGTGCGTGTGTATTCGCAGTTTTATTAGACGTTCATCTAATGGTGGGCATATATGCATTTCAGAACTTTGCTATTACCATTGATAATTTCTATCATTTATATATTTGTTACAGTTTTGCACCAAGGTATCTAAACTTGAAATAAGGAGGAATCTCTTGACTGTAAGAGCTGTTAAACAATGGAAGAGGCTGCCTCCTGAAGTTGTGGATGCTTCCTCCCTAGAAGTTTTCAATAAAAATATGGATAACCATTTATCCAGGATGGTATGAGAATATGGATAACCATTTATCCAGGATGGTATTCTGATACTGCAGGGGTGGGGTTAGAAGACTTCCAAGTTCTTCTAACTCTATGATTTAGTTATCAATCAATCAGTCAAACAAACAACAAATATATACAGTTGCCCATTTACCAGAAGCAACTCTGGGCAGCAAAATAAGAAAAAGATAATAATTACACTATAATAATACAATACATTAAATCCTTGACAACATTTACACTCATAGATCAATCATAATGTGACAATTCCATCCACATCCTGGAGGGGAGGAGGGGAGCCAGATCTTCATTACTTTTCTTGAAGATCAAAGGGGCCAACTCTATCTTTGGAGAAGAGGCTATTCCACAACGTAAGCACCTAACAGAAATGTCTTCCACACTCTGCTAGATGGCACTGTTTCACAGAGGGGACCTGAAGCAGAACTTTTGTACCAGATCTTGAATGGGCAGAAATAATAAATGAGAGGCAGTCCTACAAGTAACCTGGCCCATCCCATATAGGGCTCTAAAGGTGACAATCTCCAACTTGAATTGCATCCAGGAGTCTATTGGGATCAATGTGGATCATGTAATACTGGTGTAACATGATTATATTGTGGTCCTCCCACTACTGCCTCCACCATTCATTCTGGACCATTTGCAGCTTCTAAATACTGTATCTTCAAGGGCAAGCCCATGTAGAGTGCTTTGTGTAGTCTAATTGTGAAGTAACTAAGGCATAGCATGACTGAATGCCTCCCAGTCTAAGAAAGGGCACAACTTGAGTACAAGATTGAGCATTTGTTTCTCTTGACCATGGCTGCCATCTGTTCTTTGACCAGGAGCCATGACTCTAAGGGAAACCCCAGATTGTGCACCACCTCTGATTGGGAGAGTGCATCTTGCCTCTGTTGTAAGTTCCAAGCCCTTGGCAATCATTTGACCTCTCTCCCAGATAGAAGTAACAAAACCTAACCTATTAGATACAGTATACAGTACTTTGCAGTGCTTTCATCAGAAGATGTTTGATTGTTTGTGTGGAGAACACTATTTTAACAAGGGATAGGCTGTCTCACTCTTGGATTGGAATAAGATTATGGTAGTGTCATGAGGGCAAAGTACAAAAACATTGTGAGGACATAATTGTGGCATGGATTATTGCAAGTCAGGGACACATCTCTAATCTGTCCTTTCCAGGTCATTCTGCAATTACTAAAAGATCACAGCAAATAGTGGAATATTCATTTTAATTTTAGATATATTTGGCAGTCATGCCGACAACTCATTTTTTAAAGCATGCTAAATTGCTAAGTCTTTTTTTAAAAAAAATAACAGGGGGGGGGGGAAGTGTCCAGTATAGAAATATATTTCAATCGACCAATGAACCAAGCTAAACAGAAACTGTTTTGAAACTTGAAGAGAAAGACTTGCAACATGCCTGAAGCATTTTTTTTCTGTCTACTGCCCCTACTGTGCTACCCCTCCTCAGCCCCACCAAGACACCAGGCTCATTTAACCAGTCATATCAATTTATTGTGTAGAGGCGTCACTTCAAAATTGAACCACAGATGGTAATATAATGCCACATTATTATGTGACAGACTCTTTTTTTTTTCCAGATGAATGGGAACAGTCTTTTTCTAGGAAATCAAAACGTTGAATACCTACAGTCTTTCTTTAGGCTAAATAAAGATAAACAGTCTTTCATACCCTCTGGGAAGCTGTTCCTCATTTTCTTTCTGAAAGTCTTGTCCTGCCTGCTTTATCTAACTGTCTGAACTGTTTTTTACCCCTTTAAAAGTCCCTCAGTACAAGAAATGAAGTGTTACAAATAACAGCTTTGTAATTTCAATATGAGATACATTTTTTATTTTAAGAGGTTTATTATAAAGGTCACTGCTGACTGAATAACGTGGAAATAAGATATTTAATAGAAGTGCAAAGAACTGCAACAGCTGTCTAAAATAGAAGACCAACAGAGGCAGCTAAGATCTTTTGAAGGACAGGCATGAAAGTTGCAGTTTTTAATGTAACACTCCTTGTAATAGCAGTTGGCTTGATATTTTCCCTTGTTATCAGACTTCAGAGACTCACTGGTGGTAGCTTTACTGGCTGTTTGCATTTAAAGGAAAAAATTTAAAAGCTGATAAATCTCAAAGAAAATGCAGGCATAGCTGTCTTGTGAGAATGAAAGATTAAAAAAAAAAGAATTCCTGCTATATGGGGGCTGCCACTGACAGAGTTGTGAGAGATGAGTTGTATTGGAAAATAAGATAATGAATGTTTCCATTTTTGTCTTGACAGTTAACCATGGATAAGCAGAAAATGCTCGCAATAGAATTAGCCAAACACTGCCTTTGACAAGAGACTTACACAAAGGCGCTTGTTATTTTGTGTCCTCCAAGAGTATTAGGAACACAGCTGCTATGATTTCTGGGAATTCTCAAAGTTGTAATCCAATCTAGAGGGCAAAGTTACTTTAGGACAATGATTTGGAAGGCAGGGCTGGATATAAATATATAGATACACCGCGGCGGTGTAGCTGTGGTTGTCAGTCCCAGCTGGCAAAGCTCCGTGCAGAAGTTAAGCGCCTCACAGAGCGACTGATGATAATCGTCGTAGCGACCGAGAGGCAGCACCTACACATCTTGTCCGCCCTACGCCCCTCAGACCGGATGTCACGAGGAGGAGAAGGATACCTTCTGGGAACTGCTCGACATCCAACTCAGGCAGATCCCATATGAAGACGACATCATCATCTCTGGTGACCTGAATGGTCATGTAGGGCGGGACAAAAACAGACACCAGTGCCACGGTGGGCACGGCACAGGCGATATGAATGAGAATGGCCAGAGGATCCTGGACTTTGCCGACTCCCATGATATGACCATCACGAACACCTGCTTCATTAGGCGAGAACCCCAACTCCTCACCTACCATAGCAGAAATGGGAACCACCACACACAGATCGACTACATCATCGATGCGACGAAGAGCCGCTAAAACGTGCTCAGCGCCAAGGTGTACCCGTGCGAATCGAGCAGTCAGCACAGGCCGCTGATGGCGAAGATCAGGATCAGCAAGCCCAAGACCAAGAT
The DNA here is from genome assembly GCF_049901735.1 of Notechis scutatus. Lineage (NCBI taxonomy): Eukaryota > Metazoa > Chordata > Lepidosauria > Squamata > Elapidae > Notechis > Notechis scutatus. Next base: position 155,460,855 of record NC_142011.1, on the reverse strand, counting down.
TGACAAAAAGAATGCAGACCAGCCACGAATCAAGTGGTGGAACCAGAAGAAGATGGCGGGACCCCTCATCAAACCGGAGCAGTTCCTGCAGATGGTCGACGGGCCACAGGAAGCGTGGTCCATGCTGAAGAGCACTGTTCACACTGCCGGCTGCCAACAGCTTGGTTGTACCAAGCCAGGACGGAGACGCATCGAACGAGATACATGGCTCTGGACACCGGGAAGTACAAGATGCCGTGCACCTGAAGAAACGGCTCTACAAGGCCTTTCTTCAGGACAAGACCAGCGAGAAGCTCTGCGAGTACAAAGCGGCCAAAAAGGCAGCCAAGAAAGCAGTAGCGACAGCCAGAAGCTCCCACTACGACGACATCACGAAGCTGAACACGCGAGAAGGCGAGAATGAGATCTACCGCCTAGCCAAAAGCAGACACAGGAAGACCCTGGACATTGACCAGTTTCATGGGATCAATGACGAAAGGGGAAATTTGATCGTCAACCCCAGAGACGCTGCCGAGAGGTGGCAGCAATACTTCGAGAAGATCTCCACCGAGGAGTTCCACACCCACGAACCCCGAGGTGACCCGTCGAAGGCCCAGTCTCAGGCATTCACGCCAGCGAGGTCACCGCGCCATCAAGGCCATGAAAACGGTAAGGCAACAGGACCAGACGACATCCCTGCCGACTTCTGGAAAAAGGCACTACGGGCTCGGCATTGTGGCTTTGCGAGCTGTTCAACAACATCGTCTCCACGGGAATAGTGCCACACGACTGGTACCACAGCACCACTGTTCCGATCTGGAAGGGAAAGGGCAGCCCAGCGGACTGCTCCAACTACAGACCGGTCAGGTTACTGTCACACACTATGAAGATCTTGACGCGATCCTCGATAAGCGCATTCGGGACATCGCCGACATCAGCGTCAACCAGGCGGATTCATCAAGAACTGCGGCACCACCGATGCCATCTTCGGTGTGCGGATGCTGATGGAGGCTCACAGAGAGAAGAAAATCCCGCTCCACACCGCCTTCTTGGACTTGGAAAGGCCTTCGACCGAGTCCCCACGATCTCATCTGGTACGCACTGCGAGATCACGGCGTGCCCGAGCTACTCGTACAATGGGTCCAACTCCTATACAGATGTCACAAAAGCCGTGTAAAGCGGCAGCTGGGATATCAGAGGAGTTCAATATCACCGTCGGCGTACACCAGGGCTCTGCTCTCTCACCACTGCTGTTCATTCTGGTGATGGACACAATTACACCACGACCTGCACACGCCCGCCCCATGGACGCTGCTCTATGCCGATGATGTGTTCCTGGCCAACCTGCGCAGGCTGAACTTGAGCACCTAGTCCAACAGTGGCACGACCGCCTCGAGCAGTTCGGGCTCTGGTTGAACCTAAAGAAGTCCGAATACCTGACCACTGACAACGAAACGACAGGCTCCATCCACGTGAACGGGCAGGAGCTACCGCGCCCTCCACCTTCAAGTACCTGGGAACTACTCTTGGGAAGAAGGCCTACTACAAACTGAGGTGGCAGCCAGGATCAACGCAGCATGGGGCAAATGGAAGTCCGTCACGGGCGTCCTCTGTGACAAGAAGATGCCGATGCGCCTGAAGGCGAAAATCTATAACTCTGTGGTGCGCCCGTGGCCATATACGGCGCAGAGTGCTGGCCGGCGACCAAAGAAGTCGAAAGCAGACTCCAGACAATGGAGATGCGAATGCTCGATGGTCGGTAGGCCTCACCCTACTCGATCGCGTCAGGAATGAAGAAGTGCGTAGAGCGGTTCACGCCATTGCCCATCCCCACGGTCATGAGGCAGTCCGGCTACGATGGTTCGGCCATGTGAGTCGCGCCAAGGAAGAATCCATCATCAAATCTGCAATGAAGGTGATTGTCGGAGGAGCGAGACCGCGTGGTAGACCTAAGCAACGCTGGATGGACACGATCAAGGCCGATCTAGAGATCGCGAAGGCAGACCCGACATACGTGGCAGACAGAGAGGCGTGGAAGCAGTACTCAAGGACATTAGCGGACCTCGCCAGAGCGCGAGACAAACGCTGAAGAAAAAGAAGAAGAAGAAGAAGAAGGCTGGATATAAATATAATAGATGCAAATGGAGATATTCTTCACATATACAGTATATATGTTTATTTTGTGTGTTAAGTTCAGTTTTTGACTCTTGGCAATTGCTTGGACTAGTCTTTGAAGTTTTCCCTGGCAATGTTTTGGGAAGTGGTTTGTTATTGCCTGCTTTCCTAGGACTAAGAGAGAGAATGACTGACATAGGGTCACTTAGATGTTTTTGTGCCTAAGGCAGAACTAAAACTCAAGTCTTTCCATTTCTAGCTTAATTCCTTAACTACTGCACTAAACTGACCATCCTAAAATTGTAATATTCTTCATGGACCAGTTAGCATGGACAAAATCATTTTTAAATGATGCACGTCACCTGCAAATAAAATAACTTTTTATAGAATGAAAGTGAGGACTAACCTTTCATATTGCATTTGCTGAAGTTGTGAATGTAAGAATTGGGAAGATGGTACATGTGATTTGACAGCTGGCTCTCGAAGATATGCTATCACATTGTTAAGTTTCATATGGCCTGTATGCAGGTAAGTTCTTCTGAAAAGTCAATATAGTGCTTAGAATTAAATTTTCTTAGCAAAATGCACTCATTTATCTCATCCTTCATTAAAATAAAGATATGAGTTCAAGAGATCACCTGTGAGCCTTCTAATTCAAGAACTGCCTCAAAATGGATAAATACCATCTGTTCTATTTTTCCAATTTGCTGAAATTAGTGGATGCCTTAAAGCAGGGGTGTCCAACCTTGGCAATTTTAAGACTTGTGGAATTCAACTCCCAGAATTCCTCAGCCAGCAAAGCTGGCTGAGGAATTCTGGGAGTTGAAGTCCACAAGTCTTAAAGTTGCCAAGGTTGGACACCCCTGCCTAAAGCAAGGGAAAAAAGCCTATGGGTATTTTGAGGTTGTTGAATTACTATTTCATCTCCAATGAGTGGCCAGACTAGTTGGCACTACTGGGAGTTATATTTGAAGCAATTATCTGGAGACCTGCAGATCTCCACTTTTGTTTTTTCACATGTTAAAAAAGAACACTTCTATCTCTGCTGTGCTATTCGGATTCTTCCTCAAAGAATGTAAGAAACAAAGGCTATTTAAGTCTCTATATACAACTGAAACATACAATTATAGTGTATTATAAAAACAATGATATTTGGTAAACTATCCATCTATCTTGCCATTCTGAATGCACTTGCAGCTACTGTATGAGATCTAACTGATGATTAATCTTAGGTATTTACTGTTCACTTGAACTGACAACAGTGGATGACAACTTTCAATAAAACAGTCATTGTGATGCTCTGAGACCTTCAATGGTGCATAAAATAGATCCCAAACTGCACATTTCATGTAGTTTCTATTACACACTACACAAAAATGTCCTTGACATTCAAGACTTTGCCATACATATTTTAGCATGTGTCACTCCAGGGTGTATTTGAAAATACCTTCCACTTGCCTTTAATAATAATGACTTGTCATATAGTATCCAGATCTCAGTTAATCTAACATAATACAGACTTGATGGTTTTTATTAAGTGTCAAATGAAGCCCAATTGCTGCCAGAAACATTTTCTTCTTCTGTCATACATTTGTTCCTAGCTTGCTTCGTTCCTGACCACTAACGGAAAAGGTTAACAAACTACAGTATTAGATGCCATCAATATTCAATATGCATGGCATGAGAATAATTTTGCACACTTTTTGATTCTGAAGACGTAGGGCCATTAATGTAGCCCTTCTCCATCCCTGTAAAAGGGCAGCATCCTGGACTCATCCTCCTAATTTGAAAGATAAAAGGTCTGTGCAGCTCTCTTGCTATATTAGTCCATTCTCACCTTCATTGAAATTCAGAGTGCTACTCCTGAATTTTGCAGAGCTTATTTTTCTTCTCTTTCTCCCTCCTCTCCCATTTTTGTTATTTAGGAGTTATGATTAATCCAATTTTCTTTTATATACATCTTTATTGAGTGTCAAATGAATGTAAAATGGATATAAGGCAATAAAGTCTCCAGCTGGCATTTGAGGCCATTTGATCATTAGTATCAAAAGGCTGGGTGATCATCTGTTCCTTTTTATTTCAAGGGTATTATGAACTTCAGAGCATGTACCCTCAACCCTCAAATGGCTCCAACTCAAGAAATACATATATTCAGCAGGAATGATTTGATTACTTTTTGTAAAAGAAGGCATTAAGTTTTATTTCTCAAATATTTCATGATTTTATGAAAGAGCCAGTGTTTTTTCTTTCCAGCCCTTTCTCAGTATGCTTCCATGGTTCTTGACCAATTCTTTTTTCTGTCTTTTATTGTTGCAAGGTTGCAAGTGGTAATGCTGGAGTACTTTCCTGGTAGCTCCCGCTTCCAGAAAACAGTTCAATGGAGGAGTTCCCTTCCTATGCATTTAACTGAGGTGGGAAAAATCCTAGACACATATTAGACTAGGGCTGTCAAACTTGCAGCCTGTGGGCCGGATGCATCACTCGCTGGCCATGCCCATGCCCAGTTTAGCAAAGGGGGAAAAAGTCCCAATATGTCATGTGACAATGCTGTGACAATGTGAGTTTGACAGCCTTGTATTAGACATATGATTACCCAGTGAAAGGAAAGTTCCATAACCCATACTTAGGAAGACTTTAACTTATCTTTTTTGCTTGGGTGATGTTATAAAGGGAGGGAGAGAGAAAGGAATCAAAGCCATTTCTTTTCAGCACAAGATTAAATACTTGATCACCCCTCAGAAACATTTTTCACACACATAGAACATGTTTTTTGTTGTTTTTTTAAGGAGAGGAAAGGAGGCAATCAGTTTAAGTGTCAAATCAATTTGATATATGAAATGTGTATTGTATTATGTATCTCCTTTTGTAGTATTTTTAGATTGAATGCAACTTCAAAAACACAAATACAAAGTAAAGAAACAGAACATATACAACACAGAAAAATATGTTATCAATCATAGGAATGTAAGAAGCTGTCTTACACTAAAGTACAAATGATTCCACAAATGAATATGTTCAATATTGTTACATTTACACTGAGTCATATTATTGAATTCTCTAGGCTATAATCGAAGGGATTTCCACAGTAACCCTTTCCTCATTCCCAGTCCTTTCAAAAGCAGTTGGAAGATGCTCTACCATCATCTTTACCACATCAGTTTTGCAATCTGAGAAAAAGAAAGAATCACTGTCATGACTGAATTATGATAGAATCTGGAAACACCGACACATTAAAAAAAAGGGAAATAACATAAATTGCTTACACTGTCATATTCTTAATTCATATCATTGGCAGATGTCAGTGCTAAATGGAAATAATTAAATAAACCATAAGGCTCTTATGGAAGAACCTGCAAATTGTCAAATTCCCCCTTTCCTTGAAATAACTCCTAGTATAGCAAAAATCCAGAAGTAAAGAAACTGGTTGAATCAAAATTTGTTGCATATGGGAAAACAGTGCATTAACACTTCTGGTATCAGTTTCCTGGCCTTGCCTATCTAGGAGAGCTGATGTAACCATTGAAGGCCTGCTAGCATTTTCCTTCATACCCTCTTATACCAAACAGAATCAAAGTGAAAAAAAAAAAACTATTTCTGTCTCATTTTCCTGACATGAGTTGCTTTTTTAAGATAAACTCTGTGTTCCTCTACATATACACGGACAATAGGGAAGATAGGAATAAAACTAGCATGCGTTTTTCTCTACATCAAATGGTCACTATGTGATTTTGTGTTCTCAACGAGGAACATTGCCATATCAGACTTTTTTTCATTTGTGGAGCCATTTTTTTTCTTTCCTGAAAAAAAATGGAAATGTTTCAACATAAGAAGGGAACACTGTTTTTCAAATATTTCCCTTTGTGCAATGCTTCGGAGTTCTTCAAAACTGCATCTTGATCTCACAAGCAGCAACTTCTGTGTAACATTGCCAGAGTATATTCATGAACTGGAATAGAGCTTGGTAACAAGGTCTGCAATGAATAGGCATAGCAACTAATTCAGCCAATGAGGACTGTTTTGGAAACTGAAACTAGAATTAGGCTAGGCTGGAAACTGAAACTAAAAGTAGCCTAGGCATGGCTTTATGTTAAGCTCTGCAGCTATGTTGACCTCTGAGTCTGTCTATTGAAGATGAAACTAACTTGCTTGCTTGCTGAAGACTGGAGCTCTGTTCTGAGCTTGCAACATGTTTCTGTTTGAGTTTGCTCCATGTTGGAGAAATCTACAACTGGCTTGTAAAATCTACTTAGGTTTATAAAGATGTTAAATGAAGCATCAGCCATCTGTGTTTATTTTTCTGGTGCTGAATTATCGCTGCAAAACTCTCAATAAACATGTTGATAAAAATATGGTTTGGTTGATCTCATAACAAAATGTACAAACAAGTCCTGGTACAATCATTTTTAAACTTCTGAAGATGCAGACAATTTTTGTGAGATTAAATAATAACAATTAAATAATAATAAAGAAGGGTCATGATCTATCAGAAGTATAATCCAAAGAAGTTAAGTGCTGAATGGATTTATATTGTTATATACATGCATGCATACACACATATATAATCACACACATATATACACACTAATATATTAAAATGTGGTCTTAAAGGTAGACTTTAAGGAACCATAATTACATCCCCTTTGAATTTCTTTTGAACTATGCAGGCGATTTTGATGGTTTTTTTTTTTTAATTTTGAAGTTCATTTAGAAGTCAAAATCTTCAAAGCCTCTTCTTTTCTGGCACCCCATAAAGAGGAATAAATAATTTAGAAGTCCAATGTACTTGTAACCTACTTCAAAATTCACAGTCTTTTCAAATCTGGATCGGGAGATTAGACACAGGTGTTTATATGAATTTGTGATACCCTTGCTGTCTCGTCAGAGAGGAGATAAATGCTATTACACTGAAGAAGAACCTTCATCTAGTTCTTGAATAGATTACTTTATCCTATAGCAGTGGTATGCAAGGGATTTTTGCTCATAAGCATATAATTCTTTTTTATATTGATTTGTGTTTATTACTGTTGCAATAAAATACTATGTCTGGTTAAAGTAACTGAAAGAGTATCACTAACCACAAAACTTTCAGCTGGGATGATATTCATAGATGTGAATTAATCATGAAAATTAAGAGATACCCACCTTGCATGGCCATTCAATCAACTAATTATCCATAAAAAACTTATTGCTGCTTGAATTAATGCTTGCCAAAAAGTACTTCTGCCAGATTTTATGATACACCCTGGCCAAAAACCAAGCTTCGCATACTGCACAGAGAGGAAATCATCTTGTAATAATATTCAGAAGTGGTATGATAATTTATTTGATAGAGAGTGAGGGTGGATGCTAATGTTTCACATCCCACTGTGTAGTTAATTGGTTTTCACTAATACAAGGGATTCAAATGTATTCTTGGTTTTAATATATGTTCCTGTATTTTGTGTTTAATGAAACAGGAATGAATTTTTGTATGAAAACGCATAAACACATGAAGCCAACTTATCGGGGTATCTACAGGAGATGATCAAGATAGCAGCTGTGACAATGTAGTCAAAGCCACACCATTTTTTTTTACTTATGACATAGTCAGAAAAGGAATGAGACTTCAGTTATATGCTTGTGCATATCCTGACATGTTTGACCTCCATAAGTGCTTTGTTGTTGTATGTGCTATAACTCCATTTAATACAGTGTTTCCTAACCTGAGTAACTCCCATATGTATGAACTTCATGTCCTAAAATTTTCATCAATGACCAAATGGAATTCCAGGTTGTGGGCTTCTGGGATTTAAAGTCAACACATCTATGAATTGGCAAGTCTGAGAAACCCTGATTTAATAGATATTGAGCATTGACCAATATATATATATATATATCTAAAAACACTAAAAAACAATATACTTTATTCTTGCAGAACTATGGTTGTTATTATTTAGAAGCCTTAGGCAGTAAGCTTTATTTTTCTCCACTAAAGACTGAGCTATAGGATGTCAAATGTCAGTTGAAAATTCTTTTCAAAGTGGAGTGCAGTTCTCTATGGTGACAGAAGAAATGTGTAGGTATGTAGCTATTTAAAAAAAAAAATGAATAGAACATGCAAGAATTAGTGGCATTTCTGCACACCTTTAATTAGGAATCTAAGTGTATATTGTTTACCATATGCACACCTTTAATTAGGCATCTCTAAGTGTATATAGTTTACAGTAGTAATAACACTCTCCTGTGTGATTTTTGAAGTGCTCCTAACTCTTTCCTGTTTACATATGGAGTGGCTTATTCTCCATCTCATAATCAGCTGCCAAATAGTAGTAATGAAGGAAGACAAAATACTTTATGGTTTGTTATGGCTTGTGGCTTAATTAAAAATGAGCTGGTTTATTAAACTGGAGAGATTCCATTTCCTTCCCCTCCTCTTAAAAACTGTGAATGAAATTCTGAGTTATGTAAATTCTGTACTTTTTTTTTCTTATCTTGAATACATATTTGGAGGTATATTACTCCAGCACTTGTATCTATTATCTTTAGTGTGGCAGAGTGGGGAAGCATTGGGTGAAGATTCAGGAGGTCTAAGTTCAACTGTGAAAGATATAAGACACCTTTGCCAACATGCTTTTTCTTTCTGATCAAATTTACAGGAAAATAAGTTGATAAAATGGTCTTGAAGTATTCTCAAATATGCAATCTTGACCTTCTTAGGGAAACCATATAAATAAAACATGAACTTTTAAAATAAGACTTTTATGCTGTTAGTCAGTTTCAACTGAAGCTGGGACATCTTATAAGAATGAAACTACCTTTGCAGTTTCCCAAATATTTTCTTTCTCTTCTAAAGACGACTTTCTTTTCTATCATATTTTTGAGATTTCATGGAACTTGGAAGAACCAGGGATGCTGATAAGTTACAGGGAAATATGCATATATACATCAAGTTATTCCTTAAAGAAATTAAAACATGAGATAAGTGGAATTAAGGAAACATAGATACATTTATACTGCATCTCAGTTGGAGATTTCTCAGTTGAGAAATAAGTAATAAGAAATAAGTAAAGGAGATAATATCTTAATATAAACAGACAAGAAGCTGCCAGGCAAAATATAGAGTTTGGATGAGGGTTTATAACTGGAGGAGGTTAAGAAAAAGAAATTATATCCTCAGAGATACTAAGGTAAACAGAGATTAAGAGAAGCATTAAGACATTTCTTCATAGATAGCTTAGAATCAGTGAAGGAAATCAGAATTATGACTTTCCAGCAAAGTCAGAACTCTGTCTAACGAATAGAGAAACAAACTAAACCCCAAAAGAATTAGAAAAGATTTTAAAAGCTATGGGTGCTCTTTTCCATACACCTATAAAGTAAGTGGTAGAAGAAATTTTAGAAGTTTTGCCCAGAGATATCATTAAGAAAATAAGAAATAGTAAAGGAAAGGTTTAGCCTAGAAAGGGGCAATATAAAGAGAGAAAGGAAATAAAAAATAAACTCTTAAGATAAAGAAGAAAGACTACTCATGAGTTAGCAATAGACTGCACTTTGCCCATCCAGGACTCCACATCCTGAATACAGCAAGGGCAGAAACATACCGTGTTTCTCATAAAATAAGGCTGTCTTTTTTTTTTTTGAGCCCCGAAAAAACGGCTAAAACGTCTTTTCTGGGGTGACTTAATTTCCTCCCCCACACACACCCCAACCTAGAGTGCCCCATGCGCAGTCACCTCTCCGTGAAGTCACTTCTATCGGCTGATGGAAGCTCCCCGAAGGCAGAGTCACCAGCCACTTCTATCAGCCGGTAGAAGTGGCTTCATGGAGAGTTGAGTGCGCATGGGCTGCTCTAGGTGGGGGTGCGCATGGGGGAGGAAATCTATTGGCCAGTAGAAGCGGCCTCAGGGCGAGCGCCCACATGCACTCCCCTCACCACGAAGCCATTTCTATCGCCCAATGGAAACTCCCCAAAGGCAGACTTACCAGCTGCTTCTATCGGTCGGTAGAAACAGGTTCGTGGCAAAGGGAGTGTGCATGGGGCACTCGCCCTGAGGTCGCTTCTACTGGCCGATAGAAGCGGCTGGTGACTCTGCCTTTAGGGAGCTTCCATCAGCCGATAGAAATGGCTTCATGGCGAGGGGAGTGTGCATGGGGTGCTCCTGTCAGGAGTGCTCCGCGGGCAGTCACACCTCGCCCTGAAGTGGCTGGTGACTCTGCCTTTGGGAGCTTCCATCGGCCAATAGAAATGGCTTCATGGTGAGGGGAGTGTGCGTGGGGCGCTCCTGTCAGGAGCGCTCCGCGGGCAGCCATGCCTTGCCCCAAAGCGGCTGATGACTGCCTTTGGGGAGCTTCCATCAGCTGATAGAAATGGCTTCATGGCGAGGGGAGTGCGCGTGGGCACTCATCTCGAGGCCCCTTCTACTGGCCGATAGAAGCGGCTGGTGACTCTGCCTTCGGGGAGCTTCTATCAGCCGATGTTCTATCGGTAGTAGATTGGGGTATTCTATGTGCAGAGCGCTCCTAAAGTTTTCTCCCCCCTTCCCCCCATTTCTCTTCACCTCATGTAGTTTTAACGAACGATGTGAGAAATGGCGGGGAAACGTATGGATTAAATAGGCCTAAATTTTGGGGGAGGGGCTTAATTTCACCTCATGCCTAGAAATCATGCTGGGCCTTCGAATTGGTGGAGGCTGTATTGTTGGAGAAACACGGTAGCATGGGAGAGGTGAAAGTTGAAGCAATACAGGTAGTATTAGTTTAATGATGATAATTGTGCCTGGAATTCCTGTCACTAAGTGATGTCATAAAGTGTAATGTCATGTGACCACATTGCTTAGTAACAGCAATCCAAACAATTCCTGTTACATTATTAAATAAGAATCATCCATTGTTAAGCAAGGATCTCAACTTGCGACTTCCTACTGGTTTCCCATAAACAAAGTCAATGGCAAAATGTTGCAAATCCCAAACAGCTTTTGAAAGCAGGTGGATGTGTACTTTGGAGTAACATGAGGTGGGAGGGGGTTGCTGCAGTGAGTGTGTGGGGTGGTGGTGGGAAGGGAGGTACTGGCATATTCAGGAATTGTTTGACAAAAGAAAGGAAAGTCACATAAATACATTCCTTCTGACCTTCTCATAACTAACTATGTAACAGTTTACTACTCTCCATTCATTCTACAAAACGTTCTCTTTCTCCTTCAAAAAAAATCTCCCAAAACTGTTGAAATATTTTTCTTCTGTGAGTCATAAATTTTAATGTCAATAGCAAAAATTTAATTGCATGTTATGGGGCAGAGAAGAATACTCTCAAGATAGCCTCTAGAGCAAACCTATTTTATGCTCATAGAAAAAAAAATCAACTGGCTTGAAGACCTATAAGGATGGAAATTTTTTAAATGTACATGTATATTCACCTCCCCACTCCTACACACAATATATGTAAATTGTGAAGTCAATACATCCTTACATTTCTGCAAACTTTCTTTCTCTTAATCTTTTAAACGATAAACCACTCATTTCATTAGAAAAAAAATCACAGTGTAGAAGTAGACAAGAAGGCAGAACCTGTTATTAAACCAATTAAATGATTACAAAAATAATAAGCATATTATTATGCCTTTAATATTATTCAACATAGCACTAACTTCCAATTATCTTCAACAATTTTATTAAAAGTCCACTGCCAATTTCTAAACTTAAAGAATAACTACAGCAAGTTCTAACATGTTTAGAAGTTCTTTCTGCAGGTTACCACCCAGCCTACTACTGGTATAAGCTTTCCATTCCATCTTTACTATCTTGGTTTTCCTTGAGTTTCCAAATATTCAGCTAGCATCCCTTGACTGCTCACATAATGAGACTTAATTGGGATCTTGGAGGTGGGTGAATGAAGGGGTCTTCATTGATATTTTTCTTTCTTTGAAATGGAGTGGAATTTGGGGGTGGAGTTGTGAAAAGTATTTCCACAAAGTGCAATCTTCCCATTCTGGTTTAACCATATTACTGGCTCTTCATATTGAAACCAATGCCAACATTTAACTCTGATTCAGTATCAAAGCTACACCACATCCATCTTTAGATTTCCTGGCATGCTTTATTTTTGTTTTTAGATTAAAATGAACTATAATTGATTCTGAATGTGGTGGTAGTGTTGGAGGAAAAATCCTGATCTACCTGTATCCATACTTGAAATATGAGAGGAACAGGAAACTTTTCTTGACAGAGGGCTTGAATGATCTCCTATTCACTGGATACATTTACTGGATACATTCCTAAATTGGATTGGGACAGCATGAAAGCAAATTGACATGGCATTCATTGAAGGACCCTGGATAAGTCACTTGGCTTTTTTAGCCTTAACCTCACAGAGATATGGATGGACATAAATAAGATAATTAATCCTTTGGTGCACATTACCCTGAGCTCCTCTGAAGAGAAACAATATATAGTGAGAAATTATTTTTGCTCACAGATCTTCAGAGGAGGTGATTTGGGTGGAAACCATGAAGGATGAAAATATAAGAATAAATGGACTAGAAAACAGGAAGAACCATTCCCCTTTTATTGTTTAAAATTCAGAGCAAATTTCAGGATCAATTTAAATTCTTCTCCACATCAGCATCCAAATAAAACTTTGATCCATGCTGTTGAAATTGCAACATGCCGGATTTACTTTCATTGTTTCTTCTCGAAAATGAACCTATCCTTATTTTTATCCAGTTATGAGCTGTTTGTTCCACTATTTGTATTCCTCTAATTGTCCCTTGCTAAAAGTCTGTCACTGGATGATGCCTAAGTACGTTATCAAACATTTTGGTAATGACTCATGCAGAGCAAAGATATCTTTCTTTATTTGCCTAATAAGTATCACACTTTTCAATTTTCTTAGATCATTACCTCTGGCATGTGTCATAATACTTCTGGGGCCTTGGAAATTAGCTAGCAATTCTGAAATAAAAACCTGTGGTTGCTGCCAAATTACTCCTTTCAGCCCCAGTCATGTGGTAGACTGTTACATATTGAGGCATAAGAACATTTAGTACCAAAATAAATATATATATTACATTCTGATTGGATTGGATTTCATTTTTTGAGTGGACTGGATTAAGAACTAACATCATTGTGTTTTTTTTCTCCCTCCCCAAGAAGAAATTGTTGCAAAGAATGAAAAGCATAGGCTATGGTTCTTGCAGAATACAAAGTGATCTGCAGCATAGAGTGCAAATGGAATTATACACAAAGGATGTTTGAAAGTACTGGTTTCAAATAATGAAAAAAAAAATATTGGCTTCCACTTTTATAGAGTTAGACAAGCTTGGCTCCTGATCATAATTGTGGATCTGCGTCTTGGTTATTTAGCTTCTTCCCATGGCAAGATGTAAGAATTCAAATTTGGCATAAGAACATTAGTGTTTTACATATCCTAAGAATCCGACAAAGTACCTCATGAGATACTTACAGCATGGGTTAGATTGTGTGACAATTACACGGCTATATACAGTGTCTGGTTCAAACTTCATATTCAAGGAGTATTCCAGGACAGTTCTTCATCTAATAGGAAAGTGGCTTTGATTAAGATGCCACAAGGATTTTAAGATCATGTCTTCTATTTTTTGGAATTTTTATTTACCTATATGAGGGAGTTTGCTTATTTTGGACAGTCATTTGGGGGCATTGACTAGAGAAAACAATTATGTATGGAAGAATTAGAAACCAGACTGCCTAAGATTATGACAGCTGGATACCAGTCAGAGCATAGAACAATTTAAAGAAATAGTGCAAGATCAGAAGACGTGGAAAGATCTGGCTCATAGAATTGGACACGACTCAATGGATAACATCATCATCATCATTATTATCATGAGGGAGTTACTGAAAGAGCTGGCAGATGTGATCTTAGAACCACTGAACAAAATCTTTCAGAGTTCATGGAGCACATGAGAACTGCCAGGGGATTGGAAAAGAGCTGATGTGATTCCAATGTTCAAGAAGAGGAAAAATTGGATATAGGAAACTACAGAACAATCAGCTTGACCTCAACATCTGGAAAAATCCTAGAAAAGATAACCAGACAGAAGATTTGTGAACTGCTAGAAATGAACAATCACCGAAAGCAACAAAATTATTGCCTGGCATGAACATTAAAAACAGATCATACCAGACTAAACTTATTGCCTTCTTTGATAAATTGACTAAATTAGTGAATCAAGGAAATGCTGTGGATATAGTTTATTTGGATTTCAATAGCACAAAGTAGATGAAGTAGGCTACTGCCTATTTGTTGGTAAGATAGAACAATGTGACTTAGACAGTACTACCACTAGATAGATTCACAGTTCGCTGACCAACTGCACTCAGCATGTAGTCCTTAATGGAGGGGGAGGCATGCAGTGGGGTACCTAAAGATTCTGTCTTGGGCTACATCAACAGAGATATAAGCATCAAGTTCACCAGAAGTGAGAGTACCACTCTATAACTAACTAGTGAGGCCACACTTGAAATACTGCATCCAGTTCTGGTTGCCACAGTGCAAAGAAGATGATGGGAACCTAGAAAGAGTGCAGAGAAGAACAACAAATATGATAAGGAGACTAGAGGCTAAATCATATATATATTGAACAATTAAGGGAACCAGGTTTGTCTATCCTGACAAAAAGAAGTATTAGGGTGACCTGAGGATAGGACAAGAAGCAATGGGTGGAAGCTCATTAGTGAGAGATCCAATCTGGAACTAAGGAAAAAATTTCATAACAGTAAGAACAATTAATCAATGAAACAGTTTCCCAGGGTTGTGAGTCGCAGGAGGTCTTCAAGAAAAGATTGGACAGCCACTTGTCCAGGATGCAATAACATCTCCTGCCTTAGGTAGGGGGTTGACTAGAAGACTTTCCAGTCCTATGATTCTATACTGGAAATAACTGCCAATAATATAGGGTATCACTTTTTGTCTTCTGTCACTGTAAACAGTATCTTTTTCTTTGTAAACATGTGCATTCATGATAGAAAATTAGGAAATGCCATCTTTATTCCCTTTCTTTGACCCAAACTTGTACTGTTGAAATGTTCTATTTCTTTGTGCTTCATTTTCTCTTGTGTCATTCACAATGTGTAGAATGCTGACATACTTTAGAAAAAAGAAGATGTTGGCACTAAGATAAAACCATGCTATTATTTTAGGGAAAAATCAAGTTTTCCTTTTCCTAAAATTAAAAAAAAAGTATTCTGGGCTGGCACTAGCTTTCTTGCACCTAAAAATTGCAATATATATATATTATAAGAATTCCAATCTTCAACCTTTACATATCTATCAGAAAAAAAAATAGAAATATAACATTTGCTTTCATTTTTAATCTGCTATTTATGAATAAGAGATGCATCAGTAATTCTTCGTTCAAAATTTATGCATGAAAAATTGCCTCTTGACAGCAGTTAAGAGATCTCCTGCAATGGCAACACAATTTCACTTTTACTACTGATAATGTTCCTCAGAGATATTTCTAGTTGGACATCATTGTCCAGGCACTCAGCCAATCATAATATAGCCTTAGGTAAAAATAGACAAAATGCAGCAGGGATTTTGAGAATTACTTTGACTTCAATACAGTAGGTGACAATGGAGAACAAAGTTATGGGAAGACCTGCTGATAGGTGATAATATGCCTCCAGGAAAGTGATATTGGAGATCATAGATTCCTGTGAATTCTATTTTTCAGTAATTGCTGCACAGTTGTACTGAAGAAAAGACATTTCGTAATGTCCTGAAAGATTGGAGCTAGGTAAAAAAAAAAAAAAAAGATGTTAACGTTATATTAATTAACATGAATGAATACAGTCCATATCTAGCTTGGACTCTTTAGAGACTAATAGTTTGAAGTTGGGGTCAAATCTTAAATTATTTTTGGGAACATGATGATCTATGCCTTCTATTGATCATGTATATATTTGCAATAAGATGTTTAGATTCCCAGGAATCTGCAATCTAGGGTAAAATTCTTGTATTATTTCCCAATAATCTCTCCTGTCATGCCTACATTAGACTTGGTGGAGAAATACAATCATATTGTAATTCTTAATATCAGTGGGAAAACTACTATTGTATATAAGAATAATCAGATTAACTCTTCTTAGTATATTGTATATTTAATGAAATTTAGTCCAGTGCTAATTATTTCTTTGTGGAAGAATTTCTACTGTGGTGATCTCTGGTGTGCTGTTCAAAAGATAGGGGCTGCACTGAGTTTGAAAAAAGTTGCCAACTCCCATTCTATAGCATATTGTGTTTTTATTACCATCACAACTATTGACTGTCTGTTATCAAGAATATTACATTCATGTAACAGAGGTATAAAAAGGAGAAGAAAAACAATTGTCCCTGTTGTTAACTGGACAATCCATCCCTAAGTGGAACTAGAGAGAAAATGGAGAATGTAGGATAAGTAGAACTGGTTGTTTTTAGAAATGAAATAAAGCTGGAAATGGTTTATAAATGAGGATGGGGATAGCAGAAGCTGCTATCAGGATGAGTGACACTAATGGCAGAATACATGAAAATTGAGTAGTTAATTCACATGCCTACCGGTAAATAAATAGATAGATAGATAGATAGATAGATAGATAGATAGATAGATAGATAGATAGATAGATAAAAAGGTAAATAGGTAAATAAGTAAGTAAATAAGTAAGTAAATAAGTAAGTAAATAAGTAAGTAAATAAATAAATAATATAAATAAGTAAATAAGTAAGTAAGTAAGTAAGTAAGTAAATAAATAAAGTAAATCTAAACTACATACCTGTCCATATTAGACTCCCTCTTCAAGAATTAGTATCTTTGAAATCCTGCACCTTCATAAATTAAAATGTAATCCATATGAAGGTCTGAATGTTATTAGATAGCAGACTCAAAATAACTTTTTTAAAAAGCTTAATAATGAGGTGACTGATAAATTGGCTTAATCCAGAAGAGCTGTTGATCTTTAAGGAGCTATCACAAAGAAGAGGGGGTCAACCTGTTCTCCAAAGCACCTGAAAGCAAAACAAGAGACAATGGATGGACACTAATCAAGGAGAGAAGCAACCTAGAACTGAGAAGAAATTTCATGACAGAACAATTAACCAATGGAAGTCTTGCCTCCAGAGATTGTGGGTGCTCCAACGCTGGAAGTTTTTAAGAAGAGATTGGATAATCACTTGTATGAAATGGTGTAGGATTTCCTGTTTGAGAGGAGGTTGGACTAGAAGATCTCCAAGGTACTTTTCAATTCTGTTATTCTGTTATTCCACAATTGGAAAGAAGCTGATGGGAAGAGGTACCTCCTGATAGCAGGAAGAAAAAAGAAGAAAATCTATCTTTAGTGTTTAAAAATTATTTATTAGACAACTGAGAAGATGACATTTCTTTCATAATTAGGGTCCTAAAAATAAGAGAAAAGAAGTATGTGTTGTACATTTGACTAAAATGATGTACAAGTTCTTCATATATTACTCAAAAATATAGGTATGTAAAAAGAGAAGTTGGGCTGTCAGATCCTTATTTGCTTCCCATGCATATGGAGTAGCTAGTTCTGATACCTACATCCATATCTTAGGCCTGGATATATTAGTGTTTCTTGTATTGTGAATGTGTATATATGCCCTCCCCCAGACATCAATTAGTAGTGACAGAAAACTGCATAACATTGTATATAAGGCCAGTGGTACTATTCTGCTGCTTTCCTTTCACATCATAGAGCACAAACAGGGTAAGCAGCAGTAAACTGGCTGAGATTCTAGCTGCAAATTTATAAAATAGGTTGCTGTACCTTTCTCAACAACCCTTCAGTTTACATATATTTCATTGTGTTTAGTTACCTAGCATTATCTTGTGATTTTACATTTTAGACTGTATAAGGAACACATTTAAATTACATGATTTTACTAAATCAATCCAAAGGTACCATCTCTGCATTGTGCAGAAACAAACTGAATATATATATTTTTCTAAATTATTAGGGAGAGCGTAGACTCTAGTAAAAATTCTTTAGCAAATTATTCCTTCTATTTTGAATTCAGCTGTTCATGATGGTGGGAGATTAATTTAAACCAAATCAAATGGGAAAGGAAGGGTATGAATTCTTCGCAGAATTTGGAAGAGTAAGAAACATCACATATATCTGCAATATCCCAAGTTCTTGTTCTTGTTTCCTCTTTCTTCATGAACACGTTCCCTTCATATTCTTGTTTCCTCTTTCTTAGGTAGAGAAATGTTGTGTGGTCTAGTGATCATTACCAAAAAAAAAAAAAGGTTCTTATACCACTATGAGTAGTGACTTTGTTTAGTGAAAAAAACCCTCTATTGACCAGAGACCCAGTGTAAAATACATGCCCGCTGCTTCAAATTCGTGAAGTATTTGGGAAAAAGCTCTAGCTTTTTAATCTACTGTTGATCAAAATAAAGTCCCATAAAACTTGAAAACAGAATTTGTTTTCAAATGCAATTTTTATTCATAACAGCATGGGAGATGGAATGACTGCTGGGAAGGAAAGAAATAATCTTGGGTTTGAATCCACAATTCTCTTTATGAAAAGTATTTATGTGCATATGTACATGTGAAGGCTTAAATTTCTGTATTTTATTTTCCCATCATGCATAAAAGGAAGAACAATGACTAAGGTCATCATGATATATAACTGCTTTGGGAAAATAGTGTGATTTCCCATGTTTTGTTGTGTCTTTAAACAGCCAGAGTAAAATCAAATAGATACCTGAGCTTTGGAATAATGTTATTGTTATTCTGGAAAAATATATGTTTCAAAAACAGAATTAGAACATTGTCATTTCTTGTTGGTATCTTTGAATGTTGGCTGTTGCTGCCGCCATTGTTTTGTCTTCTCAATAATACAATTTAAACAATATTGAAAAACTGCTAGACAAAAATTCTGGCCTTGTAAATTAATGATGAACAGAATGCTACAAATATTTGTTATTCATTTTAATTTACAGTTTCCCTTCTTCCAGAAGTTCAAGGTGGCTAGAGCAGACAACTGTGTCTGTCTCTTTTCAAAGACATTAGGCATCTCTAAGACTCTCCCACAAAACTGTAAAATCTATGAAGACCAGGAACAAGCAGGACACTAACAAAAGAAAGCTCCTGCATTCTTCCAGGAAAGTTCCCATGTATATTTTTGAAAGAAGGAGTGAAGGCTGAGAGAGATAGAAAAAAAATGGATTGATATTGACAAAAGCAGAATAATTGCTGTTTATTGTGAGGACCAACTAAACCTGAAGGAAAAAAATGGAAGAAGCAGAATAAATTAGTCTTGAGAAAAGGGATGCTGGGTTTGGGGGAGGGAACATAATATGTGTTAAAAGGAATAAAAATGTAACAGCCAAATAGCAAAACAATAAAATAGCCTGGAAATTGTTGACAGAAATAATCAAGAAGTAGTAAAAACTGTTATAATCTTATTTTAATTATGACATTATTTTTAACCATTGTAATCATCTCAGAGTCATACACAAGGGTGCAATTTATAAATAATATAATAAAATATATAAATAAAATTTATGAATAAAATAATAAGCAAACACAAAAAATTACAAACAAACAGGAGTGGGGAGGTGAAGAATGTATTCAGGGAGAAAAATATATTAATAGAAATAAAGTTTCCAGGTTAAAAACTGAATCCTAAGTAGAAAATGCTAAAATAAGGTAGAAAACAACAACCCCTTAGAGTTAGACTGATAAAGGGATAAAATTTAAAGTGTGTTAAAAAAGAAATCCCAGTCTTTAGCAAGTAAACATCCAGTGTACATATTTGTACAATGAATCTCTTTTATAATAATAATAAAAAAAACCTGGTCTCTGACTTGTTCCCATCAGGTCTTTTTTTAAAAAAAGCATACTAGGGTAAAATATATAGCAATCCCTCCTTTGTTTCTCAAACAATGAATAAGTTTCCTCAGGTAAAGTGACTGGCCCATGTCCTCCAGTGAACATTCATATCTGATAGTAGAATTGATTGTGGATCTCTTCTGTCCTGGTCCATCAACATCAGAGCCACTGCTCCACATGGGTTCTGTTTTTATTTCCAACGTTCCTCACAAGCAGGTATTTGAAAAACAACACAGAAGTTGACTAGAGAACATATTCATTGTTTATTGGTAATATGTAAATGTAAAATGTAAATCTACATATTTTAAAAGTTTTCCATTTTTTCCAGGTTACTCCCTTTCAGATTTTTTATTTTACAACATCCATAATTCCAGATAAACATGTTAGCCAAGGCTTCTTAATGTTGTTGCCCATCATTTCTAGAGAAAATTAAATTAAGAAA
The DNA here is from genome assembly GCF_049901735.1 of Notechis scutatus. NCBI lineage: Eukaryota > Metazoa > Chordata > Lepidosauria > Squamata > Elapidae > Notechis > Notechis scutatus. The sequence goes on along the minus strand of NC_142011.1, from coordinate 155,440,469 downwards.
GGTGATCATAAGAGCCTTTTAAACTTCCCAATGGAAAATGTCAGTGGACTTTAAGTTATTTTCAGAGATATGCTCATTTGTACTATATTGAATAGATTACCAAATTCACTCATAAGGGAATTTCTCTAACAAAAAGAAATTTAACGTTGTATGTATTAAATATCCAGGATAGTTAAGAAGTATTTGTCATTTTCTCTTTTTCTTTAGGACAGTCCAAGTACCCTGACTTATAGGAGGGAGGATCCCATATTTTGATATTCTTAAAATGAATATGAAGATATTTTCCATAATTCTAAATATTTTAGATTTTACTATTCCTGAAAATCAGGAAGAGTTGGCAATTATAATCCAGACTACCTCTTCAATTTAAGATTAACAAATATAGTAGGCAATTTTGATCTACCAAAATGTTGAGTAGGTCAGAGTCATTCTCCCTTTGGTGTATGTGGCTGATATAGTATTTTATTTTATTTAATTTATTTGGTTTGTCAATTGCTTACAAGATAATAGGTATAGTTAGTACAGACCTCTTAGGAAAGGACAGGGGGTGGTGGTCAATAGTAGAAAGTCATAGTAGAAAGTCTAAGGTTAAAGTTTTTGGGGTTTGGGGAAGGAACCACAGAGTCAGGTAGAGTATTCCAGACATTGACCACTCTGTTGCTGAAGTCGTATTTCCTGCAATCAAGTTTGGTGCAATTAACCTTGAGTTTGTATCTATTGTTTGCTCTTGTGTTGTTATGGTTGAAGCTGAAGTATTCATTGACAGGTAGGACATTGCAATGTATGATTTTATATACTATACTTAGATCTGACAGAAGGGGGCGTAGTTCTAGGTTTTCTAGTTCTAGAATTTCAAGTCTGGTGGCATAAGGTATTCTGCAACAAGTAGAGGAGTGGAGAACTCTTCTTGTGAAATTTTTCTGGACTTTCTCAACTGTGTTAATATCAGATACGTAATGTGGGTTCCAGACTGATGAGCTGTATTCGAGTATAGGTCTAGCAAATGTTTTGTATGCTCTAGTTATTAGTGTAATATTACCAGAGAAAAAGCTACGTAAGATTAGGTTAACAATTCTTAATGCCTTTTTGGCTATGTAGTTACAGTGGGCTCTAGCACTTAGATCATTAGAGATGAGTACTCCAAGATCCTTGACAGAGTTTGGATCATCAACAAGGTCTTGACTATTCAGCCTGTATTTTATTTTCTGATTTTTTTTTTGCCAATATGTAAGGCAGAGCATTTATTTGTTGAGATTTAAAGTTGCCATTTGTTTGACCATTCTGATACATAGTCGAGGTCTTTTTGAAGGGTAGCAGTATTGTCTGTGGTGTTGAATAGCTTTACATTGTCAGCGAAGAGAACGCAGCTGCTCTTAATATGATCACAGAGGTCATTTATGTAGAGTATGAAGAGAACTGGTCCTAGAACACTGCCTTGGGGGACACCACTGTTGACAGGTACAGAATTTGATAGGATGCTCCCAATTTTGATCATTTGTTGTCTGTTTGAGAGGAATGCTTCTATCCAGTTATGCAGGTGTCCAGAGATACCATAAGATTTTAGTTTTAGCAGTAGTTTGTCCTGTACCACTGAATCAAAGGCTTTACAGAAGTCTATGTAGATTGCGTCTATTGCTTTGCCCTGATCAAGTTGTGTAGTCCATTTGTTTTTGCAGTGTAAGAGTTGCAGATTGCAGGATAATTTTTTTCTGAAACTAAATTGTTTATTAGAGAGTAGGTCGTTTGTCTCTAAGTGGAGGATAATGGATTGGTTAATAATTGATTCTATGACTTTACAGGTGACGCAGCATAAAGAGATTGTTCTGTAATTTTCAACTAGCCTGGGGTCTCCCTTTTTGAAGATGGGGATGACTGTGGCTTGTAACCATAGTTTTGGCAAGGAGCTGGTCCTGAAAGATTTTTTTCAAAGATTATGCTTAGAGGTTCAGCTGTGGCAGTGGATAGCTGTTTTAAGAAATAGGCACATATTCCATCCGGTCCAATAGATAGAGATGGTTTTAGATTGCATAGTGCTTTTTCAACATTGTCTACTGTAAAATTGATATGTATTAGATCATTGTAGTTGTCTGTGGTTTGACTAGGAAATACTAGGCATGATCCATTGCTGTTTACAAATACTGAGCCAAAGAATGTGTTAAAGAGGTTGACTGCATTCTTGCAGTCTTTACCATTAGGTCCTTTCAGGACTGGGGTGGACCTTGAGTCTTTTACTGTAGTTTGTTGTTTACAAAATTGTAGAAAGCACGGGTGGAATTGGTGTGTAGAAGGTTTTCCTCTTGTTTAATGTGATAATTGGTGCATTCAGTTTTTATCTGGTGGCATAAATTTTTGTATCGGCTTTTGAAGTTGGCAACGTGACCAGATTTGTTTTTGTATTGATTTGATTTGTATTGAGTATAAGCTCTAAGGTAAGTTTAACTTTTTTAAAAATAACAATCTTCCCCTCCCCCAGAAGAACCAACACCTGACCTACAGCCATTTTTTTGGGATACCCTTATAGCGCTACTGCCAGATCTGCCATATACTGCTTCAGCTTCCCTTTCCATTGATGGCATCCTGCCATAAAAGGGCAGAAGAGGGAATGGAGGGAATGTTGGGAGGGGAATGACAGGAACCGGAAGTGCCAACCAGTGACAACAGTTGAGGGATCGAAGGTCACAGGCGTGAGAATGGAATTCATGCACCCACCAAAGAGGCACAAACTTTAGGACTGTTGCCAAAACATCTAATTTAAATACTATTGAACATTGGTGAAATGACTAAGAGGATCATCCTGAGAAAAGGGAAAATCACAGAGTTTATGTGGAAATATTCAAATCTGGCTTTGCTTATGTAACCACTTGGCTCTATTAAAAGAGTACCTTTTGTCTATGAATGGAATTGAGGGTCTTTCTTTCCTCCACACCTAAGCTGGGACAGGGCTGACAGCTGCACTTATTACAAATTAAGGAATGGCCCTCAGTTACCAAAGGATCCTCTTTGCCCTACTCGAATAGATTTCTGTATCAAGCATAGTTCACTTGAACAATTTCCCTCATAAGCCTTCGCTGCTTATAAGGGCACAGGTCAAAATGGGTCATAAAGAAAGGCAGTGTAGGTAAAAAAAAAAATCTGCTAAACTCAGTTGCCTTAAATAAAAAAGATCATGTAAATAAGTGCTTACCATACTACAGATGCTACATCCTCCTGCAAAGGTAATGTGTTTGCTTAAACCTGCAGTGCGAAGAATGTGTGTGCTTTAAATTACTGGCAGCTGGTGTAAAAATCTCATCAGCATAATTATGATGCTCTCTGCTGACTACTTATCATTTCAAGGGACTTCTCAGGATATGAAATTCTGACAAACTAAATCTAAGGGTCAGAAAACACTCTTATTAGCTGTCTGGTTTTATTTAGATGAGTGTCTCTTACAAAAACAAAAATCCAATAATTGTTAATGTTGTCATTGGTCATTTTCTAGCTTCACAGATCACTACCAGGAGGTTGCCCATCACACATTCTAATGAATCATACTTATGGCAACTTCATGGTCCAGCTTCGTCCAGTGCCTCTTCAGGGAATGACACTGATTTTTGTTCAGTACATCTGGCAAAATGAGACTCTCTCAGGGTTTCATTGATTGTGTGAAGAATGATGTGTAATCCACCATTGTTCTTTCTGATATGTACCGTAGATGTGGTCATAAAAACACACTGGTGAAGTGAACTTCTGTATCTGTCTAATAGTATCACAGAGTATATTTTTTAATTGCTCTTACAGAGTTAGTCCCCAACTTACAACCGTTCATTTAATGATCGTTTGAAGCTACAATGGCACTGAAAAAAGTGACTTATGACTGTTTTTCACACTTTATGACTGTTGCAGGGTCCCCATAGTCACGTGATCAAAATTCAGACACTTTTCAACAGATTCACATTTATAATTGTTACAGTTTTCTGGGATTATGTAGTCACCTTTGATGACTTTCCAACAAGAAAAGTCAATGGGGAAGCCACAATCACTTAAGAACTGTGCTACTAACTTAACAACTGCAGTGATTCACTTAACAGCCATGGCAAGAAAGGCCACAAAATGAGGTGAAACTCATTTAAGAAATGTCTTACTTAGCAACCGAAATGTTGAGCTCTATTATGGTTGTAAGTTGAAGACTACCTGTATAATTGTTTGGCTCTTCTCTCTTAGCCATATCCTTCCTGGGAAATCCATTCAACATTGTTATGCAGAAATATAGAAAACTGCCCTGTGCTGAATTAGATCATGTGTCCATCTGGCTAGTTCAATATGGTTGTCCTGAACTGACAATGATTCTAGAGCTTGAGTTCTGTTGGAAGTTTCTAGGTTGATCCTGGAACTATCATGTGCGCAATTTCTGTCCTGTCATTGAACAATAGATCCATCTTTTATGGTGAGTTATGCAATTTTTCCCTCTCTCTAATATAATGAAATAAGTTCACTGTTGCTAAAACAGGGGTAGGCAAATATTGGACAATAATATTGTTTGTTGACATGTACGTCTGTGTCCATCAGGTGCTCCACGTAATTTTCCCTATTAAATCTTATGTTCTTTAATTAAATAAACAAATCTGAAATGCATCCAGCATCATCTGTATCTGAAATAATAACAGAATAATAGAGTTGGAAGGGACCTTGGAAGTCTTTTAGTCCAAACTTCTGCTCAAGCAGGAAACCCACAAATGGTTGTCCAAACTCTTTTTAAAAACCTCTAGTGTTGGAGCATCCACAACTTCTGGAGGTAAGCCTTCCACTGATTAATTGTTCTAAATGTCAAGAAATTTCTCCTTAGTTCTAGGTTGCTTCTCTCCTTGATTAATTTCCATCTATTGCTTCTTGTCCTGCCTTAGAAGCTTTGGAGATTAGGTTGACCTCCTTCTTCTTTGTGGCAATTCCTTAGATCAGTGGTGGCTAACCTTTTGGGGCTCCTATGCTGATAATTGTGCACACATTTGAACTTGTGCACTCACATGCCAGTACCCAGAAGGCAATGCACCCTGGTCCCCCCAGGGGTTGGGTTCAAAATTTTTAACAACCGTTTCTGTGGGCATGGCTTAGTGGTGGGTGTGGCTTGGTGGTCATGTGACTGGGTGGACATGGCTTGGTGTTCATGTTATTGGCTGGATGTGGCTAACTCAATATCACTCACATTGAGACACACATCTCCTCTCCTGGCCTCTCGTGACTGTGGGGATGTTTCAACAGTAGTAAGTGTGAAAAATGGTCATAAGGCACTTTTTTCAGTGCCATTGTAACTTTGAATGGTCACTCCACACAAGCAAAGTACCAGCAAAGGAGGGGGAAAAAACTCCAGAGAAGTTCCTGAAACAGGAAGTCTAGTCCTGCCCAGAATGTAATAAGGGTTAACGGAGATGCAGTTTCTATAAGCAACACCAGAATGTTTCCTTCCTGCCTTCCTTACAGGATTAGGCCTGTAATTTCTTCTAACAACCAGTTCTCTGAACTGCTTAGAATGTTGACAACTGGTTCTAGCGAATGTGTAAACTGGTAGAATCCCACCCCTGGGTCCCCCCATGCCCCCTGTACATACATGCACAACCCTCCCACATGTGCCATGTGTCTCTGCACATGCATGAGTGACCCCCCACACATGCTGCACATCTCTGCACATGTGTGTGCATCTCCCACACCCCCATGCTCCCCACGCATGCACGCCAGATACCTGACAATCAGCTGTCAGGCAGGCAGCATGTGCACATGCACAGTAGACCTGCTCTGGACAAGGGCTTGCATGCTGGCAGTAATGGCTCTGTATCCCACTTCCGGCGTGCATGCCATAGGTTCACCATCATGGCCTTAGATAATGGAACACTGCTATCATGTCACTCTAATCCTTCTTTTCATTAAACCAGACATACCTAATTCTTGCTCCCAGTTTTGTATGTTTTAGCCTCCACACCCGTAAAACTGTTTTAAAAGTGTTTTCTCATTTTTAAACCCATTTAATGAGCTAAAAAACAATGGGAAATTTGTGAGGCCATGACAGAAAAAAATAGAGTTAAGGTTGAACTATGTCTATGTACAAGTGAACAAAAAACCTCATGATTGTTTTTTTTTTTTAACCATCAGGGGAAAAAATGCCTAAGCAATGAACTCTGTTTATTGTTTATCCTTTTGTACAATGAAAAAAGTCTCAAATCAAATTATATCAGAAAAGAAATCATAACCGAGATATTATTTATATTTATATTGACCAAATATTTAATGAGTCTCATTCAGTGGTGGGTTTCAAAGTAGTTTACCGCTGGTTTGGTGGGTGTGGCTTGGTGAGCGTGCTTTGCGTGTGCACATACCAAACGTGTACTTTGCGCACTTGCAGAGGCTTTCCGACTCACCTCCTGCAATCTTGCACTCTCCCTGTCACTTCAGTAGCTGACGCGCAGCAATCTGCTGTGCCAGGCAAAGCAGTTGCGCTTGAAAAGCAGGGAATAAAGGTGAGTACGAGAGCCCAGGCAGGAAGTGGGCCCAACAGCAGCTGATCAGAAAGAACCAGTTTGGTCTCCACTAATCTTTGGCGCTACCTGTATGCCAGAACTGGGCCAAATCGGTAAAATAGCACCACTGCTCTCATTTCACATAGTTTAGTAGATGCTCCTGTTACACAGTTAAAGCACATATTCCAGAGCCTGTTGGATAGATGCAAGCCAGAGCTGATATTTAGAATAATTAAAAAAATATCTTTCTGAAATGCTTACAATGCAAGTATATTGTGCAGCAAAAGATTAAAAAAAAACTGTAAACACACTTGGGGGCACGAATGCATTTCTGAATCTGTGAACCATATACCAGGTGATAGAAGGTTACTTTAGTGCCATTAATTCATTTGCTCTGTTGAAATCAGGATCTAGTGCTGGCACTTTAGCAACTGCAGTTTCCTTTATGGTCCTACCTATGAGCATCAGAAGCACTTTGCATGGTTAGTATGAACATGATACCCACTTAGTCACAAACTTATATTCTCGGGAGATAACTCAGAATAGCTTTCCTTCAAGTACGTCAAGGAATGGTATGCTGCTTCTCAGAAAAATTACAAGGAAACAAATTACTTCTTCAATATTTTATATTGTGGGTATCTTGACCAAAAATATGCACTTTTTTTACTTTAACATTTTATGGCTGTGAAGATAAAAATATTTACTGGAATCTGAGCCATGGGATATGTTTCTTGATAAGTATATGTGAGAAGGACAACTTTTTAAAAAAAATGTAATTGTAACACAACTCTAAGTAAATATAGTGGGTAAGTAAGTGGATATAATTTTAAAAATGCTTAAGCCTCTTCAATTCACTTCCAAGATGCCACACTTCAATTGTCCTGTTGTTTCTCAAACAATAGAAAGATGAAGACATTTTCCTTTTTTATTTTTGACTTTACTCTTATACTCTTGGTTAAGGAAAGGAAAACAAACCTTCTAAAGCACTTCAGTTTTATTGATTTTTTCTGTTCATCATCCATTTTTATTGTGGTTATTAACAAAAAAAGGGGGAAAAACCACTAAGCAAATATAAGTACAAACCTATAGGATTTCTATAGGTTGTGGATTTTCCTGCTTCTTTCCCTTTACAAAAGAGCCATTTGTTGAACAATGAGGAGGAGGAGGGAGGAGGAGGAGGAGGAGGAGGAGGAGGAGGAGGAGGAGGGAGGAGGAGAGAAGAAGAAGAAGAAGAAGAAGAAGAAGAAGAAGAAGAAGAGAAGAAGAAGAAGAAGAAGAAGAAGAAGAAGAAGAAGGAGAAGAAGAAGAAGAAGAAGAAGAAGAAGAAGAAGAAGAAGAAGAGAAGAAGAAGAAGAAGAAGAAGAAGAAGACATCCTTCAATATTCCACTAATAGGTTTTTCTCAAGCTGATCTCATGGCAAACCAATGTTGGGTTTGAAATACACAATACTGTAACTTCAGTCCCTTATTTCCAGGACAGTGATAACATTGAATAATGGAGTGAGTTTCCTAATACTGACTTTAACTGACTAATGAGATTTATCACCTCCTTAAAGTTTCTTATTTAGCAAAGATCTTCAGAGTGACAAGGATAACTTTATCTGGGGCTTCGTTTACTTTCTCAACTCCCAGCTTCTTTAAAGTGGCTAACTATAATCCCTCACTTTGTTCTTTCTTATGGACAGGAATTAGTTAGCAGCAAACAGGACTCTTCATCAAAATAATGAAACACATATCATGGCATTAAAATGGAAGTTCTATACCTTATATGCTTGATGAAGAAATCATGGCATACACACCAAAAATGTGGCAGTGTGTACATATCTATCTATCTATCTATCTATCTATCTATCTATCTATCTATCTATCTATCTATCTATCTATCTATCTATCTATCTATCTATCTATTCTTATGTTAAGAATATATTCTTAAGAATATATATATATTCTTATGTTTTCATGGGTATTTATATGTATGGTATTTAGTTTTCTTCGGGTATTTTCCCACGTCTTAACAGTTGTGCTTTTAAAGTTATAGCGACATTTTGGCAGAATCTCATCTGCCATCCTCAGGCTTGTGTATTGGGTTTTTTTCTTAATCATGTGTGTCAGGCTTTGGCAACCATTTCAGTTTGAATTTGGTGCTGGCTTCATGTTTTATTTGAATGGTTTTTTCTTCATCCTGATTGGCTGGGAGTCTAGGTCTGTGTTTATTGGTCTTCGAGTTGCTGTGTTCTTCATTGGCTGGCGACATTGTGTTTTGTGTATTGGGGGTTTTCAGTGCAGCTTGGTTTCTTGTGAATGGCCAACAATTGTTTATTAGGAAGCTAGGTTTTATTTGGGTAGCTGGCTGGGGCATGTTTAGGTTGGAGGTATTAGGGGTGGTCTGTTTGTGTCCAGGTGTTTGTTTGGATTGTGGTATGGAGATTTTTCTGTTTGTGAGTGCAGGCTTCCAGATGATTGATAGTCTGGTGGAGTCATCTCTTCTATTCATACTATTAGGTCTTTTATCAATTTCTATGGCTTCTCTGATGATTCTGTAGCCAGGGTTTTCTATAGTAGCTAGGGTTTTGATGCCATTGAAGTCGATGCTATGACCTGTGGCTTTATATGTTGGACCAGTGAGGAAGTGTGTTCCAGCTTTTTTACTGCATTCTTGTGTTCTTCAAGGCGGGTACTTATTCTTCTATTGGTTTGTCCTATGTATGTGGCAGGGCATGATGCTCGGGTACTTCATATATGCCTTGGTTTTCTAGGTCAATTTTATCTTTGGGGTTTCTTAGGATGGCTGCTATTTTTTTGTCCATTTTGAAGGCAGTCTTGATGTGATGCCTGTGTAGTATCTTACTGATTTTGTCTGTTGTACCTCTTATGTAGGGCAGGACAGATGTTCCATAGGCCTGTTCATCTTAGAACAAAGATGAACTCTTACCTATGAGTATCTATCATTTATTTTGTTTAGCATGAGCTATTTGTGCATTTGGTTCTGTGCCTTTTATTTTTTTTTCACTTGTATATGCTTATCACTGTTGATTAAGCCCAGTAGGACCTTTGAACCTGGTGCACATATGTATATATGTGCATGATAGTTTAATTAATAATTTTGAGTGAGATTATGCCATGCATGTTGACCTGTCTAAGCACAACAGTGCCTTCACAGGGATCAGTAAACTTGATGAGAGGGCTGGCTCTGAAATGCTGAAAGAATCCAATATCTTCAAACAGCTCAATAAAATCTCTTTACAATCTAATTCAGCACATACTGCTGTGGTATTCTGTAAAAAGAGATAATTGCATGTTCATTCGGAGTGTGTTTGTTCCTGAACATCTGTCTTGAATTCAGCCACTAAGAAATGTGTGGGTTTTTTTTCCTTACGAAGAAATATTCATTTAATGCAGGGCTGAAAGTCTTAGAATTCTCTAGATGTTGCCGAATAGCAGCTGCCAGTATGACCTGCTTTTTGTTGTGTTAGTTTGGTCTGCTAGGAGCTGTAGTTCAGCATCAAGGTCCTGACCCTCTTAACGTTCAAGATTTGAACATAATTCAAGACTGATGACATGGGCCCATTTTAACTTGGCATTCAGCTGGGATGCAGAACTGTTATCACTTATGCAGAATGAACCTGTAATGTCAGAAAATGATTAGAGTATATAATGACCCTCCTTTTAGCAATGACTATATTGCACACTTATATGCTTAAAATTAACTAAAAGTTGGAGTTTAGAAAATATTTACAGTGTCTCAGCTGTATGTAGTATCCTATCTGAAGGATAGGAAAAATTGCATTTATATTGGGATATAGAGCAAGTCTTAACTTGCAAAACTTGACGCTTTAATATCTTCATCAAGCTTTTGAGAAAAGGCTACTTAAAACTTTGGCAAGAGATGCCACTTGGTTGTGATGTGATACTCTGCTGTTTGCAATCTAATACCAAAACAGCTAATGCAATTGAATGCAGACTGACTTGGATAATAGGATGAATGTGGAAAACCAAGCTGATCTTAACAAGAGTAGCATGTGTTTATACCTTGTGTGTGTGTGTGTGTGTCTGTGTGTGTGTCTGTGTCTGTGTGTGTGTCAGGGGTGGGATTCAAATTTCTTAACAACTGGTGTGTGTGTATTCACACACACACACACACACACACACACACACACACACACACACACACAAGGTATAAACACATGCCACTCTTGTTAAGATCAGCTTATATGTATATATATGTATATATCAACAAAACACACACACAGATATATATATATATATATATAGTGTGTGTGTATATATGTGTGTGTGTATCAGCAAAATAAAGTAATGAACACATATTTTAAACTAACACCTTGTAAGAATATTCAACAAACAAGCTGTACAGAAAGTGAGAAAGTAATTTCTAACCTTATTACAGCAAAGTTTTAAATCGCTGTAAGTAATGTTTTATTTATTTAGTTTCGGTTCATTTGTATTGAACTTGCTTATTTTGTTTTTATAATTTTTAAACAAAGGTAAATATTATCAAACTATTTTAAGAGAGAAAAAAGAAAAGAAAAAAGAAAAAAAAAAGAAGCAAAGAAAAAAATACATCACTTTTCAAAATAGGTCTGAAGCAGAAATAATGTTTTAGGCAAAATGTTCATCTTAATCCCAGAAATTCTTCCCTAAATTTATAACTGCACTTCCCATTTTCCTCATTTCGTTCCATGTCTTAACATAACTATTTTGAAATAATATACAACTCATGTTTCAATGTTATTTTGAAATAATACCCAATTGAAATTAATATGAAAATATTTTACTGTTTTCTCAATCATCAAGCCCATTTTGTTCATCAGTTGTGTTTGATTTGGCATCTTCATATTTTTGTTAACATCTTTGTCTTCTGTGTATTGTGGAACCAAATTCAGGACCCAAAAACCAATAGTCAAGATTCACGGTAGTAATTATTTATCCAGTACATGCTGGAGCAATTTTCTCTAGAAAATAATGGGAGATAGTTCTATCGAGAACAGGATGCACTCATATTTATGGATTCCAAGGAAAGGAGGAGAAAATGATAGGTATCATGTAAGCATAGATATTCATAATTAGCAAACCTTGAGTTATTTTCCTGCCCTTCTTCTGGTACTATTCTGGTACACGAGAAAGTGTTATAGTCTTAATAATAATATAAAAAAAAACATATCAGTTACATTGCCATAGAAGTTTGGATAAAGTGTACTGAAAACCGAGCACTGCAAGGTTAACCAATTAGCACATATTCCTTCTATGTTTCTATCTTGCTAACATGTTCCCACTCTTTCAAAGACCCTTTTCTTCTTCACAGTGTTAAAATCAGTTAATACACCACTTTTTTTTAAAAAAAAAAAACTTTTTTCATTAATAATTCAATCCCTCAAAGGATCTTTTAAAATTCATCATCATGACGTATCATGACTTTTCCCCCCTTTGCTAAATTGGGGGATGGGCATGGCCAGCATGTGCCTCATCCAGTTACACCCCTGTTCTAAAACCATAACGAAACCATCTGCCAAAGCTCTCAATTTGTAAGTCTCTCTTTTTTAATGTTTGCACCCATTATCCTCTCATTTTGCCAATTAATAAATTCATAAATCAAAATAATCACAAGTGGAGCTAGTGGCAAACTTGTCTTGTTTTGTTTTGTTTTTTGTATGTGGCATGTTTTTGTTAGATATCCATTAAGAATAATGTATGCTTTTTGTGAGGTAAAAACCAACTTTACCCTTTTTATAAAATTATTTCCAATATTTTCTCTCATAACTTCCAAAACTTTAATTTAAAAAGCCAATTTAAATTGTCAAAAACTTTCTCTGCAAGTTTTGCAGTTTTTTTTCCCATTAAGTTGTTCCAAAATGGCTTAATCCACTCTGACACACTATCTTTTAACTATCTCTTAGAGAAAAATCCATATTGATCTTCATTAATAAAATCTTGCAAAATTATTTTCAGTCTATTTGCTAAAATAATTGTGGCTAACTTATAATCATTATTATGCATTATTAATATTGGTCTATACTTTCTTGTTAGAGTTAGATCTTGTCTCTTTTAGGTATTAATGATATATTAGCCTCTTTCCAACTCTCTGGCATCTTTCCTCCCTAAAGGATAGAATTCATTATATTTTGCAGGGATTATAAAAGTTCATCCTCAAGCATTTGAATAAAACCCCACTAATCCATGGTCATGGTACTTTTCCTGTTCAAGTTTTTTTTTTCAATGTCAGAAACTTCCCTTATTGTCATGAGTCCATTCATCACTTGTCTTTGCTTCTCTATAAGCCTTTGTAAGTTTTGATTTTTTTTTAAAAAAAAAATCATTTATTTTTTTACCAAAAAAATATGTCATTACAATAATACCCTGATGAAAGTGGTTTTTTGTATAGCCACATTGTCTGTTAATAGGTATCTCCCTGTTGAAGTTTGAAAATAATTTTCTCTTTCTTTTTTTAGTTTATACATTAGCCATTTCCCTGGTTCATTAACACATTCAAAGTTCTTTTGTTTGTATAGTTCATTTTTATTCTATTTCTTCTACTGTTCATATTGATAGCTATTGCTGTAAAAGTTTGATTTGATGTGGAATACCTATTTTCTCTAGCAATGTCTTTAATTCTTTTTTTTTTCTTTTTATCTCATCCAAAACAACCTGTGTTTTCTCTTTGGCCTTCTTTTTAAATATCATGTTGTATGAAGTAATATCTGATGTTAATTTGTATCCCAAACCATTCTTAAATCAGTGCCTTTACTCAAGTTCTTTTTTTTTGAAACTGTTAATTTCTTTTTGCAATCCTCAACTATCGAGGTTTGTGTGTGTGTGTGTGTGTGTGTGTGTGTGTGTGTGTGTGTGTGTGTGCTAATAATGCTTCATTATTGGTTGCCATTTTTCTGTTTGTATGCAGCCAATAACTTAAGTTCCTTACCAATCTTTTTTTTTATGGTACTTTACCTTGAATAATTTTTATATTCTTCTTTGATCTTTTATATAATTATTCAAACATTACTCCATTATAATCCCCTTTCAAATACCAATTTCATAAGAAAATTTTTATAAATTGGTTTAAAAAATCCTTTATTTTTATTAGGGGATAAATTCCCAATTTCATAGTTTTAGCCTTAAGTAATTCAACTTTTGCGCTAGCAAGTCTGCCATGTTCATCAGTTAGTAGAAGTTCTGGTTTTAGTTGGGAATTAATATACAAACAATTCTATTTAAAAAAAAATAAATGAAATAAATTCATTATATTTTCTTTTATTATTATTTTTAAGTTGTGATTTTTTTCTTTTTTGAGGAACAGATGCTCCCTTTATATCCCATGTTAAACATTTATAAACCATAAATCAGGCCAAACATTTAGAAAAGTCAGTCCTTGTAGCACCTAATTTAGAATAATCTTTTTCAGGGTTCATCTGCCTCTGTTGTAATTTGGAGCTCCTTTGCAATCTCAATCTGAATTTCTTCCCATTCTCTTTTACTGTTTTCCCCCCAGAAAACCTCCCAGCTGTGTGGGAAGAAATATCCATCTGGTTCAGTTCCAAACTGGGAGAAAGGCACTGGAAACAAAATGGAGGCTGGAGGCTGATTGGAAATATGGTTTAATGAAGCAGAATCACATGAGTGGTTCTGGGCAGCTGACCACATGGAGTTGAGAGTGTGTGTGTGGGGGTTATACCTTCCCTGGGCTTTACATTTGAGCTTCCTGTTCCTGTGCAAGAACATGTATTCTATTGGCTGTTGTCAGACTCATTTGGGGCCATGTAGGGGTTATGTAGGGGTCATAGCTGGCTCTATAGGTAAAGTACACATCTAGGACCTAGGTGTTTGTCTAAGATAAGTGTGGTTGAAGTTTGGACTGCTGAGATGATGCAATGAAGAGGTGTGTGTTCTGAAAGAGTGTTGGGCAATTCCTATTACGGTTTAATGGTTTTGTCCTGGTTTGGCTCTTGGGTATGAATAGAGCTATCTAGTTTTCAATATGTTCTTTATCTCTTAAGTGCTGACATCTGCTGAGGGCTATTAAGAAAAGTGGGGGCTGCTTTCTGTCTCCAAGAGCATGTTTCTCCATTCCTCCTTTAAGGCAATATAATATTCTGCCTTTTTTAATATTCCTCAAAATATTTCATTCTTCTAGGAGAGGGGTGGGTGCTAACTTTCTAGAGCTGTAAATAATGTTTTAGTAATTTAATAGTGTTTGTGGCTGATGATCAGTCTCTATATTGTTACGTTGAATTGCAGAAATATGAGTGTGAAACTTGGGTAGCAGTTTCTAAGGATGGACCTGATTGGCCCCAGTTGGGCCTGATTCAAACTGTTTTCCCCCCTTTTCTTGAATATACAAGACTGAGAGGACTTAAGGTTGAATGCATCTTTGAGCAGTTCTGAGGGGATGGATGAATGCCTGAGGAAAGGAAGTGGTGGAGCTTCTCTGCATGACTGCAGCTACTTTTAAAAAGAGCAGACAACATCCCCAACTTCACTCCCTCACAAATATGCCCTGGATTTATTGGCTGCCTTTTCCTTTGCATCAAGGTAATGCTTTTGTAATAGTAGACATCTTTCAATTCCAGCACTTTCCTAGTAGACGAGTTCCTTTTAAGAAGGATTTGACACACACAGTTCTAGCTTAGAAAGAGTACTTCAGCGGGACTCCGTGGATTTGTTCATAGCAGGAAGTCATCTACTTTAAATGGCTATGTGTGAAGGATTGCAGTGCTACCAGCAGAAACTCAATACAAAGATAAAAACATAGGAGCATTCAAGTTCATACATATAGAGGGGGAAATGAACTTGGTACATTCTGCTGGACATTTAAAATAACAAAAGAAACAGCTGCTGGGGGGATTCTTTACACACACACACACACACACACACACACACACACACACACACACTATACTGAATTTATAGAGAGTTAGACAGAATGTGACTGGAGATTTCATTTGTGTTTTCTTCTCCTGAATTAGATCAGTAGATAAATCAGATTCCTTAAAGAAGTCCTTTTCCCCTTTCTAACCTGTCTTTCTGGCAGGACTGTCTCCATGTAAGAAGGTTAACAATGACACCGAATAAATAAATAAATTCTATTTTAAACAAAGAACAAACCCCAATGCAACCCTATTTCTGACAAACACAAGAAGGTCTTTGCTAAGAAGATGGCCCTTTTTGTCTTGCTTCTTGTTGCATTGATACCATATTAGAAATGTTCCATTTTTTCCCCCTTAGGCTAACTCTTAGCTGTTTATGTTAGCGAGACATCCACTAATGTTGGAGCAATGAGGTGAAAGGAGTAAATCCTTTCCTCTCAATGTCACTAAAAAAAGTAGTATCGCAGCAACGTTCAGAGAGCTACTTCAGTGTAGACTTGTAGACTTCAACTCCCAGAATTCCCCCAACCCACCTCACAGGATTGTTGTTCTGGAGAAAATAGGAAATAGAAGTATTAGGTATGCTCGCCACTTTGAGTTATAATATATTTAAAAGATGAGGGAAAATAACATAATATAGAGTAGGGCTGACAAACTTGTGGCCTGCAGGCCAGATGTGTCATGTGCTGGCCACGCCCATGCTCGGTTTAGCGAAGGGGAAAATGTCTTGATACATCATGTGATGCCACCGCGACGGTGCCAGTTTGACACTCTTTATCTAGAGCAGGGGTGGGCAAACTTTTTGGCTCGGGGCCGCATTGACTTTTAAAATTTGACAGACGGGCGGGTCAGCACAAGATTTTTGGGAATCGCCCCCACCCTTCCCCCCTTCTCCTCCTTCCCCTCCCCTCGGAGGCCCCCTGAGTCAAGAGTTGCTACCGCCGGTGCGGCTCCGCGGGGCTCAGTCCCGCGTTGCCTCGGGAAGGGAAAGGCAAAAAGGAAGAGCCGTGGCGGTGCTTTGCAACGGGAGCAGCGGCACCGGAGGCTCAGGCTCAGCGGCTCCTGGTTTTGCCTTTTCCTTCCCAAGGCAACAGCGGGACTGGGCTGCATGAGCTGCGCCGGCAGTAGCAACTCCTCACACCCAGCCAGACACCTGAGTGGAGCCGGGCGAAACTGCCTGTTGCTGCTGCCGAGCACCGCTGGGTCGCCTCTTCCAAGCAGCTCACCCGCCCGCCAGGCTTCCCCTCTGCTGCGCGGCTCGGGGCCAGGCGTGCGCCCGCGAGTTAAAAGGAAGCCGAAAGTTGCTGGGAAGTTGCTCGGGTGCTGGGAGCAGGCTTTTAAAGTGCCGCCCGAGCAGGACCACCGAGCTGGGAAACGGGCACCAAGGCAGGGCAAGGCTCCACCAGCAGCGGCCTAGCTTTAGGTGGCTCCAAGCAGCCTGCCCGCCCGCCCGGGTGGAACCTTTCCGCTCCTCGGCGGGAAGACGCTCCAGCCTGCAAGCTTTGCCTTTGCAAAGTTTAAGCCTGGAAGCCCCGGAAAAAAAGGGGGATCGGCGGGGACTCACCTTCAGAGAGGTCGCACTCGAAGGTGATTTGAACTCCCAGCCGAGGCCTTTGCAAATTTCTTTTCTTTCCTACCCCTAGATCGCTCCGCACTGTTTTGCAGCTTTGGGGGCCACGCGACACAGGGCAATACGCCACACCCAGCGTTTTTTTTCAGGGGCGGGCCAGATTGGACAGACCAATGGCAGTTATTTTTTTCAGGGGCGGGCCGCATTGGACAGACCAACGGGCCGGATGTGGCCCCGGGCCGTAGTTGCCCACCCCTGATCTAGAGCATGGGCTGAATGTCCTGCAAGGACCTCTAAGCAGGTTATTTACTCATTTCTTTTTTCACCTGGAAACAATACATCACATATATCAGCACTCTTTATTATTGTAAATATAGTAATGAAAGCATTTCAAACACATATGTAGATATAAGTTTGATTACCCTCCTCCAAAAAATGTTTAGTAGAAACTATAAAATGAAGATACAAAAAATACTGGTTTAAACACACATTTTCTTTACTGCTAACAGCAGTAACAACAAGAAGCATGACCTTCATTTATTCCTAGTAAACATAAGAAATGGAACAACCCATTGGCTCCTACTGCTCAGAGAGTTGTGTGAGTGTGTGCTTGTGTGTGAATCAATCATGTTATTTGCAGTAATTCTACCATCCTGGTGCAGTTATATCATTGTCTTCTCAATATTTGACAAACTGTATTAGAAACTTGCTTATTGATCCTGTTAGACTAGTCGTTTTAAGAGTGGAACAGCCTCATGCTGTTAAGCTCATATATTTGAATTGAAGAAGTCATACAGAGCATTAACCTGCATGTTAGGAAATGGAACTTCCCCTGTGGGATCACTGATATATGAAAAAAAGCAACTGCTGTGGGGACCAATATTGGCACTTCCATTAATACTACACCAGTAGTACCACTAACGTCTGTTAAAATGGACTGCCTACAGGCAGTCTGGAAACATTTGCACCCACAGTGAAAATGTCACAGCAATGAAGGGAGAAAGTCACAGAAAGGTTGGAAAAGAAATTATACCTATTGATTGATGATTAAGTAATTGTAAACAAAAGGTTCAGTTGTTCTAGCTCATCAATAGCATTGATGCAAAAGTCCATCCTACTTTCAGCTTCCTAAGTGCTTGGACATTAGACACAGATTTAAGACACTTTCCCCCCACCTTCTGATGTATGTTCTATCTAACTATTTCATTTATAACTAAAAGTTTATATAAAAATGTCACTCTTTCAATTAATATTTGGCAATCCCTGGAAAAATAAATAAATATGATTCAACTTAAAATTGGGTGAATGGTAATCATTTAACCTTAAGTTAAAATACGTGCTTTTTAATAGGGAGGAAAGAAATGTTTACATGCACACATAAACATCCATGTCCATTACTAAATGGATTTGTCTAGGAGTTGAGTCCAATATTAATGCTCCAACACTGGAAGTTTTTAAAAAGATGTTGGATAACCATTTGTCTGAAGTGGTGTAGGGTTTCCTGCCTAGACAGGAGGCTGGACTAGAAGTCCTCCAAGGTCCCTTCCAACTCTGTTATTCTGTTCTATTCTAAATATATTTTTCTATGGGTTCAAACTTATTTTCCAATAAACTTTTTGTGAGAATGCTTTCTTGTGTTTATCTATAATTTTCATTGTTTAAGGTAGTGATTGTGAAAAAGATAACTTATTATGACTAGGCATGTATAGCAGTGGTGAGATTCAAAATGTTTTACTACCAGTTATGTGGGCATGGCTTGGTGGGCATAGCAGGGAAAGAATAGTAAAATCCCCATTCCCTCCGCACTCTTGGGGGAAGGTTACTGCAAAATCCCATTCCCTCCTCACCCCACTAACCTGCTTTCCAGCTCTGTTCTCTTGTGCAGGACAACAAAAGAAGACCCAGCTGATCAGCTAGGACTCATGAGACAGAGAATAGATGGGGGCGGGCCAGTCAGAGGTGGTATTTGCCGGTTCTCCGAACTACTCAAATTTTCCGCTACCGGTTCTCCAGAACTGGTCAGAACCTGCTGAATACTACCTCTGATGGATAGTCAAGTGAAAACAGACAAAAAGAGTTTCTAAAGTAGATCATGGGTGGACTTCCGGGTTGAGCCTTCCTTGCTGATGGACCGTAGATCACGACTGTCCGTGGCAATGTCTGTGCTCTCTCGTTGGAGAGCCCCGATCATTGCGATTAGGGGCTGAAGCTGCCTTGAAGGGGTGGTGGAGTAAGGGGAAGCCACAAGCCAGGTTGAGGGGAGCTGCATCTCCCTTCCTGGACTTGGTCTTTTTCCCCCCAAGACAACTGAAGCGGTGGTCCAAAATGGCCACCCCGAAGAGGACTCAGCTGGACTAAGATTTGTGCAGAAGGGAAGAAAGAGGTAGATAACATCTGAACTGGAACAATTGGATGAAACAACTAAACAAAAAGTACCCCGGGATTAAGGTAACGTTGAACTTTTAAGAAAAGAAAAGTGAGTGGCGGAAATACAAAGGGACAGGAAAAAAATAAGAAAATAATTTTGACAGCTAAGCAGGGCTTCGAACTGGGAAAGGAAGAAGCCGGAACTAAATACTTAATTAAATTGGACTAAAATATTTCGGCAATAAACAGGCATAAAATAAATCTGGATTTAAGATTGACAAAAAATAATAATAATAAAATTTACAAATTGGAGATTGGATTGTGCTGGAATATTGAGGTTCAAAAATCCCTAAATAAAAAAAAAGGGGGAAGAGGCGAATCACTTTGCTCTGTGTTAGAAGAAATGGAAATGGCGATTGAAGAACAAGAAGAAAGAACTTTAGAGTAGGAGGAGTCGATTCAAGGAGAAGCCATCTTAAATAGACAATTAACACAAAGAACACTACGAAGACGAGGGGAAAGAAGGAAGGTTAAAAAGTTGAGATTTAAGAAGGTAATCAAAAAAGGGAATACCTGTGAAATTAGGAGAGGTAGAAAGATCCAGCAGAAAAGGGGAAAGGAAGATATCAAGAAAGAGAAGGATTTAAACCGGAATGAGAAAAGATATGGGAAAAAGAGGGAGAGGAAAGGCAGTAAGAAACAGGTGCATGAAACAAAGAACTATGGAAATAGTAAAATGATGAAAAGAAATGGTTTTTTCAGAGATAATGGTTGATGAATTAAAAAGGGGATTCTGCAGGGTGACAAGAGGTAACAAGAATATATTTGCAATTAAAAAAAATACTTAGAAAATAGGGTAATATAGATTATTAAAGGAGGGATAGATACTGATAACTTTTATTAGATGAATATATATCTTTATTTTTATTTTCAAAAGAAAAGTTAAGGTTTACTGAAGAAATTGTAATAATTGAAATGGATGTGAAGATGTTTAAAAATGCGGTTAATATCAGTGACCAGAAATTGAATAGTCAATTTTTTTCTCTTTTACTTCCCTTGAAATTAGAAATAAAATTAAGAGGGGGAAATATGTTGTGGAGTCCAAATGAAAAGGTGTAAGGATTATTATTGTAACTACTTAAAAATAATGGCTTATTGGGAACTAAGATGAGGGAATAAAGGTATATTTTAACACCTCAGGTGTCGCACTCAAAGCAGTAAAAGGGGGGAAACCTATACTTGTTTCTTTTTTGTGTGTGTTAAAACTTGTATTAACCTAGAATCTATAGAAAGAATGTGTGATGGAAAGCAAATATGACAGATTAAAGAACCACTTAAATTAATACGCTAATACAGACTATTAAAAGGAAGGAGAGACATTGGTAACTTTTTTTTATTAGGCAAATGTATATTGTTACTTTTATTTTTAAACTAAATATTAAAGGATTATATTTGAAATAATTGAAATGGAATGAAAAGATGTTTTGATTGAGATTAATGTAAGAGAGTAGGATTAATTTGCTTGTTTCTCTCCTTTTGGAAAGTTTGAAATGGAAAAGGTAATAGTAGAATTAAATATGCATATATGAATGTATAACTATTGTCATATTTGTATGTAAAGGTGATGACCCGGAAATATGTTGTCCACTAAAAAGAGTTTTTTTGTTTTTATGTGAAAATTTGAATAAAATTTGTTTTTTAAAAAAAGTAGATCATGGGTCTGGAACAAAGATTCCTGCTTTGATTCTATGACAGGTGATACCATGGTGTTCCTGCACATTATGAAGGACCTCTTTTGATGCATTTGCATAATCTACTAAGTGTCTTTTAATGCTCTTGCAAATCTTCAGGTTACACTTTTGAAAAAAAATATGATTAGCATTTAATAAGCACTATTTTCAGCAAAAGAAATGTTTCATCCCAAGACTAGCTTTTTATAGACAAAGCTGATTGTCTGCAGATCTGCATGGAAGACACTTCAATCTTATCTGGAGATTCCAGGCACCAGCCTGGGAATTTGTGCTTGCAATAAGTGCACTTTAGGATTAAACTACATTGCTTCCCCTAATTCTTTCAATTTCATAACTACCAACCAAACACAACCAAACATCACATGTCACTTCAATCCTATCCATAGATTGCAAGTATCATTATAACTTGCAACAAAAAGCTCTACCTTCTCAATATCACACTTGTGATATTATATCAAGACATATCTTCATATTTATTCTATAGGAAGTGACTGTTATGGCTTGAAAAGTTGCTTTGGGGCATGTCGGAAGTGGGATTTATGTTTTGGGGTAAAAAGCCAATGGGATTATTCTCTTCAAGATGCTTTGTCTTATCTGAAAATGTTGTCCAACTTCCAATAACAAGAAGAGCATTGTATGCACAGAGAGCTTCTGTTTTGGACTTCTAGTATCTAATAAAACACTGAAAGATGCTTCTGTGTATGTATGAAATCTCCTGCAGCTAATAGAACTGCTCAAAAAGGGGCAGAGATATAGAAATAGAATTGTAAGGCTGGAAGGGATCCCCAAGGTTATCTACTCCAACCCCCTGCCAAAGGGAAGGGATTTTATACCATCTCTGAAAATGGTTGTCCTAGTATATAGTAGTTGTTGAGGTATTCCCCGTTAGGAGAATGAGTGCACTCAAGGAAACGTAGTGAGAATGATGTTGAATAACCCATGACAAGCATACAGATACATTGAATAGTAAAGTGTAGGTTTTACTTTTAGTAAATGGGTAAACAAAGTCCAACAAACAGTCCAAATCATACACGGTTAAAGCAGTTAATATCAGTCCAGGGATAATCCAAAAACCAAGTCAAGTATCATAAACAGAGTTCAGTAAATGGAGTTTGCTAACAGTTGCAAAACTCACAGCAATCCAAGCAGAACAACGATCAGGCAATACGGCAAAACAGGAAATGCAAGGAGAACAAACCAGGTTTCTGGCTCCATCTTATGGCCATTGGAGGAATCTCAGCCAATCATACTTACAGCATTCTCTTAAAGATACAGTATTAAATTACTATCCTGGTTTATATATTTCCAACCCAACTGTTAGGTGACTATCATTCCTAACATTCTCCCCTTTGGGTAGGACAATATATAAAACCTTACAGTTTAAGTCCATATTCATCACAGCAAGTCTTATGTTTTACAGTGCCTTGGGCTTTCGTAAAACGATCTGCAATGTTATTCTCTGACATTCAGTACTCCAGTGTAATCATTTTACTTTGAACACATTGTCTCACATTTAGATATCTTAGATCAGTGTGTTTTGATCTTGCCTTTACAGCAAGATTGGAAGCCATCTGAATTGCTAATTGGTTGTCTTCATACACCACAATAAGTTCATTTACATTAATTCCCATATCAATCAATAGTTGTTTATAACAAACTAAATCCGTACATAATAGAGACAATGAGAATTCAGCCTCCATTGCTGATAAACTTAGATGTTTTTGTCGAATAGACTGCCATCCAATTAACACCTTTCCTAATAATACTACAGTACCTGATATTGATTTGCGTGTAGGTATGTCTGTAATTAAACTTGCATCGGCATGTGCAGTTAAACTAAGTTCATCCTTAGGCTCTAAATATAATGCATAATGCATTGTTTGTTTAAGATATCTCAACACATGCCTGGCAGCTTGCCAGTGCCTTTCAGTAGGCTCAGAATTAAACCTGGCTAATTGGTTAACACTATGCTATATCTGGCCTTGACCAATTACTAAGATAAGATAAGCTACCAATCAAAGATTGATAAATATCTTTATCAAAAACAGGACTTTGCACATCAATGAGGTTAAACTCCTGACTCATCGGTGTTTTAGCCAGTTTACAAAGTTCCATTTTAAAGTTCTTCAGTATCTAGTTAATTTTATCTGCCTATGAGATTTTGTAGCCTCCCTTAGTTTTATCTATTTTTATACCAAGATACTGTTTAATCTCTCCTAAATGTTTTATTTTAAATTTCTTCTCTAACAGTGAAATAATCTCAGTAGCTTCTTGCTCAGTCTTAGTGATTAACGCTATGTCATCAGTAAACAATAGCAACAATGAAACTACACCATCACTTTCCTTTTTAAATAAACATGGATCAACCATGCCAGCTACAAAACCTATCTTTGTTAATTCCTTCACTATGCACTGGTTCCATTCATAGCCTGATTGCTTCAAGCCATAAAGACTCTGTTTTAATCTCCAGCAATCAGTTTTGTTATCAGTTTTTATACCCAAAGGCTTCTTTAAATATATAGTATGTTGCAATGGTGCATGCCATATCCACATCTAAATGGTTTATTATATATTTATTTTACTTGACAAATAAGATGGTGAATATTATTTTCTTATATTTTTACCTCATCAATATTAACAGCAGCAGTGGAAACACTCATGGTTAACCAATCAGCACCACACTGAGGCCTTTTACATTTTTTTAACTTAACCAATTTGCTAGTTATTGTACATTGTACCCTGGGAAACTACAGAAATTTACCTCCTGAAACCATAAGCTGAGGTGGCGCAGTGATTAGAATGCAGTACTGCAGGGTATTTCTGCTGCCAGCAGTTTGGCAGTTCAGGTCTCACCAGCTCAAGGTTGACTCAACCTTCCATCCTTCCGAGGTCAGTAAAATGAGAACCCAGATTGTTAGGGGCAATATGCTGTCTCTGTAAACTGTTTAGAGAGGGCTGTAAAGCACTGTGAAGTGGTATTTAATTCTAAGTGCTATTGCTATCCATGTTTGCAGTTATAATGTTGGGTGGTTGCACTTTCTTTTAAATACAGTTTATGTGCTATAGAGCTAAGAGGAAATACTATTAAATTTCTTTCTTCCTTTTCTTGTAATGTTTATCCTTTTAGATACCAGTGTAAAATGTGAGAGTTGTAGAGAGAAAATACCATGTGAGGCCCCACTTGGAGGCTGGTGGTGGTAGCTATCCACCACACTGAACCAGGTGTGTGGATTAAACTAGTGGTATTATGAGAGAAGTGATTTGAAACCTCTATTGTTCTATCCTATGAGCTTACCCCTTTTGCTACAAAAGTAAAGCACTTTTTGAAAGTTTGCCTAGTGAGGTGAAGTATGCATGCCTACAACTGTATGCATAAATGCCTATTCTTTAAAAGCCTTTTTAAAATTATTGATCTTCATCATTTAATCATTTGTAGACTGAGAGCTCTGCTTGATTTTGAGCAGACAGCTGGAGCTACATTGTGAAAAGTAGATGAAGCCAGTGTTTTTTTTAAAGCGCCCAAGAGAAAAATTTAGTTGAATGACGTTGATGTGAAATGATACTTCAGTAGCAATTTTGGAAGGGTTCTGGTCTCCATAGGAAGATCTCTACTGTGTCATTCTGCTGTGGAAAAAGACACCAAGAAAAGTACACTGTCACTTTGCCAGCATATTTGCTCATGCCGAGAGAAGGCTCTATCTTTTCATGGAGAATAAGCATCATGCCTCTCATTTGTTTTCCTTTCTTTCTTCAATTTGCAAAGCTCAAAGAACTGGATAACCAGTTTCAAGTGTTTCACAGGCTTTGAAGATTGAATTTGTCACACAGCGGCCCCTCTCCATTTCTCACACTGCTAATCCCTTTTCAGAGGGACTTTGGAAGTCACTGTGAGGCACAATATGGAAACAGGCTACTCAGTGTAGTGGGAGGATTTCACTTGGTCAGTTAAATTAGGTCTTTTTATTCTATCCAATAGTGATCTTCAATTGAATGCAATGTAAAATAAAGCTATCTCATATGGTGTTCTTTAATTTTAAATGAATATACAAGACCTGCATTTTAGCTTAAACTTTAGCTTATATTTTCCAATAAAGGAGTGGATAAATGTATTTTATATGCAGATGTCACCACTTTATATTCTGTGTGGGGATTAACGAGTTACCATCTATCTTGTGAATGTCTTTAATGCCAGAGCTCACTGTAACAGCATTGCCAAAAAGGCATTAAGAGTTGTAAATCTAATCTTACAAAGCTTCTCCTCCGGAAAAATTGAATTACGAACTAGAGCATACAAAACTTTTGCCAGACCAATACTCGAATACAGCTCATCTGTCTGGAATCCACACTGTATATTGGACATTAATACAATCAAGCAAGTCCAGAAGTATTTCACGAGAAGAGTACTACACTCCTCTGGTCGCAACAGAATACCCTATATCACCAGGCTTGAAATTTGGGGCTTGGACAACCTTGAACTATGCCACCTATGGTTAGACTTAAGCGTAGCATACAAAATTATCTGCTACAATGCCTTACCAGTCAATGACTACTTCAGCTTCAAGCACAACAATACAAGAGCGCACAACAAATGTAAAATGCTTCAAACTTGATTGCAGAAAGTACGACTTCAGCAACAGAGTGGTCAATGCCTGGAATGCACTACCTGACTCTACCTGACTATCGTACCTATTTCCTGTATTCTTACTCATGTTTATACTTATATCTATTACCTTGTAAGCAATTGACAAATCAAATAAATAAATAAATAAAATAATTTTCTTCAAGAACAAAGCTTTTGCTTACTTTATTTTGAAAGTCATGCAACTTTGGATAGCAGAAAAATAATATGTCAGTTCAAGCATATCATACAGACAGCAATGTTGTAGCACATTAGAAAAGGTACCAGATAATGAACAACAATATTTAAAATTTTATACATTGGGTTACTTGATAACTTCTCTTCTCATTACAGCCAGGTAGCTTCAAAGCAGCATTGATGTAAAGACTAAAATACATTTAAAGCATATTTTCATCTTAAAGGGACAGCCGGTTGATTACTATTATTTGGCTGCTTCAAAGTATTTAAAACTTTGAAATATACTTGAAATCAAAGTGTTTGAGATGGTGTGTGTATAGAATGTGTGTGACTGTGTATACACACACACATATTGAGCTGAATGGTTCTCAGTGGTCCTTGGTGTTCTCTGAGTTTGGTTGTTTTTTTTTTAAAAAAAAAAAAAACAAGTTTTATTAATTTTCAAAACACACAAGTCATCATTATCCATTACATGTTTAAACCTTTTTCCATTATAAATTTAACAAGTCAGATAAACTATAATTCTGTTTTAAACCATTTCCATGTAAACATACAAAAACCTCTTATCCAATTTCTCTTTATTTCTCTTTACTCTTATTCAATTTTATTATTATTATTTCATCTGTTTCTTTCTGACTTAGTTACTATTATTCTCATTCTATATTTCTGCAAGGTTTTATTAATTCTCCCCCCCCCCAAAAAAAAAAACATATACACAAAACATAAAAAAAGATCTTTTTGGAAAGCAACTTGGACCCAGGTATCTCTCTCTTCATGGACTTCAACTATATTCATGCTCATCTTACATATCATTACTTATTTTATTTACCATTCTAAGTCTTCTATATTAACTTCTCCACATATTTCACTCTTCTTAATTCTATCTTAATTAATCATCTTAATTTAAGTCATTATATTTGTATCTTTTGTCCATTCTTTATTGTACCTTTGTCTCATTCCTTATAAAAAAAAGAAATTTCTCCTGAAATCACTAATCAGAGTATGATGCCTTTCTATCTCCCCACTAAATTAATCAAGTTAATCTTTAAAATAACGCCAAATACCCAATCCGATTTTGCTTGGTACATTCTATCTGAATAGTACATCCAAAATAATTAAATACATAGTTAAACAATAAATCTAAATATTAAGAACAAATACTATAATAAAAATTTTATAATAACATCAATACCATAATCTTATTAAACTCTTTAATTAAAACTCAATATTCTATACCTCCCCTCATATTATTAAATTTTAAAACCAATCATTATTAAACATTTCAACATTTTAATCTCTTATCAACTCTTAAGCCATTTAAGTTTTCTATTTCTAATACAATACTACAATATCATCTTATGTACCTTGCAAAATCTCTTTGAAGAAATTATACTTTATCCTTTATCCCTAAAAAAGATTCCTTTTTTCCCATTTAGTTTCAAAACTTTGTAGCTTTTCTCCATCTTTTCCCTTTCTTTCTTCTCCCAACAAACCTTTCTACCCCCCTTCTTCTAGCCTCTGCCTCACTGGCTTCCCTTCTCTGTCGTATTCCTTTTCCCTTTTGTTTACTATCATTATATTGATTTTGCACCTTATTTTTCCCTTTCTTAAATGTTTTTTTTAAATCTTAAGTCCTTTATTTCTCTTCCTTTCCCTCTTCCTTCTTTCTTGGTCGAGTTCTGAGATTTATTAAAGATGGCTTCCTCTCCTTCTTCTTCTTCTGCTGTCTTTATCTGTTGTAATGTTTGTTGATAGTTAATAAGCGCCATTTCTAAAAAAAGGAAGGCTTCTTTCAAACCAGCTTTACCATTTTTTTTTTGCTTGTTCATAATCTTTTCTCAGTTCCTCAATAGAAAGAGCCATTATAAATCTTTTCTTTTCTTTTCCCCTTCTTTCTTCTTACAACAATCAGAATATTCCAAAGGAAAAATAAAACAGTCCCAAAGTTATCAATCAGTCCAAACCAAGGCAGAGTTCTCACTTTCTCCTCCTAGGGTAGTATCAATCCAAGAAAAAGAAAGTCCAAATCTGTTTCTTAAAATCTTATTGCAATATATTTTAGTCTTTCAATCCTTAAGGCATCTCCTCCAACAAAGTCTTAGCATACAAATATTTTTTTTTTAGTCCTCTCTCTTCCCACTCATCGCTTAAAGCCAATTTTCACCTAAAAAAATATTAATATTAATATTCACTTAATATTCACTTATTTATTCCGTAGGAAAAGAGGGTAAGCTTTCCTTTCAGCACCATCAAACTGCCGCTTTTTTCCTCTTCTCGAAGGTATCATTCAGAAAGTCATACTTTTCAGGAATTTTGTTAAATATGTCTTAGAGTCCTAGGAACCAAGAAAAACTTTCTCCTTTCGAACACTTTCTCCACTTCCTCCTGCGCATTCTTACCCGGCTGCCAGCTTCTTTGTGGCGGCCATTACGGACCGCCGCTGCACCGTCTTGGGAAAAGGGGTTCTGCCGGCTGGGAGGGGTCTGCAACACCCCAAACCCCTCTCCGGATCCCCCTACCTTCAGCTGCCCCTGCAGGGCAGCCTAGCTCCGCACCCATCCGGATCGGAGCCCCAAAAGCGGCTAGCGCAGCAGGGATCGCGCAGCTTTGCGAATCCCTGCTGCTCGCGAAGCCGACAAACCGGAAGTCCTGAGTTTGGTTGTTTTCTTGCAGACATTTCATTACCCAAGCTAAATACCATAGTGATGTTACTTAGTATGGGTAATGAAACATCTGCCAGAAAACAAAATATTTGCCTTTATTGGCCAATGTATTTCATTTTTGGATAAAAATGTACAGCAAATCATGAGCCACAGAAGCCTACAGAATACTGAAGTCTCCTTCTAAATATATCTTAGAAGTCTTTTTAAAACACTTCTTCATTGTAACTCTTCAGATTTGGGTTTCTTTTTGTTTTATTTCCTTCTCCCAGTCACTGTTTGAGTACCAGTCAAACCCAAAGTGTGTCCTGCTCACACGTAAGGATTGCAGTCTTAATTTTTTTATTTATTTTATTTTTTTATTTTGTCAGGCGATTATAAGATAACAGGTATAAGTATAAACATAGTTATGAATACATAAAATGGATACATATAAGAAAAATAAAAAGAAACAATAGGACAGGGATGGTAGGCACGTTGGTGTGCTTATGCATGCCCCCTACAGACCTCTTAGAAAAGAGCTGAGGTTAATAGTAGACAGTCTAAGGTTAAAGTTTTTGGGGTTTGGGGAAGAAACCACAGAATCAGGTCGAGTATTCCAGACATTGACCACTCTGTTGCTGAAGTCATATTTCTTGCAATCAAGTTTGGTGCGGTTTACCTTGAGTTTGTATCTATTGTGTGCTCTTGTATTGTTATGGTTGAAGCTGAAGTATTCATTAACAGGTAGGGCATTGCAATATATAATTTTATGTACTATACTTAGATCGGACCAAAGGCGCCGTAGTTCTAGATTTTCTAGGTCTAGAATTTCTAGTCTGGTGGCATAAGATATTCTGCTATGAGTAGGGGCGTGGAGAACTCTTCTTGTGAAATATTTCAATCTAGAAAAAAATCATTTATAAGTGAAGCATGTTTCCATTGTAAAGTTTGAGCCAGCATTTTTTTTGGCAAACCTGATACACCAGGAGAAGAGCCTAAAAAGAAAGAAAAAAAAAGCATGTCCTTAACTCATTCTGTTCTCATGTAATCCTTGGTCACAATGTAAGTCAATGCTTATACAACAGCACCTTATTTTACCTGTAAGAACTTGATGAATCCTCTGAGATAGTCTCCTTTGTAAAAAAATGTAATGTTTTTCATCTTGAATGATAATTGGTGAAAAACAATGCAAGATAGGATATTTTTTTGCCCATTGCTGAATCAGATATTTTGCCACTGAATGCCATTCTCCCAAGTTGCCCCCTTGTTAGGTGTGTATGTATGTGTGTGTATCTATCAATAGTTCTATATCTTTCTATCTTTCTCTCTCTCTTGTCTGCCTGCCTGCCTGCCTGCCTACCTACCTACCTACCTACCTATCTATCTATCTATCTATCTATCTATCTATCTATCTATCTATCAATTGATTAGTAGATAGATAGGGGTAAAAACAGCTAGGACACCATTTTCAGTAGAAAATTGGCTTTGTTGAATAATATTACCATACAAAGTCCTCCCCCCACCCCTCTTCGTTAATTCTCTGCTTCAAACTGCAGATTCCGTTATTTGCATTGTAGGTTTTAGCATTTATATATCCAAAACCTGTAAACAGTTCATTGTCAAACAAGATTGTCTTTAAATTATTCTGAATGAAAGGTAGGCTATTTGAGACTACTAAATGAATTAAAGGTTTTGATATCTATCAGGGTTTCTGTTTTCTAGGGACCTAAATAATTAATCCTTCTTATCTCACAAGTGAGATTTATTTTAGACTAAACAATCCCTACTCCTTTGGTCATAGTTTTAGAGATACTTCCTTATCCAACAGAGAAACAGAATGATCACAGGCAGGCAAAAAAAGCAATGAGAGAAGGGGCAACTTCCTGCCAGCTTTCCCACTGAACTTCTTTGTGGGAAGTTGGCAGTGAATGCTGGAAACCATTCCTTCCTTCCTTCCTTCCTTCCTTCCTTCCTTCCTTCCTTCCTTCCTTCCTTCCTTCCTCCCTCCCTCCCTCCCTCCCTCCCTCCCTCCCTTTCTTCTTCCTTCCTTCCTTCCTTCCTTCCTTCCTTCTTTCCTTCCTTCTGTCCATTATTTATTTGCAATTATTTACATATTCCAAGTGGCTGCTTTAAAAAAAAAAAAAGCAGTGAATATGACAGGTGCAAAAGCTTGAGTAAACTTTTAGTCAGAACTCTGTAATATTTCCTTTGCTAAAAATAATGGTGTTAAATGTTTATTATTTATTATTTTATTTATCACATTTGTATGGCCGCCTACTTAAATTCTTTGACTCTAGATGGCTAACAATTTAAGATTCAATAAAAAACAATAAGCTAAACTATCTAACTTTTCTGTAATCCTATTCTTTCTTTGGTCGTCAAACATCTGATGCTCCAAAGTCAGTGAAGAAAGTGAAATTTTGGATATTTCAGTGAGGGGACAATTCAAAACATGTCTCTACTTCTTTGGTGGAATTTATATAAGAAAGAAGGATTAAAGGCTTGGAATCATCTTCCAACTTCTATTCTTGTATATTATTAAAAGTCCACGGGAAGATGTAGCACAGATGGAGACCTAAACATAATTTATGAACTATAAAAGCTCTTACAGGAATATAAATAAACCCAAAAGCATTAAAAGAGGTTCTTTTTAAAGAAAAAGAATACCATTTAGAACCTGGCATGCTAAAAAGCACTTCATAGGCATAGTTAGAAATGCAGCT
The DNA here is from genome assembly GCF_049901735.1 of Notechis scutatus. NCBI lineage: Eukaryota > Metazoa > Chordata > Lepidosauria > Squamata > Elapidae > Notechis > Notechis scutatus. The sequence goes on along the minus strand of NC_142011.1, from coordinate 155,409,236 downwards.
CACTTTTTTTATTTAAAAGTGTGTTAATCTTGAGGAGGTGGTAGTGAGGAACTTCATCCATTAGCCTTCTACTAAATGGATGCTTACTTTGTCTGTCTGCTATGATAAATCAGCAAACCCTTCCATTTGGGGAAAATATGCTTGCCTATAAAATAGGCCCATAATATGGTTCCACGGATGTGACAAGAACCCAAAGAATGCATATGAGATACTATCTAAAAGCAAAGATTAGGCAAGCATGAAAACGTTGTTTCACCATATGTTTCATATATCTATTATCTGTCACTGTAAATTGGAAGAAGGCAGAAAGGACACTGGAAGACTCTTGTGACAGATATTTTGACCTGAGCTGTTTATAGGAAGGGTTACCCTTGAATCTCATATCGATCAGCTTCCAAACAGTGGCAATCCTTCATCTGTTCCCTAGCTTTGTATTATAAATTAATCTTTCCTTCCCCTCAAATTCTTTTCAGGAATTCTAGAAACCCACCCACTGGTAATGTATCAGCATATTGGGATGTGAGTGTCATTGTCCTTTGGAAAGACTTGTTGGAGCAGAATAGGAACGCCCCTGTGGGTTTCCGTTCGTTATTGAACTTCATAACAAATATAACCTCAGACATTGGAGATGGAAATTGAAGGAGTAGTTTGACATCAGATTGCCCCCTAAAAATAATCTCTTTGATCAAAATCCTTGATGTTATTTTAGGAATGACAAATGATAAATCTAATCATCTGCCATTTATGACACAATATACCATAGTTAATCTAATATTCAGAATTATATAAAAATGCTCTAAAAATACAAGTTTTGCTCTATTTGTGTGATTATGTGAATTGGGATAAGGCAAGATAAATCTTCAGGGCACAATTTTGAGTTTCTGTCTCTTTTTTTCTTGCTTTGAACATATTCTGTTATTCAGAGAAATGGTATTACTTAGTTCCTCTTCCCCAGATATGGAATCATATATTTGAAACAAATATACCAATCTGTTGTTAGTTCTAAAAGTGGGCTCAATGAATAATCTTAAACTGAAGTAAAAAGATCATTCAAGGTGCAATGCCAATTAGAACATAACAGCATTTTACAACTGAGGTCAATGAGCCATAGCCAGTAGGGATATAAAAGGTCAGAATAGAAATATCTGATAATGGCTACCTATCGCTCATTATTTTAAAAAAATGTTTAATTAATCTTGACAACCTTTCAAGGAAGTAGGTAAATATGGATCTGTTATGATCACATCTCTTGGTAACTTTTCAAAGTAGGGCAGACTATTCTGGCATTGTTTCCAATTTCTTGCGAATGGAATTTGTCCAGTTATACTGTATATAATGGATAAAAGGAAATGTCTGAAGATCATTGGAAAATTGTGAGGATATTCCTTGATTAAAAATGATATGTAAAAATGATACTAGAATTCCCAGTGATCTATCGAATTTCAGAAGCAATATGGAAAGTATATTTAAAAATCTATAAATTTGTATATTTATAAAATATATAAATCTATCCCTTGCATTTGTAGGGTATGACAAAAGTGTTACCATGACTAATTCCCACTGCAGTCTCATAATTTCATAGTAGTGGTTCCTAAAGTGACCTCAATTATTCCTCATCTGAAATATTGCCATTATCCCTCTTGCAAAAAACAAAAAACAGACTTTGTTGTTTTCCAAAAGTTTTACAGGCATGTCTTTGTAGGCATAGTCTCAAATGTTTAAATCTCAATTCACAAAAAAGCAGTTAGTTGCAAATTGCTCTATTATCCCCAGGTTATGCACTAACTAACTCCATTAGGATAATTACACCACTACTTCAAAGGAAGTTCCATCCATGAACCTTGGTTGTGATGGATTACCATGGATCATTATACATAGATGTGGTTTTAAAGTATTGGTCAGTGACGTTATCAAGCATTATCATTATATAGCATCTGAGTCTAACATAGAGTATGGCCATATTGTTAGTTAGTTAGTTAGTTAGTTAGTTAGTTAGTTAGTTAGTTAGTTAGTCAGTCCATCCATCTCATCAAACAATTTTGGGCAGCTCCATACATACTACCAACCAGACTGTCTTTTACATGTGCGTCACTGTGCATGTGCTTATGCACATGCACATACATTATTTTCTGGATGAAGATTCAATTGGCTTTTGATATTAAGTCCAAACCTTTTCAAGAAATTTCCCTGTCTCTGCAGGAATAACTAATAAAATTAAGATGTATTGCTGATTGTCTTTCATATATTGATCATATTAACTTCCAAACCTTTAGTTGATCTTTTACATGTAGGTGTTGAAAAATATATAGCAATATGGAAACCGTTGGCATTAGAGGTGTCAAATACTATAGGGCAGATCTTCAGCCTCTCAACCTCACCTAAGTGTTATATAGGGCTAAATGCATTTTAGAGCAATATTTCCAAATATTTGGAAATTTTAGATGGCATAGAAGGATATTGTGGTTGATGAGAATGATTTAAGATTAGGAGTGGGATTCAAATTTTTTAACAACCGGTTCTGTGGGCATGGCTTAGTTGGCGGGCGTGGCTTGGTGGTCATGTTATTGGCTGGGCATAGCCAACTCAATATCAGTCACATCGAGGCACCATCTCCTTGCCTGGCCTCTTGTGACTGTGGGGATGCTGCAAGAGTCGTAAGTGGGGAAAATGGTCATAAGTCACTTTTTCAGTGCCATTGTAACTTTGAATGGTCATTCCACACAAGCAAAGTACCAGCAAAGGAGGGGAAAAAAAACTCCAGAAAAGTTCCTGAAACAGGAAGTCTAGTCCTGCCAAGAATGTAATAAGGGTTAATGGAGAGGCAGTTTCTGTAAGCAACACCAGAATGTTTCCTTCCTACCTTCCTTACAGGATTCGGCCAATAATTTCTTCTAACAACCGGTTTTCCGAACTGCTTAGAATGTTAACAACCAATTCTAGTGAATAGGTTAGAACTGGTAGGATCCCACCCCTGTTTAAGATAGCTCATCTTCAGTAAATACAGAAACACTGAGAGTTGTATTTACATGCCAACATAATTAGATACCAACATAGTGTTCAATACTATGTTACGACAATCATATTTCATAATATTTGTGTGCGTATTAGTACAGTTTTACAATGCAATTCTTGTTTGTTATTCACTATAAAATCTGAATGTTGAAATGTTCTGGAACATGAGAGTTTCACTAAATTTATACCATCTGTTTGCACCTCCATTTTTGCACCTGTGTTACTTTAAAAAAATATGACAGTCTCAGAGACTCTTAATGTATAAAATATTCTCATAAGGCATGAAATCTACATTTTTACAGCTTTATTGTCAGGTGAAAATACTGAGATAACCAATCTGTTTTCCTGCTAAATACAAGCAATGGTGAATGCTATTCACTCGAGGTGTATCTGTCTGAAAAAGTGCTGCGGGAATTATTAACAGGTCTTTGCTGCATGGTGAAAATAAAGAAAGCCCAGCCAAAGAAATGGAAAAGTTCCTCCATCAGGTTTAAAATTCTACTGAAATTCAGAAATGCCTCTAAGACAGTACCAATTTTTATTAGTGTAGCCGAAAATAGCTTATGTATTTCTCAGTGAGAATTTGTCTGGCATTGAGACCTAGTAAAAATGTCTCTCTTTTTGGATAAAGCCAATCGTTCAGAAGTTAAGGTATAAGTAACCTGGCTCCATCACTGGCTGAGATTTTATATACATTTTCCCAAGAATGACAACAATATCACTGTCAGCAAATATTTGTTAAACATCTTCATTCAAATACAGTCTGTTTTTTCCCTCCTCTTCTCCCCTCCTGTCTCCCCTCCCCTCCCCTCCTCTTCCCTCCCCTCCTCTCCAGTTTTTATTTCCATCCAGATTTCCAGCATCTTAAATTGTTTGAGAATACTATAATTCTGGGAAAGGTCAAAGGAAAGAGAGGAAGAGAAGGACCATCAACAAGATGGATGGACTTTGTAGACATGGATACCATAACAATGTGTGCACCATTCAGAGATCTAAAAGGATACAGCATTTTGGAGGTCTATGTGATCACTAAAATTTGGCATTGAGTTAATAAAACATAACCAAACAATATCTTAAATAATAAAACTGAAGACAGAGACTATATTTGATCCATATATAGAAGTCCTAGTTCACAAGTATGGTCTTTTTGATTTAGTTCATATTATCTCAGCCCACGCCTTTAATAAAATATTGAGTTTCATTATTAGATTTCAGTGAAATTGAATGTTTCCTTTCTGTTTATTACTGGAAGCCACTGTTGATCCACTCTGTTAGCTGATGATTTATAGAGTGCATAAGGATGGTAGCCTTTTGAATCACTGCTGTTTGTTTTGCTATTGTAAACTACATAGATTTACACCTGACAGCAACTGTACCTTACTGCAGGGAACATATCAAGAAAACTCTTTGGTTTTTACTTCATTTATTATTAGGAATAAATAGAGAGGTAACTCTCTATATTAGAGTTTGCTTTCTTATGAGAGCCAATTATATATATTGAGCCAACAGGAAGACAAAATAATCATTTGCAAATGGAAGGAAAGGGGGAATGTCATCTTACATTCCCTGAGACTAACAGCAAATGCTGTTGAAGAGAATGGAAAGACGGTGTAAAAGGCTGAAGGCATTTCTGTTGGTAGGCATTGACACCTTTGGAGATTCATATAGAAAGGACTTCTTGCCTGGCAAGTCTGCTTGCCCTGCTCCTTTTCCTTTCTTCCCTTTCTAGCAACTATTCCTTCCTTCCTTCCTTCCTTCCTTCCTTCCTTCCTTCCTTCCTTCCTTCCTTCCTTCCTTCCTTCCTTCCTTCCTTCCTTCCTTCCTTCCTTCCTTCAAATATATATTTGTTCATGTCAATTATTCTTCATGAGATATGCACTGTTCTTTTGAAGTAAAGAATCTGGAGAAACTAAATATGTATCTGAAGTCTTCTTGAAATTTTTAAAGCAGATTCGTATTTCCATTTCCCTTTAAGAGTTACATGCATTTAAAAAGTTCATTAGGAGAAAGCACAATCTTTAAGCTGTAGGCTTGATACTTCTGGAGAATCAGGTAAATACTGATTATCTAGTACTGAATGTGTGAATTTATGGAAATTATAGCAGTAATTAAGCATTCTAACCAGCTTGATACTTCTCAGTGAGAGCTCAGTGTACTAACTTAGGAACTTGGTGATTTAGAGTGTAAAAGATCTGGTACAAATACACGCACCTCTTTCTTACAATAGTTTATCTTTCAGTCCTTTCCAAATCCATGAATTTTCATATATAGAGAAGGCATACGTGTTCATTTGCCTGATAATTACCTGAACAGGTCACTGATGTTTTCTAGGAATGCTTTTTATAAGTGATTGCTATTGCCTTCTTCCTATGGCTGAGAGAGTATGACTGACCCAAAGCAATCCAACTGCTTTCATGCCAAAGATGGGACTACAAATCTTGGCCTCCCAGTTTCTAGTCTGGTGCCTTGACCACTACATCAAACTGGATGTGCATTTAGATAAGGAGGCATACTTTATGTTCACAGCACAATGAAAACTATTTATTTCCCAAGGTAAGCTTGACCAGTTCTCATAGAAGCAATGGCCATATTGGTTTGAAATCAAATCTCCCCTTCCCCATACCAGTTTGAGGGTGCCAACCAGCTATTTGTAAATCAAATATTGGACAGTCATCACTTAATGATATTGGCTAAATGTGCTAAAAGAGTATTCTTTTGTTTCGGTTAGAAAAAAAAAAGTGTTATTTATTTTAAAAGGTTCTACTTTGATGGACATTCAAGTTGGGTAACAACTAAAACAATAGAACAATAAATATATTATAGGTCCTTCTGCATTTGTAGGACCATCTGAAATGGTACAGGGCTCCTGCTTGAGCAGGGGTTGGACTAGAAGTCTTCCAAGGTCCCTTCCAGCTCTATTCTGATTGATTGATTAAATATTAAATCAACAGTTCATAATCACTAAAAAGTCTGAAATTGCTCCTAAGTAGGCAAAGCATGGAAATTAAAATCTCTCAGCACAAGAATCCCAGGATAATCCAACAAAGCACCCAAGATAATATAGACATTTATCCCTACTCTGTTCTGGTAGCCCAAATAAAACAATGTGGACTCAGAGTCTGCCCCTCCAATCGTACATTATAACACCATAACTAGCAGACAAACTTGGGCCAGAAGACTCCCTATTCTTTTGTCAGATGGTTTTCTGAAGTACACGTCAATTTTCATCCAGTATTAAAATCCGAGTCAATAAAAGGTTTTATCTGCAATTATTGTAACATTACAAAGCAGGTCTTTCATTGAGAAGGTTTACCACTGCTGTAGCCTTAATTGTTCTGGCTGCAACGTGAAAAGAAAATAAGCCATTACCCACTCTGCACTTTCCATCCGACAGTTTTGTTCAAGATTACCAACATGTCTTCTGCTGCCAGGTTACTTCGGTGTTTACTCTAGGTTATCTTGTCCCATTTTCCTGAATCGCCTTTTAATATCAGGCCACAACAAGCCAGCGGTCTCTTCCCACACATCCTCTCTAACACTCATATAAAACAAACAAGGACACAAATGTCATGGGTTCATAATAGAACTACTCCATGATTTTATTGTACCTAGGCAGCAAGCTTCAGATCTCAGAAAAGGATGCAGTCCTGTGCAAATGGGTCTGTGAGAAGGCTAGTCTTTTGGCAGGTAGCAAAACAAGCAAGCATTGATGCAGCACACTTTCCCTCTTTCTGTCTCCAACTGGACCAAATGGCAGTTTTCTTCTATTCACAAGGGACACTGCTGGTAATAATCATAGTCCAGAGAAGCAATTATTTTAAGCTCCACGCAAGTCCAGATGTTATGTTATAAATTTTGCTACTTGGGATTTATAATTATTATACCTTCTGGTTTTTAATAGGGCTCTACATTTTTCCTTTGCTTAGTTGGTAATTCAGACTATGCTTTTGGATAGATGGATTTAATAAAGAATAACCTAAATAAATAGTGTATTTTAAATGTTGTACAGTTATTATTCTTGTATAAGATATCTTCTCTCAAGGCTGAGCTTATAGAACATCATGTGCTTCCAGCATTGCCTTTTTTATTTTTAATAATTGTGTGGCTGATAAAATACAATTCTGCTTGACTGTCTCGCCTACAATATCAGATGTGGTAAAGCAGCTCAAATGGAACTGCAATATTTTGTTGGATGCTGTTCAGAAGACAACCCACAATTCTTTCCCTGTCATCCCTGCTCCAGCTTAGGAACTTTGAAAACATTCTATTCTCATTTCTGTTCATTCTTAATATTCTTCAATGGATTTTTTTTGAAGAGTTAGGACTGTTACAGGTAGATCCAGAGCTGAATTTAATTGCAAAATTCTGTTATTATAGCAAATCTCAGCTTTTGTTTTCACTTTCCTGTAAGGTTGAGTTTCTAGTTTGGTCTCCCTAGTGAGGCTAACAATATGTAAAAAATGTAGGCACTCAGATTGCCCATCCTTGGGCTGCTGCATGATAGCAGTATTCCAGTATTTGAAGGGCTGCCACAAAGAAGAGAGGGTTAAATTATTCTCCAAAGCACCAAAGGACAGGACAAGAAACAATGGTTGGAAACTAATCAAAGAGAGAAGCAACTTGGAATTAAGGAGAAACTTCCTAACAGTGAGGACAATTAACCAGTCGAATAGTTTGCCTCAAGAAATCCTGGGCACTCCATCACTGGATGTTTTTAAGAAGAGTCTAGACAGTCACATATCTGAAATGGTATAGGTTCTCCTGTTTGATCAGGGGGCTGGACGAGAAGACCTCCAAGGTCCCTTCCAGCTCATTCATTCATTTCTACCAGTTTTTCTAGACTTACTTGAAGATTCTAGAAGTTGAATTTAGTAATAGCAATAGCATTAGACTTATATACTTCTCCACAGTGCTTTACTGCACTTTTTGAGCAATTTACAAATGTCAGCCTGTTGCCCTGAACAATATGGGTTTTTACCAACCTTGGAAGGCTGGAAGGCTGAGTCAACCTTAAACCCCATCAGGATTGAACTCTAGGCTATGGGCAGAGTTTACCTGCAGTACTGCATTCTGACAACTGCTCCTCTTAAGATGTCCTCTGGACAAAGAGTTAGCTGTACTGCTAAATAATGTTCCTTCACTTTAATTTGTTTGAATCCTTGATTATCTTGATTGTCTTAGACAACCTATGATCCATTTGTATAAGAAAGGTAGAAACATCTACAAGGTAATCCACTCTGCTAAGAGGAAAGCCTTACAGAAGTTTAGGGGTGGACATTAGGTTTGCCCCAATATGTTCCAGGTTCTCATTGAAAAAATATAACTGTTGTAATAAATATGCTCATTTCTTCAGCAACATTAGCTTAGCGCCATACATGAAAAATGTTTTTTTTTCTATTGAGGAGTAAATCAGTGATATATTATCATGGAAAACTAAAATCAGGGTTAACAGAAATGTAATAGTCTGAGAAAAATCTGTCCAATCTGTTTAACTTGCATCTAAGTGCATACTCAAAAAGCAGACAAGCATTGCGAAGAGAAGGCAGTGCAACATGCTGATGCTGTGCCTCTGAGTAATTGTGTTTTTATTTTTACATTCTTTGTTACATTACACTACAGTTTCTACATAATATTCTATAGTGTCCTCTGGCTAACCTTTAAGGGCAAGTTGCCATTGAGAGACAATCCTGGTCAGTTTTAAAGCTATTTTGCAGTTTACCAAGACGGCTCAAAAACCGTTCACTGTTGCATGTGCACTGCCATCTAGTGGCAAGATTTGAAATATCCCTTCCACAAGCTATCTGAAAGATGACAGACTTTCAATAGTGAATATCACCAGGGTTCCTGATTTATTGTATGGAAAGATGGCCATAGTTAACATTATAGCAAGTGTGAACGATCTTGAGACCACTGACATTTCAGAAAATAGATAAAATAGTGTCACTGGAGTCAATGTTTAGTCCATAGGAAATTTTCAATAGGGAATTTTGTACCGCACATAATGTTTCTATCTTGGGCTATCCCAGTTGTGCTATGAATGGCATGGAGTTTGTTAAAACCACGTTGCTGTAATTCACACTGTATTTGGGAAAATTTATAGAAATGTAGCCAGTATAATAATTATGATAAAGCATATCTAAATTCTTAGTTGAAGAAGAGTCAAGAATAAGACTGAGCTTGCATAGAGATAATTATCTAGATTGTTGAATTGAAACCACAAAAATGCTTTCTCTATTCTTATAAACCAGGATGGCAAATTCACTTGGATTGTACAAACTGCAACTTTTAGCAGGCCCAGACACAGACATGTCCACAAAACATGAGGTGGTGGTGATAGTGTATGTACAGTAGAACCTCTGGTCACAAACGCTTCTGACCATGACCAAATCAGGTTCTGACCAAAAAATTCAGGTTTTTTTCCATGGCCTATTTCCCCTTGAACGCCATTTTTTTTTTTTTTTGTAAGTGCCAATTTTCAAAAATTAAGTTCGGGTCACGACCAAATTGGGTTGAGACCATAGTTGTGAAATGAATTATAGTCATGACCAGAGGTTCTACTGTATCTTTTAAATCAAGATGATGATCTAGTCAAGTCAAATCTAGAGAACAGAAGGACCAGGGGGGACATGATAGCAGTATTCCCAATATTTGAGGGGCTGCCACAAAGAGGAAGGGGTCAACTTATTTCCCAAAGCACCAGAAAGCAGGACAAGAAACAATAGATGGAAACTAATCAAGGAGAGAAGCAACCTGGAATTAAGAAGAAACTTCCTAACAGTGAGAACTACTAACCAGTAGAACAGCTTGCTGACAGAAGTTGTGGTTGCTTCATCACTAGAGGTTTCTAAGTAGAGAGTTGACAGTCACTTGTCTGAAACAGTTTTTGGTCAGGGGCTGGATTAAAAGACTTGGAAGTTCCAGCTTTGTTCCGATGGATTGGTGGTGGTTGCAACTACAGAATTGAAGTCTCATTCTGTTTTACAATGCATATAAAAAGGAGAGGTACTTCAAATTAATGTTCATGATCATCATCTTAACTTTTTTAACCCCTTATATAGATACTTCTGCCATAATGGCAAGGCCTAAGGTGAGCCACCTCTTTTTTTTTCTGACAGTTACATGGCTCATAGGTAAAGTGTAACCACTTTCATGCCAGGAGTAGATGTAGCTGTTAAATTTCCCCATAGAAGATGGATGGATTTCACTCAGGTCACCAGCAAAAATAAAGGTGAAGAATCATAATTTAGTCTGAAGTTGGGTTAGAATAAATTGAAATGGATTTAATTTACAAGTAAGATGAATTAAAATTAAACAAGGCCTCATTTTAGCAATGTATCCCTTACTGAAGATGAGAAAAAAGGGATTTCTTTTTTGGTCTTTACAGTTGTGATTAATATATTGCCTATTTTCCTCACAAAACATTTCCTTTTTGAAATATGAGATCAAATATGTTCTTAGATACAGCAATGATTTAAATAATATTCTCCAAATATTTGGGGATCTTTTTGTTACATGTCTAAAATAGTTCTCAATATGAAATACTGATTTTCCCCTATTTTATGATTGACATATACCATATTTATCGGCGTATAACACGCACAGGCGTATAACACGCATCTTCATTTTAAGAGGGAAATTTCAGGAAAAAAATTTAAATTTCTAAATAAAAACACCGCCCGGCCTCCGCTCGCACCGCCCGGCCTCCGCTTGCCCTCCGCTCGCACCGCCCGGCCTCCGCTTGCCCTCCGCTCGCACCGCCCGGCCTCCGCTCGCACCGCCCGGCCTCCGCTTGCCCTCTGCTCGCACCGCCCGGCCTCCGCTTGCCCTCTGCTCGCACCGCCCGGCCTCCGCTTGCCCTCCGCTCGCACCGCCCGGCCTCCGCTCGCACCGCCCGGCCTCCGCTTGCCCTCTGCTCGCACCGCCCGGCCTCCGCTTGCCCTCTGCTCGCACCGCCCGGCCTCCGCTTGCCCTCCGCTGGCACCGCCCGGCCTCCGCTGGCTTCTTAACATTATATCGGCGTATAACACGCATACATCATTTGCCCCCTATTTTCAGGGGGGAAAAAGTGCGTGTTATACGCCGATAAATACGGTAATCATAATCAGTATTTGATGATTTTTTAAATTCTACTGGTTTTCAATATATTTTACTTGTAAGAAGTCCCATTCACAGAAAGATCCGCCATAGAATCCTTTACAGGTTGAACAGGGATGATAACATTAATTAGGTCTACATACAGCTTTATCAGTGCCTGTTACAAATCTTTTTCTGTTCCCGCTGGATATGAAGTACAGCAGACTGGATGAATGAATGCCAACAATTCCGCTGGCAAAGTTTCCTTCTAGTGTTATCTTTATCAATGTGTTCTAATAATGGCTTTCCTAAAAGATAGGATAGAGGCCACCAAACTGGCACATGATACCATTTTTAATAGTGAATAGCATTTCACAATAACATTTGTTTGGATTTTTTAATATTGTTAAATTTAGATTATTATTTTTGAACTAGCTTTTTAATCTTGAATCACCATTCTTTATTGTTATCCTTGTTATTGCTCCTAATCTTTACAACATTTCCAGATAATGTACATTGCTTAGTAATAAAAGTAATGAAACATCATTCTGTTTCCTTTTTTATCCTGTTTGAAATAGTCGAGTGGCAGATGTACACACACAATCGCATTGTGCACAAATGATACTAATTACCTGTCAATATTAGGACTCAGATAAACATTTTTAAAAAAACAACAGAAATAACACTATGTGATGAATGTTGGATGTATCTTTGAGGAAGTAATGCTAACTAAGTTTGCATTGAACAAACTTGTGATATAAATATTCAGTGCTTTAAACTTTATTTCTTTGTTTTGAAATAGAGTTTTGAGTAGAGACGGGTTCTCTAATTTCATTCATAATTAACAGTAAGAAGGTGTTGTAGTTTAAGGAGGACCAGAGCTTTGGAATAGTGTTCCATTTCTTAATGATCTCAGGGACAGTCCTTGAAATTTTCAGTGGTTTAATGTTAATAATTTGGGGCTGAATAGACCAACAATCTGACTCAGTGCAAGCCTGCTTACTATGTTCCTATAATAAAAGGTAAAGGTTCCCCTCGCAAATATGTGGTAGTCGTTTCTGGCTATAGGGGGCGGTGCTCATCTCCGTTACAAAGCCAAAGAGCCAGCGCTGTCCAAAGACATCTCCATGGTCATGTGGCTGTCATGACTAAATGCTGAAGGCGCACAGAATGCTGTTACCTTCCCACCAAAGTGATCCCTATTTTTCTACTTGCATTTTATATGCTTTCAAACTGCTAGATTGGCAGAAGCTGGAGCAAGTAATGGGAGCTCACTCCATTATGTGGTGCTAGGGATTCGAATCACTGAACTGCCGACCTGATCGACAAGCTCAGTGACTTAGTCACTGAGCCACCATATCACTACATGTTCCTATAATAAGCTACGCCAAAACATGACATACTTAAGTACATCAGTCCCTGAGTAAACTTCATTATATTAGGAACACAATAACCTCTGTAGTACTATACAGTTCAGTTATGACTCAAACAGGGCAGCCTTACATAGGAGCACAGGCATCTGCACAGAGGCCATAACCAAGACATGGAATTTACTCTAAATGACCGAGAAGAAAGTGATAGTCTAATTTTGTGGAGTCTACTATAAAGTTAATCAAAATAATCACAACATTGATAAGTATCCTTTGTCTCTTTTCAGATCAACATCTGGATTTTAAATTGTTATAACAAAAGTTTAGAAGCTGTACCTGGCCTATGGCGCAAGTTTTTACTTTTGTGCTGCACAATAAATTTTCTTTCCAAAGTTATTTTTTTCTCTTGCTGTTCTGTATATTGGCAGTATATTGCTTCATATTGGGGCAAAGAAATTCAAAATGAATCTTGCTTGGAAAAGCACTTTTCAGACAAAATTTGATTTCTGAGTAAGAAAAGAGAGAGAGGAGAAAAATAAAAGAAATGAGAAATATAACTATAATACTATAATGCAATACTGTAGTTCCATCTGTGCCTGGACTTCATTTATAGTGTTACTTCAGGACCGCTTACTTCTGAAAAAAATATTTTGTTTTCAAGCTTCTAATAATGTAAACAAAGCACTCACCAACTAATTGATTGAATATATCTATTAACATGCATGTATTAACATCAAGGTTTCCTAAAGGCTTTTGCATTGGATTTAAACTGCAGGTCATGTAGAATATAATTCATTCCTTTCACTACAAAACATGCAAAGATAGCATTTCTGAGTAAACTATAGAAACTCTTATCAATATGCATTCCGTAAAAAGAAAAGAGGCTTGTATATTCATGGTATTTTGGCCTTAGAGAACCCATTTCCCCCCAAAAGGGAATTAACTGTTTTCAAAGTTCATCTGCAAACGCTGCTCCTTTATCAGTTTCATATTCAATATAGTAAGAATGATTCCCATTCCAGAATTTGAATATTGTATGGTTTTTTAAAAAAAGGTTCAAGTAACTAAAGGCAATTCTAGGACAGGATGGTTTTCCATTGATTGAATCAAGCTTTTGTTCTACAATATATTTAACCTATTGATGGCTGAGGGTTCTTTCCTTTTTATGGAACCATCAGTGAAAAATGACAGTTCGATGTCAAGTTCTCTTATTTTCATGGAGCTACGCCATAAGATCTGTCCTCTGCTGTATGTTCTCATAACCCCATGTCATATCCTGATTAAGAGCTGGCAGAGTTGGACAAATTATAGGCAGTAGGGTGAACTTCTCTTTCCTGCAGAAGAGACTGGTAAGACGAAATAATTATTGCAGTTCTATTTCCAAAATGGAAAAAAATGAACTTTTTACTATCTGTGATAAAGCAAAGAAATACTGGGCTAAGATTCCCATTTAATAAAGATTCTCAAAGTGAATAATTAAACTAAGGACCTTTCTTTTAGACTTAATGGCAAAGAACTTGGAAAAAAATGAAACGTTGTGGTTATATATGTTGGCAGGGACAAGAATGCTTTATGCGCAAACATGAAAAGGTGCTAATTCCCACAATGGATAAATGACTGGAAAAACTGATGGAACTAGCAGAGATGACTAAATCAACTGTTCTAATCAAAGAAAAGAATACATCCAACTTTGTTTCTCTTTGCTTTTGAATTTTGTGCATGAGATGAAAAAAAATATGAAACAATGTCTTTTGGTTTCGCTGATTAATTAAGGTCATTGTATAGAAATTGTTAGTACATGTTAACTATGTAAAAGTAAAAAAAACTGAGGCTATAATGTTATCATTTTATTCTACTGCACTAAAAAGATGCTAAAAAGTCACTGCTTTTTTTCTAAATTCACTAAACTCACTAAACCTGATTTTTTTTTTAGTTTCTTTCCCTCTTGAAGAAAAAAAAAAACATTTTCTATTCCATAAGCTAGGAGGAGAAAGACTGGGAAAAATACAAAAGTAATTGCCAAGACAGAATGAGCCCTATATTTCTTAACTGGTTGTTTCAATATGACATATTGAAAGCAGATCCGTTTGAGAGATTTTTAAAACCAGCTCTTTTAAAGGGACATTTAGAAGCTCAAGGTTAACATACCTGTATATTAGCTGCAGAATTTTCACTATGTGAACTGTGTTTATGCGGCAGTAGGAGAAAAAGCATGCAGTATTATCTTAAAGGGTTACATACGTGATCAAACTCAGTAGTGGGATTCAGCCAGTTTGCACCAGTTCAGGTGAACTAGTTGTTATATTACCCATACCCCACTATCAAAGTAGATCCCGGGCACTGCACTGCAATGGAGAAATGGGCAGCGGAGAGGCTAGTGCAAGGGAAGGAGAAGGCCACTTTCCCTCTTTCTTCTCCCTACTCCTCCCCCTTCATTCGTGCTGGCTGCTCTGTTGCCTGTTTCTCCGTTGCAGCATAGCACCCAAGATCCACTTTGATAGCGGAATTTAACAACCAGTTCACCCAGGGCCAGGTTGGCTGTCACGGGAGGCT
Organism: Notechis scutatus; assembly: GCF_049901735.1. NCBI lineage: Eukaryota > Metazoa > Chordata > Lepidosauria > Squamata > Elapidae > Notechis > Notechis scutatus. The sequence goes on along the minus strand of NC_142011.1, from coordinate 155,394,228 downwards.
CATCCCACAAGTGTAGTAGAGCTGGATTATGGGCATGGGCCACACCTCCCACAACAACCAATCTGACCCTGGGCAAACCAGTTGTTAAATTATTTGAATCCCACTACTGATCAAACTAAACTTATCAGAATAAATATACCATTAAGTTACAGCCTATGCACAATTGATTAAAACAATGCTATCTAACATGAAACTTTTCATTCGCCTATCTAGTAGCCCTACATATTTCATTTAGCATGATTTTGTAAATATGTATATGAGCTACACTGTATCTTCAGCAGTATAAGACTTAAGAGAGTCTAGAATCTTCGAGTGTAAAAGTCACCAGGATATATTCATATATGAATAAACCAAAAAACAAAATAGCTGATGAAAGCTGTTTCTATATCTCCCTACAAAAATATATTTAATTTCCATATAAAAACTGTGCTATTGCTTCTGGCAAGTAGTTTCTCTTTGCCATATCAGTCCTTTGGCGCTTAGACTTGATAGATGATTTTTGTTTAAGTTGGTTTCCAGCAAGATGCATCAATAATATTGTTTTGTTGACACGTCATTAGTTTTCAAGTTTTGGTAAATAATAACCCCCCCCCTCTCTTTCTCTTTCTCCCTCTGATAGAAATAAGCTACTGACATACTGCTATGTATTGCAGTCTCCTCATATTCATACAGCACACAATGGAATGATGTAAGCAGCAAATATATTAATGTGATACCATTATTTATGTATCAGTTTATTATCGCTTCTATGTAACAGTGTAAAAGGCAAACATTAGTACCTTTAACTTTTCATGGAAGGACAAAACGTATTTTCAGAAGCACGGCTGCTGACAATTATTAATAACTGAAACTTTGGATAATGATGTTGATGGTGAGGATGATGATATGATATTATAGAAAGATGATAGATAGATAGATGATAGATAGATAGATAGATAGATAGATAGATAGATAGATAGATAGATAGATAGATAGATAGATAACCAATCATTAGTATCTTTGAAGAAGAGATATCTTTCTCAAAGTTTTCCTTTCATCTCATTGTTAGATTCAAAGCCTGTCTTTCTTTTAAGAATTTAAAGACAACCATCCTTTCTCCAGTTTTCTCCACCACCACAACAAAATGAGGTCAGTTAAGGTGAGGGAGAAAGTGACAAGCCCAAGTCATCCACTGAGCTTCCATTGTTGAAAATGTACTTAAACCTGGATCTTCTTGATCCTCATATAACACCTCAACAACTACACAACCTGGTTCTCAAATGTAACATGCAGTATATGGGAGAATGTGTGGTATGTTACAGGAAGACCATTTATTGGAGTAGACAAAGCTGATAAATCAACTACATATTCCCACTGACAAACCTAGCCATATGACTGGTCATTCACATTATCAATAGTCGTAAGAAACCAAGCAGAGAGAATCTCAGTTTTTAAAATACAATAGAAATGAAGAAATAATATTTTAAAAGAAATGGAGAGGAGAAAGCAAGCAGAGATCCTCTCAGTGAATGAATCCAATTTCTGTCTTTCTCTCTGCCAAGGGTTTATTGAAATATGTTATTATACACATATAATGATTACCTTTAGCCTTTTTTAAATTGTATGTGTGCATGTACACACACACATTTTCTATCCATTATTTTATAATTGTCAAGTATTCCAATGTTCTCATTACTGGATGTATTGATTGGTAAAAAATTTTTGGAAAGAACCTATCTAGTATGCAGTTCAGATTTTATTTTTTTATGAATATGGATAACAAACTATTTGGACCCATTGGTGGCATAGGATAGAGTATCACAAGCATACAGGTGGAACTCAGTGAAACATCTCCAACCCTGGTTGGACAAACAATGCCATTTAGGTGCTGATCAGGGCCTGGAAGCTCCAAGGGTCTAGATGCCACCAAATCACATCACATCACCCAGTAGTTTCATGTAGCTAATGAAAGGGGACTGGTGAATGATTCAAGCCTAGACTTAAACATGTGGCAGGAACAATGCCCTTTCTCCATATCCTTATCACTTCACTTCTTTTGTAATCCACTCTGCACTGAAATTGCATTATTGCATATTAAATTACAGTATGTTTTTGGTTTTGTTTTCTTGGTAGGTTGTAGCACAATGCATGCTTGAGTAAAAACTGATAAAATATCAGGTCAGCTATATTCATGAAATAGGCTCAACCAAGAAATAAAGAAATTCTGTCAGAAAAACAGACAGTCATGTTTTCATGGTATCGCATAAATGCAATCTCTCTGAAAGTTCTTACTTAAAGTGTTCTGCACATTTTGAAAGAAAATTAATATATAAATAAACAATGCTGCATGCTCTAAAGGTCACATATTTGAAGAAGACTTAAATAACATCTCTGAACTAGGTTGTAAAGGATTGATTATAAATGGGGATTAGGTCATAAACTTTGACAGTTTATTTTTCAAATAGGTAGGAGGAATTTACAAAATATTTTCTGCATGCCCCATTTTGTGTGCAGAACAGTTAATTTGGGGCAATTTTTGTACAGGCTGCAACATGTATGCTTGCCCTGGATATGAATCTAAGATATGGATGTTTTGTCTATATATGGGCCTTAGACATGGATATATTGTAGGAAGAGAAACAAGAGACAACGGCATCATTAGTGATAGTGCCTAAGAAGATGATGGATATGGTTGGATGTGCCTTGCCATTGGCAGTGCCAAAGAGAGGAAAAATGATCTTACAGGAAAGGTAGGTAGGACTGTTATATCATAGGCTTGGGAGAATGGCAGCAGACGAGGGGAATGTCTTTCCATATTAAAATCATAAGACATCTCCTCCCCATTTCTAAATTTCATTTCTGCTGAACTATCACTCACCCCCATTGCTTAATCCAAAAACAATTTGTTTTGGGGGAAAAGCTTGTATTGAGCCAAAACAAAACACATTTCCAATGTTAGAAGAATAATCTAGGGATTCCACGATCCCGGGTGGTGCAAGAACAAATAAAAAAATGAAATCCAGGCATACATTTTACATTTTATCTGTAAGAACGAAGAGATTTGTTTTGGGGGTAGCTACTGAGGAAACGGGGTCCAGAGATTTGGTTTTATAGAGGGGATTGATCTTTGGTGTGAACTCAGGGGTGTGGTTCATGTATGTGCTGGTTTTAACATGTGTTCTTCCTGTGCAGATTGGGATACTCCCAATTTGGGCTTTGATCCTGAGATCTGTGTGAAATCTAGAAAGAAAGATCACACTCCACACAAAAATCACCACAATGATGTAATCCCCAATTGTAACTTCAAAAAGGCAACTATGATCTTATCGACAACGATCTCTCATCCCTTGATTGGCAATCTCTATTCACTGGATGCAATACTGTTGAAGACCATTACAACATATTTTTACTTGAAGTCAAAAGAGTCATCAAACTATATGTACCAACAACTCCCAAAACAAAACAAAAAGCAGATTACCCATAACAATAAGGAAACTTCAATCCAAAAAGAGATCACCCTGGCGGAAAAACAAATCTGGTCACGTTGCCAATTTCAAAAGCCAATACAAAAATTTATGCCACCAGATAAAGACCGAATGCATCAATTATCACATTAAACAAGAGGAAAACCTTCTAAGCACCAATTCCCCCATGCTTTTTACAATTTTGTAAACAACAAACTAAAAGACTCAAGGTCTATCCCACCCTTGATAGGACCTGATGGTAAAGACTGCAACACGACACCACTAAAGCCAACATCTTTAACACATTCTTCAGCTCAGTATTTGTAAACAGCAATGGATCATGCCCAGTATTTCCTAGCCATACCACAGATAACAACAATGATCTAATACATATCGATTTTACAGAAGACATTGTTGAAAAGCACTACGCAATCTAAAACCATCTCTATCTATTGGACCTGATGGAATATGTGCCTATTTCTTAAAAAGCTATCCGCTGCCATAGCCAAACCTCTAAGCATAATCTTTGAAAAATCTTTCAGGACCAGCTCCTTGCCTAACCTATGGTCACAAGCCAGTCATCCCCATCTTCAAAAAGGGAGACCCAAGCCTAGTTGAAAATTACAGACCAATCTCCTTATGCTGCGTCACCTGTAAAGTCATGGAATCAATTATTAACCAATCCATCATCCTCCACTTAGAGACAAACAACCTACTCTCCAATAAACAATTTGGTTTCAGAAAAAAACTATCCTGTAATCTGCAACTCTTACACTGCAAAAACATATGGACGACACAACTCGACCAGGGCAAAGCAATAGACGCAATCTACATAGACTTCTGTAAAGCCTTTGATTCAGTGGTACACGACAAACTACTCCTAAAAATAAAATCCTATGGTATCTCTGGACAACTGAATAACTGGATAGAAGCATTCCTGTCAAACAGACAACAAATGGTCAAAATTGGGAGCGTCCTATCAAATTCTGTACCTGTCAATAGTGGTGTCCCCAAGGCAGTGTTCTAGGACCAACTCTCTTCATACTCTACATAAATGACCTCTGTGATCATATTAAGAGCAATTGCGTTCTTTTCGCTGATGATGTAAAGCTGTTCAATACCACAGACAATACTGCTACCCTACAAAAAGATCTTGACTATGTATCAGAATGGTCAAACAAATGGCAACTTCAAATCTCAACAAATAAATGCTCTGTCTTACATATTGGCAAAAAAAATCAGAAAATAAAATACAAGCTGAATAGTCAAGATCTTGTTGATGACCCAAGCTCTGTAAAGGACCTTGGAATACTCACCTCTAATGATCTAAGTGCTAGAGCCCACTGCAACTACATAGCCAAAAAGGCATTAAGAGTTGTTAACCTAATCCTACGTAGCTTTTCTCTGGTAATATCACACTACTAACCAGAGCATACAAAACATTTGCTAGACTCGAATACAGTTCATCAGTCTGGAACCCACATTACGTATCTGATATTAGCACAATTGAGAAAGTCCAGAAATATTTCACAAGAAGAGTTCTCCACTCCTCTACTCGTTGTAGAATACCTTATGCCACCAGACTTGAAATTCTAGAACTAGAAAATCTTGAATTACGCCGTCTTCGGTCTGATTTAAGCATGGTATATAATCATACATTGCAATGTCCTACCTGTCAATGAATACTTCAGCTTCAACCATAACAACACAAGAGCAAACAATAGATACAAACTCAAGGTTAATTGCACCAAACTTGATTGCAGGAAATACGACTTCAGCAATAGAGTGGTCAATGTCTGGAATACTCTACCCGACTCTGTAGTTTCTTCCCAAACCCCAAAAACTTTAACCTTAGACTGTTTACTATTGACCTCACCCCTTTCCTAAGAGGTCTGTAGGGGCGTGCATAAGTGCACCAACGTGCCTACCGTCCCTGTCCTATTGTTTCTCTTATTCTTCTTTTATTTTTCTTATATGTACCCATTTCATGTATTCACAACTATGTATACACTTATATTTATTATCTTGTAAACAATTGGCAAATCAAATAAATAAATAAATAAAATATGTAGATTTCACCCATGGCATCTCCCTTTATCCTGGGGTGTGTGTGTGGATTTCCTGCTCTTTGATGGAGTCAGGGAGATGCTAGTCCAAGTATTAGGACTGTATGTTTATTCTGAGACTGGTCGGCAGTTAAATGTTCAGAGGACTGCTAAAAATGGAAGGGCAGATCAGAGGCCTTTTATCTTCTAACACCCATTTCATGCACGCTCTTATCAAACAGTGTTTTAAAGTCTTTAAAACCAGCCTTTATTCTCCAAAAAAGTTTTTTTAAAAAAGTTGGTTGTTTAAAAATTTTTTAAAAAATCACCTAAGATATCCTGACGTTTAATATAAAAGAACCCACTTCTGTGCTGTTGGGTTTCTTAATGACTTGTGTGACTTGTTCTTGATGATTGTGAGCAACCTCTAGCTCTCCCAGTGAGGACAAAGAATTGGAATATACAAGAACTTCCCACAGCAAGGGAAACGGCTGGCGTTTTCTTGACTAGAAGAGCAGCATCTCACTGACTTCTCATAAGCGTGATTTTGTTCCATTGCGTACATGCTGGCATCATGAAATGTATCTGCAACTGGGGAAGAAAAAGGCTTTTATTAAAGTGGCATGGACGGTTTGTCTTGCCTTATGCTTGGCAGATGGCCATCAGTGAGGTTACATATTTGCTACTTCAGAATATGGTAAAAATGCTTTTCAGATTGTTTTTTTTTTTTTTTCTTGTGCCAAGCACTGACCTCCACCCCACCATAGCCAACACATATACACTTCCACACATTTTTAATGGTCTTAGTGTGCTCTTATTTTAAAAAGGCATGCTGTCACTTTGGCATTAATGCTAGGAAGCAATGTTCTATTCTGCTCCTGTCACTCCAAGGGCAGGTTGTTCCTGTCAGCTGAGAAGCAGTATGCATCTATGCTACAATGACTATTTTCAAATGAGACACTGTCACCTGGGTGCTTCACATTCCCTTCAGCTCTTGTCACTTCAAGAACACAACATTCTAATGTGTCTGGATGAATGGGGATAGGGAGGGGGGAGTATAAAGTTGCCATGGTAATTCTGTAGCCACAAACTTCCTACTAAAAATACACAAAATATATCCTGGATGCTATTCTTTCCAGCTAAAGCAGACCAAAGTGTTATTGATGAAAGTAATTAGCCTTAGCAAAGAGTAACAAACATGCTAAGGGCCTGCTTTGATTACAGACATGAAAACTGTATTATCTTGGTTGAATTCAACTACTGTTACCGATATATATACCAAATATATTACCAACTATATTCAGAGCATGGCTATTATTGGTGCCACCTGGTGATTATGTGGATTTTTGCAGTTCATATTGGGTGATCATAGGAAAATAAGCATCTTCTATTTTCCAAAGCACCAGACAGCCGAGACAAGAAAGAAAAGACAGAAACTAATAAGCAGAGAAGCAGCCTAAAACTGAAGAGAAATGTCCTAACAGTGAGAACAATTAATCAGTGGAATACTTTGTCTTCTGAAGTTGGAGGCTTTTAAGAAAAGACTTGGCAAACACTTGTCTGAAATGGTATAGGGTGTCCTGCATGAGTAGTGGGTTGGACTAGAAGACCTTTCAGGTCCCTTCCAACTCTCTTAGTCTATGTTCTTATGCCAAATAATAGGCTATAGGTTAATTTTGGGACCTTTTACAATAAGATCTTTACATTTCTAATCCAACAACTCCCAATTATTTCTCTTCCCTATTGTATATTCAACCTGAAGACGCTCCTTACATGAACAGATTTGCACGATGTGGACATACCCATGATATAGGGTGCTAAAAAATATACTGAGGATCAAATTAGTTCCTAGCAAGTGAAAGACTTCTTGTTTTTGAATTAAGGTGTGTGCCAGTTTGATTCCACAAATGATTGATAATGCCTATATTTATTTATACTTGCTAGATTTGGGTTTCAGTGTCTTGTGGGAAATTCATTGCCTTAGCATATTAATTGAACTGGCCCAAGCTAAAAGATAATCTGATTTACTTGTTTGCCGCAAAGCACGTTCTATAAGCAGTGCAGATTAGGGGTAAAGTGTGTTTTGTAAAGCCATCCTCAGAGACTTTTCCATATATGCAAGCAATTCATTTCAGTGCTTAAAGAAGGCTGTGTATAATCATTTGTTTGCACAAATAAAATTTACCCAAATTTATTGAAACATGGTGGTTTATCAAGCCTCATAAAATATCATTTTGTATTTTCCTAGAGGATGTATTTATGTACTGAATACATTTTTATACTCAGAGCAGAGCACAATAAAACCAAATAATCAGCAAAACAATAAATAAATGACACAGTAAAAACACTGTAGGTTCCTTCAAATCATCAGTTCAAATGAATACTACACAGTTTTAACATATTACTATTAATAGCTATCTAGTGACATGTTTTTAAAGCCTAGAGGGTTTTCTAAACATACTGTACCTACATTCAAGAGATCACTCGGACTTCTGGGTTGAGCCCTCCTCGCTGACAGACCATAGATCGCGACTGTCCACGGCTATGGTCTGTGCTCTTTCATTGGAGAGCCCCGATCATTGCGATTAGGGGCTGAAGCTGCCTTGGAGGGGCGGTGGAGTAAGGGGAAGCTGCCAGCCAGATTGAGGGGAGCCGCATCTCCCCCTCTGGGCTTGGTCTTTTTCCCCCCAAAGACAACTGAAGCAGTGGTCCAAAATGGTCAGCCCAAAGAGGAGGACTCAGCTGGACTAAGATTTGTGCAGGAGGGAAGAAAGAGGTGGATAACATCTGATCCAGGACAATTGGGCGAAACAACCAAACAAAAAGTACCCCGTGATTAAGGTAACATCGAACTCTGAAGAAAAGAAAAGTGAGCGGTGAAAATACAAAGGGACAGGGAAAAAATACGAAAATAATTTTGACAGCTAAGCAGGGCTTTGAACCGGGAAAGGAAGAAGCCAGAACTAAAGACTTAATTAAATTGGATTAAAATATTTTGGCAATAAATAGGCATAAAATAAAGCTGGACTTAAGATTGTCAAAAAATAATAATAATAAAACTTACAAATTGGAGACTGGATTGCTCTGGAATATTGAGGTTTGAAAAACCCTAAATAATAAAATAGGGGGAAAAGGTGAAGACTTTGTATAATGGAGAGTGCCATCTTCTGGATAAAAACTTAAATTGAAACAAAAGGGAAATCATCCTGTTTCTGTATGAACTTGTGTCGATATAATGTTAAAAAAATATTGAATCAAAGTAAGAATCTTAGAAAGTGAAAGCTGAACCAGAACAAAGAAAGAAGCAAAAGACTGACTGCAGGATTGATTGATGTTTTTGGTATAGACCCTGGGTTGGAACAATTGAGAACTTTAGAAAACTTGAAGAAAGAAGGAAAGTAAAAGTGGTTTTTGTGGACTTTAACAACTATAAAATATAAGAGTGTGTAATGATGATATCTCTTTGGGAATTAAAAATGGAACTTAAAAATATGAGAGAATTACTATGGGAAAGAGGCAAATCATTTTGTTCTGTGTTAGAAGAAATGGAAATAGTGATTGAAGAACAAAAAGAAAGAACTTCAGAGGAGGAGGAGTCGGCTCAAGGAGAAGCCATCTTAAATAGACAATTAACACAAAGAACACTACAAAGACGAGGGGAAAGAAGGAAGGCTAAAAAGTTGAGATTTAAGAAGGTAATCAAAAAGGGGAAGACCTGTGAAATCAGGAGAGGTAGAAAGGTGCAGAAGAAAATGGGAAAGGAAGATATCAAGAAAGAGAGGGATATAAACTGGAATGAGAAAAGATATGGGAAAAAGAGGGGGAGGAGAGGCAGTAAGAAACAGGTGCAGGAAATAAAGAAACACGGAAATAGTAAAATGATGAAAAGAAACTTTTTTTAGAGATAATGGTTGATGAATTAAAAAGGGGATTCTGCAGGGTGACAAGAGGTAACAAGAATATATTTGCAATTTAAAAATACTTAGAAAATAGGGTAATATAGATTATTAAAGGAGGGATAGATACTGATAACTCTTATTAGATGAATATACATTTTTATTTTTATCTTTAAAAGAAAACTTAAGGTTTATTGACGAAATTGTAATAATTGAAATGAATGTGAAGATGTTTAAAAATGAGGTCAATATCAGTAACCAGGAATTAAATAGTCAACTTTTCCCTTTTACCTTTTTGAAATTAGAAATAAAATCAATGGGGGAAAATATATTGCGGAATCCAAATGAAAAGATATAATGATTATTATTGTAACTACTTAAAAATAAAGGTTTATTGGGAATTAAGATGAGGTAATAAAGGTATATTTTAACCACTGAGGTGTCACACTCAAAGCAGTAAAAGGGGGGAAACCTAAGTTTGTTTCTTTTTCTCTTGTGTTAAAATTTTATTAATCTAGAATTTATAGAAAGAATGTGTGATGAAAAGAAAATATGACAGATTAAATAACTATTTAAATTAATAAAATAATACAGATTATTAAAAGGAAGGAGAGACATTGGTAACCTTTTTTATTAGGCAAACATATATTGTTATTTTTATTCTTAAAATAAATATTAAAGGATTATATTTGAAATAATTGAAATGAAATGAAAGGATGTTTGGATTGAGATTAACGTAAGAGATTAGGATTAATTTGCTTGTTTTTCTCTTTTCTCAAAATTTGGAATGGAAAAGGTAATAATAGAATTAAGTATGCATATATAAATGTATAATTTTTGTCATATTTGTATGTAAAAGTGATGATCTGGATATATGTTGTCCACTAAAAAGAGCCTTTTGTTTTTATGTGAAAAATTGAATAAAACTTGTTTAACAAAAAAAGAAGAGATCACTCGATCTGTGGTGGGAATCTGCTCTACAGGGCACAGAACACCAATAAAACTCTCTCATATCCCTCTGGATCTTTCATGAATGCTGGATGTGCACACTGGATGCCCAGAATGCACTTGAAACAGTTAGCCCTGAATGCATTTGGGTGATAAATCATATAAATCAAAAGAGCCCATTGAATTGTATCCAAAATCTTTCAACCAATGTAGCAACGTAGCTTACAGCAATGTTAGATGTTAATGGCTTCTATCCATCAACAAGCAGCATGTTTCTGCTGAATTGTTGTCAAAGACAAGCCATGTGGAGTACATTTGAGTAAGTAGCAAGGGCAGGAACTAGCAAGGGCAGGATCCATTGTTGCCAGGACCTCCTTCTGCAGGAAGAGCCACAACTGATGCATCAGCCAATGTTAGATAAAGTCTGCCCTAACCAGAGCTTCTCCTTTCCTATTCATTATTAGCTGTCAGTCTAAGGGGATTCCAAGTCACAGACCTGCTCTTTCAAGGGGAGTTTTACACCATGCAGAGTCATCCCTAGAATAGATAGATTAAGTCTATCTGCTGAATCTATTTTCCCCCATCCATACATATCTGTACTGACACCAGAGCATGGTGGCCCCCGAGATTAGAATGCTGGGCTGACAATTGGCAAGTGTCATGGTTCCAAGTAATACTCCCAACCAACTCAAGATTCTGAGGCCTTGGCTTCCTCAAAAATCCAGTTTATTGGGTACATCATATCAACACCGTCAAAAGTGAAACCAACACTGAATAATTCCCACATTTTTTGTATAATTAAAAGAATAGATACTGTCCACCTCCCTCATGTCACAGGTCATGTTAGCCAACCAAGCAAGTAATGAACTTCTCAGTACTCCCTCCTGCTGTTGCTAGGGCCTTGATTCTCAGGAGTCTTATCATTGTTATGCCTGGCAGATTGGTAGAAAACATTTTACATTCCATAAGTCCTCCTCCTCTCTGAAGTATGGCAACTAAGAAATGAAGCAAGAAAAGTATGGCTTCAGTTAGAGTTGCTTTGAGAGTTGATAGCAAGCTTGTGTTTGAGACCTGTTGCTCCCTTCAGATGGGGTGAGCACCCATCACAGGCTCCAGCTCCTGCCTACCAACAGTTTGAAAGTGGATGACTGCAAAATAGATTAATGGGTTTCGCTTCAGTGGACAACTTCACAGGGACACAAAAGGAGACCCCAATTGGGTGTCCCCTGGGCATTGGTGATGCTGCTGGCAAATCCCTTCACCACAGAAGCATTTTGGTGCTTCTGACATGGAAAAAAGAAACAGACATCTGGTCAATTCACCACATCATTAGTCTAGCACAGGATAGAGGATGATGTGTGCCTGGATGTTATCATCCTCAAATGATGACCTCCTCTGGTAGATTCATGTAAATGTTAAATGGTAAGGGAAAAGAGAAAAATGCTGTGGCAACCCACAACAGAGGAACTATTGTCGATCTCTCCTATCTTACTATCACCAACTAAAACTGCCCACACAGGAAAAAAAAAAAAGATTGCAGGAAGTGCCCCAACACTCACAGGCATCCCCAAAGGGTAGAGTTATCAAATGTATCAAATGACCTTTCCAAATCTGAAAGGATGAAGAAAAGCACACCTCTCTTGCATCCAAATCCAGATGTAGGTCATTCCACAGCACAACAGTTTCAAATCCACCCTTAGATCTGACCCTTAATTGAAAAGAGAAGTAATTCCTCTCTGGTGCTTTGCTAATGTGGTCATTAAGATGCATAATAAAACCTCTTTCAAGACATGGTAGTTTGTCGTATAGATTGCAAAAATAATCTAGAAGTATGCAATAAATGCCCAGAGTGCTATATTATTTGTTACTTTTTCTTTTGCTTAATGAATCACTGACATGAAATATAATTGAAATACCTAATCATGGATAGACACTCACTTGAATCAAAGAAATGCTGTCATAAATTGTAACAAAAGCAGCAACTAGCTTTGTAATGCATTGCAAAATAATTTAAATGCAGTTTTGAAAATTATATCACACCAAACTTCTCTCTCTCTCTTTCTTTGTGTGTGTGTGTGTGTGTGTGTGTGTGTGTGTGTGTGTGTGTGTGTGTATGCTTGCATGTGTGGTGTGCTGTAATTAACATACTGTAAATGGTTCTCTTATAGCTTGCCTTTCTTGAGTACATCAAAAATTGTGGCAAACACCATTAGTGATTATTTATAAAATTGTCAATACCTATACCTATTGTCAGGTTCAATAAATAGTGGTTGTTCATTTGTAAAAGCCGGTATGATCCTATTATAACATACCTTTTTAAATCATAATTAAATCATTGCATAATCCTTCCTAATAGAGTTCAATAGAATTCCCCTCGTGTTATTCCTTTTATTTTTTTAACAGCTTGTCTTCATAGTTGATATGTTATTAATAATACGACAAATGCAACAAGACTAATTTCATTGAGGAAGATGAAAGAAATAGGACAAAATACTGCATACCCTTCAAAGAGATGTGAAACTCTGCACCTTCATGGAAACATGATCTAGGGTTTGGCTTAAAAACAGCATATGAACTCAGTAATTTGGAAAGATGCAGTGTATTGCAAACTAAGCCCCCTGAAAATAATAGTATGAATAGGGGTGTAACAACTGGATATATCTAGTTGTCATCTGGATTTCTGCAGACCAGAAGTTCTAAGCTGGTGCCATGAACACCTGAAGAGAGGAAATAAATTATGTACTGGAATTGCTATTTATCCATGTATCAGGATTCTAGGAAGAAATCATTATTACATAGATAGCTTAATACATACAGTATATATGAATGTGCATTCTGTGGCTACAACTTTGGCTTTAGGAACTAGTTGGGCATATCCAGGTTTCTTCTGTGAGACAATGTTTATTTGTTGGGCCCCAAGAGAAACCAAGATGGCAGTCTTTTATGCCATAGTGATCACCTCTAGAATATGTTCCCTCAGAGATTAAATTTGTTAGTCTTTCATAGGGCACTAAAAACCTGGATTTGCCATCAAGCCTGGGGCTCTGAGAGTATGGGTGAGCCTATACCATGATTAGATTGAATGGTTATGAGTTTTCTTGGCTGCTATTTTTGTTATTTTTGCAGTTTTGAACTTTGGTTGTTTTTTTACCATTTTTATTCTGTTTTCATTGTGAACCACTCAGAGTCATGTACATATGAGAGGTGCCCTATACATTTATTAAATAAATAAAATACATAAATAAACTCCAAATAGGGTTGCTGAAAGAACAAATAATGAAACTGATATCATAAAGCAGGGGTGTCAAACTTGTGGTGTCACAGCAGTGTCACATGATATATCTGGACTTTCCCCCCTTTGCTAAACTGGCCGAGGGTGGGGCCAGCATGTGACACCCATGTTGCGAGTGTGACACTCCTGTCATAAAGTCTTCCACTGATTATCACCTGAAGCAAAACTGAAAATGTTTTTCTTTCAAAAACGTCCAGCTGCCTTTGATATGCCCCAAACAGGGGAAGGACTGTGTCTAAGACTGGCAAGTAAATACAGGATTGACTGATTTGAGAAACTATGAAAAACTGATGCTGCCTGATGTATATTTTATCTTTGAAGCTGTTAGTTGAGATGTGCATTAAAAAAAACAAACAGGCTTCTGTTTCTTTAAAGCTAAGAGATCTGAAACCAGGGTTACATCTAGTATAAAAAAATACTTTCTTCTCCTATATTTTTAATTTAAAAACTCTGGCTGGTTTTTTTTAAGTTTGTATTTATTAAAGTGAAACCATTACACTGTGCTGTATTGAGTTGATTCATATGTTAATATGGTCACAGTGTTAGGACATGCCAATAGCTCACATATTGTATTTATGGAAAACTTTAGTTTCTAGAGGACTAGTATATCTGGATCATTTTACTAGTCATCTAGATTTTTGCAGTCTGGATCTGGTAGCACTGGGATTCTAGACAGCATATTCAACTTAAATATACCTCACTTTTCTGAAGTGAAAGGAATTGAAAGATATTGCTTTTGTATTGCAGTCTGGCCCTATAAAATAGTATCTCCTTAGAATTAAGCCTTGATCCATCCATCATAATAATACAGATATTTTTTCAGAGAGGGTTGTGATTGTGATTTGTATGTTATCATCTTCTTTTGTATTAATAGTAGGAATCATTTATTAATAATTGTTAAGTTTGCTCTTGTTTTTCTGCCTTCTATATTTTTTACCATGGGTATTTTAAATTGTTGATTGTGTGGTCTGAATGTTTTATTGTTGATTCTTATTTTATACCATTATGAGTCTATGGTTGATTAAATAGTTATAATTGAAATGAATAAACAACTCCAGATGAATTTAATGGCACATGATAGGAATTAAGGAGAGAGCACACATTCTTAAGAGTATATTGTTCTTGTTTTTTTTCCCAATACATGGCCAATGAAACAAATATTGTAGACTATTTGAATGGTTCTTCTGGTTTCTTCTGTGACCCTTGCTGTTTACAAAATGAAACATTTAAAAAAATTAGAAAAGGAATACATGCATATTTGTTGTGTATTTGCATTCAAATCAAAGAGCATTTAATTACAAATTTTCTTGCTGGCTTGTTTCCTAATGAAAAGATGTATGAATATTTTCTGTAATTTGCTCCAAGCCCTTACTTATTTATTATACATAACAGCAGGCAGAAAGAAATAAAAGTATGGCCAACCATAACATGACCAAAACAGGAGCTTTCACGCTCCAATGGATTCCCAGGTTGTAACAGAAGAATGTTTTCATTAAGATGGAATTTCTTGAGATTCTGCCTGGTGGAAGAGATATTTGAATGGCCTTTCATTGTGTTTGATTATCAGTGGATACCACCCATTGTTATGGGTGAAATTTGGTTATTATACTTGAGAATATAAAGAGCCGAAGTAAAGCCATTTTGTGTCCGCAGTCTGAACTTTTAAAAGCTCAGAACAGTTATGAAATGTGTTTTTGCTAGACAAATATGTTAGATTGCAAAACCATGTACTTGGCTTAAGTTAGAGATATGTTCTAGGGCGCTTTGACATTATATAGTCACATTAAGAGAAATTAATGACCCTATGGTATTAATGAGCCTTCTGGTATTTGCATAACAGGAAATCTGGAGATAAATCTGAATAAAGAATGTTGATAATCATCCAATGTCAAGTGGGGGAATTTTTGTGGAAAGACCCACAACTTTCCTATGAGATTCTGTGTATTTTTGATTTGGAAAACAAGATGTGTTATGTAACTGTTTATATAACTATATTTGGATATAAATATAAATGCTAGCTTACACATGCCAGATTATTGAAATATGAAGCAATTTTATTGTCTCAGGAGGATTTGCTTCTCTCAACTGACAGGAATTTAAATCCAGCTGAATTCCTTTCAGAAGAGAAACAAGAATGGGATAATATAGAACATTACTGTATTGAAGCTATAGATTTACAGACTAAGATAAGAGAAGATTTGGAAGATAGTCCAATAGAGGGAGGTATTACTCTGTTTATTGATGGGTCTTCTTGAGTAGAAAATGGTAAACATATGAATGGATATGCAATTGTGAATGGAGATATGTCTGAAGTAATGGGCAGATTGCCTGCTGAATACTCTGCACAGGTGTGCGAGGTATTTGCTTTATTACAAGCCTTGAAACTTTTACAAAATGAAGTGGGTAATAGTTATACAGATTCCAAATATGCCTATGGTATTTTTCAAACTTTTGGGAAAAATTTGGTTAGAAAGAGGCTTTATTACAAGTAAAGGAAAAGAAGTAAGACAAGTAGATCTTATCAAAGCTGTATTAAAAGCAGCTGAAGTTCTGGAACATTTAGCTATAATCCATGTTGAAGCTCATAGGAAGGGAAATTCCAAAGAGATTTTAGGAAATAAATTAGCAGATGAGTCAGCTAAAGAAGCTGCCCGTATGGGAAGAGAAGTGAAGCTAATGGTTTTGATTCCTGTTTTGGAACGGGATGTAAAACCAGATTTTACCTATGAAGAGAAAAAACAGATGAGGTTGGAAGGTGCTACTTGTGTTGATGGAAAATGGTTAACAGACAATGGTTTACAAATAGTTAATAAGCCTATTATGAGAAATGTAATAGAAAAAGAACATGAGGGTACTCATTGGGGAACACAAGCACTTGTGGATTTTGTGAAGAGAAAATATATTTGTAGAGGAATGTTTACAATAGCTATGCAAGTATGTAGAAAATGTATACATTGTATACAAATAAATAAGAAGATGATGTGTAAGAATATACAAGGAGGAAGAGATTTAGCTATCTGGCCATTTCAGAGAATACAAGTTGATTATACTGAAATACCAGCTGTTGGTACATTGAAATACCTATTGGTAATTGTTGATCATTTGACAGGATGGGTGGAAGCCTTTCCGTGTGCAAGAGCAAATGCACAAATGACTGTGAAATTAATTTTAGAACAGATAATACCTAGATATGGATTAGTTGATAGTGATAAAGATACACATTGTACTTCTAATGTGGTGAAGGGGATTATGAAGGGGCTACGTATAGACTGGCAGCTACACCTGGCTGGTCATGCTCCTTCCTCAGGTAAAGTGGAGAGAAAGAATCAAACTATTAAAAAACACTTCAAAGAAATTGATGTTAGAATTACAATTACCATGGACAAAATGTTTACCTCTAGCTCTATTGCAATATACAATATGCAATAACACCACCATTTGATTTCCAAGCGGATGACTTTAAGAGTGGAGACTGGGTCCTGATTAAGCAGTGGAGAGCTTTGGAGAAGCTGAGGCCTATCTGGGAAGGGCCATTCCAAGTGCTGTTGACCACTGAATCGGCTGTGAGGACACGTGAGCAACATTGGACACATCATTCGTCTGTGAAAGAACCTGTGGATCTGGTTCCTGGCTAAGGCAGAAGCAAGTTTTAAAAGACTAGACTTTTTATTTATTTTTTTATTAGATAGTGGCTGTAGTAAGTTTATGTCTAGTTTAGTTTAGGTTTATGGAACTTTGGGTGGAATAGTTGATTATTTGGTTGAGTGTAACACTTTTTTTTTCTTATATTGCTGATTATTTTAAGACATGAAATAATAGATGGGTGTACACCAATATTGTGTCCTTTCAGTGTGGAAGAAGATAAAGAAGTGGATGTAAGTCCCCAACAACCGGTTGTAAGTTTTGAAATATAAACTACATATGTTAAGGTGGGTGGGGGCCTAGTCCTAGTTAAAATGATGTGGATGGTGATTATTGCCTTGTGTGGGGTAGGTATGGAGGCTACTGAAATATGGCCTGGTTATCCAGTAACATGGCAACAGTTATGTTTCCAGACTGAACCCTGTTGTGAACTAAAGAAATGTAATTAATAAAGACTCATTTGCATAGCAGGATCGTAATCCTGCACTTCCTATTGGCCCATCTAATGGCAAGTTGTGATTGGTTAATTCCGAGCAATGTGACTGGCTGTTGACGGGCCGAGTCCCATTGGAGGTTCAAACCCTATAACAACATCCATTGGTCATCCGGATAGCAGCTCACTCTATAAAAGGGCGGCCGCTATCCGGGGTTTTTTTTTTTTTGTCTCTGTTATGCTTGTGAATAAAGAGCTGAAGTTCACGGTTTACAGTCTGGTCTCTGTTCATTAAACCCATGCCTCAAACTTAACACTGGCGACGAGGATGGGATGCGGAGACAATAGAGCTGGCTAAACCCTACAGAGCACCAACCGAAGCACGTGGTTGAGAGCGCACCTACATCGACGGGATGTCAGGCGGCGCTATACCACCCGCTCCCTTTGACCCAGACAAAGAAGACTGGGAGTTGTATATGGAACATTTCCAGATATTCTTGGAAACCAACAATTTAGAAGACGTGTCCACCAGCAAGAAAAGAGCAGTGTTTCTGACGTACTGCGGGCCTGCCGTTTTCCGGGTGGCGAAAGCAATCGCAAAACCGGCTGAAGTAACAGCAATGGGTTGGGACACCCTCGCACCCCTCCTTCGGGCTCATTATGCATCCACAGCATCAACACTGGCCCGAAGACACGAGTATTACCAGAAGGAACAACAGAAAAGCCATAGCTGCCCAGTTCTGGGATTAGATGCACAACACGGGCACAAAAGACCTATGGAGAAAGACAATGTCAGCTTTCCAAAGGCCGTCACCTATGCTACTGCGGCAGAAGAAACCAGGAAGTCGGCTGCTCGAAGGCGCCGCAACCACGCACCGTTTCGTCAACTCGCCCGTGACAATTCACCAGGCTTAGAGAAGTTTCCGGCAACGAAGAATCGCAAACCGAAGAGTGATGAAGAAGAAGTCATCAGGATTCGGGGCAATCAAAGTCCACGAATTCTAAGGACTCCACGCAAATGCAAATTCCGCTACGCACTCTGCCAAAGTTGTGGAGCCAACCATAAGAGAAGCAACTGCAAATTCCGCTACGCACTCTGCCATGCCTGTGGGAAGAGAGGCCACATCGCACGGGCCTGCAGAAGCAGGAGAGAGTCCAACCCAAGCCGAAGGGAGAACAACCTCCAACAACCCGCAAGAAATGTTCTTGTAAGCCGGCATCGCTTGGGTAACCAAGAAAACAACCACTCCTACAGAAACAGGGCACCGGCTCTTCAAGCAAAACGGGAAGAGGTACACCAAATGACAACCATCGGCCACGCTTCGCTACTAGACGCACAGAAAATCCGAGTGAGAGTCACCATAGAAAACCAACCTTGCCAAATGGAAGTCGATTCCGGATCGTCCCTCTCGATAGTCTCCTGGAAGACTCTCAAACAAATCATCCCGACCATCCGCCGTCAGGACCTCAGCATCCAGAAGATCATCCTCAGGGATTACCAGGGGAACACGATTCCAGTCGCCGGTTTGACTCAAGTCCGAGTAACTTTCAAAAATCATAGTGCAGCACTCCCATTGACTGTTGTCGACGGAAACCGGCCCAGTTTGCTAGGCCTACAATGGTTCGCCCCACTAGGGATTGAATTAGCCGGCATTCACCATGCCGAGAGCAACGATTGGGAAGAAGGCATCGTCCAGAAATTCCAGGACGTCTTTTCGGACAACTTAGGCAAGTACAAAGGGACCCCTATATCCTTTAGCCTCAATCCAGAAGTAGCCACTATCCGCCTTAAGCCTCGTTGGGTACCATTCGCCCTTAAACCCAAGATCGACGAGCAACTTGATAAGTTAATAGCCCAAGGGGTGTTGGAGCCTATTGACCATGCCCGATGGGAGACCCCAATCGTAACCCCCATCAAACCGGATGGGTCGATCAGAATTTGTGGGGACTATCGCGCCACCCTGAACCACGCACTCCAACAGAGCGCTTATCCGGTACCAGTGGTTCAACATCTTCTCCACTCCCTGGGGGGCGGGAAGATCTTCGCAAAGCTAGACTTAGCACAAGCGTATCAACAACTACCCATTGATACGGAAACCGCAGAGGCACAGACTATCGTTACCCACCGAGGTGGCTTTAAATGCAACAGACTCCAGTTCGGGGTGAGTGTAGCTCCCGGGATATTTCAGAGTCTAATGGAGAGACTTTTGCAAGGCATAAAAGGGGTTGTGCCGTATTTTGATGACGTTTTAATTGCTGCTCCCAATAAAGAAGAGCTCGAACGGCGTCTCAAACTAGTTCTACAGAAATTCAAAGACGCCGGCCTCAAGGTGAAAAAAAATAAGTGTCAACTGTGTACTGAGCGGGTGGAGTTTCTTGGGTATCTCCTCGATAAACAAGGGATTCACCCCACCGAGACCAAACTCAAAGCAATTAAAAACGCCCCAAGACCTAAAAGTAAGGCTGATCTCCAGGCTTTCTTGGGACTCATCAATTTTTATAACATCTTCTTGCCTCACAAGGCAACAGTAGCCGAACCCTTACATCGACTTCTCGACAAGAACGCTATTTGGGTTTGGGGTCACAGAGAAGAGCACTCTTTCAGAAAGGTGAAAGACTTATTAACTTCCAACGCTGTGCTAATGCAATACAACGAGACTTTGCCATTAAACATTACATCCGACGCGTCACCGTTTGGGGTCGGAGCCATTTTGAGCCACGTGTTACCAAACGGGAATGAGGCTCCTGTTGCTTACTTTTCCCGCACGTTATCAAAGGCTGAACGAAACTATAGCCAACTTGACAAAGAGGCTCTTGCTATTGTATCGGCCGTGAAACGATTTCACGAATATGTGTACGGGCGGCCCTTTACTCTAATCACAGACCACAAGCCTTTACTTGGCATTTTAGCAGGTGATAAACCAACGCCGCATATATTGTCACCTAGAATGACTTGCTGGTCAGAATTCCTAGCAGCCTACAACTATGTACTGCAGCATCGCCCAGGGAAAGCCATTCCCCACGCTGACGCTTTGAGCCGTTCCCCACTTCCGGAAACCATCAGCAACCCAGCTCCGACCCTCAATACGCTGCAAATTGAAACCCTCAACTCGCCGCCACTAATGGCAAGGGATATCGCCGCTGACACAAAACGGGACGCTATCCTCGCAAAAGTTCTCAGTTGGGTCGAACGCGGCTGGACAGTCGAAGAAACTTCCACCACTTTTGCGCCGTTCAAACACCACCAAACGGAACTATTCTCCCAGAAAGGCTGCATCCTGGGGAGATAGAGTCGTCGTGCCAGAGAGACTACAGCGACTTGTGTTGCAAACCCTCCACGAAGGACATCTGGGCATCGTCCGCATGAAGGCTCTCGCTCGAAGCTACGCGTGGTGGCCAGGCATCGATAAACAAATTGAAGCCTGGGTAACCACGTGTAGAAACTGCCAAGAGGTCAGCAACGCCCCACCGAGAGCAACCCCCACTGAATGGGAAATGCCTCGAGGCCCGTGGTCCCGCATCCACATTGATTTCATGGGACCTACCAAGGGACACACTTTTCTCTTAACCGTGGATGCTTACTCTAACTGGCTCGAAATCCACAAGATGAAAAGCACGACTACTGACTCCGTTATTAAAAAACTAGATAGATTATTCGCAACACACGGATTCCCGGACATTCTAGTTTCCGACAACGGACCCCAATTTACTTCTCTCACCTTTGAACAATACTTGGCGGACCGGGGCATCCGCCATGCCTTAACTTCGCCGGCTCACCCTGCGGCAAATGGTAGAGCGGAACGGATGGTCCAATTCCTTAAAAAGACACTCCAAAAAATGGATCCGGGAGACATCGACGCCAGATTAAACAAAATACTCTTACTACAACACATTACCCCCCACAGTGTCACCAACAAGACGCCAGCCGAACTTTTAATGGGGCGGAAGCTTCGCTCCCACCTCGACCGACTACACCCGTCTTATTCGCCAGAGAAACCTTGCGGATCCAGCGGAACGTATCGCCAATTCAAGGTAGGCGACTTGGTCTATGCTAAAAACCTTTCCGGCAAACCGTTGTGGGTCCCTGCCACCGTAGTCTACCTCACTGGCCCTAGATCTTACCGCCTTAAGACGACAGACGGCAAGATATGGAAACGCCACATAGACCAACTTCGATCTCGTTTACAACCAAATATCCGCGACCCCTCGGACTTCCAAACTCAGGGGGGAGGGAATACCGAGGGGGACAAAGACCGCATAGAAGACGACGTAATCGAGGACAGTCGACCACTAAACCGAGTGCTCGCGCCACCCGAAGAAGGTCTGGGATTGGGGGCATCCTTCCCGCAGAGGAACACCATAGCGGAAACATGCCCGCCCGATCCAGGAATGGACTTAAGGGACTCTGATAGTATCGCGGAATCAACCCCGGGCGAAAACGAGCCTTGCGTTCCACCGGAACCGAACTTTAAACAAAAACCGGTGGAACAGCGGAAATCAACTAGGCAGGTAAAACAACCTGCATACCTGCGAGATTACGTCACCACGGCCATCAAACGGAACCCAGGGGGGAGGGGTGTTGTGAACTAAAGAAATGTAATTAATAAAGACTCATTTGCATAGCAGGATCGTAATCCTGCACTTCCTATTGGCCCATCTAATGGCAAGTTGTGATTGGTTAATTCCGAGCAATCTGACTGGCTGTTGATGGGCCGAGTCCCATTGGACGAGGTTCAAACCCTATAACAACATCCATTGGTCATCCGGATAGCAGCTCACTCTATAAAAGGGCGGCCGCTATCCGGGTTTTTTTTTTTTTGTCTCTGTTATGCTTGTGAATAAAGAGCTGAAGTTCACGGTTTACAGTCTGGTCTCCGTTCATTAAACCCATGCCTCAAACTTAACAAACCCGACAGTACAGATAATGAAGGGCAGATATCACTGACATTGGCTGTGAACTATCGCTGATGCTGGTATCTGTATAAGATCCACCTTAGATGATGGTTTGTATTTGGGAAAATACCCAACATGTAACCGCACATATGATATTGTAACTAATCAGAGGGATTTATCTAAAAGGATGAAACAATTATATGATACTTGTTTTGAGATGTTTGGCAATTATTCTCCTTCTTATATGAGACTTAGAGCTCTGGAAGAGATGTTATTTATGGCATTCATTGAATTAAGAAGTGCTCTGAAGAAGTTAATGTTTTAATGTGACAGTCTACCTATTGCAAAGCTTCCATTTACCTGGAGAGGTAGATGTACAGTGGGATATATTGAAGCTCCGAGAATTTTAAGTAGATGTATAAGAAATGTTAAAGAACAAGAACCTATTGAGGCTAAGAGTGAAAATGTTTTTCTGGAATTGATGAGAGTAGCTTTGAATAGTTCTTCTTTTTGTGTGAAAGGAGAAACTACAGTTACAGATATTATGTCTACTTGTTTTATAGGAGTTCCAGTGCCAGGAAAGTTTTTGATGAGTGAATCTAGGATTCTTATAAATCCTAATGCTTATACTTTGTATAATTTGTCAAAAGTGATTACCTTGTTTGGATCTCCTGTGAAACCAACTAAATGGACAAATCAGAAAAAGTTGGTTATTGAAGTTAAAACAGTTTTTCCAGCTTATGATTGTATAAAGTATAAACATCCAGAGAAAAAGCATGAAAAGACAGTTTATAATTTTTTGCCCACTGAAGATGTTTTTTATTGTACCAAAATTGAAGAAGTAGATGGAATGGCACATGTGTTATTTTTACTCAGAGGTTGGTTTATGTTTTGTGGAGCATATGCATTTATACCAGCTAATGCAATAGGTGGTCCTTGTACAATTGGTCATTTAACGACTATTGTGGCTACTGCTCATCCCAAGAATATGAACAAAAATACTCAATTATATTATGAAGTTATGAATTCTAGTTTGTATCATGATCCTAGGTTTTATAGTGAACTTGTACAGGATGATACAATAGTAAGAGAGGAACATGGACATGTCCATATTCAAGAACATGAGGATGCTTCTAAATCTAGAGAAAATAAAGAACCTCATATTATGATATATACTTATCCTACAGTTAGATGGTCTATAGCCTGTTGGGGAGATGAACATGAGCCTCTAGGTGAACATGTGAAGAAATATAGAGGTAAAAGATCAGATTTTAGTGATGCCTATTCTTCAGATTGTGATGATGAAGTAGTAGTTCTGTCGAAAATAGAAGCAGGTGTTTTAGGAATATTTGCTTGGGGAGCTACAAACTATAATTATATGCAGTTAGGACATTTAGCTTGTGCTTTAGCTAAAAGTATTAATGCAACTCCTCTGCTATTGCAGCTTTAGCTGATGAAATGGGAGAAATAAGGTTCTGTGATACAGAACCATGTAGCAATTAATTATATACTTCTTAGAATAGGTCACGGATGCAAGGAATTTGACGGACTTTGCTGCTTTGAAATTTCAGACAAATCACAGTTTATTGAGTCTAAGCTGAAGGCTTTACATAATATAACTACTCATTTAACTCATGTTACAGATAATAATACTTTGAGACATATATGGCATGTTTTGACTTCCTGGTTGCCAGATTTTGGATGGATAAAGGAGATATTCATTGGAATTGTTGTAATCCTTATTATAGGGTTTATTTCATGTATTTGTGTTAAGAGTATACCATTATGTGAATTATGTTTCTGCTGTTGTAAGACTAAGAAACCTGAAGTAAAACGTAAAATATATAGTCAGCAGGAAGTTAGGCTTATGTTGAGGGAGCTCGATGATAATTCTCAAGTATAAATTGGTAACAAAAATAAAGGGAGGATTGTTATGGGTGAAATTTGGTTATTATACTTGAGAATACAAAGAGCCGAAGTGAAGCCATTTTGTGTCCACAGTCTGAACTTTTAAAAGTTCAGAACAGTTATGAAATGTGTTTTTGCTAGACAAATATGTTAGATTGAAAAACCGTGTACTTGGCTTAAGTTAGAGATATGTTCTAGGGCGCTTTGACATTATATAGTCACATTAAGAGAAATTAATGACCCTATTATAGCCTTCTGGTACTTGCATAACAGGAAATCTGGAGATAAATCTGAATAAAGAATGTTGATAATCATCCAATGTCAAGTGGGGGAATTTTTGTGGAAAGACCCACAACTTTCCTATGGGATTCTGTGTATTTTTGATTTGGAAAACAAGATATGTTATGTAACTGTTTATATAACTATATTTGGATATAAATGTGTGGTCTTTTTGGAAAAAGGCGCCTACTTTTCCTCATACTATGACCAGTATGTGTTAAAGGTTGATCGATACTGCAGTATCTTAAATAAAAGCCAGTTACGTGTTTCAGCATATCAAGTCTGTTATTTCATTTCTGCTCTTACTTATGACACTTATTTATTATACATAACAGCAGACAGAAAGAAATAAAAGTGTGGCCAACCATAACATGTCCAAAACAGGAGCTTTCACGCTCCAATGGGTTCCCAGGTTGTAACAGAAGAATGTTTTCATTAAGATGGGATTTCTTGAGATTGTGCCTGGTGGAAGAGATATTTGAATGGCCTTTCATTGTGTTTGATTATCAGTGGATATCAAAGAAGCCTGGCTTAGCCATTGTTGAAGAAGGCATCTAGAATGTTTTGAAATTCTGCCTAGAAGTCAGGTTGACTGATTTGATATAGAGGGGCAATCACATCTAGATGGGATCAGGGGTGGGATTCTACAAGTTCGCACCTATTTGCTAGAACCGGTTGTTAACATTCTAAGCAGTTCGAAGAACTGGTTGTTCTAAGAAATTACTGGTCTAATCCTACAAGGAAGGTAGGAAGGAAACATTCTGGTGTTGCTTACAGAAACTGCCTCTCCGTTAACTCTTATTATGTTCTTGGCAGGACTAGACTTCCTGTCTCAGGAACTTCTCTGGAGTTTTTTTCCTTCCTTTGCTGGTACTTTGCTTGTGTGAAGTGACCATTCAAAGTTACAATGGCACTGAAAAAAGTGACATGACCATTTTTCACACTTACGGCTGTTGCAGCATCCCCACAGTCATGAGAGGCCAGGCGAAGAGATGCATGCCTCCATGTGAGTGATATTGAGTTGGTCACACCCAGCCAATAACATGACCACCGAGCCACACCCACCAACTAAACCATACCCACAGAACCGGTTGTTAAAAAATTTGAATTCCACCCCTGGATAGGATAGTAGTTAGCCGGTGAATTAGGTACTTAAGATTTTGCTACAGATTCATTTTCTTTACTGATGGGAGGAACTTAAGCTCATTCCTTCCAAAAGACCCACCATGGGAATGCAGTACAAGTGTGAGTGTGGCCACTATTAGAGTTTGCATAAATGGCCTCTGTTTTGTTTCAAAACAATTTTATGGGTAAATATGGTGAGTGGATGATTTATTTTGAATTTCTCCAAAAATGCTTTCTTAATTGTTGGACTGTTCCTTAGTTGTGGCAGAAGAAATATTGTGTACAATGATAAAAACAAAACAACACAAAATTAATCCCTGGATACCTTTCTAGCATGGGGAGGCTATGAGTTCCTAGAGAGAGGACTATATGTTCTACTGTATTTTTCATTGTACATACATACATCAGCCACCAGCCATAATAAAATAGATGAAAAAGGATGTTGGTCCATTCAAGATTATAATCAAAGTTTGATTTCATGTAATTAGTTAGCTTCTTAATTTTCTGCAGCTTTTTAAATTTGCAATGGAATAAACTTTTTATAAAAGACAATATGAAAGAGATCCTCAGTAGCATGGGAACTCATTTGTCACAAATAGCTTTGTTCTTCCAAATAGTTCATAGGTAAAGGATGGTCATGCAGGTATCGTAGGAAGATCTATCTTGGTATCAAGTAGTAGTAAAGAACTGAAACATACTGGCTGGCTTGCAAAATTGAGCAGATGAATGCTGAAGTGAATTGGCATACCTTTTAATTATCAGTCAGGATGATAGTTAATAACTTAATCAGGATGGGAAGATTTGATCTCCTTCTTGGTTCATTCTTTAAAAATGATCTCTCCATATAAATGGCTCTTCATATAATAGTTCTCCATATAACAGCTTGAAGCAATATGTAATCAGACTAAAATTAGAAACAAATTACCTAGTACTATCATCAAAAACTCTGGTTCTCTACAGTACTTCCATTTTATTTCATTTATTTTATAACCTTACATTTACGATGGCAATTTAAAAAAATAATAATAATAATTTTTACACTACTCCCCTTCTCATCCCTTTCTTTCTTTTTAACTTAAGGTGGATAACCATTGTCCATGTAACCAATAGACTGAGATAAGGCAGAAAGGGAGAAAGATAAAAAGGAATTTGGTTTAATATCATATTGATTGGTTAATAAAAGAACAAAAATCTTTCCTGCAGGAACAGTTCTCAAAAAGAAAAGAAAGAAAGAAAAGAAAGAGAACATCATGTTTTGCAGAGACACAGATATATGCTTTTTAGTTAAGAGGAGAGTCTGAATACAAGCAGGCATCTTGTTTAAAAGATAAGGACTAAGGAAAGCAGCTGCATTATCAGCATGGCAGAAAAGCTGTGACTAATATAAATCCCAAAGAAAGCAGCATTTCAAATTATTGTTTAAGCTAAATATCCACTTTCTTTTAAGAGCAATGTGATTGTTAGAGTTATCAGATGACTGTAAAATCAAGAAACTTAATTCTTTATCTTTTTAAATTTGTTTGTTTGATTTAAATGTTATTACTTCACTGTACCAGTTTATTTTTATTTTGTTTGCAGTTCTGAAATATGGGGTCTCTTTGCATTTTATTGAATAGTTAACTGTTGTTTTCTTTTCAATAACTTGTTGGAAGAAATTTTTACATAAAGATATATCCAGTAGTATCTGTATAGTTATGACATCAATTTGTGATTGTCTCTGTTCTGTGATACCTTTAAATTCTTTGGGCATCTACCAGATCTAATGTTTCCACTACAACAATGAAAGCAACGTTGCAGTTTCACCATGGAAGCTCTGCTCCCTTTGTATACCTATGTAACATCACAAGGAACAACAACAACAACAATAGCCAGAGCATGCATCATGACAACTCAATGCTCCAGTCAATTTTCACAAATGTCACTCCTGGTAATACCCCTAAAATAGGTACGGTGACACATAGTGGGTTTAAGTCACCGTGCTATGATTTTCCCTAATGGATATAGATCCTCCATACTGTCCATAATAATCTAGATGTTGATTTTATTTATTTGGAAACTAAAGTATCTACCTAGTATATGTTATGACAAACATGTCCCACACCATCAATATATATCATTTGCTTTGTCACAGATAGAAAGACTTTAAGGAATCCCAAGAGAGCTCATAACATTGAATCAGAGGACCAACTTCCATAATCATATTGGCCCATTTTGGAGGACAGCTAGATAATTACTATCTGCTTATTGGGACATTTCTAGTTTAAATTCAGGGCATTTTGAAATGAGAGTTCCTGATTTTGGAGTTCAGCAGCTTCTCCAATACATTGATGAAAGCAATCAGACAAAGCAGAACTAGTGACCCAAAAAGCTTTCCTTCCTATTGTGTGCAATGGAAGGGGATACATTTAAAAGTGTTTGAGAACTTGCTTACTATTTCTGCTTCAATTTGGAAAGAAAGCTAGAAGCATTGAAATCCCTTGACTGTCCTGTGTACTATTCCCATTCCTGGTCTCACCTTCTGCTAGAATCCCTTCATATTTTCTGAAGTTGAGAATTTCCTGACTGCTTGTAGAGAATGGGGCAAGCAGTAAAACCCAATGTCCGATATACCTTTCAAAACCAGATCTGAATTAGGAAAAGAAGATCAAATAATCTTATGTCTTCTCTGATGTCGTCTTAATGACACTAGCATTGAGTCATAATTTGTCTTGTGAACTACTTCTTACCTTGTACGGTAAAGTAAATGTTTTTTTACTTTCTTAAGTCTTGATTTTATAGTGAAGTCTACTTATTTATTGGCAGGGTAGCTTATTTCCTGGAAATTGTGTTTAGTATTATAGATAAACAGAGACAGTAAATTAATTATAGTTGACATTATTCCATCTTGGTGCCATCGGGACTCTTTTGGGTCATAGATAAGGCTAAGTCTGGATTTCAGTATGTAGTTAAATTTTGTTGACTAGATGGGCAGTGGTGTTCTTACAAAGTAATTGGCATATATATTATAGCTTTCTCTCTTAGTGTAATCCCATAAAATTAACAGATCCATGTCTAATAGTGTCTGTGCAAGGGTGTTTCTTAAAAAAATATTTCTGCTTACTTTCACATCATAAATCACAGAATGCAACATTAAAATTGTAGTAGTGTTAATAAGCACCACTCATTCAAGCAGGAAAAAAAAGAGACCATAATCTGTTATATGATATTTCCCCAGAAATATGCTTAGCCTCTAACCTTTGCTCAGAATTAAAAAGGAAACTAAAATAATTTCATCACTCAGACCGGCAAATTCAAGAAAAGTTCTGTCCTCTTTCGTTATATTTTCTCTTCCGGAATTTCCACTAGATCTACATTCCCAAACTGAGTTTACGGTAAATTGTATTTCAGGATCTTCCACATAGGATGAATATGAACATTTAACCCTTCTAACTCTGACCTTCTTCAAAGTTCATTCATAATTCAAACTCCCCATGTTGCCAAAAAACATTGCATGGAGGATAACATTTGTGTTAATCAGGGTAGGAGAAGGAATGAGATGGAAATTTATCAAAGAATTCAGAGGGCTCATCTGAATGGCAAATCAGCTTGACTCTCATGACATTTGAAATTAATTACTCTGAAACCTTGGTTCTGTGGATCACCATGTAATGTACTACAAAGGATCCAAGGTGCATACAGACATCATTCTCCAAAATGTGAGATAGGGTCTGTTATTTTCATAGCCTGCTCAACTGATAAAACATATGTGATTTTCATCCATTTATATCAGCTGCATAATGTATTTTATGTCAGTTTATATCATTTGTCTAATTATATCTATAATTACACAGAAACATATAAATTAGAATATGCAAATATTGTCCACATCTTTGTCTTTCATTTTTGCCAGAGCATTATACAAAGTTTTAGATTCAAATAGAAGAAAGTCCTTTGGCATGCATGAAGATACTTATGTGTTCAGTTTATACACCATCCGGCTTTCAATGACTCTTGGCAGTTCACTATTTAAAAAAATACAGAAAAATAACAGTAAAACAATCAAAAATAAAAATGAGGAGGAAAGTACATCAAATAAAATGACCACAAGAAAAGATGCCCATGCTATCCAGAAGGGGAATTAATTATCTTGTCAAATCCTAGGTGATGAAAACCTAGTCCCTCTGAAACCCCAATAGCGTAGGAGGCATTTCAGAGGAATTTCTTTCCAGGGGGCAAGTACAGTGACAGAAAAAGTCACTTCTGTGATCCTGATACATGTCATTATTTAATTGAAGGAACCTGGAGTGCATAATTAAAACCTTTATTTTATTTATTTATATTTATTAAATTTATATGTTTCCCATTTGGCCTAGAAGTGACTCTAAAGGTTTATAGCAAAGTAAAAGCAAAAAGAAAAGCTTAATGGACAGACAAATGGAGACAATTTATGGAACTTTGTTTTTATATAAGATAATGGTACTGACACTTTTATATGTTCAAAGGTGGAAGGATTTAGAGCAGTGATGGCTAACCTATGACACGCGTGTCACTCGTGACATGCTGAGGCACTTTGACTGACACGCCTGTTGGTGTAGGGAAAACCTGCACATTTAGAGGCTGCTGTGCTCTGCTCCAATCCCTGCTCCCTGCTTGTTGCGTGGAGGCGTGGTGTCACCGCTGCCGCAAGATCTTTGCAACAGAGAACTAGTTTTAACCGCCATAAACTGAGGTTTGTCAGTTTCATTACCTCAGGAAGGCTACAGGAGGAAAGGTGATCCATGAGGGTCACAGCCCTGTAGGGTGGCCTTCTGATCCCCACATCCTGCACCTGCAGCCCTGAGACCAGGGATACGAGTTTCACAGCCCTGTGTGATCACCCCAGCCCAGTCCGTCATAAACCAAATTATTGATATTTCTTGAAGTGACACACGACCTGAGGAAGGCTACACATTTTCCCGATTTCCCGATTT
The DNA here is from genome assembly GCF_049901735.1 of Notechis scutatus. NCBI lineage: Eukaryota > Metazoa > Chordata > Lepidosauria > Squamata > Elapidae > Notechis > Notechis scutatus. The sequence goes on along the minus strand of NC_142011.1, from coordinate 155,363,375 downwards.
CCCGACACACCAAGCTGAAAAGGTTAGCCATCACTGATTTAGAGGGATCCACATGACCAATCAAATGGGCCCTATCTCCCTGCAAGGTGGGAGGATACTATGGTAGTGAGCTGAAAGGCAGTCAGAGAGTGATGTAGTCATGGTAATGTATAGACATCTTAAAACAGTGTGTCTTCCCTCAGGACTGTTGGGGTAATAAATATTCTTTTGAGAAGATACACATGTGGTTGAATGAATTAACAGATATTAGTTTGCCTTCCAAAATACTTTTTCCTTTTTAAACTCTGAATCATTGCATGATGTTAATATATACATGCACACCCATACATTACTGTACAAGAATCTATATTGTATGTCTGAAAGGTAAATCTGTGAACCTCCAGTTGTAGTTAAATAATACACTTAAGTATCCCCAGATATTATGGCCCCTAATGAAAAACCCTTGATATAGCAAATTATAAGTGTATTTCTGCTATATATAAACTGTATTTGCCAATCACAAAATAAGGACAAATCATTCATAAAATGATTAAATTATTGTATAGTGAAGTAACCTTGGCAATATTTGGACAATCAGATTAATATATTTTTTATTCATTCATTTGATGTGCATGTGCTTTCTAAAAAGATGCATAGTGCCAGTTCTGCATGAACCTGTGAACCAGCAAACCCCACAGAAACCAATTAGTTCTCCAGAAGTAAATTTATAGAGAGCTGCTGTCACTGAATTTTGTACAGTATATTATAGTCAGGTATAGATCAACAAAATTCACCATAACATCTATAGCAGTTCTTCACAAAAAGAGGTGGGTCACTCAGCTCATTTATTTTCTATTCTTTTCTTTGCTGAGCAGATGGCTCAGAAAATTAAAACATTTTAATGATTCTGCGGAATACAAAGTGTGTTTTAAGACAAAGGGAATTTGTTTCTGAGTTCACATTCTCTTTTTCAAACATGCTCCAAACTTGTTGGAACTCAGCCAGATATTGTTTTGCAGCATGTCCACTTCTTTGTTTAAATGGACCAAGGAAGCTTAAAATGTCAGTGTAAAGGCCAATCAAATTAACTAGAACACATTCGGTACTGATCTCCAATGGTAAACTTTCACAGTAATTAAAATTGTCATGTAACACTTTGAATAATTCAACACTTTGTATCACATTTTTTTCCGTTATTTCCATGCTAAATTAAAGTTTGGAAGATGTCACAAGGAGGAAAAATAAGTGACTCATGTGGATGAACATGGGGCCAGATAAAAATTACAAGTTTTTTGTTCATCAGAAGTGTCCTGTGAAAATAGTTGTCTTTGCTGTTCTTGCCAAGCACAACAAAATAAAAAATAAAACATAATCCAAGACAGTGCAATCCAGCCTTCCTTTTTAAAAAAATAACAAATAATGAAGCAGATGATTGAAACCATGTTTCCCTCAATAAATACCAAGATCTTTACCACAAAGCTAAGAGATTTGTAATACATCAGAAATATTTCTAAACATAGTATGTTTAATGGGGTATACTCAGATCCACAGTACAGGGAGTTGACCGATTACCACAATTGAGCTCAACATTTCCATTGTTAAATGAGACATTTGTTAAGTGAATTTTGCCCCATTTTATGACTTTTTCTTGCCTCAATTTTTTTTTTTTAAGTGAATCACTGCAGTTGATAAATTAGTAACCAGTTTATGTGATCTGTTTCCCAAGTTGACTTGCTTGTCAGATGATCACAAGGTGATGACATGATCTTGGGGTACATGGCGGGCAGACATAAATATGAACTGATTGCCAAGCATGAATTTTGATCACATGATCATGGGGATGCTGGAAGGTTGTAACTATAAGAAAAAAGTAGTCATAAATAACTTTCCTCAGTGCATTGTAACTTTGAGCGGTCACTAAACAAACTGTTGTAAGTCAAGGACTATCTGTATGGGTTCTCATCATGACAACTGCTTAGCTTATGGATTGATGAAAATTTGATTGACCAGAATTTGTAGATGGGCAGGCTCATTTCAAACTAGATGAAATATAGAAGACCAAAAATGGAAAACGTGACACCAAAGCTAAATTTTCACAACTTGGCTATACAGCTTGCAACTCAATAAATTGCTGGGTAACATGCATATCATGGTGGGATTCAAATTTTTTTACTACCGGTTCTGTGGGCATGGCAGGGGAAGGATACTGTAAAATCTCCAGTCAGAGGTGGTATTTGCAGGTTCTCTGAACTACTCAAAATTTCCACTACCGGTTCTCCAGAACTGGTCAGAACCTGCTGAATACCACCTCTGCATGCATATATCTTCAAAAAAGTATGCATAATCTGATGTTGTGATTCATGTGTTTGACCCATCACTTTATTGCTTATCTGAAAATGAAGATCTTTTGATAAGTCTAAGAGAAAAAGTGAGATATACCAAAAGTGAGATATAATACTTTTTTCTAATGAAAAGCTTTTTGCAAAATGTGAGCATACTTATATTTAGTAACATAAGCAAATTTGGTGGAAAAAAGTGACAAAATATCCTGTTCATACTATTAAAACATCTCAAGGACATCAAAACATTCACATATCACACATGTATTCAGTAGAGATAACTTACAAACTTCTATCAGTTTCACTACATGATTTTCCTCTGTTCTAATGATTTTGCATTTGGTTTTTTTCCCCTCTGAAATTTCAATACTGTTAATGGAGAATCTAAATGATGTTGCTCTATATTTTCTCAGATTTGTTTTATGGTATGCAAATAGAGTAGTAATATTAATTATCACATGATATTGTTCCATTCTGAGATTGTGTTTTTGTTATCATTAAACAATGGTGTAATGAACTTCTCAGAGGTTGGAAAAAAGATGTTACTTTGGAAAAGTATACGGGTTGGATCTACCCATTTATCTAGATAGATAGCTATCTATTCATGAAATAAATATTAAAAGAGAATTAAGAAATCTCTATCGTAAGAAATTTAGAGACAAATTGGGTATTAAGGCCTACCTGTAGCAATTGTGTAAATTGCCTTGGTGTTTATAGGCTGATACCTTTTCTGTTTCAACAGATTTGATTAAAGAAACATGTGTAAAAATATTTAAACAGCTATGAAACATTTGACAAAGGGCTTCTTGATTTCAAAACAAACCAATGTGCTGCTTTCTTTTTATCATGGCTAAATGATTACTGAATGTATTTCCCCATCTGATTCATTCCATTTTTAGTTCCTGGACAGAATTGTTTCTTTAAAGTAATCGTAGATAGGTCTTTTTACTTTAAAACATGGTTGTCACTTTATTTCCTTTTAGAATATGAAAATAATAACTATTAATTTATCTTATTGCCCTGGATATCATAAATTATACTATTTTCAAAACTACTATGTTCAGTCATTGCCATGTTTACTCTGAAAGCAAAAGTATATATTTTACTATATGTGTATAAGGTGATATAGTTATATATTTACAGATATTTACATCATATTTAATTAGAGATGATTTATAAATTATACATAATTGTGAAAAACAAGTATTTTCAATATTAGGTAATTTGCTTCATTAGGTAAATTTTAAAAAGCGCAAAACATTTTCAGGATTTTATTTTTCAAGCCTCTATATGTTAAAAAAAGAACAGAGAGGCTACTGAAAATAGCCACTTGATGATTATTCTTTTTTATTCAGCCTGATTTATATTATATCTTTTCCTTACCATAGCTATGGGGTTTTAGCCACAGAACCAGTAATAAGAAATTTTGAATCCCTCCACTGGGCCCAACCAAAGAAATTCTTTAAAAAAATAAAAGATGTCTCTGTGAACCTTAGAAGAAAGGGGAACCAATATGGTTCTGATCATTTGGATAGAGTTGTTGAATAATCTTCAGAAGAAAAAGAAGATACAGATTAAATTATGAATAAAAAGGCTAGCATGCACGTCAAAATATATTAAGGGGTATGCTACATGCCCTCATGTTGTCAAGATTGCTGGTATATGTATGAAGGTAAGAACCAATAGGTTTGTGATAATTGTATATTATGCTTCAATGAATGGAGAAAACGATCTGGGAAAAAGCTATGCAAAAAACTTTTGTAGGAATTGAAGAAAGAAAAACAGAGAGAGAGGAAACAAATTCTATTAGGTGACATGAAAGGATGGTTTAAAAATAAGACAAAAGAATACAGAAAAATTATTGGCCATTCAGAAACTGAATAATATAGAGAATGGTGAGAAAAGGATTTGTCTGTGTTTTCAAGAGCATCACTTCAGTGTATACCAATTAACACACGTGTCTATAACCATTTGTTAGTTTTTCCCCATATTTCTATCCTGTTCCTGATGGGGTTTGGGCAGATAATATTAAGATAAAATATTGGATACAATCAAAGCAAAAATACAAAAAACAAAGCACTAAGAACAAGTTAGAGATGAAAGGACATTCGGAGAGAATGTATTTAGCTTGTTTGTGAAAAGTGATCAGAGATGTTTATAAATCTAAAAATATGACAGATAATAATAAAAACAGAAGATACAAGGCTGATGCAAGATTCTGAATGTGAGATAGACCATTTATTGGTAGGATCAAGAAAGGGGAATAATATTTGGGTTTGAAGAAGGTGGAGAATGCCAAGGATATGATTCAGACAAATGAAACCACATGCCTCATGTATGAGTTCTTTAGATGCTGTATCTTACAAGGAGATTTAAGAATAGGCTGTTGCTTTCAGTAGTAAACTGGGATTCTTGCTTTAAGTGTAGTTTAAAGACTAAGGAAACTTATTCCTAACCTGCATGATCTTTACTGCCCTGTTGGAAGAGAGCAGCCTTTAGAAAGGGAAGGAATGGAAAAGAGCAAGGAAGAACAACTGAGAAATAATGTTCAGTTGTCAGACTCAGGGTCTAGGATTTAAGAGACAAAGCTGGTAATTTCCCATCCCGGTACATTTTCAAACCATTCTCACTTTTCACCTTTTAAGCGAATTTCTTCAGGGAGTGCAGAGTGAAATATGTCCTACATTAGTTTTGATATCAGATGGTCTTTTTTCAGTAAGGAAAAATAAATACCTTTTTAGATTCTTTGACAGAAAGATATATTCTGCCCAAGATTCATTCCCAAAGGTGACAGCAACAGTCTTTTTAAGAATTACTAGCTTGGTCAAATTCACCTTAGTCTGTAGTTTATTTTACATTCAGGCACTGGAAGAAGAATGGGAGAATTTTCACAAAACAAGTCTGAGATTAAGTACCAAAGTAATACCAAATCTACTGATAACGAATGTCAGTTATCTTCGTTCCTTCACTAGAAATGGAGCCGAGCGATGGGGAATTCATCTATTCATCACAAAAGTCACACTTTTAGATCTTTTTATGGCTGCTGCTCTCCAGAGAAGTGCACAATTTCTTCTTTTTAATCTTCATGGCCCTTTCCTAAATCAGCAGTCACATTTTTTTTCTTATAACCCCTGATCCTCCCACATCATAATATTCTAATACTGCATATACAGGAAATCCTTGATTACGATCACAATAGACCCCAAATTTTCGGTTCCTAAGTGAGACAGTTGTTAAGTGAATTTTGCCCCATTTTATGACCTTTTGTGCCTCAGTTGTTAAGTGAATCACTGCAACTATTAAATTAATAACATGGTTGTGAAATGAATCTGCCTTCCCCCGTTGTCTTTGCTTATAAGAAGGTCACAAAAGGGGATCACATGACTCTGGGACACTGCAACCATCATAAATATCAGTCAGCATCCAAATGTTGATCATGTGACTATGGGGATACCACAACAATTGTAGGTGTGAAAAAGGCCATAAGTCCCTTTTTACAGTGTCATTGTAACTTTGAACAGTCACTAAATGAACTGCTATAAGTTAAGGACTACCTATACTGACCACCCTGTCCCCTGCAAGTCTATTTGGCCCACTGATGCTTTCTAATCTTGGATTCTTAAAGGCTGGCATGATTTTTAAAGGGAAAAAAACCCTTTTTTAATTAAAAAAAAATCCAATAAAATAATGGTATAGGGAATGCAACAAAGCAAATTGCATCATGGTGTCGTATGCTGGCTTGACAGCCACGGATAGAAAGATATTACAGAGGATGGTGAGCACAGCACAAAACATCATGGGCTGTTCCCTGATACCACTAGATGACCTCGCTAGGGCTTGCTACCTTAGAAGAGTGAGGAAAATTCTCAGGGACAACTCACATCCTGGTCAGCACTTCTTCACTATCCTACCATCGGGTAGGTGCTATAGAAGCATAGCCAACCACACCAACAGGCTGAAGAACAGTTTCTACCCCTGGGCTGTCAGACTTCTGAACGACAGACTTGTGGGGTCACAAAGTCACATAGTGTAATAAGATTGGGACTGGGTTAGGGATTTCTGTCCTCACTGTGAGTTGTGTTGGGGGTGGAGGTGCACGAAGGGAGGCATAATAATAATAATAATAATAATAATAATAATAATAATAATAATAATAATAATAATAATAATAATAATAATATCATCAACCTCTAGCATTATTATTATTTCTGAGCACCACATTTGTTCCACAAGCATGTACTTCTATTTGGTGCCCAGAATCACTTGTGCAAGTTGGGCAGCCATAAAAATTAAATTATTAAACTGAATTATATAAAATTAACTCCTTAGAAAATATATTGTCTATAAAATTATCTATAAAATGTTTATAGGATAGATTTGGGGATGATTATATGAATTGTTATAAAATAAATTAAGTAAATTATAGTTATCTCGCAAAGTATCAATGAACAAAATTATAGTCAAATGACTGATTAATAGTGATACTAGGGTATTCAATTTCTGATTGATAATATGAGTTATTATGCAATGTAACTGCAATTGAAACTATGAAATTGATGCACAAAATTTTTTTGTAAACCAGAAAATATATTGTACTTGTTGCAGTCCATAAAATTGTTTTGAAGTGTGTCCACATGCCCAGAAAAAAAGATGGAAATATAGTAAGGATGACAGGCAGCATATTAAAAAGTTTTTTTCAAAAACCAAGAGGGAAATAGTAATATAACATTAAAAAACTCATTTAACATTATATTTTTTAATAAACCAGGAAAACAAGATGTATCTGAATTTTATTTAAAAAAACTGGATGAGAACCAACTTTAGCCTGAAGGAAATGTATTTCAAAATGTTTATAAGACTAGAAGGAAGAGCCTTTCACACAGGCCTAATACCAGGTCTACCTCATAAATTTGAATTCCTAGGTTCACAACAAGATATCTGGTCTTCATACTATAAGGTTTCCTATATAATAAACTTTAAAATTTTGATAGAGGAACCCATGAAGATGTGTCTGTGTTACCTTTTGCAATATCAGAATCCTACACTTAAAGCAATAATTTCAAGCATTTCTGACCTACAAAGTTTTGTAATGTTGGAGTTTAGCTGTTACTGCCAAATATTTATCTTTTATCTTTTTAGACATTTTACAAGCTCTTGGGATGGAAGACAGCCAAGGAAACCTGCAAAGAGAAAATAACTATCCTCTTTGCCACATATGTTTGAAAAAAAAAAGTATATAATTATGCCAGTTTGGGACATGGATCCTACAATGAAAAGCCAAACATTCCCTAGAGTCAAGAAAGAAATCCAATTGAGAATATTATAGGATTTTCATGTTCATACCACTGAAGAATTTTAGCATTTTGAAGTATTGCCTATCCTAACACTGAATGACATTTAAAAATGTTCTAACTAAACTCCCCAAAACAATCTATCTACGAGGCCAGAAGAAGAAGAAAAATCAAACACTTTTCAGCACTTGTTACAAAGCTATTTTTCATAACTGACTTAGTGGTTTTTTAAAAATAATAATGAAAGCCTCTATAATCAATTTAGTTTGTATAAATTAATTTATACATTATAAATTCTTTCTGAGAAGGAAAGCTGACAAGCAACTCTAAAATAAGAAAAACAAAGAAATGATTAAAATCTGAAGACTAAAGAAGATCCATTTAAGACTCAGTGCACCAATCCAATCTGCTTACACAGAGAAGCTTAACTAAATAACAACATGATTGACACTGAGAGAAAAATACACACCTTTATTTGTAGAAGTTTTTACAAGAAGTTGGGAATCCGAGGAGATCTTTCTCCTTTTCTTATCAAATTTGTGTTTAATTGTAGTTAAATCATTTCTGGACAGATTTATCCGTAACCTGGTCCTGAATTGTTTATGAGTTTATAATTGTGAATAGCAGAGATCGTATCCTGATTCACCAAATGTGTCATACACTCAACCTCAACCTAGATCAGCTGAAGTTCCCAATAATTACACAAGATGTATTTCAAGGACTCTGTGTAATAATTCTCATATGAAATAATATAACTTTTCCTTGAGGAAGAAAAAAAAAAGAATTGGATAAATTAATAGTGTAGCACAATAATATTAATGCTGCAATTTATTTGTTTATTTTATTCAATTTCTATAGGTGGCCATTTTAGCCACGTGGCTCAACTACTGCAAATTTTGAAGTTAAATTAGATTGGAATTGCTTAGATGGAGACAGAGGAATCCTGCAAAATCAAAATATTTAAATAAAACTTCTGAAATATCACAGATGAAGGAATGAAACAAAATTCTAGATGCCTTTCCAGAATCATATGACCCTAATTCTATAGGAGTAATTTAGTAGTCAGTGCATGGGAATTTGGAAATTATAATCCAGCAGACACAGGAAGTTGAAGAAAATGGTTGAAATAAAGGAAATTGGTTAAAATTAAGAAGGATGGTTTCAGAATATAATGTACCATGTGGAACATTGTGCATATGCACAGGGTGGAGTCGGGGCAACTGAATGGAGCTGTGTGTTTACTGGCCGAATGCCCTTTCTGTTGCCAATGTAGAGTTCACAGCTGATATTTACTCATTGGTGCACATACACAGAGTTGCACAGAAAAAAAATGAAGCATCAATTAAGGAATCCCGTCCTAGAGAGCACCAAAATCATATGCGTACTTCCTAGGGCCCTCAAGAGAAAAGAAATACTTTTTTTTTTCCAATTTGGAAATAACCAATTCATTTGGTTAATTACATTGTCTAGAAAAAATGTTTAATAGCTTCCTATTTTATTTCTGTTTCTTGTAATATTTAATTGTTAAGAGAAGAAGGATGAGAGAGATTTAAACTAATTTTAGAGATTTAAACTAAGATTACATATTTATGTTGTTAGCTATGTTGGCTAATTTTTAATGGACATTTACTTTGTTGATGGAAAGATGAAACTATAGAGATTAGTTTATAAAAATGGGGTGAGGAATGGAATGAAGGTATGGAATGGAATCTGGTAATAATTTAAGAGACAGCAATAAATAGATAATGTCAAATATGTTTGCTGTGGATAAAGGAGTTTCTTTTTCTCACTATTTTTTGGGGGGAGGGATAGTTTTTCCCCATTTTGATATTGATATGTTCATTCATTCTTGCATTAAGTTTCTCAGGTTGTTTTATCTGCTTATTAAAATTCATAATATCATAACTGAAAACAAAGTTCAGATATTTATCTGCCAAAAAATAAATGAAGAACACCAGTATATTACCTACAATAAAAATTAAAATGATACCCAACTGACAAGTTATGAAGAAGTTTGATCTCAGGGGAATAAGATCTGGATGCCTGGACAGGTTACACTGCTGTTGACAGCATAACAAGATGAAAATAAATGCACCTCTCATGAACAGATTTTAATAATGAGGGTATAATCACCATGAAAGTCTACCCCAAATCCTGTACTTGGGGCCATAAAAGTGGGAGAATTCTTCTTTGACCTAATAGGATAGGCATCATGAAGACATGCTAAAATTGTCTCATATCTCCACTTGGATATGATTTGTCAGGTAGGAAGAAAAACACTGGAAAACAACACTGCCAATCTCCAACAGAGAGCTGAGATAGAGTGCTAAAGATGAGAATTACAGGGCACCAATAGACTGCACATATAACTTAAGGCTTTTCTTTCTCTTCAAAGAGAAACACTTATTTTATCTGATCTGTTCCCCCATGTCTTAATGAGGCCAAAGAAATATTGCTTTGATGTTTGCAGAATGTAATTTTCATCTCTGCCATATAACTAGAACTACTGCTAATGATATGTTTACATTCAACAAAATTCTGTCTCAATTTCAATCCCAAAGTCAAGAGAAACACTTAAAATCCATGGCAAACTTTTAGACTTTTTAAAAGATTAGTCTAGTTGCTGCTGGAAATGCTAATTAATGTTTTATAGCATAAAATGTTGATTTGTCTGGAATTTCAAAATTAACATGAATATGCATGCACACCTTATCCTTTATGCTGTGTTTGTTTGCATCCAAAATACAATTACTGTTGGAATTAGCCAAGATTTCTTAAACCTTCACACATCCCCCATCAAATTTTTCAGTAAATATAGGATTTATACAAACAGTGACAGATGAGTATAAAAATGATGACAACTTAGTGCAGGACAAGGAATATTGATCAGGTTTCAGAGTCATTTCATCACTTCTGCTGAGATATAAACTTTCCCTTTGGCTCTCTCTTGTCAACTATCCCAGGGGTGGGAGGCTACCAGTTCAGCCCGGTTCTATAGAACCTGTAGCTGCGAAGAGCAGCTGACACAGAACCGGTTCGGTGTTTGGCCCACCTGCCTGCCTGGGCTCTAGGCTGTCCTTTATTCCCTGCTTTTCCCTCCTCAGCTGCTTTGCGTGGCACAGCTGACATTGAAAAAGCAGGAAACAAGAGGATTTTCAAACACTGCACACCGGAGCACAGCACTTGTCAGCTGCCCAGGCAGCACAGCTAATGATTTCTTGCAAATGCTCCACACACAATTGTCCCCAGTTTGGAGAAGCAGCAAATTGCTCCATTGGCTGGGCCCACCCCTCCCCACCTACTCACTCCTTACCTGGCACGTGAGCCAACCAACTTGCCTCGTTTGGTAAGTTGCTATTTTTCCTTTTTTTCCCACAACCATCTGCTCTGTTCTGCTCTGCCAGGAGATTTAGATTAACTAGAAAGTAGGAAATCCTTGGATTTCTTGCTTTCTAGCTAATCTAAAAGCAGAGCTGAACCTTCCTTAGGACTGAAGCTTTTCAGTGCAGACTCAGGTAGCCAAATGCAGATAGATAGATCTCTAAGTTAATCTGTGATTCTGTGAGCAACTCAATCTCTCTGTCTGCTTTGTCTGCTTTGGGGTAAAAGTTGTTCTTTTGTTATAAAAAAATTAATATTTACATACATGGTGTGTTATGAGTTAATTTTGATAGTTTGCTTGCAAGCAAATTTTATATGACAGCCTCAGATAGCCAATTGCAGATAGATAGATCTCTAAATGAATCTGTGATTCCGTGAGCAACTCAATCTGCCTGCCTGCTTTGCCTGTTTTTGGGTAAAAGTTGCTCTTTTTTATTAAAAAAATCAATATTTATATAAATAGTTATAATATTTACATACAAGCCATTCCCACCCAGTCACATGACCACCAAGCCACACCCACAAATTCAGCCACACCCACATAACAGGTTGTTAAGAAATTTGAATCCCACCCCTGAACTATCCCATGGCAGAAATTTTCTTGTTCAGCATCAGAGGAAGTGAAAAAATAAGACTCATTTCAGAAGTTGGGTTAAGAAACTATCTCCACCTATCTCTTCCTGTTCCAAGGTATTTCTCATTCAGGAAAAGCACTTGGAAATTGGCACTAAGAATTAGTCCTGTTTTTATTGCATCTCTATATCAAAAAGTCTTCATTGTTTCAAACTCAGAAACTGTTAAAGACCATATTTAAGTTTTTGTTTTTTTTTTGTATTGGACTGTTTTATCTTTTTTGTAAAAAAAAAAGGGGATGAATCATAAATTCATCTGCATACGGTCAAGAAAAGCTTGTGGTGGCAGTGTGATTAAAGCCACACTCCATTTTACACTAATCAGAGGGTACAACAAGTGGAACGGAATACTCATTATGTTGACTTTTTGACACACACACCCCGACCATAAATAAATCTATGTCAGTTAATGCAAGTGACGTAAGCTTTCAACTCAAAATCTTCCCATATTTGTTCTGAATAAATCTGACTTAATTCCAGCAGAGTTACTGTATATGCCCACAGAATTGTACTGTTGGCCATCTCTGTGCAAAAATCATAACATCATGGTGAATTGTTGATTCTTATGCATAAGCAGATTAAATTATGCACTTCAATTTTTGAAAGACTAGAATTGATACGAAATGAACCAATCAGCCCAAGTTACCAGAGGTTGTTCAGCTGGTCTATTTCATGCTATCACAATCTTTCTGATATACTCTGTAAACTAAAAATGGCTGATAATCTCATTCCACAATTAAATGTAATATAGGAATTTCTCACTTAACAGTGGTAATTAAAACCAGCATTTCTATAGTTAGCCATTGTGATTGTGAAGTGAGGCATCACATGACTGCATCGCTTAGCTAAGGCAGTTCTGGAAGTCCCCATTGTTATTATTAACCAAGGATCATGAATCATTAAGCAAGGACCTCCTCACAACTTCCTGCTGGCTTCCAGCAAGCAATGATAATGGGGAAGACAGCAGGAAGTCAAAAGGAGTTTGACAAGCAGTCTAGAAGCATAGGAAGTACAAGCATACTGTAGGAAGTATGAGTATAGGAAGTACTCAAAGTGCTGCCGGATGATTAAGGATACTTAAGTGGCTGCATTGGGCAAAGGAGTATGTGTGCTATGTATCCCTAGGATCTCCTACTAAGTAGCCAGGTTCCCCAAGACAAAAAGCAATGATGATAACATGAATGTTGGATGTTGCAACTATCATAAATGCAAGCTTTTTTGCCAAGTGCCCAGATCGTGACTTCCATTGCTGAAAGATTAACCAAAGACTACTTGTATTATAATTCCAATGGTGGTCAATGGTACAATTCTAGTTAAAGTTCTGTTTCTCATTACAATTCCCTAAATAGTCTAATAATACATATTAAGCATCTAAATATATGCACCTATATACACTCTTTGTACCTCCTCTTCTTTTATGCCCCCTCTTCCCCTGCTCATTCTAAACAAATTAAAGAAAAACCTGCCATCAATTGAGAAGAGAGAGATTAAGATATCTAGCCAGGTTCAAAGAGTGTCACTTAATTGTCTGTAACAAAGGACTATCATACATTAACAAAATTCTACCCATGCAGTTGGAGATATTTCCATGTGGTCACCTGCACTGCAAACCAGGGCTGAATCATAACAGACTTTGAATCTCTTGGTCTCACGTCTCTGATTCTTTTGTAGAATCAGCTTTTTCCATTCTCACATTCCATCCTCACATCCTGAGAACATGTGTTTTGAAAAGGCAATTTTACCTATGAATAAAAAGAAAGAAAAATGACCCAGTAGATTGCCTTTTGGCATCAATATTTTCTAACAATAGAGAAGAATCATTTATTTTCTTTAATGTGGATTTAGAAAAAAAGTATTAAATAGTTAATAACTGATGGGTATCTAACATGTATACATTACATATATTTGCCCTCCTTTTCTTTTTCTCATTTTCCCCCTTTTGTTATCATCATAGTTTCCAACTTCCCCAGAGTCTTTTACAGATGAACCTTTTCAAGAAAGCTATCTTCTTTCATATATTCTACATGCAGTCGAATCTCATGAGAGCATTGTGCCACCTATTATACTGTGTGTATAAATGTAGATCAATACATTTCTATTAAAACTATCTAAATATGGAAGGTAAAAGAGGGAAAGGAAAAGTGTTGAGTTAATTCTGCAGTAAATGACTCTAAAGACAAAGGATTCTCTTTGGCTTTCAGTCTCTGTGCATTAGTTGTAAATTTATTTGCAACTCCTTTGCATAATTCCTGTACATAATTTGCATGCATGATATGAGCCTGTGATAAATGAACATTCATTTTGCAACGTCTGACAATGAAGATGAGATGGTATATGATTTATAGCTCAGCACAAATGGCCTTTCAAAATCTGTGGGGAAAGAAATTGGGTGGATGATTTCTCTGAATTCCTCCATAACAAATAGAAATTCTTCAACAATTTCTTAAGGGTAGGACTACCCCATCAGGGATGACAGCAGCTCTGCTATTAAAAAAAAAAAAAAAAACAAGAGAAGGGAAGTCTCTCATGATATCTGCTTTTGGGATTTAATTGAATCTTGGAAAACAGAGAAGCTTCTGAATACAGGAGAGATGAAAGTACAGAGAAATACAAAAGACTCAAGCAAATCTCTTCATCACCTCATAATTAAATTAATGCAAAAGTGATCCTAAATTGCTTAGATGGTCCTAAACGTGCTTGGAGTAAAACATGGTTGTAGTTGTACTTGTGATATTTAGTGTGCCAAAACTGACAAATCCCTATTGTAGCCAAGGAGGCACTGGTACTACTAGCAAATAATGTAACAGTGCTGAGAGGTTCTGAAGATGAACAAATCATGGTTATAGTATCCAGAAGTTAGGCATGTCTCAAAATGGAGTGATTAGTAAATGCCTCAACAGTGACCAGTATGGAAGATGGGTATATGATGTCTTCTTTCTTATACAATATATTTATGGATTAAAGTATAAGGAATGTGTGGGATAATGTTAGAAGTGTGTTAGTCAAGAATGTAAATATGAGTGTAGTTTTGTATGCAGACAATGCATTATTGTTGGCTGAGAACATAAATAATTTGCAGCAAATGTTGTGATAAAAGGAGGAATGTCAAACTGAAAATTAATGTTTCAAAGACCAAGATAGTTATGTCTGAAAAAAATAGACTGTTGCAAGTCAAAGCTGAAAAGTGAAAAATTAGAAGAAGAAGAAGAAGAAGAAGAAGAAGAAGAAGAAGAAGAAGAAGAAGAAGAAGAAGAAGAAGAAGAAGAAGAAGAAGAAGAAGAAGAAGAAGAAGAAGGGAGATGCAAAAGCACTACCAATAGCACTTAGACTTACATATCATTCCATAGTTCTTTACAGTCCTCTCTAAGTGATTTGCAGAGTCAGCATATTGCCCCCAACAACCTGAGTCCTCATTTTACTGGCCTCGGAAGGATGGAAGGCTAAGTGAACCTTGAGCCAATGAGGATCGAACTCCTAGCAGTGAGCTGAATTAGCCTGCAATACTGTATTCTAACCATCACATCACCACGGCTCCTCCATTGTGTCACTGTGGCTTCCAATGAGTGTGCATGTTGTCGAGGTCAAAATGGGACCCGTTTTGACCAGCAGGGTGCTTCAGGAGGCTGTCCAGGCCAAAAACGGGCCACATGGGGGCTACAGGTAGCCCCTCTGTGCCCCATTTTCAGTAGCAGAGGCATCATAGGCCAGTTCTTTGCTATTTCCAGGCTGGCCCCATAGGCTGGATCTAAGCACCCCATGAGCTGGATTCGCTGCACGGGCCTTGAGTTTGACATCTCTGCTATAGAGTGACTGAGTTTGAGTGAGACTTTGGGAACCAGATTCATGGATATGTTGAAGAAGACATCAGAAATAGAGTTGGCATTAGCAAGATGGAGTTTAGTGATCAGCTAGAGGCAGAAATGCTGCCACAAATCAGTTGTTGAGAATTAGTGGGAAACTCAGGGACTTTCTATCATTTGGCACAAAACTTTTCAGAACCATTGGAAATAACACTATGAATAAACAGCATGGATTGTACCAAAGGCATGTGTCTGGTTATTTCCGCCTTAATCCTTTAATGCAGAGGTCTCCAAACCTGGCAACTTTAAGACTTGTGGACTTCAACTCCCATAATTTCTCATTCTGGGAGTTTATTTTATTTATTTATTTGGTTTGTCAATTGCTTACAAGATAATAGGTATAAGTAAAAACATAGTTATGAATACATGGATACATATAAGAAAAATAAAAAATAAAAGAAACAATAGGACAGGGATGGTAGGCACATTGGTGCGCTTATGCATGACCCCTACAGACCTCTTAGGAAAGGGGTGAGGTTAATCGTAGACAGTCTAAGGTTAAAGTTTTTGGGGTTTGGGGAAGAAACCACAGAGTCAGGTAGAGTATTCCAGACATTGACCACTCTGCTGCTGAAGTTGTATTTCCTGCAATCAAGTTTGGTGCGATTAACCTTGAGTTTGTATCTATTGTTTGCTCTTGTGTTGTTATGGTTGAAGCTGAAGTATTCATTGTCAGGTAAGACATTGCAATGTATGATTTTATATACTATACTTAGATTGGACCAAAGGCGGCGTAGTTCTAGGTTTTCTAGGTCTAGAATTTAAAGTCTGGTGGCTTAAGGTATTCTGCAACGAGTAGAGGAGTGGAGAACTATTCTTGTGAAATATTTCTGGATTTTCTCAACTGTGTTAAAACTGTGTTTTAACTGTGTGAAAAGTTGAAGTCCACCAGTCTTAAAGTTGCCAAATTTGGAGACCCCTGCTTTAATGTATGCAATAGCAGCAGAAGAGAATTGGAAAGACAATTCTCAGCTAAGTCTATTTGAGTTAACATTTATCAATTATAGGAGAAGGTGGGAAACTGTTGTTCTGCTGGAACAGAACAAAAGTGTGTGATTCTCCCCCCCCCCCCCCCGATTTTTACCCCAATTTCAAGAAAAATTGCTTGGAGGACTCTCACGTTTTGTTAGAGAAGATAGTCTGCAGCTTGTTGGCATGAAAACCAACAAGTTTTCATGTTGGTTTGTGAAAAGTGTAAAAGCCTCTTTATTATTAAAAGTCAGGCAATGTATGACCTTCTGTAAGCATTTTCCCTGATGAGCTCCCTTAATGCATCCCTTTCCTTGTTAACGCTCATATAATTGCTGTCATTGCCCAAGGAGAGAGCCATCAAAGTAGTCAGCTCATAAAGTTTATACTGATTTGAACTATCCTGTTCAAGATAAAAAGGGAAAGATAGATTATATCTCTGTATGTGCTTCTGTTTGTATATCTGTAGAATTATGCATAGGATTATAGGGTTGTGTGTGCCTTTGTAGAACTCTTGTTCTTGTCCCATTTTTAATTGTCCTTGTTTCCTCCTTATGTAGCTGAAATCTATGTGCACTCTATGTACATTGACTCTCAAACCCACCTCCACCAACCCCTGGCTTGTGTTGTGTTTCTTGGAATTCAATCTTTGGTATCCCCTTATTGAACTGAGTCTATTAAGGCAAAGCCTACTCAGGATACCCATTTACACAGTAGTTTTAAGCACATGTGAGCAGCTGCTTAAATGCTGGATTTATTTCCAGCCAGTTATGCCCAGTATGCAAATATCAGAGAATGAAAATCCTTGACATCAGGATAGCATTATAAATCTGGATCCACTTCTGCTCCCACATAAAAATGTCATTTTAAAGAGGTCTTGTTTTAGAGAAAATTTGGCAGGAGCACTTCATGGCAAAAATCTGTGACTTTAAATCTTTATGCTTGGCACTGTTTGCTTATTTTGCATAATTGTGTAAAGCAAATGCCCTTATATACAAGGACTTGGTATCAAACTGCAGGTCAGCTGAGCGATCTGTACAGTTTATGTTTTAGTTCATAGCCCATAACTGCCATCATTATTTTTCTATGGCACAATATACATGTCAGTGGGAGGAGATTCAACGAACTGTGCGAAGCAAACCTGTATAATGTTGTAGTTCTCCCTCTAAAGACATCCCCAGAAGTGAGAGAAAGAGCAATGAAAAGAAAATGCTAATTAATGCTCCAATTAAATATATAGCAATCAAGTTGTATTAAAGTCAGTGGATCCTAGGGGAGAGCCTCTGCCTGTGTGAGTTGTGTTAAGTGTGAAAAAGACCTTCAAAACTTGATATGCTGCCAAATCTTATTCATATTGATCAGCATCTGCCCCCTTCCAACACTGAAAGTTCATTTGATGTTTGTTTTGCAAAGTTTCCCAGGAAACGAGAAAGCAAAATGTAGCCACGAGCACTGCCATTGTCAAAAATCTTTGATGACTACATAACTGCAGCAACATGCTTTTCTCTAATTTGGGGGAAGTGGTTCTCTCCCTGTTACAACTTGGTTAATTTTAGACCCTTCTGCCTTCATTCCCCCCCCCCCCATATAAATAGAAAGGTGTGTTGTGTTGCGTGATCAATATCATCATCTCATTCACCCTCTGCCCACCATCTCCTTTCTGTAAAGAAGGAAAGAATAAGGGAGGTAAAGAAGCAGTTAATCTGGCAAGACATCTTGCTCTTGGAAGCTCATGACTTTGTGGAAGACCTTTTTTAGGTCTTCTATGACATGGTTGACACACACATATATAACATTTAGCAAGCAAGATTTTAGTGTCTCTAAAAGAACAAGTGACTATGGAAGCTCAAAATACAATCAGTGATTAGTGGCAGAGGGAAGCCCATCAAACACTGAACATCTCCTCCATCTGCCCAGAATACCTGCATAGGAGAGTTGCCTACAAAATAAAGAAATCTATTAAGAATATATCTCCTCAGCAATAAATAAATAAATGGGCTTTTTCTATTTTCTTGTGACAATGAAGCTCGGAGCTGTAAAATATCAAACCATCTCAAGGTGTTGTTAGAAAATTTTATTTTGTGATCGAATGAGAGTGCTTGTGATTACATGCTTATTCAAACTATACATGTCCATTAGTGTGTTAAAACAAACTTATTTTTATTTATCAAAGCAGCTAGCCAGTTGCCTCTAAAATGCTTTCAGTCATGAAATGGAAATGTACCTGACTTCTGAGAAAGAAATAGCAAACTCAAGACTAAAAGCAGAGTCAATGCACCAAAGGAAGACTTTGGTGAGTAGATTGATTCTTCATAATTTATCTCTCTCTTAAGTCATCTCAAGAAGGGAACTTGAGATTAGCCACAGGTGCTCCATTAAGTGGCTCCTCACAAAGAGACTGCAAGACCGTGGTCTGCAATGGGTGTAGAACTCTGGTAGATGAGGGAAGAACTATGTTGCTCAAACCACAATCATAGTTTCAAAAGGACACTGGGTTCCCACACTGGTGGCACAGTGGTTAGAATGCAGTATTGCTAACTCTGCCTTACAGCCTGGAGATCCATCCTGACAGAGGTCAAGGTTAACTCAACATTCCATCTTTCCATTTTACCAACCTTCCAGACTATTGGGAGTAATATGCTGACTTTGTAAACTGCCCATAGAGTCCTGTAAAACACTATAGGGCAGTATATAAGTGCTATTCCTATACTCCTTTTGTGGTTATGTTTGGAATTACTTGTTAATTGTATTTTAGATATTTGGATTAACAAACAAAAACACTGGGTGAATTTCCTTCAATCCTTAATGAAAGATGTTTAGTGATTTGTTTATAGATAAGAGATGGGATATGGGAAGAAAAGATTATTTGTTGTACTTTCAGAAGCTGAAGTAGTTTATACTGTACTTGTTATGATAAAGGAGGAAATAATTTCTTTATGTGTTTATTTTCTTTTTCTTTACTATATTCAAAGTTTTATTTCTTTTTTCTATTTTTTTAAAGTTTTTATTGGTTTTTAAAAACAATCATAAACAAACAAAACATAAAAACATCAAACCATCTTCCATATATGTACATACAGTGTGCCGGTTGGTTTACAAATTGTTTTGTGCTTCCATTTCGTAGTCTTCAATTACAATTACATTGCATATAATCTCATATTTTCAATCAAAAATTAAATACCTTAGTATCATTATTAATCAATCATTTGACTATACTTTTAAAAATCTATTTTTGTTTCTATATTTCCATTATGCGCTTTCTATATTTTTTTACAGTTTATGTTAGTTTCTATGTTTATGATTGTAATTTTTAATAAAACTATTTAAAAAGAAAGGAAATGAAGATATACCCCTCTCATCTATTTTCCAACCTGTAAGAGTAGGGGTTTGGAAACATGCTGCTTGAGATAATATTGAGTATTCAAGACCAGCACTCCTCAATATTGATGTCCTTCATGAATTCACCTAATCCTCTTTTAAAACCATTAAAGTTAGTGACCCTCAGCATGTGTTGGGATAATGAATTCTACAAATGAATTAAACACTGTCCCAATGAGATTTGGATCATTTAGCTTGCTAGATATTCTGACAGATAATCTGATCACCCTAAGTGACCTTTTAATTAACTTTCTGTCAAAAACCTGACACATTTATAAATTTCCATTCTACCATGTTTTACTGATTCTCAACTAAATGGCACAATTTTCTAGGTGTAGCTAGTGTTCATATCCTCTATTTTTATCGTTAATTATTTTAAATATTCCCTAACTTAGTTGATTTTAAAAACAGTATGCTTGACAGAATTAAACAAATCTAGTACATAGTACATTTGATTGATTGGTTGATTGATTATGTGTCATCGTGTCAATGTTGATTCTTAGCAACCACATAGATCTTCTCTAGAATAATCTGTCCACTCATCATGCTTTGGGTAAGTCTTTTCTTTACTTTTCTCGGGGTTAGGAACTTTTTAAGAGAGCTCATTCTTTACACAATAGGTCTGAAATGTGAATTAGTCATTTGTGTTTCAAGTAAAATCTCTGGATTGATTTGTTCTGTGATCCATTTGTTTGTTTATTTGTTTTTGTCTTTTCATGGTATTCTCCAACACCCAAGTTCAAAACCATCAATATTCTGACTGGGTTTTTTTAGCTGTTGTCATTAACCTGATCTTCTACATATTCAGTCTGAAGTATTATTTTGAAAGTGCTCCTTAACACCAAGGTGTTATGGCTTTCTAATTGTCCTAAAGACATTGCACAACTTGACCTGGTCAACACAACCACAGACTTTTCTATAATCTGTGAAATATGCACAGCAATCTCAACCTTTTTCAAAACCAGCTTCAGCATCTGGCATCTCTCCATGTAACGATCTAATCCAGAGGTCTCCAAACTTGGCAAACTTTAAGACTTGGCAACTTGGCAACTTTAAGACTTGTGGACTTCAACTCCCAGAATTCTCCAGCCAGCATAGCTGGATGAGGAATTCTGGGAGTTGAAGTCCACAAGTCTTAAAGTTGCCAAGTTTGGGGACCCCTGATCTAATCTGTTGGATAATCCTAAACATTATTTTACTATATGTGAATATATAACAGAATTAGTAAGTAAATATAATGTTGTTAGAAACACATTTGAATAAAAAAAATCTAGTTTAGTTTACAAAAAGTAATACATAAATATTATGAAGGAATGTAATTACGTTTCAAGAGTAAATTCTATATATTACAAATGCTATTCCTTTCTTGAATGATTATATTCAAGAAAATTGTATCTGTGAAATGGTATTTGGTAAAGTTTTGAAACCAATAAATTTTTTTAGCCCTCTTGGGTCATGTTCTCTATGTGGCATTTAATAGTATACTTCTGTATGCTACTAAATGCTAGATATGTTTATCAACATATTATGGGAAAACTGTTTCACATCTCCTCATAGTAGTCTTATTCAGGCACGGAATTGTTCAAATGGGGCAACTATGTAAGCAAGCCTACAACTCTGCCTTGATCTCTCTCCTGTTTCCTCCTATTCAGATGGGAGGGATGAAGGTGCATTTATGCTTGACTTTTCATTAATTCAAGCCTGATTGGCATTCAAGCTGGGAATCTTTTCTATTTGTTCCCTGAACTATGAAGAGAGCTGTACTTACATTTAAGCCAAGCAAACATATGGCATGCACTTCTTTTACATACCAGGAGGCTGTGTAAAGATGGCAAGGTTGTGTGCACAGCCCTGTCCTTCTCCCACTTCATCCCTTCAGACATATATTTTCTTCTAACTGTGTTTAAATTAACTTGATAATTTAAGCCCTTGTACTTCTTTCTTGAGGAATCACAACCATTTTAGGAAGAATGTTTTCTAGGACTATCTCTATTTATTTATTTATTTATTTATTTATTTATTTATTTATTTATTTATTTATTTGATTTGATTTGCCAATTGTTTACAAGATAATAAGTATAAATGTATACATAGTTGTGAATACATGAAATGGGTACATATAAGAAAAATAAAAGAATAAGAGAAACAATAGGACAGGGACGGTAGGCACGTTGGTGCGCTTATACACGCCCCCTACAGGCCTCTTAGGAAAGGGGTGAGGTCAATAGTAGACAGTCTAAGGTTAAAGTTTTTGGGGTTTGGGGAAGAAACTACAGAGTCGGGTAGAGTATTCCAGACATTGACCACTCTATTGCTGAAGTCGTATTTCCTGCAATCAAGTTTGGTGCGGTTTACTTTGAGTTTGTATCTATTGTGTGCTCTTGTGTTGTTATGGTTGAAGCTGAAGTATTCATTGACAGGTAGGACATTGCAATGTATGATTTTATATACCATGCTTAAGTCAGACCGAAGACGGCGTAATTCAAGGTTTTCTAGTTCTAGAATTTCAAGTCTGGTGGCATAAGGTATTCTACAACGAGTAGAGGAGTGGAGAACTCTTCTTGTGAAATATTTCTGGACTTTCTCAATTGTGCTAATATCAGATACATAATGTGGGTTCCAGACTGATGAACTGTATTCAAGTATTGGTCTAGCAAATGTTTTGTATGCTCTGGTTAGTAGTGTGATATTACCAGAGAAAAAGCTACGTAGGATTAGGTTAACAACTCTTAATGCCTTTTTGGCTATGTAGTTGCAGTGGGCTCTAGCACTTAGATCATTAGAGGTGAGTATTCCAAGGTCCTTTACAGAGCATGGGTCATCAACAAGATCTTGACTATTCAGCTTGTATTTTATTTTCTGATTTTTTTTGCCAATATGTAAGACAGAGCATTTATTTGTTGAGATTTGAAGTTGCCATTTGTTTGCCATTCTGATACATAGTCAAGATCTTTTTGTAGGGTAGCAGTATTGTCTGTGGTATTGAACAGCTTTACATCATCAGCGAAGAGGACGCAATTGCTCTTAATATGATCACAGAGGTCGTTTATGTAGAGTATGAAGAGAGTTGGTCCTAGGACACTGCCTTGGGGAAAACCACTATTGACAGGTACTGGATTTGATAGGACGCTCCCGATTTTGACCATTTGTTGTCTGTTTGACAACAAATTTGTTTGACAACAAATTTCTGTTGTATAAACCTACCATATGTCAAATATGTCATATTAGAATGGGAAAATCTGAGACTGATTTATAACCTTGCCTTCATCTGTGATTTAAAACTCTATATGATCAGCATTTAAAATAATGATGCACTTCAATCAAGAAAAAACAACAAATGACAAGCTGATGGACATATTCATAATGCTTTGATTCAGTTTGACCTTGTTCTTTGATAAACAAAGGCCAAAATCAAATCAGGATTATTATTTTTTTCACTGAATATATTACTGCAAGTGTGTGTAAATGTATGCATATGTGTATAAAATAATAGGAGCTATTAAAAAAGAAAAACAACAAGAAGAAAAAACTGAACTGAAAAGAATAACCATTGACAAAAGAAAGTATTAAAAAAACATTGGAAGTGTGTGTACATATTTATCTGTGCAAAAAACATGCAACATTTGAAGAAAAAAACTCAATTTAGCTAACAATATTCCATATTTCTATCAAGATTTATATTTGCACAGATGAAAATTAGAAAAAGCATTGTTAACAGAGCCCAGCACTGTTTCTAAATAATGTACAAAGTCAGAGCTGATGGAATAAGCTTTCTATTTCAAATCTTCCTGCCAATGTCTGAAAGGAGAAGGTATCAGGGAAGTAGAAAATTGAACATGAATTAGAACAAGTCAAGATGGAGCTAGATCAATGCTGCCATTGATCACTTCCCACTTTAACATTCCAGAAAAAAAGGCAGGATCAGCATGTGTTGCCTGGTTATTGCAGTAGACATTTACAATAAGTTAAGAACTTTGCAAACTTGAGAGCAATATACAATATAAAATAGCCACAGCATTTCCCAACTGTACACAATATGTACAGTTTCTTCTGTTGGGTACATTTCAAATTAGATGGTCATACTTTCCATGATCTTTTAAAGGCTAGCAATATTTCTTGCAGGAAACTCACAGATGCCTAGTTTACCAGCAGCTGAGTTTCTAAAACAGGAATTATTTCATTTCCTTCATTTTGCTATGTCTTTAATACTGATGACGAGCATGAATATAAGAATGAACGAATGACAGGAAAAATAGCACCACACCGTTCTGCAGGACTACAATCTTGCTTGTCATTTGTACCTGAAGGTCACAATTGACACCAATAAACAATGCCACTTTCTTCACTGCATAGTTGTCATTCATACATGGATTTGTGACTACCAGGGATTCACCAAACAAATGTGACTAACTACTGAAAAAAATGAACAGTATCTTAGTGGCATTGTGTATTATTCCTATTTTTTGTGAACTTCCAAATGTTATGTATGAAGCTGTATATAAAGAGATGGCAATCTAGTCTTTAGCTTTCCCTTATTAGAACTTTATAAGTCTATTTCTTTATTCAGAGATGTGTAATGATGTGGGGCATGGTGGCTAAACTTAAGTTATGAACAGAAAATCAAAGGCTGCATTCCAACAAGTGGGTATAGGCAGAGTCAGGACCTAAACTAAGCCTGTTCAAATTAATAGGATACAGTTAATATGATTATTCCCCATATATTTAATCACTTTCAAATTCTGCAACACTAAAAATATTACAATTGATAGTCATGATTTCAGGGGTTCTGAAGTCAGCTCCAAAAGTTAGTCTCAGGGGAGCTGAAGGTTGTGCACCCTGGTTTTAAATACTCTTTAAAAATGGGATGTTAAAGAATTGAAAGAGGTGCTGAAGGCACACATAGACAGAAACCATTTCTTTGGGTGCATTTCAATGTTAGTTTAATGGCTAAACTGTCCCCCAATGAATAATTTATTACAGAATTAGAATATCAAAAGCAGCATTCTTGGAGGTTTTGAAAGGACAGTGCATGTTTAGGAAGCAATCTTGTTAGACACTTCATTTTCATTGTAGAGACTTTAATTCCATACAGAGATGCAAGAAGCAACATTTTTCTCATTTATTCCCTGGTGGTTTTCTCAATCTGTTTTGATATAATAGCACAGTGGGTAATGATAGAATTTTGTGGCAGCTGCACTTTCATATGCTCCTATACACTTTCATGGTCAAAATGGCTGAAAATTGTATTGATAGATGCACACCTCTACAATTCAGATGTGCACTGAATGGCTCTGTTAATCCTAGAAAAGCATTCTAAGACACTGTGGTAAAGTCAGATAATCCATCTATTTTTAACTACTAGTCAAGATTTCCATAATAAGCAGGATCAACCCCCTTTCAGTTTTGTCAGCTCAGATATTATGAATATATTTCTCTTAGCCCTTGTCAAAAATTGCTTCTGATGTTTTCTTTTTCTTTTTCTTTTCATTCTCATTCAATTTGATGGAAGAAAGACGTTGCATCATTTTTTGGTTCTTGTTTTTGAGTGACTGACTACACATTCTCATAAAGTAGCTAGAAAGTCCTCTCTTCCACTATCCAATCTTCTCCTCAGCAATCTATAGCCATCCTGTCTTCCTATCATTCAATTCAACCCAACAGAAGACCTCATAAAGAAACTCTTCTACTCAGATCAACAGGTTAAGAAAATTGCAGAGTAATAAACAAATGTTAGAAGTAACAGAAAACAACCACAACAATGCTAGCATTTTTTGTCTACAACCATAAAATGAGCTAAAATGTACCTAAAGTTATTCTAAAAACATCCTGTGGAAAGCACATTGAAATAATATATTTATTTGTTTGTATATTTATGTGCACAAACACAGCTTGCTATTTATAGATTAGTAAAATTGCTGGTGGAATCAAATGTACAGATTGAACCTTGCTTGTATGTGTACTTAATTAGTGGATATAAGTTGGATGTATTCAGTGATAGAGTTCACATAGGACACCCAGCCATCTCATGGCATTACATTTGGGGTTTATATGTTATGCAAAACCAACTCCCAAAGTTGATAAATCCTGCTTTATGGCTGAGGTATTCTATGAAACCCACAAAAATGTAGCTTATTCAGAAGTCACACGCACACAAAGTTTGAAGCAAATTTCGACTTAATGATATGCATGAAACTGGTAGATGATTGAAATGTGTTCGTGTGATAGAATTTGCATTAATTTATTCTATGGAGGAACAAATCAATCACTATTTTTGGCACGGATTAACTTTCTGGCCTCGTTTTGTCAGACTTTCCTTTTATCTTCTCTCTCTATGTGTGACATCTGTCCCCTTTACTACATTTGACAAATCAAACACTGATTTACACTATGTGTAATCAATCTGGTAGTCTTTAATGTGTCACCAGGCCTTTTGGCTACCTTTAAGTAAATTATTTCCCAAGAAACAATCTTGCTAACAGGAGGGATGCTTTGTGTATACCAGTATGTCTTGCTAAGAGAATTCCTTTAATCATTTTCTGAAGTAGCATGGGATGTTCAAGACTATAATACAAATAGTTAGTGTTTATTTATTTACCGTTCTGTGGATTTTTATCACCTCAGTGGGAGACATGGTGGTAGGGGAGCAAGATTTCCTTCAAGATTTCCTTGTGCACTTTCCCACTTCTCAGCTCTATTAACTTAATTAAGAAAATGCAATTAAAGGGATCATGCCTATTAAACATTTATTTTGAGCATACTAATGGGGTCTTTGAAGGGCCTTTATCTCCCTAAAATCTTCCTTTTGTATGATTTTACTAGTGATATTTGTAATCCCTGCCTTAACAGAACATTTGTTCTTATGGCTACAAAGTTGAACAAAGGACCCTGCCTTGCTAATTGACCCCAGGATGTTCCATAATTATACTGTATATCTCTGCAGTCATTTGCTGTATGTCTGTGCACTCACTGGCTAAGTATTTTGAATGTTCTTAAATCCACTTAGGAATGTACCAGCATCCCACTGTTTACTCCAAATGGGTTCACAGTAGGCCACTGAGAATGAAGATGGAAGCATCATTATACTTGGTGAACCTCAAAGCCTGCAAGAGTAACGAGAATAAATGGTTGGAAACTTATGTATCTAAAAGATTAAAGCACAAACACTAAACACACCAGAGCATTGTTCAGTAGGGTTTGAGCATGCTTAATGGCATTAAATTTGAATTGGCAATGAGAAAAGCAAAATATAATATGGAAGATGAAATGAAATAGTTTGTTGATCAGAATCTTGAATGAAAAGAGCCAAATAGGAGTCAAGGTAACTTCATACAAAGTATTCTGATGATTGATTGATTGATTTATGATAACAGTCAGTCAATATAATAAAAGCCATGGTAATAAAGAAAAACCTAAAAATATTAAAACAGCTGTCCCCAATTAAATTTAATTATTATGGTTAGTCATACAGTCAGCCAATATTTAGATGGTTGTAACATTTTTATCCAACTACTGAGTTCTTCCCATGAGCCTGGGATAGGTGGATGTTGTTGCTTGATCACATTAAAGAGATTGTCACAGAATGTAAGTTGGTTCAAGTAAAGATGTCTTCTGAAATTGACAGTGATTTTGTCATCGCGGATGGTGCTGAAGGGGAGCTTCAGATCTTTTGGGATAACACCCAAAAGTGCCGATTACTCTCTTTGCCTGTCATTTTACTTCTATTTGCAGGACTTTCTATTTTGCAATTCTCTCCAGTTCTTTTTCTTCTGTTATGCTGTTCAGGTAATGCAATGTCCGTTATCAAGACTTTTTGCCTTTCCTACTCATAATTGTTATGACTTACATGTTATATGACAGATACTTGTCTGTTTGAATTCTGAAGTTCCAGAGCATGTTAGCTTCTTTATTTTCTATGACTTTCTCTAGTGTGCTTGAGCTTGTCAGCTTGAAGGATGGTCAGGTATTTGTAGTGACCATCTATATTCAGACTCCCTATTTTGGTGAGAGTAACACATTTGTCCAGTCCAAAGACCACTCCGATATCTTGGCTGTCTGTATGGTCAGTGTTGAGCAGTGATTCTAGTTCAGATGGTATTTTCCTATATGGCTTCAATTCATTCATGCAAAGGAGTTGAGATAGTTTGGCAGATGCATTTGGTGTTTGATGGCCATGTCTTTTCTGAAAGATACGAATGGGAGGGCACAGCAGCAGATGAACTGTCCAACTGTCCAAATTGAATATCTTGTAAGCGGTTGCCAAGAGGTTTCAATCCAGGCAGAATTTTCTTAAACTGGCTTAAAATCAAGTCAACATGAATACATAACAGGAAGAGCTTAGAAGTGCAGTACAGATATACCTCAGGTTGGATCAAATGCCCAGATTTAAACTAACTTATTTCATTCATCCATGCGTTATGAATACCTAAATTGAGTGATAACAATTTCTATACTTGTTTTTTTCAAATTTAGTCTATATTTTTGTACAGAACATAATACTTAATAAGGAGAACCCCATATTTTTATACAGAAGCAACATTGCTGAAATCATTGCACAGCACAGCTACTTGACACAAATATCAATTACTGTACACATATTTCATATGGAACGTGAAACTGTCATTAACTGCTAAGGAATCCATGAATACAATAGTCATTTTTGTCTGATTGTTCCCTTATCTGATTATCCTCCTTGTTCTTTTGAGGTTACAGTTGACCATTCATCAACTGCCAAATGCTTAATTTCAGATATGAAGCCCAGGGTAAGTTCTATTTTGGAACTCCTTCTTCATAACAGATGCCTTCCCAAACTTACAAAGTACTATTGTGGAGAAGGCAGCTTGAGACTTTTTCATTCTCTTGATAATGAGTGATACAAGTGATTTTCCTTAATTATTTAAAATAAAGATAAATCAATATAAAATAAATCTAGGAAATTTTCTCCCTGTAGAATGAATATTACATCTAGAATAGATGCAACACAATCCTTATTAGATTATTATTAGAGTTTATTAGAGCTTTGAGTATACCCTGAATATAGTAAAAAAAAATCTTTAATATTCATTACATTATATGTATTCCTTTTTTTAGAAAAAAGAAACCTCTTGTGTTAATATCTATGGTATTGGTATGCTAGAAATGCATAAGAGCTAGAGACAATTTCCTCTCATTTCTCCTTCAGAAAAAAAACATGTGGTCAGCTCACGTGAAATAATCTCTTGTCATTAAAATTTGACTGGCTCTGATGCTTGTAATTTTTACACATAAAGCAGGGGAACCAATCTTTGGGGATGGCTACACACTTCAATATTTTGAGAGCATGTTACACAAAGTAAGTAGCATGCCAAGAGATTTACCATTCACAAATTATATTCCATGCTAGGTTTTGCCCACCAATGCCAGAAAACAAATGTGACCAATTGTCCCCATCCCCTTAGACTGTTCTTTACAACTCTAATTTACCTTGACTGGAAAGTGAGCACATTTCCAAAGAAATCACTGAGCTGCCACTACCTGCCATTTTTTTTTAATTTCGTAAGAAAACCTCTGGAGCCCAAGATGGGTTCACTGATATGCTTTTAAATATTGGTGATGCTAGAAGCTTGTGATTTACTAAAAGCATTGGTTTGGTTTGGTTTTGTTTTGTTTTAAAAGAGGAATCTATAAAAAAAATCAAAATTGGATGGATCACAGAATCTTATGGACCTCAAGGGCAGTGCCCTCAGGGTCTTTGGGCATCATATTGCTTTCCACTGTTCTAAACTGAAGACCTGAATTTGTTCCTTTGCTTTTGCTGGCATGGTTAAACAGATTTCAGAGGTTCCTGAAATATTGTCATTTCTAAAAAAATATTGTAATTGTTCTAACTTTACCTGATTGTGTTTCTCTAATATTGATACAAAAAAAAATTTAAAGCAGGAAAAAATGGGATGGTTTGTAATGTTTCATTCTATATGGAGCTTGCTGTACAGTCATTACAAAAATTTAATCCAATTTAATTTCATTTGCTCAATTTACAGCAACAGCAAAAATTTTCCAACCATGCATGTTTTATTCCAATTTCATAAAACCCAACAGTGGGTATTTATATGGGAAGATTAAGGATCTCCCCACTCATCAGTACCATAACACAAAGGTTACTTTGGAATTTATCTCTTTCAAATGACTTTCAATGAATATATTTGATTGATTATGCTGCTCTACTACTAATATTTTATTTTGTAATTTCAAAAACTGTGTGTAGAATATAATTTAATGTATTATTCAACTTATTTAAATGATAAAATATGATTATAATCTTGTATGACTGCATTTTTATATTTGTTATATCTGGTGTAGGCTACCTTTGTTGGATTGATCCAGCATGTAGGCTTGCAAATATACAACTAAAAATTGCTCACATCTATCTTCCATATGGAAGAGAAGAAAATGAAAATAAAAATGGAGGAGAAGGAGAAGGAGACATTCTGGCCCAAATTTCAGAAAAATAATATGAACTGAGGTGTAATCAAAGGGTTAAAATAATTAGGAAATCACTTGTGTACTTGCTACATGACTTTTTTTTCTTTTAAAAAATTAGCAAACCAAAACCAATTATGTAGTTGTTATGCACAACTGTGTCCTTCCTTTTCTTCTTCTTTTCTTTTGAGAAAAGCATGTTTTGCTGTATTAGCAGGAAATTGCTTGCCACCCAAAAGAGGAAATGAGTGGTGAATGGAACAACTCTGTCTGTTGGAGTTTACTTTTTATAGCAAATGGCTAATCTGATAAATGTGGCAGCTGTTAACATTAGCAGAATGTGCCCAGTATAAAATCCTGTTTTATTTTATGATGTATTGCATTATGCTTGCCCACACCTTTCAAATATTGAAATGTAGAAAACATGAAATGCACAAAATGATTTTTGACACCTTCAAAATTGTACATAAAGTGTAAGTGTGTGTGTGTGTGTGTGTGTGTTCTATGGACCAGGGGTCCCCAAATCCTGGTTCCTGGACCAGCACCAGTCCACGGCATGCTAAAAACTGGGCCACTCAAACAAGTGAAGCCTCATATGTGGGATGCATGCAGCACGCAAATCCACATCCCCTCTGGTCTGTGGAAAAAGCTGTCTCCATGGAGCCACTCCCTAGTGCCAAAAAGGTTGGGGGCCACTGGTATAGGCTGCAGATAGGTTAGAAAAAAGAAGCCCTTAATAGATATAGTCTATGTCATGCTCCCATCAGAGCCTGAATCTCCGGAGGAAGATGAGCCAGAACTGGAGCCAACAAAGATCGAGGGGGCAACTTCGTTGACTTTGAAGGAATGTGGAGAGGAGCAGGCTGAGGCAGGCCAGGGCCTTTCAGGATTGGGATGGCTTGTAGACAGGAAGGAATGGGGGCAGGATGACCAAGAGAGGCTAAGCAGTGAACATGAGAGACAGCATTCAGGTGATGAGCAAGAACCACCCCCTCCTGACTCTCAAGCATGGAGAGTAGAGAGAAGGAGGGAACAGCACAGGCTGACAGGACAACTTGGGAGGAGAGGGCCCTACCCTTCTTCACAAGACTCACCTGGGGACTGAGACTTAAGGAGACACTGTGGGGAAGGGTGCTTGTCAGGAACAAATGGTGAATTAATGGAGTGTTGGTTTCCATTGCCGACATTTTAAGTTTCTTGGACTTCTTTCTTCTTGCTTGCTTTCTTGCTTCATGGATTAATTGCCTTGTTTGTTTGCTTCCTGGACTCATTGACTTATTCTCTTGCCCTGTTGGATTTCTTGTTTTGTAGCCGTTGTGCTCACAGTGTTGTGCTGGACTACTTGCAGCCGTAGGCTGCTGGAGGTGTGTGTGTGTGTGTGTGTGTGTGATCACTTTTCTCTGAGACTTAAAGAAATGTGAAAGCATTGGGGGAAAGTTAGAGCAATAAAGAGGTGGTTTGAACTATCAGCTGACTGGGTTGCCCCTGTGCCATGCTCTGGGTCATCACAGTCTGTTTCTGCCATAAGTAAAGGAGACATCCCACTACAGCTCAGCAAACAAGGACTATATACAGTATGTGCAATATCAGATCATAAAAGGTGATGTGCTTAGTTTTATATAAGCAAAAAATGAAAATCAGCTTCTGTCCCAGAAAAGTGTATCTTTACTGCCAGTGGTGAGATGCTGTTGGTGTAACAACTGGTTCACTAATCATGTGCAGGCCGATGCGTGCTGTGCACACATGCACAGCATTCAAAATTACTTATCTTAGATGTTACTTTGGGGAAGTAGCACAGCTGAGGCATGGCAATCTGCTCTGCCGTGTGAATCAGCTGAGCAAATATAGGTGAGTATAGCACAGGGGCAGGTGGGTGAGCCCACATGATTGTTGGAGTGAACCAGTTCTGAGCTAGCTGATCATCAGAGCTTGAGGTTCAACTGAAGCAGTCCGAACCAGCAGAATCACACCCCTGCTTACTGCAAATGCTGAAGGTGCAGAATTCTCAAAGTGTATTCATACTCACTCTGTCTTGTTTTGTTTTGCTTTTGTTTTGCATTAATGCACTGAAAAAAATATAATCAAGGACTCTTTTAAAATGCAACCAAGCACAAGAAATGAAAGCATGAGAAGTTTGATTTTTTTTTTTAGTCTGAAACTTCCCGAAAGCTTAAATCATATCCCTATTATTCTAGTGAGACTTGATTCACATTAAAATTCTGACCTGTTTTAGGCTTGTAATGAGCCTAAAATAACTGCCAGCTTGCAGTGCTGGAATTAATGATAATGAAATCTAACACAAGATGTATTTCCATATTGCTCAAATGATTCCATCTCAGATGTGTACTGATTCTCTTTTAGCAATGACTGTTTCTATTCAATCTCTGTTCCTATTTTGAATTGTTTCTGGTTGCTTAATGAATATTTGGGGAGTTGGCTATAGTGTTCTTAATTATACCAGAGACTAAGTATAATTAATTATTTTGGACCCAAAGTTAGCTGGTTAATCTATTTCTGATGGAACTAGAGATTAAACACAAATAGTTCACATCTCTTTTTATTCATTTTAATTTTTCCCTCTTTGGTTCAGTTTACTGTGGACAATCATTCCTAAATAAATAAATTTTGAGTCATGCCTGAGGTCATTATTCAGGTGTTGATTTTTTTTTTTTTTTTGTGGTAAGTCACCTTTCTACTGGTATTTCACAGGATAGAGGCACAGTGTTTTATTTATTTATTTCCTGTAAGTCATCCCTCAGTGATGTTTAAATGCATGTCAACAACAAGAAGCTTATGGAGGTGCTGAATAAAAATGAATTTGAAGATTGTTCTCCCGGAGATCTGATAAACAACAGGATAAGAGGTCATGGTGATGTAGAAGTCAATCTTCATATAAATACAAAATTAATTTATGCACCTAAATTTGATTTTGGAGAATGAGTTTTAAAAGGCTTAAATGAACATTGACATTCTATTAGTATGCTGGGCAGATCCTCCTTCCTTCCCTTTCTTTCCAAAGCTATAAATAGTGATAGATTTTAATTTTTGACAGCCAGAAGAGTCCCTAAAGCTCTACAGAGATAATAAAAAAGCACCACTGAAAGAAAAATGGAAAAGAACAAATGAAGAACATTCCAGCTCATCATAAAACAAATCTGAAAAATTTTGTCACTTTCACATAGTCCTTGACTTATGACTGGTCATTTAGCAACCATTCAAAATTATGACAAATCCCCCAAAACTACTTACAACCCAATTCCAATGTTACGACAGCTGCAAATATCCCCATGGTCACATGACTAGATCTGGAGTGCTTGGCAACTGGTTCACCTTTATGATTGATTGCAGTCTTCTGCAATCATGTGATCGCAATATACATTTATTTTTTGCCAGATTCCAACCTTTTTGAATAGTTTCTGGTAAAAAATAAATCCATAGAAATGTATTGATTTGCTTAAGATCCATGTCATGCCCTTGGTAGAGTTGGACTCTGAGGGAGAGGAGGAACAGCCAACAGGGAGTAGAGGTATGGCTTCGGAGGTTGTGGAGTAGGCTGGGGAAGGGCTGAGACCAGCTGGGCAGTCAGAGGAAGAACCAGGCCCATCTCCTCTCCATCCTAGGACACACAGGGGGGAATGAAGAAGGCAACAACTTGGCTTGTGAGAGAGGAAGCGTCAATGATCCTCCTCATTGGTTACAACTGAAGAGACAAGAGAGAGAGATGATTAAAACACAGGTTGCCAGAAGCAAACATGTTTTATTTTGGTCTGAAGTTATTTTGCTTGGCGTCCTTCCAACAGACTGTGCCTTGTTATCTCCTTGAATTTGGTAAATACTTCTCCTGTTCCATTGTGGACATTTCATCATTGTAGTTTGGTTTTTTATTTCACCTCTATCTGCTCATTACATTCGGACTGTATAACTTTCTTTTGAAGACTATTTTTGAGTACGTTTTATCTCCAACTGAGTATTTTTGAACAATGGGGCCAAGTTGGAGGCATTAAAGCACATTTATTTACATTTTTGGATTTTGTTATGTTTGTGTTACACTCTGGGTCATCACAATCCATGGCATTGCTTAACAACTACCACATTCACTTAATGATCACAGTGTTTATTTAATCATCATCGACATTTAACAACCCCATAATCCCTTGCAAGGTGGAGTCTGGGCAACTGAATGGAACTAGCAGAGTGTTTTAATGGCTGGGTGCCCTTCCTGTTGCCAATGTGGAGTTTTGTTCAGCAGATATATTCTCAGTGTGCCCAGAGAGAGAAAGATCTGCCTCTGTCTAGGATTGAACTCACAGCCTCCTGATTGTGAGGCAAGAGCTCCACCTCTAGGCCACTCCACCACTCCACAGTGTTTACTTAATGATTGCCACACAAAAAATAGTAAAATCAAACCTAATCATGTGGGTGCTTCATGAATTATGATGGAAATTCTGGCCTCCATTATGGTTGTAAGTCAAGGAGTACCTTGTATTACAATTCCATTCCACCCCCTCAAAAATATCTCAGCACTCATTTAAACAAACTTACAGAAACACTGAAGAAGTTTCTGATTGATTGATATTTCCTATTTCTAAATCACACATCTCAGGCTGTGGGTGATGTACAACACAGCTCTGGGCAGTGCATAATATAAGATTACTTTTTTTTTCAAATTTAGACTATTGATTTTATAGGTCAAACCATAGTATGTTTAAGCTTAACATTAGCAGTTAGCATGTGGGCATAGCAGTTAAAGACCATTTCTAGCTCTAACTGATCTTTATTTTATTTTATTTATTTATTTTATTTTGTCAAAAGCTTACAATACAATAGAAATAAGAATAAACATAAATTTAAACATAAGAAATAGGAACTAAGAATTGGGGATAATAGGACAGGGATGGTAGGCATGATTGTGCGCTTATGCACGCCCCTTACAGACCTCTCAGGAATGGGGTGAGGTCAATAGAGGGTAGTTTGAGGGTAAAAGAGTGGGGGTTTGAGCAGGTGATAACAGAATCAGGTAGTGAGTTCCAGACATTGACCACTCTGTTGCTGAAATTGTACTTCCTGCAATCAAATTTGGAGTGGTTTACATTAAGTTTGTATCTGTTTTGT
This sequence comes from Notechis scutatus, assembly GCF_049901735.1. Classification (NCBI taxonomy): domain Eukaryota; kingdom Metazoa; phylum Chordata; class Lepidosauria; order Squamata; family Elapidae; genus Notechis; species Notechis scutatus. The sequence continues at coordinate 155,327,979 of NC_142011.1, read as the reverse complement.
GCTCTTGTGTTGTTGAGGTTAAAGCTGAAATATTCATTAACTGGTAAGATGTTGTAACATAGGATTTTATGTACTATGCTTAAGTCCAATCTTAGCCGGTATAGTTCAAGGTTGTCTAAGCATAGAATCTCAAGTCTGGTGGTGTAGAGTATTCTGTTGCGAACAGAGAAATGTAAAATTCTTCTGGTAAAATTCTTTTGGACTTGCTCAATTGTATTTATGTCTGATATACAGTGTGGATTCCAGACAGCAGACCTGAATTCAAGTATTGGTCTAGCAAAATTTTGAATGCCCTAGTTTGCAAATCAGTATTACCAGAGGAGAAGCTTCATAAAATTAAATTTACAACTCTTAAAGCCTTTTTGGAAATACTGTTGCAATGAGCTTTGGCACTTAGGTCGTTCGATATGAGAACTCCAAGGTCCTTGACAGAGTGAGAGACATCAACCAGGTCATAACTGCCTAGCTTATATTTGGTATATAGATTTTTTTTTTTTGCCAATGTGTTGGACAGAGCATTTGTTGGTCGAGATTTGGAGCTGTCAACTGTTAAACCATTCAGATACATAATCAATGTTTTTTTGAAGGATGGTAGTATTGACTGTGGTGTTGAATAGTTTGACATCATCAGCAAAGAGGATGCAGTTGATAATAAGGAGATCACAAAGGTCATTTATATAGAGTGTAAAGAGGGTGGGTTCTAGAATGCACCCTTGGGAGACACTGCTGATAACTGGTGCAGGGTTTGATAGGGTGTTTCCTATTTTTACTATTTGTTGCCTGTTTGACAGGATGGCAGTAATCCACTTCCAGGATCCAGAAATGCTGTAAGAATTTAATTTTAATAGTAGTTTGTCATGTACCACCGAGTCAAAGGATTTGCAGAAGTCAATGTAAATTACATCTATTTCTTTACTCTGGTCAAGTAGTGTAGTCCATATGTTTTTGCAGTGCAGAAGTTGCAAATTGCAGGACAATTTTTTTCTGAAACCAGATTGTTTATTGGAGAGTAAGTTGTTGTGTAAGTTGACCTTTGGGGAAATGTAAGATGGCTAGCAGCTGAGGCAAAACCAAACCAAACCAAATGAGGTTGTGTCTTTTCTTCTGTTCGCACAAGGAACACTAGAATCAGAAGCTGTTTTTCTGCTGTTTGTTTGACTTAAATTTCTAAAAGTACTACCTCTCAGGGAGCCTGTAAGAATTGAAACATACATAGGAAGCCCAAGACAACAACAACAACAACAACAAATAGCAACAGTAACAATAACAATAATAACAATTTACCAAGAGCAGAGGGTGGTAAAGGCCTCCTACAAGTAAATCAGACTGTAGAAGAAGAAAGACACAGCTTGAATGACTATATCCAGAAAACTGAAGAGCCAATGATTAAGGAAGTACATAAAGGAGGCCTTTTGAAGACAACCAAATCAAAAGCTGAATACAAAAGGGACTTGAGCTGTTGAGCTACCAACCAGCCCCAGAGGCTGTGAATCTCACCAAAGATTAACAACAACAACAATAACAACAGTAATAACAGTAATAATAGTAATAATAGTAATAATAAAATAATCACTGGCATGTTTAATCAAGCAATGGTGATAAACCATGGATTAAATTCCTACTTAAATTCCTAGATGCAAAAACTATAATGATAAAACTGTTCAGTCATGTCCAAATCTATGGCATGATGCTCATCTCTGTTTCTTGGCTGAGGGAGCCAGCGTTGTCCAAAGACAATTTCTGTGGTCATGGCTACATACCAAAAGTGTATGGAATGCTATTACCTTCCCACCAAAGTGGTACTTATTAACTTATTCATATTTGCATGCTTTCAAGTTGCTAGGTGAGCAGAAGCCGAGGCAAGTAATGGGAGCTCAACCTGTTGTATGGTGCTCTGGTCTCGATTCTGGGCTGTCACCTCTCCAGCTGATAAGCTCAGTGTCTTTAACTGCTGAGCCATTGAGTCCCCTACTATTGCGGAGTTATAGCTAAGTGATGGTGCTCAGAAACTGTAATTGTGGATCCAACCATGTCAAAGGGAATGTCTTTCTTTACCTCTGTTCTCTTCAGTTAATATATATGTCACCTCCAAATTCCAAAGAATTTCAATTCTTTCTGTTTATCCACCAGAAAAAAAGATGTTCAATTTCAGCACAAAAAGATCACTCACTTTATTTGAGCTGATTATCTTGTACACTTCTTTTTAAATTAGGTTTGAAAATGCCCTACTTTGAATGTAAGGCATGAACTAAGAATAACATTGTGAATATTTGATTTATCGTGGCATGCTCTGTGTTGTGATATGCACATATAACATTTTCAAGTTTTTGATTAGATATAATATTTCCCCCAAAGATTACTTGCAAACCATTCTTGAGCATACCTTCAGCTTTCCATTTGTAGTTTGGTGATAGAGTATTCATGTTCTATTACCAATTTCATTCTCAAAATCTGAAACTGTCCAATTATAAATTGTAGCCTATTTGTCACTCACTAATTGTGGTATACCTGTTCTCACAAAACATTCTCTCAGTATATTGGAGTTGCTGAAGTCATTGGAAACACCTCTGATCCAACTGAATAACTAAAACATTGTGCCCATAAATAATTCTGGCTATATGTGAATTCTTTATCTTGGCAATGGAAACCATTCCCATAAATGAAATTGTGTTTTTATGGCTTCTTTTGGACAGTTGACAAAACTTAAAAATCTGAGCAACTTGTTCCAAGCTGTTCAATTTGTTGGTTGATTTCAACCCAGCAAACAAACTATAAGCAAATTCCTTCATTTTTGCTACATTAAATGTAGGACCCCCAAACTCTCAGTGCCTACACAAGATAACCCTTGTGAAGTTTAAAAACAGCACGGTGTTGATTATAATCAGATTGTTACTGTATATTTCAGTTATTTTGAGTTATTGCGTAGACATCAGACCATGTTAGGCTTCCCCTATTTTCTCTTTGAACCATCTCAGTGATAGGGAGACTGTCAATCTCTAAGACAGAAAACTTTTCAAAGAATCTTCACCTGGTATGTTTTTCATATTGTTTCTCTTTAGGTATAAATAAATCAGATGGTCTGTATTTGCATGATTATGTGTTCTTTTGAATTCTGCTTTGTGCAGGAAAAAGTCCTCAGTCCTCAAGGAATAATGTCCACCACAGCACTCAAACAACCACTATAAGCAGAATTAGTTTTGTGGAAAAAAAGAGAGATAGTAGTAGTGGCATGTCACTAAATTCTGTTCCATAAATATGACTCTCCTGGATGCTTCCCCATATATGGCACCTCCTCAGATATCAACTCAGAGGAAGATGAACCAGTTCTAGGCATGTCTGGAGTGAAGTTGGTCAATGGCTCCAATCAGTCATCTGAGATTTGGCTGAAGCACAGCTGCAGCAGGACAGCCCAAGACTTCAGGTGGGGAAAGCAAGCAGCTGCAGCCAGTCAGCGATGAGGAAGAGAAACTGCCTTCTACACCTGATCCAAGAGCACGTAGGGTAGAGAAAAGGCAGGATCAGAGAAGGCCACCCAGATTACTCAGGAAGAGAAAGCCTCACCTTTCCTGATGGGTTGCACCAGAAGCTGGCTATTTAGCACAGCAGACAGATGGAAGCGATGGTGGAAACAACACATTTATTTACTAGCTGTGTGTTTTCTGGTCATTGTGATTCTTGCTTTGCTTTGGATTGACATTATGCCTTGACTTGGATTGTGCCTTGTGAACTTTTCTTGCCTCGTGAACCCTATTCTATTGTGGGTTTAATTTTGCACGGTGGGTTTATTTTCATTGGAAAACTTTCAAATGCCTTGTGGACTCATTGGACATTGCTCTGTGGACTAGCATTGGTCTGCTTATACCTGGACTTAACTGGGACAGTTTGGAGGTTATGGTAAAGGGGGAATATTAATAAACCCACTCTAATCACAGTTACATTTCTTTGTGCATGAAAAGGACAGCACACCTGGTTGAAGCATGTAGTATGTCAAATCTCATTACTTCCTATTTATGCATATATATTTTTTTCTTTGCAGCTCTCAGTGAACAGGCTGTGAAAGCTATCAGGCATTCACTGCTGCCTTTCATATGTTATCACGATATGTGAAAAGTGCATGAATGCCATATGGTGAGACACCATGAGCTGATTTCACTGGTAAATGTGAATTTTACAGCAATATGTCATCACCATGCCTGATGTCATTATTTTCTTTGCTTCTGCAAAAACTTGTTCACACTATTTTGTCCACTGCCAAGCACTTCCCATTCATAGTAAAGCGTTTAAAGTGGTAGCATGGCAGCTAAATCTGGCAGGCGTTTGTTCTAGTAATTAGCAAATCCTAAAAAGCAGCAGAGCTGTGACACATATTGTGGTCCTAGGCATTTGTGACTTATTCAATTTTCTAGTAGACTTTTGCAGACCCTTGCTTTGACCACAATATGTGTTAATAGGTTTCAAGAAGTCACATGCGTTATGTCCTGCTCAAATGCCTCAGTCTGACAATCTCTGCAATATTGTTTGAGGTTTTGCAGTTAAGCTCCTCTTTGTCTCCAGCCACAGTGATATCATTTAAACAGCACTGAGTGCCTGGATAGCCATGTAGCATTTGATCCTTTGGATGTCTGCCAAAGCTTTTACTCTCATGGCACCTGAACATTTCTATCACAGTTCTCTTAGTGTTGTTATTGGATGTGGCAGAAATTGCCACTGAAGGTTTACTGTTTTCATGTTAGCCATCTTTTATCACAGTGATGGAAAGTTTCACTCCACCACAACTGTCCATCCTTTTCAATTTGAAAAGGCCCATCTGGATGAGTTCCCTTCTAATGCTTCTCCTTGAAATTTTACTGAAGCAGAGGGATCCAGAGAGGCTATAAAAGTAGCCCTCAACTTGGGACCATTCACGTAATGACAATCCAAAGTTAGAATGGCTTCAGAAAAATTGACTTACAGTTTGTAATCACACTTACAGCCATCACACTACCCTCCCAGCCAAGTGATTGCAATTCAGATGCTTGGCAACTAGTTCTATAGACCCCCTCACAACCTGGACATAAGCTGGTTCAACTTATTTTCTCAAAATAATGCTGTAGGGCATTGCACACCAAAACAACCAGATACAGTTTTCCCCTCATGATAAACAACTAATACCTATAACACTATCTTATGCCCTGGGATTTCAAACTATCTAGTAAGGCTGCGTTATTATTACTATTATCCTTCTCGTCTTTCCTATTACCTATTTCCTTTGTTTGTTATGACTATAATTTTGTTGTTTGTATCTCATGATTTATGTTGAATGCTTTTATTTAATATCCTATGATTTATGTAGTATCCTATGACTCACTGAGTGTTGTATCTTATGATTTATGATGATTGTATTTTATGATTATGATGATTTGTCACTTGTTGCTTGTATGCATACTAAAAGCTTATGCACCAGAGACAAATTCCTTGTGTGTCAATCACACTTGGCCAATAAAGAATTTCTATTCTATTCTATTCTATTCTATTCTATTCTATTCTATTCTATTCTATTCTATTCCATTCCATTCCATTCCATTCCATTCCATTCCATTCCATTCCATTCTATTCTATTCTATTCTATTCTATTCTATTCTATTCTATTCTATTCTATTCTATTCCTGTACAATTGGTTGCAGCATCCTACACTGGCAAAAAGCAGCAAAAATGCCCGTTAAGGAAGCTGGATTTGCTTAACAATCACATGAATTGTTTAATGACCATGTCATTCATTTAACAGCTGCTTTAAAAATTGTTGTAAAGTTGGATTTGACTTGACTTGTGATCTCAATACTTAGGATGGAAATTCTGCTCCCAACTGTGGTCATAAATCCAACATTACCTGTCATTTGTTAAACAGATGACATTGCTTAGCTAAATTCTAAGTGGAAGAAGACAATATTTCCTTCTTTAAAAGAAATTTCAGTGTAGAAATGAATTCTTTGTCAGGTCATATGAATGAAAACAGCCTAAGGAAAAAAAAACTAATCAGGGAGACACTCAGTAGCAATGGTCCTGGTAACAATAGGAAATTTGGTGAGCATGGTATCATGGTAGTGAAATATTAAGACAGGGTGATTTCTGCTGACTGCTCTTTATTAATTCAGTGCTTCAATGGTTTTGCATTCCCCAAAGAATCTGATTGTTTCAACTCACTGCTAATTGAACATAGGTAAGGATACTTAATTTTGTGTATATGAAATCATAAAAATGTACATCCATTTCAATTGCCTTCCAGGTTGATGGATATCGATGTCTCAAACATCTGGAGAGCACTCAATTGAAGATATTTAACATAACATATTAATAACAGTAATACTTAATTTTTATCCTCATTAAGCTTATATGCTTCATTCAGATTTGATATTAGAACAGATGTTCCTCATTTAAGGATATGTGTGTGTGTGTGTGTGTGTGTGTGTGTGTGTGTGTGTTCTCCACCCTGCAAAATACTTTTTTTTGTTTTATTTCTGATTTCTGAAAACCACAATAGAAGAAAATGGGGAAAAATCATATGTAAATGTCCAAATTAACATTTTTTTCATTGAGTTTATGCTTAGAATTCAGTCATAAAGGGAAAGAGAACATTCTATACAGTATTAGATTGTTCGTCCCAATTTATCTTTCCAAATATAATTATACTAATGGTAGATGATTGTGATGATGATGATGATGATGATGCAAATTATCTTAACTAGTACAGATGGTACTATACTTTCAATATTTATTGATTTAATAAATGATCACTTATACAAAACTCTTCCATCACTTAGAAAGGCACCCAGAATTCTCACATTGTGTCATGCCCCCTGTCAGAGTCTGAATCTGAGGAGGAAGACCAACAGCTGAGGGAGTGGGAGTGTGGCTCCATTGACTGTGGAGGAGGCTGGGGAAGAGCAAAGTCCAGCTGGGCAGAGCATAGAACAAAGGAGAGGGAGTTCAGAGGAAGACTCAGGCCCACCCCTTCTTCAACCTAGGGCACACAGAGAGGAATGGAGAAGAGAGCAACATGGGTTACAGGGGAGGAAAGGGCCCTGATCCCCTTCATTAGCCACACTGGGAATGAAAGTTTAAAAGAACTGAATGCTGACTGCGGCAGCTGCTGAGAGCCAATGTGACTTTATCTTGTGTTGACTTTGTTTATTTGTGTTCTTGGCATCTTCCCAACCATGTCAGTTTTTCCATGCCTTCACATCTGGAACTCTTGCTCCTGCCCTGCCAAATTAATTACTTCAGTTTGGCTTGATTGGACTTAAAGTTACAGTTTTTGTTGACCATGATTTAGACTTCATTCTCTGCAGTTAAAGGCTGTTCCTGGGAGAATTTTTCTCCAGCCAGCAGATAACCTGGACATTAGGGGCAAAATTGGAGCTATTAAAGGGACTCTTATTATCTGACTGTGTTGCCTTTGTGCCACTCCCCGAGTCATCACGCATTGCTTATTTTCGAGATAATTCTACAGTCAACTATAGGAAACTATGAGGACAGCAGAATTTTTTATGATGAGATTCTTCTTAATAATTGTTATGATTAAAGGAACTTAATGCTTGTCAAGCCTTTCAGCAACTCATTTGAGAAAGATCTGTTTAAACAAATGGCAAATATTTGCATCTACTTTAGCAGATGATCCCCTGATGCTTCTCTATTGACAATCTACTTTCATAAAGAGAACAACAACATGCTTGGGTTTTTCCCTCCTGATTTCTAGAGGAACCATATGCTTAAGCATGATACATAAATTTTATAAGAATCTTTATTTCTAACCGTCACAGAAATGCATTGAACTCAGATGATGTTCAACCATAAAGCCAAGAAGCCATAAAGTCACAAAATATCCTTGCTCAAAAATCATTCTGACATTCAAGTAATCATATTGGAAATTTTCTCAAACCGATATAAGAAGGAGCACTCCAATATTAGGATTAGCTTTTAATGAGTTTGAAATGTGTTTCGAGTAACTTCCCCATTTGGACTTAAATTTGACAAGGTTTGCATAGCAGAGAACCATTTTGTCTGCTTTTTTATATTCACTGATCTAGAAATGATCCCTCCTGAATTCTGTGGTGCTTACTGTGGCGCTTGCCCACAATGTCATCATTTGATGGCCCCCAGTCTCTTAAAAATGCTTTCAACTTGACCTATGACTCATTGTAGCCAATTTAAAACCCCAAAGAATCTCACATGTGCCAAAGAACATGCCTTCTATTGACCAATTGATAGCCAGATTAATTCCTTTCACATGGTATTTCATGGTTTGATCTGTTGTAAAGACCAAAATGAGAGTCAGCTAAAATGGTACCACCCCTACACCTACAATTTAAACAAGATGAGAGATAAAGTTATATTATCTTGGCAAGATGGTGCTGCAGCTGGACCCTTGCAGACAAACACGAGGTCTCAAGAATGAGGAGGCATAAATTTCCAGAATGTGAAAGTGGCCTATCCCCAAAGTCTTCAGAACATAAAAAATTTAATTGAAAAATCTGACTTGCAGTATTTGGTTCTATCATAATCAAACTCCTGGAATCACATGGGAATTATGGGTGTCTTTGTGTAGGTACCTTAAATAATCACAGGTTTATGCAGTTGTATAATTCGTTTCTTTTACATTAAAAAGGTAAACACTTTCCCTGACCAGTCATGTCTACTTTTGGGGGCTGGTGCTCATCTCCGTTTCCTAGCCAAGGGAGCCAGAGTTTCTGAAGATACTTCTGTGGTAATGTGGCTGGCATGACTATATACTGAGGTTCATGGGATGCATGTGCATGCTTTCGAACTGTTAGGTTGGCAGGAGCTGGGGCAAGAATGGGAGCTCACCCTGTCCCATTGGGTGCTTGTGTCTCGAACTGTCAATTCACCAGCCCAGCATCTTAACTGCACATCTTTTTCATTACTAGTTTTTTTTAAAAGATAAATTCACATAAACAAATGCAAAGATCACTTAGATAATTATTACTCTCTCTTGTAACATTAAAACAATGCTTCATAAAATTTATGGAACTGCTTGTTATCAAGTGATGAATTGCTTATTCAGATATACAGAGTAGTTATCACATATGAGTAATTATCTTTGGAGCAGAATACCTGTCACTGAAGGCTTCTTAGGTATATTTTCCTGTAAACCAAATTAATCAGCCTAAGAGTAGATTTTAGACGACTCTGTAAGTGTTTTGTCTTGTTATGGGGCTTGCTTCCTCTATTAAAGCAGTATGTATAAAAGCTGTCTCACATTCACATGTCCATCACTGAACATATGATCACCCCACAGGAGTTATCTGTCACTATATTTTTCTAGTTAAGTGTCTGTTTTTCTCTCTCTGGCTGAAAAGATTTACCTACATATTTGTATTCATTTCTCTACACATTTTCACAAGCAATATTTTTGTAGGAAATAAACTTTGTTACCCTAATATGCTATATAATATGCTTAAGGGACACATTTTATGTGCATCTCTAAGGAATACAAGCCTGAATTTAAGATTATTTTTCACCCACCATAAAAAAAAAGAATAAATTCTTATGTATCGTTTAGGTTCCCATCTTGTTACTACAAAATGGTAACTCCACCTGAATCTAATTTTGAGTTCCTCTCTCAATAAAGGTCTACATGTGAAGTACTTAGAACAATGGCTCCTTATGAAAGCAGATTCATTCCTTCACAGAGATACGGGCTTCAAGGTGAAGAAAAGAGTCTCATTAAGTAGCTTCATTGTTTAGAATAGAATAGAATAGAATAGAATAGAATAGAATAGAATAGAATAGAATAGAATAGAATAACAGAGTTGGAATGGACCTTGGAGGTCTTGCAGTCCAACCGCCTTCTCAGGTAGGAAGTCCTATATCATTTCAAACAAATGGTTGTCCAATCTCTTCTTTAAAACTTCCAGTGCATTCACAACTTCTGGAGGTGAGCATCTTCACCACTAGGCCATCACACTACTCTATTTGAAGCTACATTAAATCATATTAACTTGTCTCGCACTTTTCTCTTGAGCAAGGGATGGAAGCAAGTGAAGTTGGATGTCCCACTGTTGCTGGGAGTGCTTTGAAACAGTAAGTTTGATTTGGAAACTTCTACACCAATGTTTCTACTTTAAAATGTATGGACTTCGATTCCCAGAATTCCCCAATCAGCATGATATCCCTTCCTCTATCTCTACAGAGGGAAAAGGAAATGACTTTGAACGACAGGAGGAAGAACCATACTCATAATGGTCAGATAAAAACAATCTGAGCTCAGGGCAGAAATGTAATTATTACTATTAAATTTACCTGCTGCCCATCTTGCAGTTTGATAAAGTGAGTAAACATCTCAGACAAACCCCTTCCTAGTGCATTTGAAGATGAAAGGGGAAATGGGGGAAGCATGTTCAGACTTACAGGATTCTGTTACTAAAGCTTTAGAATCAAAGTAGTCTTGACCTACATGGCATTGGTTTCCTATTGTGCTCTACCATGAAGGGCTGACAATCTCGTACTTCTACAGCCTGTGCAACTTGCTGAAAATTGTCAAGAAAATAAAGCTGATAAAATAGATTGACAGAGAGGGAGAGGGAGAGAGAGGGATTGTTAACAAACACCTGAAATTAAATGAAAAGAATAGGACAAATGTCAAGAGTGCATAATGTAATGTAATATACCTCTTTACCACTAGCCTTTTCTTCTCTTTCTCTATATGTTTAAAATGTCATGTCCAAATGCTACCTTTTGTGGTAAAAATAACTTTTTCTGATGCATTTTTTTTAAAAAAATGAACAGTATTTGTTCTTTTGTTTTGTTGTTTTATTAAAGGTCCTGGGCAAAATTGAAAAGTGAGGGAGAGGGAGGGAGAGGAAGGGAGGGAGGGAGAGGAAGGGAGGGAGAGAGAGAGAAATATGAAAGAAATGTATTCTCCCATGGGGCCATGCAGGGGTAACTTTGTAGGTTGTCTTGAGTCCCAGGCTTGGTTGAATCTTGCTAAGTGATCTAATGCAATGATGGGATTAATTTTTTTTTTACTATTGGTTCTGTGGACATGGCTTGGTGGGCATGGCAGGGGAAGGTTACTGTAAAATCTCCAGTCAGAGGTGGTATTTTCCGATTCTCCGAACTACTCAAAATTTCTGCTACCGGTTCTCCAGAACTGGTCAGAACCTGCTGAATACCACCTTTGCTATTATGGCTTAATGGCTCTGTCTAGGTTTGGATCTGAGTGAGGGCTAATCCTATCACCCTGGAGCTAAACGTCTTTTGTCTTGTAGATAGGATGGCTCAGTCTTTCTGGGGCTATTAACAAAGGTGGGGGCTGCTTTCCAAGATCATGTTTCTCCTTTTCTCATCCAGGGGAAAGTTAGTGGGTGCTAACTTTCTATAGTTCCATCACATTTTTTATCCCTCTTCAACATAAAAGCTCTTAGGGGCTCCTTGTTGGCAGAGGTATCATGCTCACATATCATTATTTTGCAGTTGTTTACTCTCATGTCAGACAGCATTAAGGGAATGTTTGAATGCAGGTCCTTTGGCAGCAATAACATTTAAAATTCAAGAAGGAAATTGTTTCAGATGTCAGAAATGTTTGCCAATGGGAAGGGTAAATGCAAGAAATAAGTTAAATGACTCGGCCATTCATGCATTAATGTTGTTACAACATAATACAATTGCTGGAGATAGACTGTTCTCATTATTCTCATTGGAAATAGGAACATTCAACATATTTCCTTTGATACTCTGCCCAAGGAAAGTAGTACGCATATCGGTAACTTAGATAAATCTCTTTCTTTCTTTCTTTCTTTCTTTCTTTCTTTCTTTCTTTCTTTCTTTCTTTCTTTCTTTCTTTCTTTCTTTCTTTCTTTCTTTCTTTCTTTCTCTCTCTCTCTCTCTCTCTCTCTCTCTCTCTCTCTCTCTCTCTTTCTTTCTTTCTTTCTTTCTTTCTTTCTTTCTTTCCTTCTTCCCTTCCTTCCTTCCTTGCAGAACTAGGCTTTTGGTTTCTCAGAAGCTAGCTTTTTTATTTTTTTCTTTGGTGGGTTTTAACTTAATTTCAAGAGGAGTTAAGGCTACTAATTCTGTATAATTCTTCCTATCAATCTGCATTTTCCATACTTCTTTTTCTTAATCTAACAAAGGCTCCAGGAAGAATTCCTTAAAATGTTTTCTGTTGCCAATATGAGTTTACAGTAATTTCTTGTTTGAGGTTAAGGATGGGGAACATACAGTAAATAGATTGTTTATTGCTCCAATATCCTATATCCCATTTTTGTATTTTCCCAAGATCACATTGTTGAAATTTGGCAGTAGAACTGCAGTTTTCAGTAGCAAAACTTCGAATTGTTTTGTTAAAGTAGTTTGGCTGTGAATAAGACCATTAAGCTTTCACAAGGTCTATTACCTCTGTTTTGTCTTAAGTTTTTCCAGAATAAAAAGGGTCAGAAGTTTTAACTCAGTTGTCCCCAGAGATGTGCAGATTATGAGACCAGAAAACATATTTTTAAACATTGCAGCCCTGGACCCCCGTATAGGAGAAAATGTGTTGGTGAATGTGAAAGGGTATTTTTGTTGTGGGGGATTTGTTTGTTTATTTTTGCAAAATGGTAAAAAAAATTGCAGACAAAAACTATAGCATTGCCTCCCTTTGCTGCAGAGGATGATTTATTGTGCAAACATCATGCTTTATTTCAAACAAAATTGAGGCTATCCACTTATTTATAAGGGTTTCTGCATATATAACTTTTAAAATAATATTTACTATGCAACTTTTTCTGTAGATTTCTTCAGTTTACCTGTACAGATTATTCAGTTCTAATGCGTTTTTATGTATTTCATCATTCTGAATTTGATTTACTATTTTTCTGAATTTCATTTATTCCGTGTATCTTATAGAATGCAACTTACAATGCATACATGAATTTTTATGAATTTCTAAACATTTATTTTCCTTTCTCCTTTTTTTTACTAAACGGGTTGAATTATCCACATTTTTATGGATTATCAGAAATGTGGATTATATTCAGCAGTTTTCCCCACTGGCGAACAAACTAAAGTCATTTTCTCCTCAGCCCAAGTATTATGGATCCTTCACTTCCCTAGTTTTGTCATTTTCCTTGCTGGTTGACAGTTTACTATGTAATTATTTATTAATTCTTTGTTATATCTATATTCCATCACAATCATATACAGCCTCTTGGCAGTTCACAACATGAAGACAATAATAAAAAATATAAATTAAATGTGGCAATAACTCAGTTTTAATCATCACCGACAGTAAAAGAGGGTACTTACTTATGAAAGGATTATGTTCTGAGATACTGTTCTTAAGTCTCTTTTGTTAGTCCAACAAATCTTTAAAAAATCACAATAACCAACCCTCACACTCTCCAAGCAGCAGAAAGTGCCTCAGTTTCTTCTTACCTCCCATTCCCGCCTAGTGGTGGATGAACTCAGGTCCTCTCCAGTATTGATCCATCATGGCTTGGACTACCAGTGCCAGGGTAGCCTAGTCGTCCGCAGGCTTTTGGGAGCCTTGATGGGGAAGGGCTGCCAGCAGGCAGAGAAGTGATGTGGATAATGATCAGTCTTGACCTTATACAAGGAGCAGAGCAGTGGACAGATCCATGTCATTCCATTCTCCACAAGGATACTGGAAGTATGCTTAGTGGAGTTTTCCAGGGACACAAGGCCCCCAGCCTTTCTCATGCTGCTTCATTCCCCCACCATGATATTCAGGGGAGACATGGGTACAAACTCTTCTTCCAGGTGGTTCCAGGATAAAGGAGGCTTCCTACCTTGGTGGCCCTCTTCCCTCTCCCCTCTCAGAATCGTTGGACCTTCTTTCTGGTGTTCCATCAGCCCCACTCCCTCAGATATTGAGTGCAATCATCCATTACCACCTGTGGTAAAGGCTTGTTGTGCAACAGTGCTGTCGAGTGTAGGTATGCAGTGTGTAGTGTGCCATAAAGTAACATTCTTTCATCTTCTTCTGGCTTTTAGGTTGGAATTGTACAGAGTTTTGTTCATGTTGGCTAAAGTCTGTAATTTAAAAGTGGTTACATAATGTTTGTAACCACTTTTGTCTAGTTAATGTCTGGTTATATAATGTTTGTAACCAGAATGGAACCACTATAAAACAGTGCTTCTGGGACTTGACCCCTACACTACTGTTGTAAATGCTAGCAACTGGAAACAGGTGTACTACCTCCATCTAGGCCCTAACTTAGGTAATTGATCAGAGCAACGAATGCTGTTTCCATCGCATGGTGAGACTTTCGTACAGGTTATTTGTTACCTCTGCCTTCAGCTGTCATTGGTATTTTGTCACATCTTAATTTTGAGTTTGAGGGATGGTTTTTGTCATCAGTTTGTTAGTGGCTGCTGGTTACTGCTATTGTTGTAGAAGGTGGTTTGATTGCTGGGTTCTGCTCTTTGCTCATTGTGTGGCAGCTTGAGCTTTTGAATCAACCACTGTTGCTGCTGTTGTGATTCCAGTCACTCATGGCATGCTGGGTTCTGGTCTCAACCAGCTAGCTAATCCAGTTGCCTCCAAGTTTTGGAGTAAAAGGAAAGAAAAAAGGTTGAACAAGTTCATGCAATTTTCTTGGCAATATTTTTGGTTGCAGTTGCCACCTTCCTTTCAACCAGCCAAAAGTTGCCCAGCTGGTCTATCAATTTCCAATCTGATGCTTTTAATTAACAGAGAGAGAGAGAGAGAGAGAGAGAGAGAGAGAGAGAGAGAGAGAGAGAGAGAGAGAGAGAGAGAGAGAGAGACAATATAATGCATGTATAATTTAATGTGTAATCTTTACTGTTGGTTTTTTTAAAAATGTGAATTATAGGATTTTTTTTCCACTCAAAGGTATAATAATTTGATTAATTATCAGTATAATTCTTATACTGTCTTTAATATTTTTTCCGTGTCTATGAACTTAGAACTAGAAAAAGAAAACAGAAAAATACACAATATTGTTAGATTGCTTACATTAAACATTCATTCACTTGTCCTCATGAAACACATAAATTTTACCCGCAGGTATATATGTATTCTGTTACTCTAAAATTGGCTAGCAGGTTTGAAAAAACCAAGCATTTTGATTCTGCTCCCTGTCTTTTCTTTCTATTTTTCTTGCCACCTTGTTTGCTGTTTGTTAGGTTTTCGTTTTGCTACACTTAGCCCAACAAAAACCAAACAAACTTTGAAATATCTGCTTTTAGTTGATTAGGCATTGTATGCACAGGAAGTGGTAGTTGCTGGAAATAAAATGTTCTTTTGATGGCTTTCTTGTAATTATATTGTGTCACATGGCATCCATCACAGTTCTTTGAATTGTTTTACTTAAGGTTGTGTCAGCTCTGATGTGACAACACAGTGCGTTAAATGATAGAATGGAAACACAGGACTGCTTTTTCTTGAAATTGTTTCCTGCCACTTTCCAGTTTTAATGGATCATTCTCTTATGCATGAAAAGTGGGCCTAGAGAACATTACTCACATGAGTTCAAGCTAGAAGTCTTTGAATATACTTCGAGCCACCAGTTGGAATTGGTGGGACTTGCCTTTTTTTTCTGGCAGAGTTAAGAAAATTAACATTTTCTTTTTAGTTAAATGTTTTAGTTTCAAAATATGACATATTTTAGGATGTCAGATGATTTGTAATATGAAACAGAAACACTACCAATTAATAATGCTACTCTGAGGGCATGAGTGCTGAATTTAAACAAACAAACAAACAAACAAACAAACCACCATTTAATTATCAGGTGTACATTTAGCAAATTCAACTTGGCATTCTGAGAAACATGATCAAGTGATTCCAGGTATATCTTCCCCCTCCCATTACCTACAACTGGAACCAACTGTTTAGAAAGGGGAAAGACTACTGCAAGGTTATGCTCTGTACTCTAAACCAGGGGGTCTTCAAACTTGACAGCTTTAAGACTTGTGGGCTTCAACTCCCAGAATTCCTCCTCCAGTCATGTTAGCTTAGGAATTCTGGGAGTTGAAGTCCACAAGTCTTAAACTTGCCAAGTTTGAAGACCAGTGGTGGGATTCATTTTTTTTTTTTTTTGCTACCGGTTCTGTGGGCGTGGCTTGGTGGGCATGGCAGGGGAAGGATACTGTAAAATCTCCAGTTAGAGGTGGTATTTCCTGGTTCTCTGAACCACTCAAAATTTCCGCTACCGGTTCTCCAGAACTGGTCACAACCTGCTGAATATCTGTTGAAGACCCTTACTCTAGACCCTCGTGGGTTCATATAGGTACAATGGTTGAGGATGTCAAAAGCCACCAAGAGATTCAGTACTCAAGGAGGTTATAATCCAAATTACTTGAGGATAGTATTGGGTGTTTTTCCAATTACATCTACATTGGGTCCAGCAAAAAGGGAATATTATGGGTATCATTGATCCCAGAGCTTTATTTAGCAGAACCCAGAAGGAAAGTTTTTGTTACAACCACCCACTGGAACATCATTTTCCCCAAGGTGAGACTGGCCTAATGCTACCAGGCTTTTGGAAGGTCTAACCTTGGATGTGCCATCAGATCTGGGGATCCCAAGAAAGTATGGAGCTCATAAAATAGTTGGATTGTTAGAGTGCATTCTCTGAATTTTTATTATTGCATAGTTTTTAACTTTTAATTGTTTTGATAGGAGATCACAATTTTACATAGATTTTAACTATCTATATATGCTACCCAGATTTACATGCAAGTGAAATGGGCAACCATAAACATTTAGTTAATAGTCCCCTGAAGAAAACAGAAATAATATCTAGTTTTGATTTGCTTTTGTATTACTTTTTTCTTTCCTTTCCTTTTTCCTTTTTGAAGTTTGTATTTTAATCCTTTGAATAAAAAAAAAAAAGAATTGAGCATGATTTGTTATGCCTTTCTATAGTTTTGTTTTACACATATAATCTTATTCCCATTGTTGTATATCTCTTCAGTTATATATTTGTTGGTGCTTATTTAAAATAGAATTTTATTGCCTCAATGTCGTGAATTATTAAAATGCTTATAGAATGTGAACTTTTAGCTATATCTTTCACAGCAGATTCAAGGATACGTGGTTTGCATCTTACCTCTTCCCACCTTCCACATAAATGTCACAGAGATAGCTTGTTAGAATACTAATTAGAGAATATGTCTGAAACATCTTCACACTTATGTGAAAAATACCCCATTTCCCCTCCCGCTTTTTTTAAAAAAACTATTTTATAGTCTTATCTGCTATAAAACAATTTTCTATGATCACACTATCTTTGATCAATGTTAGGAATATAAGTCACCTAACAGGTATTTGGGTTAGAAATATATAAACCAGGATAGACATTTTAATACTGCCTCTTTAAGAGCATGCAATTGGGTGTGGTTTCTCAAACAGCCATAAGATGGAGCCAGAAACCTGGGTTGTTTAGTCTGAGTCTCAGAAGAGAGTGTAAGTGTATCTCTGTTTCCTTCTGTTGGAAAATATTGCCGTTCCTCCATTTTTCCTAATTGACTGATATTACTGGATTTAATGTAAGTCTGTTACTGAACTGTTTTTGACACTGGACTTTGATATTTGGATTATCCCTGGATTGAAAACTGACTGATTTACTTGTGAATGACTTAGGATTGCTTATTTTGGACTTTGCTTAAACCTTTGTGGAAGTAAAAACCTACATTTACTGTACAGTGTATCTGTGTACTGTGTGTGTATTATTCAAACACTTCTCTCTATACGTCTCCCTGTATGCGCTCATTCTCCTAAAGGGGAATTACCTCAACAATCAAGTTTATACATAAGATTTATTAACCTTGGGCTCTTACATTTGGCTTCTTTAAGTGCAAGAAGATTATGCAAAAAAACCAGATACTCACTGGAATTTGCTAGCTTTAATGAAATGATTGTTGGATTTTCCTTAATAGTTGATGAGATTTTTTTTCCCCTGTCATATTGCATGGAGGCACAGTAGTCAGAATGCAGTATTACAGACTTATTCTGCTGACTGCCAGCAGTTCAATTCTCACTGGCTCAAAGTTGACTCAGCCTTACATCCTTCCGAGGTGGGTAAAATAGGGACCCAGATTGTTGGGGGCAAGATGCTAATTTTGTAAACTGTTTAGAGATGGCTCTAAAACACTATAAAGTGGTATATAAGTCTAAGTGCTAAATGCTATTGCTATATACGCAAGATAGGAAGCTGATTTGGGGGAGGTACCCCTGCCTGTAAAGGAAAGCAGTGTCATGGAATCCTTGCTTGATTCAAACCTCTACTATCAAAGGTTATTCAAACAGAATTGTTGTTATTGTTGTTTTAACTGTATATGAGATCTTGGTAAGGCAAATTCACCACTGGCATCCTGTGCTCTTTACAGATGAAAGCAGGTTCACACTGAGCACACGTGACAGACGTGACAGGGTCTGGAGATGCTGTGGAGAACGTTCTGCTGCCTGCAACATCCTCCAGCATGACCGGTTTGGCAGTGGGTCAGTAATGGTGTGGGATGGCATTTCTTTAGGGGACCGCACAGCCATCCATGTGCTCGCCAGAGATAGCCTGACTGCCATTAGGTACCGAGATGAGATCCTCAGACCCCTTGTGAGACCATATGCTGGTGCAGTTGGCCCTGAGTTCCTCCTAATGCATGACAATGCTAGGCCTCATATGGCTGGAGTGTGTCAGCAGTTCCTGATGAGGTGGCGGATGGTCCCCTGAGGGATCTCCTCCCACACCTGGACTAAAGCAACCCCCAACTCTTGGGCAGTTTGTGGTGCAATGTGGCATTGGTGGATGGAGCGAGACATGATGTCCCAGATGTGCTCAATTGGTTTCAGGTCTGGGGAATGGGCCAGTCCATAGCATCAATGCCTTCTTCTTGCAGGAACAGGGCACCAGTGGTGAATTTGCCAATCTTGGTGTTCTCTGGCAAATGCCAAACATCCTGCACGGTGTTGGGCTGTAAGCACAACCCCTACCTGTGGACGTCGGGCCCTCATATCACCCTCATGGAGTCTGTTTCTGACTGTTTGAGCAGCCACATGCACATTTGTGGCCTGCTGGAGGTCATTTTGCAGGGCTCTGGCAGTGCTCCTCCTGTCCCTCCTTGCACAAAGGCAGAGGTAGCTGTCCTGATACTGGGTTGTTGCCATCCTATGGCCTCCTCCACATCTCCTGATGTACTGGCCTGTCTCCTGGTAGCACCTCCATGTTCTGGACACTACGCTGACAGACACAGCAAACCTTCTTGCCACAGCTCGCATTGATGTGCCATCCTGGATAAGCTGCACTACTTGAGCCACTTTTGTGGGTTGTAGACTCCGTCTCATGCTACCACTAGAGTGAAAGCACTGCCAACATTCAAAAGTGACCAAACCATCAGCCAGAAAGCATAGGAACTGAGAAGTGGTCTGTGGTCACCACCTGCAGAACACTCCTTTATTGGGGATGTCTTGCTAACTGCCTATGCTTTTCACCTGTTGTCTATTCCATTTGCACAACAGCATGTGAAATTGATTGTCAATCAGTGTTGCTACCTAAGTGGACAGTTTGATTTCACAGAAGTGTGATTGACTTGGAGTTACATTGTATTGTTTAAGTGTTCCCTTTATTTTTTTGAGAAGTGTATGTTCTTTGTATTTATGTCCCACCATTGGCAAGTTTTAGCTGCTAATAAGTCTCAGCTGTCCCCAGCTACAACCTTGTGTTTCTGGAAAGCAGTGAGATGGATGGCAGTGTATACTCCAGCTGGGTATGGATGTTTGTCTATGATCAACAAATTATTGACCCAGGCTGCTCACAGAATCCCCTAGCCACATCTAGCACACTGTGACAAAGGGAGAAA
The DNA here is from genome assembly GCF_049901735.1 of Notechis scutatus. Taxonomy (NCBI): domain Eukaryota; kingdom Metazoa; phylum Chordata; class Lepidosauria; order Squamata; family Elapidae; genus Notechis; species Notechis scutatus. The sequence continues at coordinate 155,308,164 of NC_142011.1, read as the reverse complement.
GCGAGTGTGTGTGTGTGTCAGATAGCTATGTAGGTTTCAAAGGGTTAAAAAGTAAATGTCATTTATGAGTGGACCATAACATATTCATAACCCCTTCAGTTTTAGAAATGTTCCCCTTTCCCAAAGGGATTCCTGCTATAGAGAATAAGGAAGGTGTCCTTGATGTAAATATGCAAGAATCATTAGCTAGGCAAAGAGGGCTTGAAAATGTTTCAATTTCCTTTGCCTTGGTAACAATTCTTGCACATTTCTGTCAAACTCATCTCATTCTTTACACTTGCTTCCAAAATGTTAATGGTAAAATGCTTATTGAATTTTCTATTGAATGGCACAGGTGGACAGGGAATAATAAGAATTTGCAAGGTACATTTGAAGGGAATAAATTAGAAAGATTTTAGTAGAAAATTCAGTGGAAAAAACTATAAATTTACTGTTTTTTGAGAAATGGAAGGCTGTGGCCATTCTAAAGAAGGAGTCTTAGAGTCTTCTTTTGAGAAGTTGCGTAGACAAATTGAAAGGTAGGGGATAACAGAGAAACATAAAAATACATAAAGATGGAAACAGAATTAAGGAAAGGTGGCATTCTAACTAAGGTATGTTCAAAGCAGTTAGAAGAATTAGAAGAATTATCATTGTCCGTTGCCAAGCTGAAAGCCAGCCATGTATCTTCAGGGTCTTAAGCTGGTTAAAAGTGTTCCTTCAACCCCACCATTGCAAAAATGCTGGAGAATATCTGACTGCTCCGTGCTATAACTACCACTATCATCGATGCAGTCTCTATATGAAAGCAAGAATTCTGGTCATTCATTGGAACGATAGACTGACTGGGATTATGGAACAGTTTGTACCACAGCAGTCTGTACTTATGGATATATTTGTTTTTGCTTCTTGTTATAGTGAGAAGCTCATGGATATGAAGCAGCTGACTAGATGCCTACTGGGAAAAGATTCATCTTGAGTCTGACCAGATCTTGTTACAAGTTCATATTTGAGCCTACATAGTGGTAATTCAGGCAATAAAAAAGAAATATTTGCCTCACCTTATTGTGTCCACCAGATACTATCCAGTAGTCCTTTTTAGAATAGAATAGAATAGAATAGAATAGAATAGAATAGAATAGAATAGAATAGAATAGAATAGAATAGAATAGAATAGAATAGAATTCTTTATTGGCCATGTGAGATTGGACACACAGGGAATTTGTCTTGGTGCATATGCTCTCAGTGTACATAAAAGAAAAGATACATTTGTCAAGAGTTAAGAATCATAAGGTACAACACTTAATAATAGGCATAGGGTACAATAAGCAATCAAATCATACTAGGAAACAGTTCATAAAAATTGTTAGAATACAAGCAAAATGATATTTGCCAGGATTCTCTATGAACAAGGGAATTGCAAATGATATGCAAGTGGGGAACAACACTCCAATGCAATCTAATCCAATGTATTGACTGCCACTGCAGCAATCAGATCAAGAAGTCTTGGAAGGCATTTTTGCTGCTTTAGAGCAGGAGAACACTACCTAAACAGCAAACTCAATGGTAGTTTAGGCCCAGTTGCCAGTCAGGCTTCCCATCTCATTATAGGCAGAGTGGAGTCCCTTCATGCCAGCAGACTCTTGTGATCAACAGTAGCTATTCTTTAGGATCAACTATACAACCCACACCCCATTGGGACATTGTTTCAGAGATATTTCCTTACCTAAACAGAGAAACAGAATGAACACAAGGCAAAACAGCAGTGAGAGCAGGAACAATTTCCAACTTCCTATCAACTTCCTCACTGAGTTTTCTTGTGGGAAGCTGACAGGTAGCATAAACAAATCTTTCTTTCTTTCTTTCTTTCTTTCTTTCTTTCTTTCTTTCTTTCTTTCTTTCTTTCTTTCTTTCTTTCTTTCTTTCTTTCTTTCTTTCTTTCCTTCCTTCCTTCCTTCCTTCCTTCCTTCCTTCCTTCCTGAGGGATTGCTAGACTGGCTGAGTAACTCTCACAGAATGTTGAAAATGAAGATCATGTGACCATAGAAGCATCCCAACACTGCAGGAGCAGTTAGTATACTGAAGTGGCCACAACATCCCCAAATTTCATTCACTCAGGAGTTATGGGTCCCAAATTTTGGATGCATTCTGTAAACCAAATTCAAGTACCAAATTCAAAATTCAAAATCTGTTGCCCTATGCACCATTTTATCCATGATAATGAGAGTAGTATAGTAGTATATAGATAGGTTTTTGCAATAAGTATTATGGTAACCTAGCTTGACTGAACCCCTTCAGAATGGAACATGAAACATATAAGTGGTTGACTTCTTTCCATTCTATGTATCTGAAATGTTTTTGTTTTTCTGAAATCAGGAAATAGAGAATAGTTAGGTTGAATATGTGCTTTGGAAAAAAAACGGAATCACATTCTCTTACATACTCAGCGAAAGAGACAATGCTAGGTACTAATGTTTTGCCAAGGAGTATGAAGATTCCATCTTGTAAATTATTAGCTATTCTGGTTGCACCTTCAAATCCCCAATGCTTTGTATAGATAATTGGATTCCACCTGCAGTTGTAGGCATAACAATGAGCAATCAGTCAATTCCATTACAGTGAGAGTGATACTTGAAGGGGCTGTGCCAATGTCATTTGCTTTTTTTTAAACATACAAATAACATCCATTGTTCCCAATGTGTTCTGGTTATTACATTTTAAATCATTGAGCTAAGAATAGGTTTAGATTTACATGGACTTAAAGGCTTAGCTCTGCAAAAATGTAAAAGGGTATGGTGTGTATGTGTTTGTGTGTATGTTCCTTGAGTGTAACAAAGACACTATTCAAAAAAGGAATAGTTTACTTCCTTCTCTAATACAATAAGTGATAATGTTAGAATTGTAAGTTGGATGTATGTGATGATTCAATTATATTTCAGGTTTTCAAGCTGTTTTCAATTTATTCAGAAATGAAAGCAGTCTCAGATACTGGAGAAGAAACATTACTGTTCCAGTTTTCTTTACTTGGGCCATTATTATATTAACAGAATGTTAGAGAATATTAGCATTTGGCATAAATTGCTTATAGTTCAACAACACTAGAATTGGACCATGCACATCTTTGAAAGGATGACTCAATTCAACATGGATTCAAACCAAACATGCTCTGATAATCTTTAAATCAAAATTGTATAGTATTGAATCAAATTAATTTATGTTATTGATACATCTATCCCATCAAATTCAAATGACTCTGAGTCGCTTAGAGGATTTAGACACCACAACTAAAACATCAAAAGTCAAATTTGGGGTGTTCAAGTTGCATTGGGGAGAATTTGAAGCAGAGGTGGTATTCAGCAGGTTTTGACCAGTTCTGGAGAACTGGTAGCAGAAATTTTGAGTAGTTCGGAGAACTGGCAAAGACTACCTCTGACTGCCTCTGCCCCTGTGTATTCTCTGCCTCCCGAGTCCCAGATGATCAGCTGTGCCTTCTTTTGTTGCCCTACACAGGAGAACGGAGATGGAAAGCAGGTTAGTGGGGTGGGGAGGCAATGGAGATTTTATAGTATCCTTCCCCTGCCATGCCCACCAAGCCATGACCACCAATCCATGCCACACCCACCAAGCAATGCCCACAGAACCAGTAGCAAAAAAAATTGAATCCCACCACTGGTTTGAAGGTGATCAAAAATAACAAGTTGCCTTCTTCATTTGCAGAATTTTTAACATCCTTGCAAATAAAAGAGGATATTCATGTTCCTAACAATTAACTCCATTGTAAAATACAGCACTGAATCTTCCCTGCACCAAATAATATTGATTGATCTTTGCATTTTGTTTAAATGGAGAAGCAGCTCAAAAATAGAGAGCAAAGATATGCAATGCATCCAATGATACAGTCTGCTATGGAAAATTAAGAAGTACAGAGCACAACACTGAGGATAAAAAACAAATTTATCACATTGTTTATTGCTTATTGGGTGCCTATTTTACAAGAAAGAGGGATTCTAAAAAATACAATAGCAAAAAAATAAATAAATAGAAGTTGAAAGCTATAAGATAGGAAATCCTCGGGATCTAATTTGCTGGCAACCTTTGAGGAGGACAATGCTGGTCCTTGAACTTGCACTTCGGTTTATTTCTGTTGTTAGACAAAGTGGCCCTTTCATGAAAAAAGCAGAACTGGGAAAGTGTACTGCCAAGGAGATAGAACATTGAGATGATCAGGCTGATTGAGGATGGAATGTTGGGGTCTATCAGCTTATTACTAACTTCAGTGATAGTTCTGGTCATGAACGGGCTTCTATTCATTGGTACACATGAGTGTGCAGAGGAACTTTGTTTTGTAGCAGGGAGGACTGATTTGGGCCTGAAAGGATTAAGCAAAGAGAAGGATTTGACCCAAGTCATGTTCAACGGACAGAGGGTGGAGATGAATGGATGAAGACTTTAGCCTGCATTTTGTTTGTTAAATTTATTTTCTACACTACAACTCTTTCCATTAGAACATAATAATCTTTTGGTACACCTCATGCTCAACAAATCCATAGTTCTTCATATATTGATACATTTCCATTTTGGGGGTATATATTGTGAGTCGAAACATCCTTAAATCGTACTGTGTTTCTTAAAATGAGTTTTATAAGACCAACATAGGACCACTTTGTGAAGCAGCCATGCTCTCTATATGCAAGTGTTGATCACTTATATTTCTAGCATTCCATTTCTTTTTTCTGATCTTTTTACCCACCTCAACAATAATGTTTATTTATTTAAATAAACATTGTGGGCTTAGAATCATCTGGAATACATATTGATAGTTATTTGAAAGACTAAAATTGTGAAATCAAGTAAATTTGAATATACTACTGGCATGCATTTTCAAACAATCTAGCCTCTGATCACCCCTAAGTTCTAAAGAACTGATTTATTTACAGTTTCCAAAAAGTGGTACTATCTCAAAGTATTAACTTACTTTACTTTGTGAGTTAGGATTAACCTTTATCACAATATCCTAAAATTATATGTATGTTCTGAATAAGCCTTGTACCCTGTAGCGCTAGGAAAAAGCTGCAAATATCACATTCCCACAAATAGACTAAGGGCATTTTAAAAAAAGTGAAATTGAATCTCAGTCTTGAATCATATTGCTTCTGAATTTTGAATCACTAATTCAGATTAAATCATGCTGCTTTAAATCCATATTAGTTCTCAAGAGACAATTGCAAACAATTACACCATAGTTATTCTGATGAATCCTTACTAGAATATGAGAGTCTCCTGGATGATATCAGTGGTAGAGGTGAAAAGGGAGGGGGCAATTTACATAAAATTGCTGATCTTATTTTACATTTCATACTGGAGTTTTGGAAGTAGACATAATACATCTCATATCTTTCATAACATGAAATAGTACCTGTGTAAGTTAGATGAATGTGAGAATGGGTGTACATACAGTCCTACTTCAATATTAGTGTCAAATAATAAATGTTGTCAGAAATACTAAGGAATGCAAGGATGAGACATTTAGAAAACAATATCTGGAGTACTTAAAGCAGCATATCAGAAGACATTTTCTGTATTTTGGGCATCAAAATACTTTTAGACACTGAGTTCATCCATAATAGCTAAGTTCAAGAACAGCTCTCTTTTGCCATTTTATAGTTGACCCTTGTAAACTAATTTATACTGTACAATGAAATTGGCAAGGGATGAACTCAAACTGTGCTACAAAGTTCTCAACTTCAACTACTGAAGGCTGAACAGACTCATAAGATGTGAGAATTTGTATACAGTGTCGTATTTTGAAGAACAGCAGAAATTTTGCAAATTATTTAAAACCATTTATGATGTCACGGCTGCTTCATAGCTGAAATTATTGTCTTGCAAGAAGATGTTTGAATTCAAGGTCCACAAATGGAAACAACAGGGAAATCATTAAAATCTCAGATACAACACTCATTGAACATCCTTTGATAAATAATTCCTATTTTAGAAGGTCAAATGGAGAAGGAAAACTTAATACATCTCCATGATTACAGGTAGTCCTCCACTTATAACCATTCATTTAATGATTGTTTGAAGGTGCTACAGTATTGAGAAAAAAGTGACATATGGCTTTTTTTTTACACTTATGACCATTGCAGTAACCCCATGGTCGCATTATTGAAATTTGGATGCTTGGCAACTGGTTTGTATTTATGACAGTTGCAGTGTCCCAGGGGTCATGTGATCAACTTTTGTGACCTACTGATAAGCAAAGTCAATGGGGAAGCCAGTCACTTAACAACCATATTACTAACTTAACAACTGCAGCCGTTCATTTCAATTGTGGCAGGAAAGGTCATAAAATGGGGGAAAACTCACTTCACTCACTTTGTCTTGCTTAACAAAACAAAACAAAAATTGGGGCTCAATTGTGGTCCCAAGTCAAGGACTACCTGTTTGATTTCATGGAGATAATTAAGACACTCCAGATGTTTTAGGAAGAAGCACAAATGTATTTAAAACTTTGGAGGATGATCATTTGGACTGAAAACCATCTGATTTGTCTTTGGTGAATATTACATTCTATGCATTGTTTCTTTTTCTATAAGTATATACATTTTCTATCACCATGTACATTAGTTGATGTAAAACACATACAGTACAAGTAAATGGTCACCCTATCTAATTTCATGCCAGTATACCAACTCTTCCTTCCTTCCTTCCTTCCTTCCTTCCTTCCTTCCTTCCTTCCTTCCTTCCTTCCTTCCTTCCTTCCTTCCTTTTTCCTTTTTTTCTTTCTTTCTTTCTTCCTCCCTCCCTCTCCTTCCTTCCTTCCTTCTTTCTTTCTTTTCTTTCTTTCTTTCTTTAAAATATTTTGATTAATTTTTTTCTTCTCTTGAATGTGTATCAAAGACAATGTTCATATATTTTCTCACATTTTACAGCTTTTTATAGCTTTTACATTTGCACACAAACTGGAAGACTACTTTATTAACATTCACAGCCACATACCTACTGTTGAACTAGAAATATCTTCAAGTAACAATAATTTCATCTAAATATAGTTTAACTCTAATCTGGAATCCATCTAGTGCTGTCCTATCACTAAATCTCCAATGCAACCTGAGATTTAATTGTGAACTCACATGCACAGGCTTCTATAAAAATTCTTGTAAGGAGGAAAGAAGTGCAACATTAAGTTAGGCCAAAACTTTTAATATTTCTGAAACCTCCAGACTATTACAGCACTTTCTGGTTCCAAAGTCCAGTTGCATAAGTGTGGAACTTTTACTATAATCAAATCAAAACATTAAACAATGTCATCTTTATTATCCATTGAACTGCTCGGCCTACCAATTAATTTTAATTTTAAAACCTGAATAGCAAATAAGGATTCTACAAAACAAAGAATTATACTAGTTCAGATTAACATAACAATTCTTTTGAATGATTAGTAGAACTCTTTTTCTTTAGTATTGCATGATCCATTTAATAGGAGATATTAGGAATAGGACTTGGAATATTTTCTTTAAAAAAAAAAAAAAGCATGTGGGCTAGCACTTGATTCTGATCTCTCTCTGTATAAACCAAGGAAGAAGAAAATGTGCTGTATGCTTGCACCCTCTAGAGCAAATTGGCTTCATGCATTTATACCTGTTAATAATAAAGGAATCCTGGATAGAAAAGGTTATTCTTTGATAACCTATAAAATAGCTGGTTGTCAAGATAAGCTATGTATAAAGCTTGTTATTAGATATGGCAGATGGTATCATTCCATATAACCTTTGAATGTTCTTAATAGGAGCTGGGGTAAGCAGCTACATGCTATCAAAAGCTGCTATCAGCGATGTTATTACTTCTTGTTATCTGTGAACTGCTGTCTATGATATTATGAAATATGGCAAAACATTTTACATGGCCATCTACATAAGAAATATAACATATGCATTATTCCATAGGCATCTTTAAAAAGAGACATCATGATTCCCTCTTCTTCATCCTGAAGGCCAATCCTGAAAGTTGATAAATGGGAAATATTTATGACTGTGACAGTCGCTAATGATGAAACCCAGTTAACTGAAGATAGAAACACATGATCTACCTTTATGGTCCCAGTGTTATTTTGACTTTATTGTACTATCAAAGAAAACAGAGTCGTTTCCATTAGCTGGAATTCTCATTAGCTAGAATTCAATCTCTTCCCTGCATGCAGTATTGAATCCTCAAGGCACATATCGTATCACAGATCTTCTAATGTGAGCTGTAACAATATTTTGCTTGTCTGAAGAGCTTATTGCTGTGCTTTTTTCATCCCTGCATTAATAACGCTGTTGCAGTTTTGATTGTAAATTTGGTAAATGTATTTGGATATTTCATCCAACATAGCAAACTTTCTACACGCAAAGGAGATGGTTAAAATATACCATGGAAGATAAATAATTTAATCATTAATAGATTTCTCTATACTTAACTGTTCCTAAAAATCCATTTAAAATATGTGATTATGTTATCAAAAATAAAATATTTAGTTTATTAGTGGGTCAGTATACCTGCTGTGGTCCACCGGCAGCCTGCAGAGCTGGCAGCAGAGTCGGATAGTGAGGAGGAACATGGGCCAGTCCAGGAGTCTGGGAAGGGCTTGGACAAGGGATCTGCATCCAACACAGAGATGGGGCCAGGGCCATCTGAGAGTTATATGCTGATTCTGGAGCCTCCAGAATCTGACATCAGTGAGGCAGAGGAATAGGGGGAGCCTGTTCCCAGTGCACGCTTGTGCAGAGTTGCCAGAATGCAAGAACAGTTAAGACAAAAGGGGCAACTCGTGAGTAAGGCTTGGAGATGATTGCCCCCTCCCATAAGACATAAAGGAGGAGCAAAGGGACATGATCCCTTTCAGGAAGCAACTTTGTTCATTCTGGTCGGTTTAAACTCTGAAGCTCCATGTTGACCTTGTGCTCCATTTGGCCTTGTACAGCTAATTGGCAATTTAGTCATTGGCAACATTTCAAGGGAGATAAAAGTGGGTGCTTATCAGCCTTATCCCAAAAAGACTGTGGCAGACTTCTGTTGGACTATTCACAAACTGTTTGGGACTCATTACAGGCTGTGAATGAATATAATTCACAGCTGTTGAAATAAAAAGAGAGTTTTTGAGACTGAGCGTGTGATTGTTACTGTTTCAGGATGCCTCAGTCAGAACAATATTATACTGCACATAGTAATGATAGTCATATGGGTGAATTAAGAAAAACTCTCTGAGGACTGGTTTCAGTTGAAGGTTTGGTAATTGAAGTAATTTTTTCTTGTATTATTATAAACGAATTTGAAAAGTCAAACATTTACAATACATCTGATTTTCAATTTGAACATTATCAGTCTCTGTAGAACACTACTATGTTAGAAGGAGTCAGATAAAGTGCATAGCTCATTAGAACTTGTATGTCTGACTTGTTCACAGCTGAATTAGAGAAAAAAATATAATCTGCTATCTGACAAATGCAATGGATTAATACAATAATTAATTAATAATTAACAGAGTGAATAATTAGAATGGCCAATGTTTGAGAAGCTGTAGGCTGCAATTCAGCTCAACCTCCCAATCTTCTAGAATCTAGAAGACCTCAGGAAACCATGTGTTGGTATCATGGGAAAATATGTGCAGCCTTGTTTTTTTTTAATCCATTCCAAACTTTATTGCTTTTTTTTTTAAATTTAATTCAAATAGCTGTTTTGTGAGATTGTTTTTTTCATAATTTTATGGTGAGTCTATGGGAATGGAGTAGTTTAACTTTTAGAGATGTCCTATTTCCATTCAAATCCTTAAACCCATGTAAATATTTTAAAAAGAGCTGAAATTAACTCTTAAAATGAGGAGTTGCAATCATTGAGAGATAGCGATGATAAAGGATCAAAAATTTAATCATGTGCCTCTTAGATGTCACCCACGGCCACTAAAATCAATACTGTCCTCCCAGAATGCTAAACAACAACAATAGTGCTCTCTGATCTGTTTTCTTGCAGACATATCATTACCAAACCAAGTAACAGTGCACTGATAATGTTACCTAGCTGGGTGAAGAAATGTCTAAGGAAGGAACCAAGCTCAGAGAGCACCCAGGATCCCAAAATCCAACCCCAAATTACAAATATTCTCTTCCATTGATGCAACAAAAATAATCAATCAGGATGAAGCCTATAGGTATTTGAACATTTTATAGTTGCATAACATCAAGCATGGACAAGTTAAAATGTTATTAATAAAGAATATACCCAAAGAGTGAATAAATTGTTAAAGACAAAATTGAACAAAGGAAACATGATCAAAACCATCAATACCTGGACCATACTGTGATATTACACGTTCTTGGCATTATTCATGGGGCACAAACCTAGTTAAACTTTCCAATGCAATCTGGAATGTTGGTTTAATTTAAAAATTCAATCAAATAGGCTTTGAACTGAATCTCTGCATTAAAACGTTGCTCACTCCTATTACAGAATATGCTCCCATGTGAAAATGCCAAATTCAGTAATAGCATTTCATCAAGGCTGGAGATGATGTAATGAAAACTTGGACAGCAATTTCAAATCAGTGTCTACACAGTAGTGAACTAGATGGACTGATGCTCTAATATAATAGATGGATCTTGTATTATTCCTTTATTCTTATATTGCTTTCTTACTATTATGTGCTTTAATAGAAGTAATATTATTGATATAACCCTCGGTGGCTATATGTTAGATTATATTATTATTTACTTCTACCAACAGTAGTATGCTTATAAACTTAATTCCTGTATTAAATATATGAATATAATCTTTTATGAATAATTTTTAGAAGTATAATAGAACCAACTCCATTATAAACTACTAACTTTAAACCTTTGGCTCATTGGAGATGAACAGTTAATCCACTCTATAATATTTTGTCTGAAAACCATCAAATTCCTTTTTATGGTAATATCAGACTGATCCAGAAGTGATTCAAGGCTGCTTGTTTTGTAAATGCTCAGCATAATAAACAATACTTTTAAAAATAATAATAGCAAACTGCAATTTTAAGCTGCAGCCATGGTACATGGAAAAAATAGATTAGTTGTCAAAAGTGTATAGTGTGGGTGACAAAAATAATCACTTATTTTTTGGGTGACAGCACAAAAATTACATTGGGTAGTTTTGTTTATAAACCAAAGCTGCAGTCTTATTAAAGATTCTGTGTATTTAAAGCTATTTCAGAACTCAGAAGCTTATGAAAGAATTGAGGTGGAAAAAATGTCCTCAGGTTTTGTGATATCTTCTACTCATCCTGTCCATTCTTTGGCATCATAATGGAATATGTCTAATCTTGTTCTACTCATATGCTTATGAATGCTGCAAACATTATGAGCCCTGACAAACTCATTTTTGAAAAATGTGGTGTTATAACTCTTGAATTAAGCTCCTATTTACCTGTATAACACAGTGTTCAGCCACCACTCACTCAGAACATGAGGACAATAGTTCTCTACTATATTTCTGAAAAAGATACCCAAAGGCCATCAAAACTAGTCACCATTGTCAGTTCTTTCCTACCATACATTATGTGACCATACTGGATTGTAGTGTGGCAGTAAAGACGCTAATTCAATTCAGGTAATACCTTTAAATGTAAAACTGTGTATAGAATGGAAATCTTGTGCCCTTTCTCAAATTGCAGTCCTCTCACAAGTAAACTCAAGACTTTGTGGCACAGAAAGTTTCTGTGTAATCTTAAACTTAGCCTGCCCTGGTAATATTTCAACTTGCATGAAAGCCTTTTCATACATACTCTACAAAGTTCCTCAATGCAAATAATTAAATTATATTTGTGCAAACCAGTTTTCCACTGCTCTTATCAGCACAACAGTACAGAAAGGAAGGACTCCTCACACCTTTTGCATGATAAATTTTAAATCAAGGATATCACTTTAACAGGCTATAAAACATGGATTTCCATCTTTGGCAACTTTAAAACTTGTGGACTTCAACTCTGAGAATTCTGCAGCAAACATGGGGAATTCTAGAAGTTGAAGTCCACAAGTCTTAAAGTTGCAAAGTTTAGAAACCCCTGCTGTAGAAGATCCATAATCTGATTTTCTGCCTCTTTAAATATCTTCAAATGCAAGTCAAATAGATTGTGAAAATACTCAAATCAAGACCTGTTGGTGTGGGAATTAGTCCTTTTCCCATATGCTGTTTTCTTGATGGAAAATACTTCTGACCCATGCTGTAATTTCTCCCGCTAGAGAAAACATAATGGGTAGTGCTTTCAGGGCTTCAATTCACACCATTATTCAATAACTGTGTAGGTCTTCAGAGACCAGGAAGTTGAAGTATTCTAATTGTTTTTAACACAGGCATTGGGGTAGATGAGCACTCGCTATAGCCTTTTATCCCACAGCTGGAATCTGAACCAGAGTTTTGCACTGCTTCCTTTTTAATAAAGTTGCTTCTCAACTTTAACTAAAATGCTTAAGATAAGGCGGTGGAGGGGAGTCTATCTACATTATTGAGAATTTAATGTAAGGTTGGAAGGAGCAAAAGTGATGTCCACTCGTAGAAGACATACCACAGAAATGGCTGTCCTGGTTGTCACACAGAAGAATGCTGGAATTACACACACACACACACACACACAATTTATCTAATTAAAATATTTTAATTACAGTCTTAAGAGTTTCTTCTGAATTAAATGAAGTTTTGAGAAGGTCCACATAAATTTACTTTTATTAGTGATGAACATTCATGCATAAATTTATATTATATTATTTTTAACTCGGTTTTACGAGATGAAAAGGCAATAGTTCTAAAGCCTCTATTTTAAAATCAGGTCATGCATCATAGCCTTTTTTTTTTTTGTACATCAGTAGGTATTTGGCCATTTATCACATATCCCTCCTCTTGGGGGATCACTAGATATCTAGGACAGCAAAAGTATTTCAACTTTTAAAAAGATAGTGAAGGATTTTTTTTCTGTTTCAGTTTAAACTGAGTGAATATAGCCATCTGCTAGACTGAAAAAGGCTTTAAATCAGTTAACCCTAATGATCCTAATGGTTAAGATAACTGGAATAATATGATTTAAATTGATCTAGCTCTATAAAACTGAACTGGAAAACTTTTTGTAATCCCAATAGCCAAATCTTTTTCTTTCCTTCCTTCCTTCCTTCCTTCCTTCCTTCCTTCCTTCCTTCCTTCCTTCCTTCCTTCCTTCCTTCCTTCCTTCCTTCCTTCCTTCCCTCCCTCCCTCCCTCCCTCCCTCCCTCCCTCCCTCCCTCTTTTCCCAATAAATTCTTCTTAATGTAGCTGCTATATAATATTATTGTAAATAATATTTCACTACTCTAAATTGGACATTGCTGTGTCCATGCTTCTCCTGTGTAGAGGCATACTATTGTTCTCATGCAAAAGACAAACTTAAGATATAAGGCAAACTTAAAAAGAAATATTCATTTCTCCTATTTCAATTTAAAAATTCAGTGCACTTAACATTAACAATTTATTTAGAAAAATAACTTATTTATTTTTCTGATCTATTCTTGGAAAGTATCGGATCTTGGAAACATCTTTATTTATCACAAGGATACCTATTTTTAAATATGCATTCAATTTCCATAATTGAAAATATAACTATATACATGTTATTAAATCTTAGTTGAAAAACATACTTACAGAAACAGTGCTAAAGTAAGTCACATATATTCTAAAATAAAGTCAATTGAATTAATTGGAAATTACCTCTGAATAGATGCACAGAGGTTTCTTAGGATAATTTCAAATGCAGCGGTACCTTGGTTGGTACTCATTGTTAATTGGTTCTAGGAGGCATGATGAGTGCCAAAAGCAATGAATACCAAACATTTTTTCCCCATAATGAATAATGTAATGAGTCACAAGACAGCTGACATTGAATGAGTTCTAGCTTATGCATTGAGTACCAAACAAATAACGAGTACCAAGACAAAATTTCCTCATCAAAATGCATTGAGTACCAAATTCAATAAGTTTCAAAACAATTGAGTATCAAGGTACCACTGTATTAATTAATTAGTTAATTAATTAATTAAATTGCTATGGTTCATGTGGCACTCCAATCCAACATGACTCCAGAAATGAGTGTCAGATCCTTATTGATATAATCTGTCCTAAGAACTTATCTTTCTCTTCCTCTTCTTCCTCTTCCATCTTTTGCTTTGTCTCATTTTAAAAAGCATTTTGTATACATAAATAATATAAATTTGCAGATGCTTATATCCAGAGTGGGAAAGGTGTTTCAGATTCAGTGTCCGCACATTTGTTGTACATCTCAGTGGCACTTTTAAAAAGCTACATTTTTCTTGTTCTAGAAACCATGCATGACAGCTTTGCAATCCCAAGAAATTACAGCTTCTAATGAAGGACGCATTAAGGAGGTTTGATGGGGCATGCTTTCTCCCTAATATGTCCTGAACAATATTGGCACTGCTCTATGATTAGTTCACTCCCAGGCCAGGCCAGAAAAAAGTAGTTTCTTTAAAGCCTCATCGACAGATACAAGTGTACCCATGGCAGATATGATGCACCTTTCTACTTTGGATCCAAATAGTGTTCATTAATAGGTACAGATGCTTGCTGCATTACTTTTTAGGAAATACGCACTACTATCTACCACAAAATTAACCTTATTCTCAAAAAGTACACATTGCTACCTAAAGCTGTATCCCTAAAAGACCATTAAATCCAGATTTTAAAAGTAGAATATGCATGGCTGAACAAAAATGAAATCTTTCTATAAATATCCAAGTTCAAGTTCGCCTTTAAAAGTTTGAGAAATTATACAAGTCTTATAAAGCTTCTAGAAATCCTTAAACCTTGGACAGTTTTCAGGAGAAAAAAGAAAGATATATTTTCTTCTCTATATATTTATCAGGTTCAAAGGTCTCTTGAAATATCTATTTCAACTGTAATGTATTCTGTTTATTCCTTCTGCTTCACTGTTTTCTTTCTTTCTCATTTCTTTTCCTAAAATATCATGTCAAGAAAATTAAAGGCCAGACTGAGTTACATTCTGAGGCCAATATTCTGTGCAAAGCCTCTGCCTTCACTGATATATTGTGTTTTCATGTTGTCTCACAATTGTACGAGGCATTGACACCTCAAGGAAAAATGATGAGGTAAAAATTACTGCAGCAAGGAACAAAATATTACAAGGGAGGGATGTGGCCATACAACTGCAACTAAGTGTCATCAACTCACCACTGCCCTTGAGTTTTTCTGGATAACTTTTGTACTACTGACAGTTCCTTCAAAAAAACCCTGGCTCACAATTAAAGAAGTTGGCACCATTTAGGACTCTTCATTTCCTTTCCTTTCATGTTCTTCTATAGTAATGGGGCTATTCAAGATTCTAACTGCAACATTCACAAAATATAGACATCATATTCATAACTGCCTCCTTTATCTCTGGGTGCCTCCAAGTAGGGAGACAAATTTCCTTTTTTAAAAACATTATTTTTACTTGCATTTTTTTATTTCAACAATAAAAGTCTGTCTGTCTGTCTGTCTCCCCCGTGTGTGTGTAAGTTAAGAAAAAAGAATACAGAGAAGAAAAAGAAGAAAAAAGAAAACATAGAATTATGACTTTGTCTTTTTAATAATTGCTATCTTATTCTTCCCCCATCCTCACTGACCCTTTTTAATTCCAAAATCCATACATTATCAATTTAGACTTTTCTTGTTTCAGTAGAAAGTTCATATAATGCTTCCAGCATTATCATTTTGCCATGACAAAATTGGTCAGCTTTGCCAGTTCCATAAACTCTGACAGTTTTATAATCTGAATTTCCCAATTCTCAGCAATTGTCACGCTGATGTGCACATTTGCAGTGTTAAAAGTCCATATCTCTGAAGAGTGTGTTAGGAAAGGCTTAGATGAAGCCCCTCAAACTGCTCCCAAAATTACTGCCAGTTTGTATTTTTAATGTGACTGAAGCGGAATGTTATTAAATAGATGCGGGATTATTATATTAACTTAAATTATAACATTTAGATCCTATCCCTTCCCATGATTATTTTAGCACTTCTTTTTTGGTGAAATGAAAATCCTTGTATGCTATTCAAAGGACAAGTGTAGCTCTTTGATCCAAAATTGTTGTGCACTATTTTCTTATATACATATCCTTTTTAAAACCAATGTCAAATTCCTCCATGCAGATAAATTACTCACCCAGAAAAATACCTACAAATTTGAAAGAGTTCCTTAATGGTTGGATAAATTTATTTCAAACTCAACATGCTTCAGATTTGAAATATTTTGTGCAACAGCTCTCTTGTGTACACTTCTGCTAGCAAGCACTCAAATGAACCAACAAAGGTCACCCAGCAAGCATTTAATTCAGACAACATATATCTTCAGTGGGATGCATAATGGCATGATAATGGTACTACCAACTGGGAATTGGCCCAAATCGTGTATTTGCATATAAGAACCAGAAATGAGTTATTATAAGGTCAATGTAGTTATACCTGTACAATCATTAAATCACATATTTGTAAATAGGATGACAGAACTGCATAATTAGTTCCTTGATTGCCTGCTCATTGGAAGAGTTCATATATCATTCTGCATCAGAAGTCTGAAAATATGCAAAATGTAATTAAATTGTTAGATAGTATTCCTTATTTGTAGCACCAACCAGGGACTTTTTACATTTTACTAGACTGACATCACTATAATAACCTGTAAACTCTATAGTAGCACCTCATTCTTGTTATGAATTCAGAAATGAGACTACATTAAATAGAATGATGTGCAAATTCTCCAAAGGAAGGAACTATGTACTAAGGGCTTGATGAAGGGGTAAACAAATATCTAAGATGCTTCCTGTGTAGATGCAAATATGTAGTGGGAGTGAGGTTGGGTAAGGAGACAAAATTGCTCTAGGTAGGGGCAGGGCTTCAAGAATGGCTAGGAATTCCTTGGTTTCCTGTTCTTGGAGATGTTACATCACACCATAGGGATGTTTGGTTTCCTGCAATTCATTTAGGAATGTAAAACAATGTGGTCCTCCCTCTGGAAAGTTTTAGGAGACTGATAACAGAGGATAATGGGATGCATGTGGGATACTGCAGCCAACCTTCATAACCAAGATTTGAAGCTGCCAGTACCATGTGGAGTGAAGTAGGGTGACTGTTCTATTCATTAGATGTTAGAAGTATGTTAGAAGTCCTACTGGCCATGGCCACCAATAAATAGCATGCAAAACATCAGTGGCTACTGATTTATTTCATAACAAAATACCTAGTCTTGTCTAAAACTTATAACTTATAAATCTCTAGGTAACCTGCCTGAAACACTGCCCATTTTTTCTACAGATCTGTTTCTAGATAAATCTTTGCATCTGTCCTATCATTTTGATTGATACATTTGGTGGGGATTTGGGGGGAAAATATTGAATGGCCTGCATTACATACTGGAATCTCTTCAAGAACTTTCCTAAAGTTCCTGTTTGATTACTTCTGGTGTACAGGTAAAACAATTACTCAATTGTTCCATTTTTTTAGTTTGTTTGCTGCTTTGGACTAAAGGTTGTAGCAATCAACAGGGCAGAATGCAGAAATATGCCTATAAGGGTCGCTTGCTTCACAAGGTGGCAGCAGAGGGTCAGTAAGACGCTGTTGCTACACCCATCTTAGGTTGCAGTTACTCTTGGGACCTTTGAATTAAGTTGATTAAATGGTGCAGAATAGTTGCAAAAAGGGGGTTATAATTGGAGAAACACTCTGGTCAATATTTGAGAAACTATGTAAAAAAATAAATAAATCAAAGTCTGGGAAATTTCTCCTTGAGCCCTGATGTAGCTGTGGGCAGTGTTGCTTATGTCTCACTTCCTTGTGGAAGGAAAAAGAGGGGGGGAGAATTTCCTGCCTACTCTTGAAAAGGAAAAAAAATGGTAAGAATTATTTGACTGCACTGTAAATTTCTTGTTGACCACCAGATGGGGATGGAGGCCTCTTTACTTGAGTATGATTTCTCTCTTCTTTTTTTTTTTTTGGGGGGGGGGGGGGAGCCTCATGGCTATGAAATTTATTGCCTACTTCAGATGATGCTGTAAGCTAATAGTTGAGTGTCAGCCGATGGAAGGGAAAATGCACTAGGAAAAATACTTCAGTAAGTTGCATGCACTGTGGCCATGTTATGCTTTTAATTTTTTAGTAAAGATAGGAGGTGATGAAGAAAGTTAGGGTTTTAAACAAAAGAAATTGCTCCTTGAATTATTCTGTTCAAACAGCTTGCATGAATCAGCCTTGTGACTTGGGGGAAGGAATGTGCTCCATTGCTTTGAAGACAGTCCTTCACTAATGATTTATGACCCCCAATAAACTGGCCAGAGTGGTTGTAAAATAGCTGGAGAGGCCTCCTTTATTACCTCTTGAAGAAGCTGAGAGCATAAGAATACAAAGCCTTTCCTTTTAGCAATACATGCAAGATTTCTCAAACTTTTCATTGCGTTTGGAAAGAGTTTGTAACTGGAGATAGACATAGATGGGGAATACCTGGCTCTTTCCTTCAATTACAAACAGGCTGTAAGGTTACTTTGGCCAACAATGGGAAGACGCAGATTGTCAGAGAATAGGATGTAAAGTCTCTTGCGTAAATGGAGAAAGGGGGTGGGTGGGTTACTGGTTCTCTTTGTTTGTAGCATGTCGGGGAATTCCAACCCCTCCCACCATGCAAACAGAATGTAGAGTTCCGTAGCTCACAGAGAGAGACGGTGGGAAATGCAGGTTTAGATTAACATTGCATATTCACTCCTGGCTTCAATATTACGTTGCTTTATCACAAATCCAAAATTAACAATTTTATTCTGATGGGTTAGGATTCATCTTTTACTTTCCTGTATCTTGTACAGAGGTGGATTCATAAACTGTACAGATGCAGAGAGATAACTCAACAAGATGTCCATAACAAAGAACATTTATTGGTTTATCAGGTAGCCTCATAACTCACGTTTGTGATGAAGTTCTTCTTTTATGACCAATCCTTTGAATATCTGCCTTGTAGGTAAAAGATGGTTATCTCCTAACCCATTTCATAGCAGTAGAAAAACTGCTATCAGTTCATGAGTCCAGGCAAGAATGGAGGGAAGCCTCCCCCAATCCCTCGAGGGTCAATTAGTGACCAATCAGGATTACAGATGTGGCCACATGACATGAATTATATTTCCTAGGATACCTTTAACTACATTTACCATGATGCATTCCCTTAAGAGGACAGCTCATAATTCCTAAGTAAGTATACAATTCCCATAGACTGGCTGGGACAGCACAAGCAGCATTTAGCTTATCTCAGAAAAATTAAGCAGGGTCAGACTGGATTAACACTAAGATCGGAGACTGTTGGGAGCTCTCACACTCTAGATCAGTGGTCGTCAACTGGTGGGCCAGGGACCACTCGTGGTCCACAAGAAAATTTTGGTGGTCCACAAAAAAATGTCCCCCCACAAGCAATTAATCCAGGCTGTGTGGGAACACAAGACTGTGCTGCCCATATGGCATGTCCACCCACTGGCTCCCACCCTTCGGCAGCAGGGGAAGGAAATCAGCCCCAGGGTGGCTTGCTGACATTGGTGGAAAAGCCAGTCCCATATTCCAGAGCTGCAGTAGTCACAGGATTGGTCCTTTGGTCCTCCTGGAGCAACTGCTCCAATCCATGGCAGGCTGGTGTCCCCGAGTGAAGGAGCAGCTGATCCGGGAGGACCAAATGGCCAGTCCTGTGACTACTGCAGCTCTGGAATATGGGACCAACTTTCTCACCAATATCAGCAAGCCACCGTCAGTCAAAATTCATATTAGTGGTCCACGGGATTTAAAATTATGAGTTTGGTGGTCCCAAGGTCCAAAAGGTTGGCAACCCCTGCTCTACATAACCCTGTAAAGTAAAAAATTTCCTGAAAAAGGCAATGGAGATTTTATTGTATATTGTTGCTCAGAAAACTGTATGAATATGTGGATGGAGGAGCTGAGATGACTTCTAGGTTCTCTTTACTTTTTGCATCTTAAATTTTTGGGGTGGGATGACAGAAGTATATTTGTATCTTATTCATATTTATGTGAATATTTTTTATTCTAGCTTTTTTAATGCATTTATATCATGGATATCAATAATTATCTTCAGCATGTATGTTGTAGCAAACACTCAAGGTACATTTGTAAACACAAATCTATCATGATGACAACATGATATCATGATATTATCATATAATCATAATATAACAACATAATATCATGATGACAACATCTATAACCTAAACAGGCAAACCTACTCTTGACATTTCTTGGAATTTGAATATGTGTGAGATTTTGTTTACGCTAAAAGTTGTGGTTAATTGCTGTTGCTATCTTAATAGAATAGAATAGAATAGAATAGAATAGAATAGAATAGAATAGAATAGAATAGCATAGAATAGAATAGAATAGAACAGAACAGAACAGAACAGAACAGAATAGAATAGAATAGAATAGAATAGAATAGAATAGAATAGAATAGAATAGAATAGAATACTTTATTGGCCAAGTGTGATTGGACACACAAGGAATTTGTCTTGGTGTAAATACTCTCAGTATACATAAAGAAAAGATACATTTGTTAAGAATCAAGAATCATAATGTACAACACTTAATGATAGTCATAGGGTACAATCAACAATCAAATCATTCTAGGAAACAGTCAATATAAATCGTAAGGATACAAGCGACAAAGTTACAGTCCTACAATCACAAGTGGGAGGGGATGGGTGATAAGGAGTGATGAGAAGATTAACAGTAATAGTAGTGCACACTTCGTAAATAGTTGAACAGTGTTGAGGGAATTATTTGTTTAGCAGAGTGATGGCTTTCAGGAAAAAACTGTCCTTGTGTCTAGTTGTTCTGGTGTGCAGTGCTCTATAGTGTCGTTTTGAGGGAAGGAGTTGAAACAGTTCATGTCCGGGATGTGAGGGGTCTGTAAATATTTTCACAGCCCTCTTTTTGGCTCATGTGGAATACAGGTCCTCGATTGAAGGCAGGTGGGTAGTAATTGTTTTTTCTGCAGTCCTAATTATCCTCTGAAGTCTCTGTCTGTCCTGTTGGATAGCAGAACCAAACCAGACAGTTATAGAGGTGCAGATGATAGACTCAATAATTCCTCTGTAAAACTGTATCAGCAGCTCCTTGGGCAGTTTGAGCTTTGTGAGTTGGCGCAGAAAGAACATTTTTTGTTGTGCTTTTTTGATGACGTTTTTGATGTTAGGTGTCCATTTTAGGTCATGTGATATAGTAGAACCTAGAAATTTGAAGGTCTCTACTGTTGATACTGTGTTGTCTAGTATTGTAAGAGGTGGTAGTATGGGAGGGTTTCTTCTAAAGTCTACCACCATTTCTATGGCTTTGAGTGTGTTCAGTTCAGGATTGTTCTGGTTACACCCCAAGGAAAGTTGTATAACCTCCTGTATGCAGATTCATCGTTGTCTTGAATGAGACCAATCATTGTTGTGTCATCAGCAAACTTCAGTATTTTAACAGATGGATCATTTGAGATGAAGTCATTGGTATATAGGGAGAAGAGAAGTGGAGATAGCACACAGCCTTGGGGGAGCCCTGTGCTAATTGTACAGGTATCGGATGTGATTCTGCCTAGCTTCACCTGCTGCTTCCTGTCTGTTAGGAAGCTTATGATGCACTTACAAGTGTGTTCAGGTACTGCTAGTTGATTTAATTTGCTTAGAAGATTGTCTGGAATGATAGTATTGAATGCTGAACTGAAGTCTACAAAGAGGACCCTTGCGTAGGTATTTGGAGATTCAAGGTGTTGTAGGATGTAATGCAGAGCCATGTTAACAGCATCATCTGTCAATCTATTTGCTCAGTATGCAAACTGCATGGGATCTAACAGCGGATCCGTGATGGTTTTCAGGTGGGACAGCACAAGCCTTTCAAAGATTTTCATAAATACAGATGTTAGAGCAACTGGTCTGTAGTCATTCAGTTCCTTGATGGAGGGCTTCTTTGGCACTGGGATGGTAGAACATTGAAGCAGGAAGGAACATAGCACATCTCTAGTGATCTATTGAAGATTTGAGTGAAGATGGGGGCCAATTGGTCAGCACAGACTTTTAAGCAAGAAGGAGTTATCTTGTCTGGCCCTGGTGAAGATTCTTTGAATCTTCCAGTCCTTAAACATATTCCAGTATTAACAGTTGTATAATAAAATCAGATGATTCTTTTCTCGTGTTCTGGTTAGTGTACAAAGCTGGAAATGAAGGCCATAAAGATGAGGACAAGCTGAGACAGATCTGTTCAGGAAGTAATTGTGACTACATTGTCACTCTTCTAAATTGCTGATATAGTCCTGCTAAGTGAATTTAGTTATAAAAGATGAAGTCCTGATCTACTTCACTGGACACAACTATATAAGTGATGAGAGAAGACTATATACAGTATAATCCAATCTAACACTTTTTTCTCTGCAAGGAAGGATACTCCCCCCTTCCGCCCATAGTCATATAAAACTGTACAGTATGTGTATGTGTCTATGTATGTATATATGTATGTATGTATGTATATATGCATAGACCTTGCAATTTTCCTAGCAAGAGTTCAGAAATGGCTTGCCATTGCCTGATTCCATGGGCTGGAGAGAGAGTAGATGTTTGGCCCAAGTGCATTCATTGGCTTTGTACTTAAGGTAAGACTAGAACAAATAGTTTCCCAGTTTCTAGCATGGCACCTTAACTACTGCCTGGCTCTTCAAAGATTATTACCAATTCTTAGTCAAAAGTTGATACAACTTAATAATCGTCCACAGTTTTGCATACACAGATATATAGTATGCTCATATTTGCTCTTTGTTTAAGGAAATAAATCTCAGATTTGGTTCAACAATTTGAGCTTCAGATTTCATTCCTTTTCCAAAAGAAAGGATCCTTTCTCCATTCCTTGTGTCACATCACATCATTGTTAAACCTCATATTGTGCCCAATTGTGTGGTCCAAAATATATATGATGGTGATCGTGTGTTGCAATCCAGCTATGCCTGTTTTGTGCCTGTGTGTTTATTGCAGGGCTCAACAAGGGGCAGGTTTGGATCATAACACTGATACTTTGCAGATTTTGACAAACATATACAATGCACATAGAGTTATCATTAACCTGAAGATTTTGACTCCTTCTGCAGACACCTGTGCATCACATCCTTTAGTATTGTATGCCCTACAAAGGCTTTAGAGCTAAGGTTAACATTTCTTTGATAGAAGAGGAAACTTGGAGTGTAAAAGATATATCAGTTACTGTGAAACTGAATTTGGAAAATAAAGAGGGAGAGGAGACAAGGGTAGTCTCTTGTGAACTGAAGGCTGGACTAAGTCTCTGAAAGATTTGCACTTTACTTCTTTAATGCATTACACCAATGGTATTGTTTTCTTTAACCAAAGCAAATAAAAGGAGAATTTTCTTCCCAATTAATTATGGATTTTTACTCTTTCACTGACAAATTGATCTTGGTTTTACACACAATTGGATTTTGTCGGAGCCACAAATGATTCAGATTACAAATAAAGAAAGGTGGCCTGAATAGACCTTTAATTAATTCTATTGAACTTTTATTTCAGCAACAATGTACCCTGAAGAAAAAAAAACAAAATTCTATCTATTTTCAATAAAGTTTTTTAAACTAATTATTTGCTTTAGAGAAAAAAATGGAAATGTCCTTCTTTCTTTCTTTTTTTTTTTGTCTTCCTTCTTTCCTTCCCTCCTTTTTCCTCCCTCCTACAGGAACTGTAGGAAGAACGTGGTTTTATTCATTCAGGTTCAACCAATACATTTGTGTGTGGTACAATTTTCTGTGCTTTTGATAAACAGCATTTTTAACCAAAAGAATGGATTTCCTGTTGAGATTATGAGCCTGCTTAGTTCATGTAGAATTCTAGTTGCCTATTGGAAGAGAAGAAAAATAAATACAATAAAATGGGGAAACAAAGGGAAGAAATTCTGTATCCCACAATATATATTTCACAAACCTCACTTGATATTTCAATGTGTGGTGAAGCACATTTACTTTTAGACTAAAAGAAGGTACAGTCCCTAAGTAAGAGTAAATACAATAATAACCTCGTGCCCCAGTTGTGGGATTCAAATTTTTTTACTACCGGTTCTGTGAGCGGGGCTTGGTGGGCATGTCAGGGGAAGGATACTGTAAAATCAGTCAGAGGTGGTATTTGCCGGTTCTCTGAACTACCCAAAATTTCCACTACCGGTTCTCTAGAACTGGTCAGAACCTGCTGAATACCACCTCTGTCGTGCCCTGTTCCTACTCTGCTATATATACTTCATGACAATAGGACTTTACAAATATTCATTGATGTACATTTTTTGTTTTATTCCCAGTTCTGTAAATATTTCAGAGGAAAGTAGCCTAGCCTGTTCAGTTATTTTGTTAGCTGTATTATAGAAGAGTGTTTATTGATACTCCCCTAGCAACAAAGGTTGGCTTAAATACAATGCCTATGAAAGTTCCTAGAACATGTTAAAGTCAGCACTGGTGGAGCAGTTCCCGTAGCACTAAGTCTGAAAACTATACTCTCATCTGGAATTTAAGGAAGAGGGTTTTATAATTACAATACACTGGGAATATCTGAAGGGGTTTTTTTGTTTCATACTTTGTACTAAGAGCTGATCCAATGAACTGAATGAGAATTGACACCATTATTCGCATTTGCCTACAATTTAATTATATTGTGGCATAAGCTGCTTTTGATCTTCTTTCATAAATTTGTAAAGCAGGGGGGAAAAAATACATGTAACCCTTTGGTCTGTCTCTGTAATTTAGTTTTCCTTTTTGCATCAGCCACAATGCAGTTGCTACAAAAGACAAAGCAAATTAGCCAAAATTACACAAATAATATAGAGGCAGTACCTCTAATCAGGAAAAAAGCCATCTTAGCCTGTGTTTGGAATCCATGAACCAAGAATGTTTCCTTCTATTCACAATTATGATAGCCTGCAAGTCTCATAGGAACCTTGCCAGATGAGGGTGATGACACATCACTGCTTGCTATCACATTAATTGTATCTCCCTCTGAAACACCAGACATATTCATCTTCTTGAAATAAGATAGTTTTAATTCCTTCTTAATTCAGTTCCTGCAAATAGCAGCTGAACCCAAAATGTAAGGGAAATTAGATCTCCAAGGATTACTCTATCCAAAGGTTTTTTGCCTACAGAAGGAAAATGAGTTTGTTGACCTAATTACATCAAGAATTTATCTTAGGAAACATGTTTATATTAATGGTGGCTGGGGCATGTCTATGTATGATTCAATTCTATTTTGTTCTTTTGATCCGTTATTTCACTTGGTTATGGATCTGATATCTCTTCTAATAATTTGTCATTTAAGCACCTACTTTGTATTTGGCCCATCAATATGAATAAGAGAATAGTTTCTCTTAAAGGATGTTTTCCACATTAGCATCTTCAGTTTAAAATAAATGAAAAAAAATGTTCTGGCAAACCTTTATGGGCTTTCTGCTGATACAATGATTGAAAATCTGTTGTTTTAAGGTTTTTTTTTAATTGATAAAGGATACAATATGGGATGAAGAAATATATGTTTGTAATCTTATAAAGAATGAAGACTTGTTAAATTTATCTACTGTATATTTGTAACAAAGTCACTTTTCAATATATTTCTTTTATTTTTATTTATTTTTTCTTTTTCTTCTTTCTTACACTTTTTATTATTTCTTTCTAAACTGGTTTGTTAATTTAGGTTCTATTAGCTTTTACTGTTGTAATCAAAAAGCTTATTTTTTAAAAAATATATATGCAAACAAACAAGAACAAATGTTTTTTTAAAAAAGATTTCTGCCTCCCCCAAATGGGCAGGAATAGCTATTTTATAATGTACAAGTGTGTATGTTCACACACATGAGATTTGTGGCAGGAGAAAATATTTCTTTGTAAATCAATTATTGTAGCCATGAGTGAACAATGAACTCTCCTTCATGTAAAAGTCTCCACAAACCATTTATTAGAAGATTACTAAATAAGAGTAACTTCTTTGAATCTGCCTTATCTTCCTGGAGAAGCAAATAAATACTTTGCGAGGTGCAAGTGTATTTTGAGTGACAATCTATGCATATTAGTACAAATGGTTTTTCTGCCCATCATTTTGATTGGCAATACCTAAAAAAAAATAAGTTCCAATAGTCATTTTACTTGCATGAAAACTTTCCTTTTGTTTTTGGCTCAACAATCATTTTTATTGTTGTTGTTTCTTGCAAGAAGAAATTCTCAATCCACTTGGTAAGTCTTTATCCTTTATTGTCTGTATAGCAGTTTCATTGTTGAGACAAAATATTCTTTGCCACTCTGCAGAATTATTATAATGTATGCACTCTGTTTGTTTTGGTTTGCATAAGTTGCAGCACATTAATAGCACTGTTTTGTCTTTCCTTTTAACATTATTTGGTAGTGCTTTGTAGCAGTGCAAATCCCACTGTTAAGCACAATTTTGCAACAATATTGCATAAGATGAGATATGTACATAATGTGCATTGAATTCTACTATGTACTATTCTTGAAAAATTACATGCCTATTTTTATGATTTATTAGGCTTTTCAATTTAATACCATCTTTTTCACATTTCTTTCACAATATTCGATTTCCTAAATTAATATTTTCTTGATAAGATTCATCAAGGCTTATGAACATATCTTGGTTTCAGATATATTGATTGATGCAGCACTTATTCAAGAAAACCTGTTATTTTTTATGTATATTTTTTTTACAGCAGTAAAAAAAGATGGAAAGAAAGATGCCAGATGATTCTTCCTCTCTTTGCATCCTGAAGAAAAGTCTTTGGTGGGCAGAGATGATAGATCCAACACACTGTTGTGGAAAGAGATGTGAGAAAGAGAAGAGACCCTGTTTTTTCTCTTGACTCACTGCCAAAAAACCACTGGCCTTTTGGTATCTATGGGTCACAGTGTTATTTAATATACAGTAGAAATGGTTGACTGGTCCCGGATAGAACTTGATAACTAGGATTGGAAGACAAGAAATCTAATGATAATGCACCCAAAAGGCGACATTGATCAGCTGTATTTGCCAAGTGTTGAGTGAGAGAGAAGACTTCTATAGGTAAAACAAATTGTGGAGGAAGAAAAGCATGATCTGAATGACTACATTAAGAAAGGCTAAAAATCCTTGCTAAAAGAAGTCCAATCAAGGAAAGATCATGAAAACAATAAAGCTGAAAGCTGAAAATAGAAAACAAAACAATTGAAAACCAATTTGTTAATTTGAAGAACAAGCCAAAGCATAGTCAATACTTGAAAGATATAGAAAGAAAAGCTGATTTTAAAAAAATTCCACATGGAGTTGGTTAAGATCAGAAGCATTAAAAAGAAAGAAAGAAACTAAAGTCTTTATTTTAATGACTCCAAGAACAAGCTTTGCCAATAATTTCATGAAAGCAGAAATTCAACATGCAGCATGCTGTAATTAAAAAAGATGAAACAATTAACCATTTGAACAGTAGCTGCTGCAAAATTTCAAAAACTGACCTCAAGCAATTTCATGACCAACTTGCCAGAATTATTCATCTGAAAATTTACCAGAGGTTTGTATTTGAATGTAGTAAAAACTACTGAAACCAACACATTGAGAAGGTTTTGAAAAATGTGTGGGTTAAGATTTTATGGGACTTTAAGATCCAAACAAACAGCCATCTTGTTCAATACGTGTCTAATGTAATTTACATTATCTATGTGAATTCTATTTGTATGTAAACATTTCTGAATTCCTGAATTCCTACAAAATGCAGGTGTCATTGCATCCTGTTTGAACCATTGAAGCATTGTTGTATAAGATTCCTACAAAGAAAAGCAATCTGAAAGGTCATTGTTTGATGTAGTGCTACTTTTAAAAATTAGTTCTTTTAGCTGTAAAGTCCAAATCTATAAAGTAATAAGTGTATTCTTATACAATACCCATGACAAGCAGTTAAGAGACATTAACTTGTCCAGAATTACATTTCCACCATGGCTACAATCTATGAGATGACTATAATAGCCATTTCCTGGTTTTGTATTCCAGCAAAAATTGTCATATTTACTTAATTTGGGTGATTGTGGAGGAGCGAGGTTATCTTCCTTTAAATTTAAAAGTTACTTCTGCAGTCTTTAATTTTCTGTGTATTCATAGCAATGCCCAAAATATACAAATCTGCCAGCTCTGTGTTAAATCTTTTGCTCCATTTGAAACGTCAAACATCTACCTACAGCTGCCTACTCAGCAGGAAATCCGTCAGTGCTGTTTTTATTAATGGCTTCAACAAATGTGAGGAGATAAATACAGAGAAAGGGCATGAGCAAGCTTTTTTGAGCTCTCCTGCCACACGCTAGCTATATTTTTTCTGTCACACCAGAAGAAGAAAAAAAAAGAGATGGAAAAATTGCCAGCCCTTTGACTGCCACATCACAGGAGAAGATAGGCTTTTTGTTTTATAGCAGGTACTTTCAAAAGCTCTGGTGAAGGGCAATTTTTTTTTACAGAAATGATGGCAGCATTTCAGAACTCATGAAATAGAATGCAAAATAAATAAGCCAGAAATAGATTTTGTAGCAACTGTTTTAAGATTCAACAACACAGTGAAAGTGCTGCAAAGATGGAGATCATCACTTGAAGAAGATTATGGAGAGATTATCTATGGTCCTTCAATATCTGAACTCCCAGTTCTATAAGTCCTAGGCAGTGTAACCAATACTAAAAGATGGTAAGAGGGCAGATTCAAATCAAGAAAGACAAAATATTATTCTGCCCAAGTTACACAATGAAATGTTTACTGGAAACAGTGATTTGATAATTATGGGCAATCCAGTTGAGTTCATTTTTGCCACTGTATCTACTATGAATATGCGCTGTTATTTTTTTAAAAAAAACTATAGTACCATATTATAAGTGATTGATAGAAATAGTTATAATATCATTGCTAAAAATTTGAACTGTAGGTCCTTGGAGTAGTAAACTGGAAGAAACTGTTTAGGTCATTGAGTTCAATCTCCTGTCAGTAGAGGAGTACAAATTAAAGCATGCCTGACAGATGCCTGTCTAGCTTCCACTTGAAAGTGGAACGCAGATCCTGACCTTCTTTTGTTTGATGTCCTTCAAGGACTTAAAGACATCTGTCATATCTCTCCTTGGTTTTCTCTTCTCAGGGAAAGAAAAAAAATCTCAGCTCATTTTCTTTTTCTTCATTGGACATCATTTTTCATTCCAGTAATCTTTGTTCACATCTCTTGTGTTGCTTGGAATAGAACACAGTATCTGAGGTGGCATCTGATCAATGCAGAATGAATTTGACTACTTTCAGAATGTTCCAATGATTTAGAAACTATAATCCTGTTGATGTATCTAAACCAGGGGTGGGCAAACTACGGCCCGCGGGACACATCCGGCCCGTTGGTCATTTTAATACGGCCCGCCTCTGAAAAAAAAAATATTCCTCTCTGAAAAAAAAATTGGGGCTGGCCAAAAGAGACCCTGCGCCGCGTGCCAAAAATTGCACACACAACACGGAGCTGGGCAGCCGCTTCCTGGTAGCGGGGCCAAGGCCACCGCCCAGGAACGGCCACTGCTTTCCCTCACCAGGGCTGGGCGGTGGCGTGTTGCCCTGCGCTGCGTGGCCCCGCCTGGCAGCGTGCTTCTCAGCTGGTCTCCTCCTCCTCGGCCATACAGAACAAACAGGCAGAGAAGGAGGAGACCAGCCGGCTGGTTGGGGAAGCTTTCTGCGCCCGAAAGAGGCAGCTACTAATCTCCGGCTTTGCTCCGCTTCTCCAATGGTCCGGCACCACCCTGTTCTTCTTGTGCTGCGAAAGAGGCAGCTAATGATCTCGGCTCCGCTCTGCTTCTCCAACATCCGGCGCCGCCCTGTTCTGTGTCAGGCCCAGCAAGTCCGAGCAGCTGGCGTACAGAACAGGCGGTGCTGGATGTTGAAAGCAGAGCGAGCCAGAGATCATTAGCGCGCCTCTTCAGCAGCAAGAAGCCTCCCCAACTGGCCAGCTGCTCTCCTCCTTCTCTGCCTGTTTGTTCTGTATGGCCGAGGAGGAAGAGACCAGCCGGCTGGTTGGGGGAAGCTTTCTGAGCCGAAAGAGGCAGCTACTAATCTCCCGGCTTTGCTCCGCTTCTCCAATGGTCCGGCACCACCCTGTTCTTCTTGTGCTGCGAAAGAGGCGGCTAATGATCTCCGGCTCCGCTCTGCTTCTCCAACATCCGGCGCCACCCGGTTCTGTGTCAGGCCCAGCAAGTCCGAGCAGCTGGCGCACAGAACAGGGCAGCGCCGGATGTTGGAGAAGCAGAGTGGAGCCGAGAAGAAGCCTCCCCAACTGGCAGCACAAGAAGCCTCCCCCAACTGGCCAGGTGCTCTCCTCCTTCTCTGCCTCCTTCTCTGCCTCTCCCCTCTTGCTCCTCACAGTTGCCCTGAGCTGGTGTGGTTCTTTACTTGGGCAAAATGTTTGCCCACCCCTGATCTAAACTGTATTTGTCTGTTTCTAGCCACATCATGCTGTTGATTCATATTTAGTTCGTAATCTGGAGTTACCCCAAAACCTTTTTCACAAGTCTTGGGCCCATGTCAAAAGAGGGAGATTGTGCTAGCTAGGAATCAAGTTTCTGGTTTTTCTATTTTCTTCTCCCTTCAAGTGAAGATGATCTCTGTGGTTTCCCAGTTAGCATACTGGGATTACGAGGAGAAATATACTAGGCTACATAGGAAATTTCTTACTTTCATACAAGCTCAATCATACCAATCTATGATACAATACAATCTATGATGAAATTAAAGAGAAAAATAAGTTTGAATGATATGTTACAATTGATGTAATGGATATCATGGAGGTTATGAACAGGGGTGGGGTTCTACCAGTTCTATCCAGTTCTATAGAACCCCTTGTTAACTTTTTGAGCAGTTCGGAGAACTGGTAGTTAGAAGCAATCTCTTTTTTTTTTTTCCCACCCTTATTACATTCTTGGCAGAAAGCCTAGACTTCCTGTCTCTGGAGCTTCTGAGGCTTTCTTAAAGGGGAAGGGTTGTTTTAAGATTTTTACACTGATGCTGGGAGGAAATACTTCCCTGGACAATCAACACTTTGAAGAAATCACTGAATAATGAAGCAAAGCTTTTAGTGACAGGGAACCAAGATGAGTGACATTCAGCAAGGCTTATTGGCTAGCTAGAAGGATTGACATTCAAACGTGAGTTTACATACTCTTTCTGAGTTTTGGGCTAAAACTGGTTTTTGGTGAAATTTAATTCTGTGCTTGGTGACATTTAATCCTATGTTTATTGATGGGATAATTTTCCCTATTAAGCTTCAATAAGCAACAGCTACTGTTGTGATTTAATTTTGTATTGTGTTTGAATTTTTTCTTGCCTTGTGGTTTATTTTTCTGTTTGGGGAGGGGGTCTTCCTTCACTGCTTTAATACTATCTGGCACTGTCCTTTTAGCAAGAGACAGGATGCAAGCTTGGCACTGATTATTTTTACTACCTTTCTGGGGGACATGTGACCTTTCCTTAAATCTGGATGATTTGTTTAGGATATCTTGTGAAGTGAGTGAGACCAGCTGGTATCTTTAAGTGGTGCAAATGGAACTAAGGATTGCTTTTCCTGGGTGTGCTTTTTCTGGAGAGCTTAAATGACCCCTCTGCTAAAGGGTTTCATTTTATGGCCAAGAGTTGGCTGCTTGATAGTTATCACTGCATTTTAACTATTTTCGTTCCTCAATGTGTTCTGGCACCCTGCCTGATTTGTAACTCCAGCTTGCAGGTATTTTTAATCTAATGATTAGTATTTAGGGCAGCTTTTTGCAAGTAAAGCTTTTTGTATTTTTGTACAGGTAATCCTTGACTTAAAACAGTTCATTTAGTGACCATTCAAAGTTACAATGGCACTGAAAAAAGTGACTTATGACCATTTTTCACACTTATGTCTGTTGCAGCATCCCCACTGTCCCCACATCCCCACATGAGAGGCCAGGCGAGGAGAAGCGCCCCTTGACATGAGTGATGTTGAGTTGGCCACACCCACCCAGTCACATGACCAAGCCACACCCACCAACTAAGCCATACCCACAGAACCGGTTGTTAAAAGAAAACTGAATCCCACCCCTGGTTATGAATATGGATATATGTATATGGAAAATAGTACTTGAATTAGATTTTTTAAGAACCCAAAATAGCAATGATAACTTTGGGTCTTTTATTCATTTTTTTAAAGGGAAAAGAAGTATTAGAGCATTTCTGCACTAGTGAAATCATACAGCATATATCTAGGAGTAAAAAATACTAAGCAGTGAAATCATACCAGGTACATAATCATCAGCACCTCATCAGATAAAATAGGAAACTAAAAATATGTACCGGATTAATAGTACAATATATCTGGAAGACTAAACTACATGCTACAGTTCCTGCCTCATAAACCTGTACAAAAGTTTTACAGTGTGCAAAAGGACCTCAGAACTCTGGAAGATAGTTTATGTTTTCCACCATCTATAATTTACAGATTTGTTATGCATTCTTAGCTCCCTGGAAAACATAACTGAGTGGGCACATAGAAACCAATCATTTTTTTATGTATGATTTAAACATAAGTAATTGTAGTGGAGGTGTGTTTAAATGTTTTAAAGTAAGCTGGCTGGCAAGAGAAATTCCTCAAACTTGTCAATTCAAATATATAATTCTATATATTTTTTCTTTTTTCCAAAGCTAATCAGTTAATGCACTTTTTTAAGGACTCAAGAAATTATCATGTTAATTCCAAACTTGTAACTGAGTTCCAACTTCTTTTTCAATAGCTAAAGAAAACTAGTTGTTACAAATGAAGACCAGCACACAGATAGATTGGCTTAAAACTGTCATTACATGTTTTAGTAAAGAAATACAAATCTATATCTATCCATCTATCATCCATCTATCATCCATCCGTCTATTCATCTCAGTTACATCCCACACAATGCCACAATTTTGAAATTCAATTTGAAATTGCTCACATCATCAGTGTAATACTCTGTGATACTAGTTTAATATGGAAAACTATTTAAAACATTCATGGTATGTTTAAAATAATGCATAATAACAATAATGAAAGGCCCCAACCAGTACATAAATGAACAGAATAAATAAAACAGGAGAAATAAAAAGATAGTAGAATGCTTCCCCAAATAATTCCTTTTTAACATTCCCTCCTCACCCACCCACCCACTGCAAAAAAAAGGCTACTGCATTCTGGATTAATTACAGTTTTAATGATCATCAAAGGCAAGATTGTATTACAATAGTAGAACATGACTTGACATAGACAGGTCCTTCTGCACCAGATAAGTCTGCAACCGGTGCACCAGTTACAACTGGGCAAAGTCATCCCTTTCTGGCTTCTATGGAGAGTTATGCCATGGCCTCCTTCTGCTGTTTAAAGGTTGAAGGACATCTTCACAAGAAACATGCTCTTTCACAGAAGATACTTGCCCGTCCAATGATCACTGGTATCAACAGAGAATCCGATTGTACAAACAACAATTTCATCTGATTTGTGTTAAATTTAAGGCTGTTTTCTCCCACCCCTCCCCATGCACTGTGATAAGACATTGACCAGATCTCCCCTACAACCCAGAGAGGTTAAGTGTAGGCAAGGAGGCATATCGTCAGCATACATGCTATGGCACCTTAGATTGTCAGATGATCTATTCCCATAGATTTATATAGATGTCAAAGAACAGAAAAGAGAGCATCAACAGGGCACACCACTTCTCATCATCCACGCAACAGCACCAACATTCAGAAACATTAATACTCTCTTACTTCTCAAAGCCCATAAGGCAGCTGATTCCCATATTCATATAGAAATAAAATCTCTGCCTGATCCTGATGTGGGATGATGGAAAGAATTGGCTAAAGGAGCATAATTTCTTACATTTTCAACTAGGTCCCCGTAATATTTCAGATTTAGGTCTTGGCAGGCTCAGCAGCAACAGCAGCAAGAATCACTGTCATATTTCTCCCTCATAAAGATTTAAAGGTAATAATACTCCTTTTAAATCTAGCAAGGTTTTCATATTTTAAAAGCTAGCCCTAAGGGAACTTTTAGTAGAAATACAACAGCCAGATCCTATTTTAATCAAAATCATGACACAGGTAGGAATAATTTATATAGATTAAAGGTATTGCCCGATAGAAAAAAAAATCTCATTTTGTTTTAATATTTTTAAGACTAAAGAAGCTTTTTGTATTATGGAAGATTGCAGAGGTGAAAGATATAACTAGGGGAGATTTATAAAAACAAATTGAGGCTATTGAGGTCTGTTTTTTTTTTCCAGGAAAGCTATGCTTCTTGATGAAAAATGTATTTTGGTTAGAAATTGGGTAGATCAGATTTTTTATAAATGGATATCAAAAATTGCCCAAGGAATGGCACTATTAATAAAAGAAATCTTCAAATGCTAAATTTGTGGTGAACCTAATGGCAAACTGATGTTCCTCGGAAAGAAAGAAACATATTGTTGATGAAAAAACTCCTGATTTCAAGAATCTGATGACTCTCTGGTTCTCTGGAGTTAAAGAAAGATCATCAGATCACCCACAAGTGCCTCTTAGAGCTGCAGAACTTTGTTTTTGTGTCTAGCTTGTGATCAACTGAGAAGTGCAGGATTCTATCTTGCTTGTAGCCACTAATGTCACCTAATCGACTCTAAATTCAACTGGTTATCTTTTAATTACTCAAGATTTCTCAAAAATTGAAAAAGGAATACAACTAATACACCGGATAAATGATTTGGATTATTTCCTTATACTGAATTTACAAGAGGGATGAGCGACATGGTGGCCCAGTGATGAAGACACTCCCCTCCCATTCAAAAGGTTGAAAGTTCAATCCTAGTTAGCAGCAGGTGGGTTACTATTACTATTCTGGAAACACAAAGAATGCTTGATACAGAGAAGAAATTTGAAGGAAGAGAAAAAAAAGACCATGAAAAAGCAGATGCTAGAACACTGATCTTTGAGGATTTCCAAGATTTCTGCAGAAAGGAAAAAAGAATATAAAATTAATCTATTTGACCAATATTTAAACAATGGCCTGTTATTTGGATCATAATGGTTTCTTTATTAGGACTGGATGCCAGTGGTTATTTCTGATAATATTTATTTTTAATGTGTCTGGATTATTTGAAGAAATGAAATAGCAATAGCACTTAGACTTACATACCATTTCACAATACTTTACAGCCCTCTCTAAGCAGTTTACAGAGTCAGTCTACTGCCCCCACAATCTGGGTCCTCATTTTACCAACCTCGGAAAGATGTAAGGCTGAGTTAACCTTGAACCAGTGAGAATCGAACTGCCGAACTGCTGGCAGTCAGCAGAATTAGACTGCCACACTGCATTCTAACTATTGCACCAACATGGCTTCTAAATTGGGGGGATTGTTTAAAGAGAAATTGACTTTTGCTGCAGAATAGGGAGGGATGAAATTTTAGAGGTGGGTTTATAGAAACTGAAAGAAGATATGGAATGAAGAGATGTTTGGTTTTATTTTAAGAGATAGTACTAAGTCCTTAATATTGATTATGCTTGCTGAGGATCAAGGGGGAACTTTTTTGTTGTTGTTTGTCTTTTCTTTTTCACCCTTTAATTTTTTTGCTAATATATCTATTTTGTAGTTGTTGAGGTTTTACTTGTGTGTTATAAATCCCTATAATCCCTAATAAAATTATTAAAAATAATTACTCAATCTGAGCAAGAAATTCTAGATGCTGAATGATATTGTATAATGATGATGGTTGACTATAACCAAAACATTTGAAGTAATTGTTTCACACAACTTTTCAGCATGATCATTGGGAACTTTAATTGAGTTTTCGATTCATTTTAGTTCACCATAAAATTTCATAAAGAGAAGAAAGGAGAGGAAGAAAAAGTAAATTCAACCGTAGAACTTAGGCATTCTCTATTTGGTTGATATGTGGAGACAACTAAATATAAGTGAATAGTACTACACATTTTTTATCAACTCCACATGATGAATATTCACAAGGGGAATATTTTTAAAGTGTCTTAATCAACAGATAATTCTGTGCTTGCTGGAATAATAGTTCCTTTATACCTGCACTGGTTATTAATTGTTTTAGCTAGAAAGATTCAAATTAATGAGAGATTGTACTTCAGTATGTCACTGTTAGCTGTTTTATTTGTTCTAAACATGAAATCAGAGCTTACCAGGTTTTCTTCCTGTTCCCAATATATTTCTTCAATATTCTGTAATGAATAGTCTATAATCAATGTAAATAACTGGTAAAACTCCAGTTTTACAAATATAAAGCCTTGGTATAATTTCAGTGTATGGTTTGTAACATAAATATTCAAACATCCTCTATATCATTTTCTAATTTTTTTAACAATATCTTTTCAGAGACTTTTTTCTGTCAAGAAGTATAAGCTATTGTTTTATTATGTATAAATGCTTAAAATGCATCCCAGACATTCCCATTTGTGTTTGTCTATATATAGGTTTATGTGAATTTGTTGATCAACATTTAATTTACTAAATGTATATTTTATGCATACACACACACACACACACACACACACACACACACTCAGTAGGAATCCCATCTGTCTGGAGATATTAAGATGTTACTGTTTCAATACCATCAAATAACTCTTTCAAAATTAAAGATGTAGCTGAATTAACTGGCTTCTAAAATCCAGGAAAGATTTATTTCATATGTCATATATGTGTATATGCAATTATAAGATACTTCAGTGGGCATTGCTCTATTTTGGATAAGGGGATTAAATAAGAATCTACAAACCAAGTATTTTTTAATGATCTCTATTAATGTAGATATTATCTAAATGCAGAATCTCTTATAGATATTATTCTATTTTGTTTCATTTGTTCTAAACATGATACCAAAGCTTACCAGGTTTTCTTCCTGTTTCAATATATTTCCTCAATGTTCTGTTTATAATTAATTATAATATACAGTATATAAAATATATAGTATATAAAGCATACACAGTTACTATATATTGTGTGTGTGTTTATTGAATTATTCCAAGTGTCTAAAAAATATGACTCCTTTGGTAATAGTGTTCTACTTATCAATCTACAAGGCTTATAAACACATTATCAAATTACTTCATAATGAAATTAATATCGTTACCTAATAAAAGAGAGATAAAATGAGTTCAAGATACCCTGAAAAGTTGTTGATAAATTGAGAAGAGTTTCTTTGGTCCTCAGCCACAAGATTACACAGCTGCAAGTGGTCATAACTTTGAATAATATTGCCAAGAACACCAACAGAAGGAAATTGAAAAGATGCTGTGAAGCAGTCATTTATAGTGTGCATGTCTAAAACCTTACTAAATAAGGCAAGCAACATTCCTGAAACAGAAACTCCAGCTCTATTAAACAAGTATAAAACTGTCCAAAATGATAGAACACCACTTTCACAACCATCCAATAACACAACTGGAATCCTCTTTGAAAGAAAATGAAGACAAAAGCTCCTGTACAAATAACGGAAAGATTGCAAACAAACAAAGCATTAAAACAAAATTGCCAGAAAAGAGAGCTGCAATGAGAATTTCTAACACCCTCAACAAACTTAAGGAGGCACTTAAGGAAGCAATAAGAACTAATGGTGACATTAACACGATAAAGGAATTCACGTCTCAGGAATCCCTAGAGCAATTTACACCCAGTATGTATGACATCAGGGAAGTTGTATTTGGAAAAAAAAATGACAATCCATTACAGTGGAATGAGAGATTTATAAAAGTAAGATGCCAAACTTGATAATTAGGCTGGAAATGAAGCATTAGTCTGGTTATGAGAGAGAGGGGGGTGGGCAAACTGGATTTATGTAATGGGACAACTATCTATGGAGATTCTCAGTCATCCAGGTCATGGTTTTCCCAAATATTTTTTTTTTCAAGAGCCAATTGGACTTTCTATTTTTTCCCTTGAAGATATTTCACTTCTCACCTAAGAAGCTTCTTCAGCTCTGTGTGGATGGTGGGGAATGGAAGGATTTATACTCTTTGCAGACAGCTGGTCATTTGCATTCTTTTAGAGAGTCATTGATGCCATCTGTTGGTTTATCTGTGTCACCCAAGTAGTGAAAATGGATGTGGAGCAAGGGTGGGATTCTACCAGTTCTCACCTATTCACTAGAACAGGTTGTTAACATTCTAAGCAGTTTGGAGAACTGGTTGTTAGAAGAAATTACTGGCCTAATTCTGTAAGGAAGGCAGGAAGGAAACATTCTGGTGTTGCTTACAGAAACTGCCTCTCTGTTAACCCTGATTACATTCTTGACAGGACTAGACTTCCTGTCTCAGGAACATCTCTGGAGGTTTTTTCCCCTCCTTTACTGGTACTTTGCTTGTGTGGAGTGACCATTCAAAGTTACAGTGGCACTGAAAAAAGTGACTTATGACCATTTTTCACACTTACGACTGTTGCAGCATCCCCACAGTCATGAGAGGCCAGGGGAGGAGATACGTGCCTTGATGTGAGTGATATTGAGTTGGCCACACCCAGACAATAACATGACCACCAAGCCATGCCCACCAACTAAGCCACGCCCATAGAACTGGTTGTTAAAAAATGTGAATCCCACCCCTGGTGTGGAGCCTTCTTACCTCAGTGAGAAATGAAACATCTTCAAAGAAAAACCAGAATGTCTAGCTGCCTCTTGAAAAAGCACCTTTTGGAATATAATGGGACAACTTTCTTAAAACACAGAGCTGTGGATAGTGAAATCACTTCAACACAACAGAGTGCATTTTGTAAGTTATAGACCATAGATCTACAATGCCTAGCCTGAACTGCTGAAAGCTCCTATCTTCTCCAAATCTTTCCTTGCTCATTTGTAGTTATGAGAGCACTAAATCTATTGACCCTACTGCCTGATCATAGGTCATCCAGTATCACCCCTATGTTCTTATTTCCAAAGTGGGGATGAAATTAACTTCTCTTCATTTTGTCCTGAGAATAAACGAGGGTTAGAAGGGGGGGGAAAGGTAATAAGCATTAGACCACTGAACTCTGTTTTGTCTTGTCCATTTGTAACCAATAATAACTGTAATAACTCTGATTATGTTGTGTTCTTGTAGTGGAAGTAATTTGGCTCTTTCATATTTAATGCTGTGTACATGGATTAAAGAAAAAGAAATAATTCTCTGAAGCATTTTGCACTTTGTGTTAATGAATGCAAAATAGTTATGGCTGTGCATATTCTGATTGCATTTGTGTTCTTTCTCAAATAAACATATTTGTGAAGGATCTGAGTGGACATCCTTTTTTGTACTGTAATGAGATAGTTTTTCTCTAATTTTATTAAAGGAATCAAACAACACAGTAAAGTATTTATTAATGCAAGAAATATTGCTTCAGAGAAGAATCATCAATATTTCATCAACTTTCTGGCCACTTGATTCTGAAATTATGGATTCTGAAAATATCTAATAATAACATTGAAGCTTTAAAATAGCTTTGAAATAATTTTTGAAAAAAATATTCACATTGTGGAACCTTTTGCCCCTATTAATATTTTGTTATGTTTGCTTATATTCAATTGTTAGACTTGTTTTTATCTCCAGCTTCTAATTATAGGTCTATATTAATTTTGGTAAGATCTTGGCAACAGAAGAGTTTTGTGACTCGTAATCTATTTATAGCTCTACTTGTTAATCTTTAGCAGGAAGAATCTGGCTGTCAGATAACTCAGTGAAATATCTTGGCCTGTAACAATCAAGAAATACATCAAAATAGCTATGATAAATAATAGCAAAAAAATCAAAAGATCTTGAAAGGTGGAAGAATCTAAACCCATCTCCATCCTCTTTTAATCCCTTGCGGGATAGAGCCTGGGCAACTGAATGGAGCTGAGTGTTTACTGGCTGGATGCCCTTCCTGTTGCCAATACAGAGGTTTTTTTTTAGCAGATATATTCTCATTGTGCCCAGATAGAAAAATATCCACCTCTATCTAAGATTGAACTCATAGCCTCCTGATTGTGAGGCAAGAGCTCCACCTCTAGGCCACCACACCACTCAATCTAAACCCACCTTGGTTAGAATCAATTGCAATTATTAAAATGAAAAGATTCCCTACAATAAATTATTTATTCCAAATTGTGCCTATTACAATCTCAGTGAGAACTTTACCGAAAAGGCAAGAAGATGTCATCAAATTTATACAGAGTACAAAAAGACCCAGAATTATTATTTTTTACAAGATTCAAAAGACAGAGGTGTTCTTTTGTTTGATTAAAGAGGGAACTACAATTACTTTTATAAAAGACTGGAAACCTTTATATTCTTTTGCTGAAAATGGATAAAAATGAACTGCTGATTTCAGGATTTATTGATTAAAAGGTTTGTTTATGGGGAGAAGGAAACTGTGATATGTAATGTGGGATGGCGGAAATGATAATTTCTATGTTTGTAACTTTTCTGAAAATACGATCAGAAGTTACTTCTTTAAGTATCATCATTCCTATTTTTGTTATTTTGATATTCTTCACTTTTTCTTTTGCCCTTTTATAAACTTCTTTTTCTATTTCTTCTTCTGATTCTGTAGGTTATGTTATATGTACAGAATAACCCTTGAGTAACAAGGATATGCACATGGAAACATTTATGAGAATAGTTATAAATAATTATTCATCCACACACAGCTACACTGAATTGAGTTTAAGTTTACTTTAAGAAATAGCACAGTCCAATAAACGACCTAGGTCATATATGTTTTACAGTCCAAAGAAAATCTTTGTAAAATCTTATTTTAATTAAAAAAATATTTAAAAATGATAAAGCAAGTTACTTGTCGTGCATAACAAACCAAATATTACTACTGTCTATCTATTTTATTAGCTACTTGTCAACCCTGAAGCTGACCTGACTGAAGCCATTTTGAAGCTTCATGTTGCCACACTGGAGCTGAGGGATAAGGAGAGGGATTTTAGATAGCTGGGATTTTAACTGTTAATTTTTGGTATTCATCCGGTTATAGTGTCCCTAGCTCAGCTTGAATTTATACATGGCAATCAAACCTCCAGCAGTATTGGATTTTTAATTGATGTTCTTGCTATAACTCAAAATTGACAAGACTCAATAGTTGTAATTCCTTTGGATGATGAGAAACTCTTTGATTTTGTG
Source organism: Notechis scutatus (assembly GCF_049901735.1). Taxonomy (NCBI): domain Eukaryota; kingdom Metazoa; phylum Chordata; class Lepidosauria; order Squamata; family Elapidae; genus Notechis; species Notechis scutatus. The sequence goes on along the minus strand of NC_142011.1, from coordinate 155,266,934 downwards.
TTTTGGCAATGTTCCAAGTGAATTTTGATTTATCTGGAGTTTGAGGGGTCCTTTATGCTCTCTGAATCTAATTGTTTTCTTGCAGATGTTTCATTACCCAACTAGGTAACATCATCAGTAATTGAAAACAATCAAGCTCAGAAAGCACCAAGGACCCACAGTTAATCTTAAATTACAAATATTCTTTTCTATTGGTATCTTGAGTTTCCTCAGAATTTTATATTGTGTATTGATTTTATTTATTCAACACCTACATTACATATTATTATTGAGTGCCTTCCCCTGGTAAAATATGCTTTGCAAAATTAATTAGAAGTTTTCAAAATATCAGTGGAATTTTATTAAGACAACTAACAAAATATGTTGATATTTACATTTACATATAAAGAGAGGAAATGTATAATCCAAATCTTGAGTTTAAATTCTGTATTCCAGGTTTGATGCTACTAGATCTCACTAACAATATAGAAAAGTATAAGAATTAGGGGGTTTAGAATTGGAAATTTTAAATCTTATCTTGGCATAATGTTTTCCAAGAATCTTTCACACTAGTAAAACTGAATTTATCCTGTTCTTATGAAGAAGGAGGAATATCTAAGCCAGATGGTTTAGAAATTCTTTTGAGCATTTGGGCTAAAATTAATACATTTAAGATTACTGCCAAATCTCATTTATATTTTGAGAGACTTTTCTATATATATTCCATTATGTTATTTTCCGTTAATTTACAAATACATTTCTTTAGCAACATTGGTCTGCAACTTTCATGGTATAAATTACAGATACCTGTAGATGGATTTAACTGTTTAAATGTTCAGATTAATCCTACCTTCGGTTATTACCTGGGAATTTCAAAATATAGTCCTTCTTTAGCTTTAATTTGACAAGTTATTACTGGATCCCACTGAAAATCTGGCAGTTTTGACTTCTCTTGATGGAACAAGACTTTTGTGCAGTTTCAAATAATGGATTTGGGCACACTGCTTATAGTTATTTGTGCCTTTATCATCTCCTGAATGAAATACTGCAACATAATCTACCCAGGGGTACCTGTGAAGAAACCTGGAAGTTTCAGCTGCTCCAGAATTCAGAGTTGTGGGCAGTTGTAGGTGCCCCATGGTATGCCCATGTTGCATCTCAAATCTGCAAACTGCACTGGTTCTCAGCATGCTTGCAGGTGCAATTCAAAGTATTGGTTGTTACATATAAAGCTTTTCATGTCACAGTGCTATGTTATTTGTGGGACCCTATCTCTCTTGATTGTTTCTACATGCTTGCTAGTTCCAAATGAAGTCCCAGGTGATTGAGAATGTCATTTAATGGCACCCAGGAAAAAGATTTTCCATTGCAGTGCATATCCTCTAGAACAGATCACCTGATATTTAGCTGCTTCCAACTCTCCTAGAAGTCTGGAAAGTCTTGAAAATGTGTTTCGTTCCCACCATGATGAGTCAAGAGGTGAAGAGAGCCATCGAGAGGGTTATTACGGTGCCATTTTCTTGGTTGCCATTATATATACTTATATCATGATTCCATTATTTCATTGTGCTTTTAATCAATTTCACACCTAGAATTACTGTTTGCAAGAAAGAGAGACAGGTTGATTGATTGATTGATTGATTGATTTACTGATTGATTTACTGATTGACTGACTATTGGATGATTATTAGAATATGGATAAATTGGAGGTCCTGAGATTTTGCTCCTCAGAATCAGCATTTAATTGCAGGAGTGGTCTTGGATCTGAATGATTTTGTGTTGAATCCCTGTCATCATTACATTGTGATTCATTTGGTTTAAATGTGTATCTTGATAATAGAATGCAAGAAAGCATATGACTTACTTTAATTTTCAAGATCCTTTGTACACTGACATAAAATATGAATTAAAATATGAAAATGCAAGGCTTATTGATCATAGTCACAATGAAACTGAGAGAAATGTTATTTTGTTCTAATTCTACTAATATAATTTTCAGCAGTCATTCCCCAATGTCTTTTTATTTGAGATGTGTTTTTACTTGTAGTAGACCTTAGCAACTGCATATTTATTGTATTATAAAATATGCATGCTTGTAAGTTTTGTTACATGCTTAATTGAAATATATGTTTGGGGTACACATTCTCCTTAATATGAAGAGCAAGTAAAATATATTGCCATATTTTATAATTCTGTTATAGCCTAGTTAAAAAAAATTATCTTAGTTTTTCATTTAGTCTTAATTGTTTCTTTCCTAAATTTATTTCTTTTAAATCAAAGCTCAGAATGCAAGCATACAAATATATAGTGCATTTCAAGATTCAGCATGACTTTTAGGGATTGTTTTTTAACAATGGGAATGAATAAGTAAATTCAGGAAGATTGTGTAGTTCAAATAAACATTTTTATCTTTATATGTAATTGCAACAGATTATTTGGATTTTCATAGTTACTTAGGAAAACCCCAGGACTAGCTTTGGACATGGAGTGGACTGTTTGTTTTTTTAAAGTACAATAAAAGTACAGTTGGCTGGGGAATTCTGGGAGTTGAAGTCTGCTGGGCTTAAAGTTGCCGAGGTTGAAGACCCCTGTCTTAGGCAAGATGTACCCTTAGTATTGTAATGTGAGAATGGACCTCAGGGATTACAGATATTATATATTCTACTTTTATTTAAACCTGGTCAGTGAATACAATACATTATTAGGAAAAATAACAATAAATGTCATATATTCTGATGATATCCAGAATTTTGGGCTTGCCCTTTTGTATAATCTTTCCTTCCTACCTTTCCTTCCTTCGTTCCTTCCTTCCCTCCTTCCTTTCTTTTTGTTGACATGGACTTTTCTATTGCTTGTCCTTCACAGAATTAACATTTGGTGATCACTTTTACCTTTGAAGATGGATTAGGTTTACATATCGTATAAAATAAAATAAGTAATTTATCTTAGAAGTTGTTTTCATCCCTACTGTTTGTAAACGATTGTGGGGGACATTATTGGTTGAACCCACTTTCGGGTACATTTCTAAAAATTGCATTCAACCTCATGTTGAAGAATTCCATATTTTTTTACTTTTATAAAATGATACCATTCAGAATTTCTCAAGCCACTGGTAGCAAGAGCAACGAGTTGAAACTTGGGGACTTCTCTTCAAAATTCCTCCAGTGAGCTCTCATATATTATTTCCACTTTACTTTTAAAATGAGACTGATAATTATGCAGTCTAAGTATTTATTTATTCAATAAACACATTTTGTGTCTATTTCTTTTTATTTCAAACAATGCTTTCACTTCACAGATAACTAGCACAGCCTCTTGTAATTATAAGCATTATGGTTGCTATCTGATACAATGGGCCATATCATTCTTTGGTTCCACTACAAGCCTTTCATTATGATAGTTTCCCACTGTTTGAAAACAGAATCTTGCTGATAAAGACTTCTTTTGTATGTTGCCTAACTGTGTATTTTATTGGGGCCATTTAGCAACTCCATCTTACATTCATACTAAAAATACTCCATTGATATACCACCTGAAGTAAAATAATCACATAATCCTTTTTACAATACATATTTTTAAACCGTTTACACTGAGATTTATTCTGAGTAGATTTCTCATTACTTTCCACAAGTGTGTATATATAAGTGTGTATGTACTACACAGGCATCACATCAAGACTGCCTTCAAAACAGACAGAAAAATAGCAGCCATCCTTAGAAACCCCAAAGATAAAATTGACCTGGAAAACCAAGGCATATATGAAGTCCCCTGTGCATCATCCCCAGCCACATACATTGGACAGACCAATAGAAGAATAAGTACCCGCCTGGATGAACACAAAAATGCAGTCAAAAAGCTGGAACACACTTCCTCACTAGTCCAACACATGAAGGCCACAGGTCATAGCATCAACTTCAATGGCACCAAAACCCTAGCCACTATAGAAAACCCCAGCCACAGAATTATCAGAGAAGCCATAGAGATTGAAAAAAAGACCTGAAAGCATGAATAGAAGAGATGATTCGACCAGACTGTCAATTATTTGGAAGCCTGCACTCACAAACAAACAAATCTCCACACCACTAGCCAGGCAAACACCTGGACACAAACAGATCCCCCCTGATACCTCCAGCTCAAACACACTCCAACCAGGCACCCAGATAAAACCTAGCTTCCTAACAAATGATAGCCGTCCATTTACTCAGAGCCAAGCTGCACTAAAAGCCTCCAATACAGGAACACAATGTTGCCAGCCAATCAAGACACACACACACACACACAAAAGCCACAAAACAGACAGAAGATATTAGAAACACCAATCAAGCAGAGCACAGCAAACTCCAAGACCAATAAACACAGACCAAGACTCCCAACCAATCAGGATGAAGAAAAAACCATTCTGGCACAGCAGTAGGCTAGCCCCAAATTTAAAACTGAAACAACTGTAAAAGTCTGACCCACAGATGAACACAATACAGAAGCCTGATGATGGCAGATGAGATTCTGCCAAAACGTTGCTACAACTTTAAAAGCACAACTATAATGACATGGGAAAATACCTGAACAAAGCTGAATACCATACATATGTGTGTATGTATATACAAGTCTTAAAGTTGCCAAGTTTGGGGACCCCTGGCATATGCATATCCTGTTGAGCTAAATAATGAGGATACTGAAGGGGGAAAAGCACTTTTAGGGAAGGAATCCTGTTTAAGATCTGTTATCCTCAAGTGAAAGCATCTTCAAAACTCAGTGACTTCAAATGGGAGAGAAATAATTAACATTTTTCTTGTAAATAGCAGGATAAAGAAGTTCTTCACTTTAGAGTTGATCATGTGCTTTTTATATTTTTCAATATTTTCCCTTTTCCAAAACAGATGCTATAACTGCTCAGCAGGACAATATGATCTTCTTACCTTAAATGGTTTTCTTCTGATATGAAAATATGCTGCACAGTTGGCATGAAAATGTATACTGCAATTTGATGGAAATAAAGAAGACATAATTTAGCTTTATTCTCATACATGGGACACTGAGTATTACTTGCAATAGGGAAGAGTTTTGTCGCATGAGATGAAAGGTTCAGAAGTTAAAAGTACAGAGAAGAACAACAAAGATGATTAGGGGACTGGAGGCTAAAACAGATAAAGAACAGTTGCTGGAATTGGGTATGTCTAGTTTAATGAAAAGAAGAACTAGGAGTGACATAATAGCAATGTTCCAATGTCTAAGGGGTTGCCATAAAGAAGAGGGAGCCAACCTATTCTCCAAAGCAATGGGTGGAAACTAATCAAAAAGAGAAGCAACCTAGAAGTAAGGAGAAATTGCCTGATAGTTAGAACAATTAAACAGTGGAGTGATTTCCTCCCAGAAGTTGTGGATGCTCCAACACTGGAAGGTGTTAAGAGATTGGGCAACCATTTGTCTGAAATGGTATAGAGTTTCTTGCCTGAGCAGGGGGATTGGACTAGAAGACCTCCAAAGTCCCTTCCAGCTTAGTTATTCTGTTATTCTGTAAGTGGCAAAATGTGACATATTGTTAAGAAAGCATGCTTGAAGATAAGGTTTAGCTTTACTAGGATTCTCGGTTATATATACCCTGTTTCTCCAACAATACGGCCTCCCCCAATAGGAAGTCCCAGCATGTTTTATAGGCATGAAATGAAATTAAGCTCCTCCCCCCAAATTAAGGCCTATATTAAAACATGTGAAATGGGGGGAATGGTGGGGAGGCTTGCCGTTAGGAAGTACTTTTGTTGCACACCCAGATATGGTGCTGCCTGCATTGACCCCGATACGAAGTGCCCCACCAATGCCGAGGTCAACATCCAAGCCATCGCCACCCGCCCAAAGATGCAAGGGGGGGGGATTAAGTCACCCCCGAAAAGACGGCCTAGCCATTTTTTCGGGGCTCAAAAAAAAAAAAAAGACCCGGCCTTATTATATGAGAAACACGGTATATAAAAAAACATCCCAACTGTTTATCTGCTGTTACTTTTTAGCTCTTGTTCTTACTATGGGGAACTTCAGCAGAAATATGTTGGGTTGCAGTCCAGCAGTGATTTGGTGCTAATAGAGACCACTCTGGGTATTGCTTTTTACCTTTTCCCCTTGTCAGGCTTTGGCACTATCTCTGTATTGCTCAAGGACCCCTTTTTCAAAAACACAATGGTTTCATCAGGAATCAGAAGAACCAACTAAGCTGCTAAAGCAATGGCATCACTGGAAATTAGCCTGAGGGGTTAATTCTAAAATGTCCGCTTCACCCCACTTCTTGTATTCAGCTGCTTCCCTATCCCCATCTATCCCTTCAGGCAACAGGGGAAAGCCACACTTCATAGCTTTTAATAGTTAACTGTTTCATGTTGTTTGACATCTTTCGGGAAACAGGGGGGGTGTTTGATCTGCAGTGTGCACACACAATTATGTAAATTAATAGTTTAGGCTTTGAATCTTCGAAATATTTTTCCCTTGATGCATGTTGATTCCTATCAAAGTCACCTTAAAAAAGCAGCTGCTGTTTCCTGTGAGTTCAGGTGTGTAATATTTGTGTTCCTCTGATTGGAAAGAAGCTTCAGAAGAATACTAACGATTTTTTCTTTAAAAAAAAAAAACACTCTGAGAATAGCTTTCCACTAAAGCTTTTAAAATATACTTGAGGTAAGAGCTAAAAGAAAGTGTATGATGTTCCACTAGGACAAGGGGGGATCATATACAAATCCCCGCTGAATCTGCACGGCCTGATTTGGGACCAGTACCTCCCAGATAAGTTTGTTATGGGATGAAAAGGAGAGAACCATTTATATTGGTTGGAGACAAGTTGAAATGATATGTGGGAATGACCTTGGGTTTTTATGATGTGAGTTCCAAAAAGAGCAATAAGATCAGATACTTTACAATTGGCCCATTTGGAAGTTGAAGCAGATGATGGATACTCTTGTAATATGGTTCCCATGGTGGCTGCGGCCAATCACAAATCACCACATGCCAGAGAGAAGGTGGGAAAAGCACTAGGCTGCAGAAATTCACCACTTTATTTTCTAAGAAGGCTGTTGAAAACTATATGAGATCTGAGGCATAGCTGGAAATAGAGATCATGGGTTGACTGGTAAACAAAAAAAGATCTGGAGCCAGTGACATGGCTCATTTTTATACATCTGAATTATGTTAACAATCTAATAATGTGGCTAAGTAGCTAAAGGGTGGAATTGGCTGCAGGAGATATAATATTTATACTCTGTCAGCATTTTATAATATTAAAGAGATAAATGAGAATAATGTAGTTTGAAAATGCTCATCTCCCTTGATTTGAAAAAGACTTAGCTAGATAAATGAATATTAACTATACAGGACATATATCCATAAAAGGAAACATTTGGTTTAACACAATTTTTCCTACATAAAAAGTATTGAACTATGTATTTTTACAAGTATCACTATCGCGCAAAGCTCAACATATAATTAGAAGTAATAGGGAGGGAGAAAGCAACATTTTCTATTGCTATCTGATCACAGTTATTATTTTATACAAAGCCACAAAAATGACATTATACAGCAAAAGTAATGGAGTGTGGGTGGAAAACCAGCTGCGATGACATGCAGAATTAGAGACATTTCCTGGCAATGTGTGATTCAGTACGAAACATAATCAAAATATTGCTCTGTGCAGCATTTCAGAACACAAAAGATTTATTTCATCTTGCTTTGAACAACAATATTTATTAAACTGGGCTGATTATATTACAGATTGAATGGCAGCAATTTTGCACTCTCCCGATCTTTGTGTTCATGTTTATAACAGTTTTTAAAGAAAATGTTGGTTCACCTTATTATCAATCCCTCCCTTCTATTTTACAGAACCATAGCAAAATTCAGTTTCATACTAACTTGCATGATGGCTGTTTTAATAATTTGAATTTTATGGTGATGGCCTTCTTTAAAGCATTTTAGTTTATGCTTTCAGAAGCAAAATGATTCTATAAAAGTAAGACAGGAAAAAGAAACACAAACCTATGCTTACTCAGAAAAACCAAAATGACCTGGCATGATGCATTTTGGGGGGATTTGCTATTGTTGCTGGTATTTTTATGGTATTCGTATGAATTGAATTAATCAGTTAAACATGATGGAAACATTATAAGAAAAACATGGGCACAAAAATAGACCTACAAGGTATAAAAAATATAAAAGAGAAAAGGGCTGCTTGGAGCCCCATTTGATAGAGAGCCATTTGTCAGAACAAGTCCCTTTCCTGGCCCCGATCCCATTCCACATTGAGAATGCTTCCTGGATATTTTCACTGCTGGCTGGAGAATACACCAATTGCTTTCCTTAGTTTATCCTGTATGAAAAGATAAGAACTTCTGTCTGGTCTCATTAATGAGTCATAATAGGGCAAAAGTCTCCAAACTTGGCAACTTTAAGACTTGTGGACTTCAACTCCCAGAATTCTCCAGCCAGCTATGCTGGAGTCTTTAACAAGTCTTAAAGTTGCCAAGTTTGGGGATCCCTGTAATAGGACCTAGAAATGAAGGGGGAAATTGCACTGGCATACTTTTCTGCTGGCTCTGGGAAGAAGGAAATGCATGCTAGCTAATGCAGCTGTGCGATAGCTTTTAGAATGCTATCAGAAAGGAGGACAGTAAAATGCCAGATGATAAAATATAGTAACTTGCCTGACCAATCTAATAAATAAAGTTGAAGAAGCATTACTTTTTTTCTTTTACTTACTTACTTACTTATCTACCTATCAACTTACTTACTTACTTGAATGTGTGGGCCATCCAGTGGACTCTGGGTACATACAAAATTACAAGTGAAAGCACAAACACAGCTATAAATGTTAACTCAAACAGCCCAGGCTAAAATGCTCTAATAAACCACAAAATCTAATTAAAATTTAAGCCATTAAGCCAATAATATAAACATCAACCCCAAGGCTGGGATCAAGGTCAGGCTTTCAAAACTTTCTGGAACCCTAGGAGAGAGAATGCTATCCTTATTTTTGGAGAGATACTATCCTGGAAGGTGAGAGCCATAATAGGTAAGGCATGTTTGTTAAACATCGCACAAGAAAACAAAATTTAACGGTATGAATCTGGATTGCAACCACACTGCTAAAACATACTGGCTAGGCAGAAATGATTAGGGACTTAGATATCTAGGCCCTATGCCATCAGTATGCAGCCAATGAAAAAAACCTGTTCTGACCCAGCTCCCCAAACATAACAACCCGGCAAAAAGTTTCTCTCTCACTGCAGGCTAACAAGTCTGTCTGTCAGGGAGATGAATAGTTGTCTGCCACATCTATCCATCTCCGCCCCCTTCCTTTTATCCCCAGAGCTAGGGTGAGGCTTTGCTATCAGTAGTGGCTCTTCCATCCCAAGGATCAGCCCACAGATTTCCATTACTTTCCTCTCCTCTGCCTTCTGCACATCCACGCATCAAGCACTGGACCCAGTTGTTCCTCTTCTTCCTCATCAGCCATATCTAGACCTGGGGGTGTTGACTCTCCATCTGAGGGCTGACGTCCAGCCCAGGCTCTGCCTCTGCCTGTCCCCCCTCTCTCTGACAGGTCTATTCCCTATCTCCCTTGGAGCACTCAGGTTTCTTTGATGCTAACCTTGACTCCCACTCCTCATCATCATCTGATTTATTTGCTGGTGGAGGGGCTGGCAGCCGACATGCCACAACAAAACCATGCTTGAACGTGTTTAAGAAATATATATGTGTGTATATATGTAAAAATACGTTGGCTGGATAATTTTAAATATATAGCAATAGAAATAGCACTTAAACTTACAGTATATACCGCTTCACAGTGCTTTACAGCCTTCTCTAAACAGTATACAAAGTCAGCATATTGCCCCCAACAATCTGGGTCCAGAAGGATGGAAGGCTGAGTCAACCTTGAGTCTGGTGAGATTTGAATTGCCAAATTGCAGGTAGCCAGTAGAAGTAGCTGCAGTACCGCATTCTAACCACTGCACCACCATGGCTCTTATATGTATGTATATACACACAAACACACACACATCTTTCTCAGCATTCAACGGAAAACATGTATCTAACCAACTTACACTGGATCAACATGGTAGATTACCAGTCTTCAATCTTCAAGGAAGGTGGCTTAATCCTCCAATGGCCTGATTCAGATTGAACATTATACACATATATTTATAGATATAGATATTATAGATACAAATAATATATAGATTTTATATATGTAGTATGCGATAGGTCATATAGATAAACACATACATGCAACAAATATTAAGGAAATGATAGACAGTATGAGAATATAAAACCTCAAGGTAGGCAAAGAATAACAGGGCTCCTTGTTTCTTTTCCCCCCAGAAACTAACTTGTGTAGTATACATGTGGGTACATATAGCAAAATAAATAATATCTTAAGTTAGAAAACAACAATCCTCAGCCCCAAAGATATTCCAAATAGTTTTGCAAACCTTCTCATTTTTTTCCAACCACAGCTTTTGTTCGGTCTCATTTTTGTATTAATTATGTGATTTGGGGCTTAAAAAAGCATATGAATATTAATTTTGTAGGTATATATCTAATGTGTACATTTCAAAAATCTTTCTCAAAATTTGCACTTTTGGCAAGCAATTTTTTTCAGAGCAAAATCTTTTGTTTTGTTTTGTTTATATTCTTTAATACACACATTTTCTTATGTTTTCTTACAGGCACGTGTATATTTTAGGGGTTGTGAAAAATGTCACAAAATTCTGACAAGCATGGATTTTGGCATGCATGCATTTCAATATATTTGGCAATTCTAAAATCAGACCTTCCCTCTTTACCGCAAAAAAACCCTTAATTTCTCATTGTTGCTAATTCCATTGATTAAAGCTTATGATCTCTAAGAGCTTTTTCCCCCCCTCTAATAACACGCTAGGAAGAAGTGGTTATATGGTTAGATTAGGAGATTAGATATTAATGGCTTTCATACAAAGCCCTTTGACCTTAACAGTGTCATAAATATGATTCTCCAAGGCTGCCCAACACTCCCAGACCAACTTCAGAATCTAGTAAGATTCTTCTTATTGCTTGGTGTAACTCTTGACTGCAAATAATGACTTAAAGTATACTGTAAATGTGTACTTGTATATAGATAATATGTACGTGATTATGAAAACACATAATTTATGAAAAGCAATTTCTGTCCATTATTCTGGACCTGATACCAGAGGAGAAGCAGTGAGTAATGATTCCATGATATTTACTTGGGGTTCTTTTCTTGGCTTCTTGAGCAACCTACTCTCTTTTGCTGTATTATGACTCCACATGTAGACTCTTCAATATCAGGTAATTGAGAAAATTAATACAAAGCCATGAATGTTTTGTCTGTTATTTTTATTTTATTTTTAGGCTCTGTAAAAAAGCATTTGGCTTAAATGTGCCAATCTATATAATTTACACATTTAAATGTCTCCTGGTGATAGCACTGCTGCAAATATTGTTTGTTCACACACAGATGGAAAGCTTTGTCCCAAAAGACTGACTCCATTAGTGGTGAGCCTGTTAATATGATGTAAATTAAAATCAATCTGATAACAATTCAAACTGAGCAGAAATTATTTGGTTGTTTCTCTCTCTTTGACTTCAAAACTTCATTGAATAAAGATCAGGGCTATTTAGTTAGGATTCATACATTTCACTCCCTGAGATATAAGTAGAAGTAACGCCACCAAACTTATTTCAAAATTGTACACACCTAGAGCCACATTTCATAAATAAATAAATTCTGTCCAAGTTTCATATGTGTCTATAAAAATTACCCAGAACAATTCAGTTCACAGAACCAGTGAAATAGAATCTGAAGATAAAATGAGTGAAAGTTACAGGAAAGAGTCTTGGCAATTAAAAATTATAAAGCAGGTATTAATTGTCATTTAGTGGCAAAGAGTAATTCCAGCAATTATAGAGACCATGTTGTTTCCTAAATACTAGCAGCTTCAATCCATCCTGAGATCATCTGGACTTAATCAGGTCTACTTCTTTCAGGTGGTTATTCTGGATGCAATTGTGTCTTGGCTTAGCTGAACATTTCTATACTTGTGTTTTTGTCTACTAAGATTCATGATAGCAGAGTGAAGGAGACTTCTCCTTCAGAGAATCAGAATTTACAAATCCAGTAGGACCAATTGTTAACTGAGTATTAATTGCTGGAACTTGGACTTATAAGGTCTATCATCTCCTGGTCCTCTTCTGAAGAAGGCTATTCAAACTAGAATGTGGCATTGTGGGTTAATTATTAAGATATAACCTGGAAAAGCAAGGCAGTGCACTGGTTAAGATATTGGACCAAAACTTGAGAGATCCAAATTCAAGTCAATCCTCATCCATGGAAGTTAAGTGAATGATTTGGGTCAATAATTTGCAAGCTTGAAATTATTCCTCCCCCTCCTTTCCTTTTATTCTTTGTAAAACTAGGGAGAGTCCTTCCTTCTTAAACCCTTCCCATGCCCCCATTTCTGCTGTGGACTTAGAAATCTTTTGCATGATGGTTGTCTACTGTGTGGCTCTTCCTCTTGTTTGCAAAGATAATTCCCACATATCATCATACAACATAATTCACCTTATGCTCCTGGAAAAGTAGCTCTAACAAACAAATAAAACACATGGCATTTTATACCATGAAGTAATAAAAATGGGAAAAAAACCAACCAAATAAAACATACGGTGGAACTAATGATTTCATCTTATTTATGTTTTAATTTATTTATATCTCACCTTTATTATTTTTACAAATAACTCAAGGTGACAAACATAGGATGGGGAGAGAGGGGGGAGAGGGAGAGGGAGAGAAAGCAACTGGCCCTAAGTTACCCAGCTGGCTTCCACAACTAAGGTAGGACTTGAACTCATGTTCTCCCACTTTTTAGCCGGGTGCCTTAACTACTAGACCAGGACTGTCAAACTCACATCGTCATGGCATCATCATGTGACATATCATGACTTTTTCCCCTTTGCTAAACTGGGTGTGGTCATGGCCAGCATGTGATGCATCTGGCCCATGGGCCGTGAGTTTGACAGCCTTGTACTAGACCAACTGCCTTTTAAATCTCACACTGCTTTAAATTTTCACTTAGCAACTTTACTAAGCAGTGATAATTTGGACAAGCAGGTGTAGGAAAGTAAATATTAGATGTTTCCAATAGAAGACAATATACATAGCTCAGACTCAAACTGTGGAGTTCATAGAAATAAATCACGTTTACCCACCATTCACAAGAGAGTAAGAATTTCTCAATAAAAAGCTAAGAAGGAAACTAAATGACCAGAGACATTCTCCCTGGCAGCCTACACCCAGATAAGCAAGGATTAACACAAGACAAACAAACAAGCAAAAAACAATAATCAAGGAACTACAAAAGCACACTCACATCAACACTGGCAGGGTAAGCTACTATATATAAACAATGACCAAACCCCACAGAGGATGTTATCTACTAGGGTAATGCAATCTCTTTAAGCAAACAACCAAGCTCAGAGAGCTCTAAGAATTCCACAGTGTAGATATTTGTTGATGGTTGATTTTGTACTTTTTAATTCTACTGAGCAATTATTCAGAGTCTACTCTGGATATTGTGGAGCCTTTATCATTTGACAATCTTTTTCAAAGCAACTTTAGAGCTAGGAATGAAACTACTAATCTGGTACATTTTCTACAACAGAGCAAATATAAATACAACTCACTGGCAAAGGTAAAAGGGAGGGGGAATCAATCTGACAGATAATTCAACAGCAGAATATGTTTTAATGTCTACTAGTGTACTGTATTCATAAATTTCAAGAGAACTATTTATCATGGCAAGGACCATTACCAAAAACTGTAGGCTTTCCTCCATTGTAGTGAGAAGAATGATAGATCAGGTGCAACACAGCCTTCTTAATAATTTATTGGGTTATGAGTTATGGTTTTATTCAATTAAAAATTATTAGAGGGGCTTGCCCTGAGGCATCCTGCATGCTCTATGAAGAGAGGAAATATATTAAGCAAACATTCAATGAGCTTAATCATTTCAAATAAGAGAATTGGATAATGGCCTGGACAGATCTGCCATTAATTTCAGAGACATTTTTTTTACCTCTTCACAACATCATCATAGGATGGGAGTTGGCAATGAAGCCCAGGAAATGTGATGTTAATAATGAGTAGACAGAAACACCATTATTTTCACATGAATGATTTATACTTTCTGAATGAGGAAGGACAACAGAGACAGGGCAACATTTCTTCTAGAAAAGTTTACTTGGTAAGATATTTGAAGGCCATTTCCCCTTTGTCTTTGCCTTTTTGATGAGAGATAATGACTGGGTCCATGGTTCCCTAGCTTGTATTCCTGTTTCTAGCCTCTTACACCACTACATCAAATTGGTTGTCATGGACAACCTTAGATGTCAGTGAAATCATAAAGGAACTCTCCTTGCAACCATCTCCTGGTTGCTCAGATATTTACAGTCCAGTTTTAGTGAGTCTTTAAGACAGAAGGAGATCAGACCAGAAAAAGGGAATTAAAAGATATGCTAGACATTGAGTGGAAGTGGAAGTAAGACAAACTTTTTAAAAATGTTGTGACTTTTTGACATAACGTCAGATACATAGTTATTCTAGTGAGCATTTATTACTCCAAAGTCAAGTAACTCTACAAAGATATCTCCTAAAGCAATGGCCTACACATGAAGCTTTAATTTTAATCTCTGTTCTGTTTTTGGCATGCACTTGTATATATTGTAAATATCTATTAACAAAAAAACTGTTCTGATATTATAAATTAGTTTATGTGAGCAGGATTCACATTTCAGTCAAAGTTGTTGTTAGTTGTTACATTTGGAAAATATTTATTACTGGCCTGTCTTAAAAAAAAAATCCAGCACTAAATTCAGTTTAAAAAAAAGAAACAATTAAAACACCTAAATGCAGCTACAGTAAGAACAAGGCAATCAATTCAATTAGAAGCACTTAAGTATCAAGTAAAAATTGATCAGAAAGATAAATGCCTTAGGGTTTTCTTAAAGGCCACCAAATATGTTTGTAATTTTCTTACTATGGTGGAAACAATTGTATATTACAAAGCTCAGCTTGGTGTTAGAGAAGAGCTGGAAAAGCCTTTGTTCTGCAGTAAGTCACAAGTCAATGAATTAGCAGCTCTGTAAAATATACTAACATAAATAATTTTAATGAGCAATAAAAGTTGTGTAAATGAAGAAGCTACCTTTGGTGGCTTGCTAAGTTTGGCTTGATGTATAATATGAATCCAATCATTATGGTTTGCTAACTGTGGCTATGACTGATTCATATAATTTATTGTCTGCCCAACTCCCAATAACTGCAGATGGCTGACAATTAAAAGTAAGAAAGCACACACATACACATAAAACAAAAATGCGAAAGAGTCCAAAGAAAAACCTGTAAACACGTGTACATGTTTATTCAGCCACCACCCTGCCCAAAGCCTGGCAAGACATCTAGGCACTTAATAGCTTCCTGAATGACATTTGCAGGCAGCCACCCAAATAATGTGGGAGCGGGGTATTATTCCTGAGGGCCAGTGCTACAATAGAGAATGGCTATTGTTTAATAAATTGGATCCAAAATGCATCTATTTTAGGCCCCAAAGAAATGGTAGCTTTGTCTGGTATGTAAACTGTTTTCTGCCTCAAATTTCTAGTCATTCTAAACAAGAATTGTTTATTTATGAATACGGGTAGACCTTAACTATGATCTGCTTAACTATGAAACAATTCTATTGCTAAGTGGAATATGTGATATCCTGTATGCCAGTGCTGACTTATGGTGGCAGTTGTGGGGAACCCAGCTGCTGCCATTAGGTGAATCCCATGTAGTCATAGCCTCCCAGTGCCCTATGAGTAGCGATCTATAGTACCGTGTTTCTCATAAAATAAGGCCAGGTCTTATTTTTTTTGAGCCCCCCAAAAACGGCTAGGACATCTTTTCAGGGGTGACTTAATTTCCTCCCCCACATGCACCCCAACCTAGAGCTCCCCAAGCGCACTCAACTCTTCACAAGGCTACTTCTATCGGCCGATGGAAGCTGTCCGAAGGCAGAGTCACCAGTTGCTTCTATCGGCCGGTAGAAGTGGTGTCGTGGAGAGGTGAGTGCTCATGGGGCTCTCTAGGTGTGTGTGTGTGGGGGGGAGGAAATCTATTGGCTGGTAGAAGCGGCCTTGGGATGAGCACCCACCTGCACTCCCCTTGCCACAAAGCCATTTCTATTGGCCGATGGAAGCTCCCCAAAGGCAGAGTCACCAGCCGCTTTAGGGTGAGGCATGGCTGCCCGTGGGGTGCTCCTGACAGGCGCGTCCCATGCACACTCCCCTCACTACGAAGCCATTTCTATCAGCCAATGGAAGCTCCCCAAAGGCAGAGTCACCAGCTGCTTCTATCGGCCGGTGGAAGCAGCCTCAGGGTGAGTGCCCATGTGCAGTCCCCTCGCCACAAAGCCATTTCTATCAGCCGATGGAAGCTCCCCGAAGGCAGAGTCACCAGCCGCTTCAGGGTGAGGCGTTGCTGCCCACGGAGTGCTCCTGACAGGAGCGCCCTATGTGCACTCCCTTTGCCACAAAGCCATTTCTATTGGCCGATAGAAGCTCCCCAAAGGCAGAGTCACCAGCCGCTTCTATTGGCTGGTAGAAGTGGCCTCAGGGTGAGCGGCCCACGTGCACTCCCGTCACCACAAAACCACTTCCATCGGCCGATAGAAACGGCTTCATGGCAAGGAGAGTGCACGTGGGTGCTCACCCTGAGGCCACTTCTAACATCCGATAGAAGCAGCTGGTGACTCTGCCTTTGGGGAGCTTCTATCGGCCGATAGAAACAGCTTTGTGGCAAGGGGAGTGTGCGTGGGGCACTCTTGTCAGGAGCGTTCCGTGGGCAGCCACACCTCGCCCCAAAGTGGCTGGTGACTCTGCCTTTGGGGAGCTTCCATTGGCCAATAGAAATGGCTTTGTGGCGACGGACTTCCGGTTTGAGCTTCTTCAGCAACAGACCGAAACCTCATCTCTGCGAGGCTTCGATCCGTGCTCACCACTGGAGCGCCCTGAGCTGGCTGGTTTCAGGGCTAAGCCACCCCGTAGAGGTGGTGAAGAGGGGGGAGACTGCCTGCAGGGTTGAGGAGAGCTGTATCTCTCCTCCCCAGCTGGCCATTACTCCCTTTCCCGAAGGCGGTTGCAGCAGTGGTCAGAAAAGAAGAACTCGACTGGAAAAGAATGTACAGGAGGAAGATAAGAAGAGAAAGTTTTGGTTGACCGGGTCAAACAGCAAAAGCAACAAATAAGGTACCCTGGAACTGAAACTATTAAAAAGCAATAAGCTGCGAAGGAGAGAGAAAAGGGAAAAGATTTGGTTTTTTTTCTCCTTTTCCTATACTGACAGCTAAGAGACTTAAGCAAGAAATTGGGGAAAAAAATCCACTTTGACATCAATAGGCATTTAATGCTGAAAATAAAAAGTCAAAGGGATAATAAAGATTTCTGGATAATCGAAAGCTTTTGAAAACAGGAAAGGAGAGAAAAAGAATAAAAGGACAGGATCTGGAAGGGAGGAGACTGCCTGAAATTAAAAAAGAACTTACAGCAAAATCTCAACAAGACTTCCAAAAGATACATTCTAACTGAAATATCGCAACAAAAATCCCAGGAAGAGAAAGTCGAAAAAGAAATAAGACGATATAACTCGGGACTATCTGGATTACTTGATGATTTCTGGATTCTTGGTTATTGTTTTGAATGACTAAAATCAATCGGGTGGTTGTTTAAAACTGTTTAAAATGGCTCCACTTTTAGAAGAACTGAAAATGGAACTTAAAAAGTACAAAGAAGATGCACAGGAAGGGAGAGGTTCTTTTGGCTTCGTATTTCAGTTTTTAGAAATGGAGATTTGGAATTATGAGAAACAACAAGAAATGCCTGCAGAACAAGAAGATTGTGACAAAGAAGAAGCCATCTTTAATGAACAAGTAATCTTAGATGGGGGGAAAAAGGAAAGGGGGGAAAGAGAATGGAAAGTTTAAGATTGGGAAAAACAACTCCCCCCCCAAAAAAAGAGTGAAAAATAAGTATAAAATCAGAAAGCAACAGAAGAGGGAAATGCAGAAGAGAGAATTAGAAGTAGAGAGACAAGAGGGTAAAAAGGGGAGGGAGAAGATGAGAGGGAAGAAAGAAAGGAAAAGAAGTTATAAAGGACAGAAACAAAATATAGAGAAACAGGGCCTATTTAGAGATAATGGGTGAAAATTTAATGGAAAAAGGGATTCTGCAAAGGTACATAAGATAGTATGGTTATATTAGAAACAGAAATAATTTTAGAAAATATGAAACAATGTATGATTAAAATGTCTAATAAAATAGCTATCGTAATTCAGTGGAATGCTTGTCAATAAATAAATGTAACAAAAGGTATATTTAATGATTTATAAAACATATGTGAAGAGAAATAAGGGAAAAATTAATTATGGAGATTATATGTGTTTTTAAGGAAGTATGATATTTAATTGAAAAGAAGTGTTAAAAATGTTAAGATTTTAATGATTATTAATGATAGAACTGAACTGGAATGGAATGAGGGTTTATAATAACATACATTTACAATCTTTGATTGGAAGTTATGGATTATGTATTATATTGAAGGTCATAACCTTAAGGTATATATTGAAGTTTAAATAAGAGTTGAATGGATTTAATTAAAAGATGTAAAGGTGTCATACTCCAATTAGTAACTACAGGAGAAAATTTGTTTAATGAGAAAAGATAATATGAAATTGAAACAGAACAGACAAAAGTATAAATATAATGATTTGAATAGAGATGAGATAATCAAAATAAAATTGAGAAAATTAAGAGGGGAAAAACTATATAGAAAATGTAAAACAGTATAAGATATGGAATAGAATACAAAAAGGAGCATGAAATTGAGTTTTGTGTCTGTATAAAGAAGTTCAACCAGGGACCATGCTATTTTCAAAAAAGATGTTTTACTTGTATTTTTTTATGTGTGAAAACCCAAATAAAACTTTATTATTTTTAAAAAAAGAAATGGCTTCATGGTGAGGGGAGTGTGCGTGGGTGCTCACCCCGAGGCCACTTCTACTGGCCAATAGAAGTGGCTGGTGACTCTGCCTTCGGGGAGCTTCTATCAGTCGATGTTCTATCAGTAGTAGATTGGGGTATTCTAGCCTAGGCTACCTGCAGGGTCCTCCTAAAGGCAAGTTTTCTCCCTCCCCTTCCCCCCCATTTCTCTTCACCTCATGTAGTTTTAATGAATGATGTGAGAAATGGTGGGGAAACACATGGATTAAATAGGCCTAAATTTTGGGGGCGGGGCTTAATTTCACCTCATGCCTAGAAATCATGCTGGGCCTTCCTATTGGTGGAGGCCATATTGTTGGAGAAACACAGTATTTGTCCAGAATTCCTGTCAGGAGCTTTTCCTTTTCCTTTTAGAGATGAACCAGAATGTTCTAGAATGGCACAGAATGCAAGCTTCCAATACTAGGTGACAGAATAATAAGATAATTTAGACCAGAAATATGTCCTATGCATGGAGAAAAATAATTAGTTGTGGATGATGAGGATGTAATTACTTGCTTCTGAAAGTTGAAAGTTTCTAAGTTAATTCAGCTGGAATGTTTGAAGCAATTACTCTGCCATGGCTATAAAAAGTTACATGGATAGAGACCAGAGTTTATGGGACATAAATTTGTGCTATTAGCTTTTCATAGAGTCCTTAGAGAGTTCACTGTTATTTTTTCCAGAATGTTGCTAGCATAAGCTGAAAAAAACTGGACCAACTAGATCAGGGGTCAACTTTTTGGACCTCAGGGACCACCAAACCCATAATTTTAAATCCTGCAGACCACTAATATGAATTTTGACTGACGGTGGCTTGCTGACATTGGTGAGAAAGTTGGTCCCATATTCTAGAGCTGCAGTAGTCACAGGACTGGCCCTTTGGTCATCCCAGATCAGCTGCTCCTCCACCTGGGGGCACCAGCCTGCCATGGACTAGAGCAGCTGCTCTGGAATATGGGACTGACTTTTCCACCAATGTCAACAAGCCACCCTGGGGTGGATTTCCCTCCCCCGCCGCTGAAGGGTGGGAGCCAGTGGGTAGATGGGCCATGTGGGCAGCACAGTCTTGTGTTCCCACATAGCCTGGATTAATTGCTTTGGGGGGGACATTTTTCTGCAGACCACCAAAATTTTCTTGTGGACCACCAGTGGTCCCTGGCCCACCTGTTGGTGACCACTGAGCTAGATCAATGTTTTCAAGTTAGGCAGACATATTTTAATTCTATTCATGATGTGACATCACAGAGTCTTCAGCCAGAACCCAATGGTTACATCAGGGGCGTCAAACTCTTGTTGTCATGGCAGCATCACGTGATGTATCTGGACTTCACTAAACTGGGCATGGGTGTGGCTAGTACATGACACATCCAGCCCATGGGCCAAGAGTTTGAGAGCCCTGGGTTACATGACTCCCAGCTAGGATTTTTAGGCTGCATTATCAACCATTTTGCAATACAATGATAAAAAAAGGCTCTCTTATGCCTGGCTTTTTCATCAACCACATAACTATAAACTCGCATCCAATTAAACTGCAAATTAAAGCAGATACAATGGATAAGTGACTAGATTTGAAAATACAGCTCTATTTGCAAATACCTTCAGAAGTAGCACTATGTAAATAAATCATGAAGATAATCACAAGTCATTGCTTATAAGAATATGTAAAATAAGATTGCCTGCTGTAAACTGTAAGTACTATTATCCAGCTCTGTTTTTTGTTGCTCTAATCGTTACAGTGACCTCAAGCCACTAACAAGCAATATTATATTTCAATAAAGTAAAAGCCTTCATAAGGATAATGGGTACAAATCATTCAAGCATTACATTTAACTCCGAACCGAGAAAGAAGTAATTTGTTATACTGAAGATGGTGAATCTTTGCTCCTCCTAACTTTTGAATTACAATTCCAAACAGTCCTGATCAATGTTGTTGCTATGGCCAATAAGAAATGAGCTCCAAATGATCTGAAAAGCTACATTATACTGCAATTAGAACATTAATACTGCTGGAACCAAAACCAGAAGACTTTTAGAAATCAATAGAATATTAGTATTCTATGGATTCTTCAATGAAGCAGTCAAGATGACAGGATAAGTAAACAGAGACTATCATATCCAGGCAATACAAATTAGAATGGATGCTAGGAAAGAGAGTTTTGAGGGTGAAAGTTCATTTTCCAAACTTGTGGGTTGATTTTCGAACATTTCGTTACCTGGCTAGGAAACATCTGCAGCAGAATTTAGGAGGTGTCAGTGGCTTTGTGATGGGTCAGGTGTGAGTGTGTCAAGTGTGGGCTTGTAATGGGTCAGGTGATGGGTCAGGTGTGAGTCGTCAGTGGGAGTCTTGTGATGGGTCTTGTGAAGGGGAGGTTACATCAGGCGAAGGTCATTGGGAAGTGAAGTGCTGATGGAGGGGAGCTGCCATGGGTTGGTTGAGGGTCGGTGCTGTCTCTCGTTAGCTGTGTGGTTGGTTTGGATTCTGAGGGGTTCATAGGCTGGTTGTAGGTCAGTATGTCTGCTGATACAAAAGCTTGTGGAGAGCCAGGATTTGATGAACTGTTGGGTATGGTGGGGTGATATAATGCATGATAATTTTTGTGTTGCTCCAATTGAACTGGTGCTGTTTGGTGTTTGTGTGAGTACAGATTAAGGCTTTGGGATCGTGGCATTTGACTGCCATGTTATTTTAATTGAAGTGATGTTTGTTAACATCATGGGATAATCCATGTGCATTGTGCAGGACTTTCTGTCTTGTCTTGTAACACCGAGCATGTATCTTTCCATGGCTCTTTGCACCATTCATAGCTTTATATCAATTATAAGGTTCTGTGTTTCTCTGGCATATGTTAGAATAGATAGTACACTGGTCAAACACTTCTAAGGCATAGGGCGAGATTGTTCTTGAAAATTATACTCTTATATGCTTTCTTTTATTATTCCCCTCACATTTTGCAGTTCCGATCTGACTTCTTTGCACGTTTCATTCATTTTACTTATTCAATTGAGTTATTCTATATTATATTAAAAGCCAGCTCTTCTATTTTAATATTTACCAAAAGTATCCATTTATCTTAGTTTCTCTTGTTAATCCTTCTATTTGCTTATCACAGTCCCAATCCACCAAACAGTCCCAACATACTATCTTCACTTGTCCCTTTGCTGTAATCTTTTTTGTGCTTTCAGGGTTGTTGTTATATTATAATCTTTTATTTCATTTCCCATTCACGCATTTACTAGATCAGTAGTTTTCCATAAAATCGTAAGAAAAAAGTTCTTTTAACCATTAGGTGGCGTTCTTGCATCAGTTTTCACTTTCCGCTTTTTAAAGTTCTTTTTTTTTCTTTTTTTTCTTGTATTAATTCCGCTAATTTTCAATCATTTGCTACTATATCTTTTAAATGTAATCAATTCCAAAAATTCAGCATTCTAATCAATGCCTACTTAATGCCAATTTCTATATAATATTCCAAATTTAATTTCTGATTCTGTTATTGTTTAAAAAGTTTTCTCTGAATAATATCATTTCCATTTCAGTTATTTTGTAGTCCAATTTTATTTACCTTATAATTTTCCTCTTACTTTCCAATCGCCACTTCCACAATCTTAAACGAGGACTCTTTCCTTTTATTTCTCGGGATTGCCTTGAAAAAAATCCAAAGTATTTTGTCTGATCACACACCTCTCACCACTTCACTGCTCCAGCACAAACTTAATTCCTGGATAGCTTCCAATCTTCAGGGCAGCCATTAAGGACTGCCACTACACCTTGTCTTCAAGGGGAGCGTACCTAGCCAGGGAGGAGAGATGCAGCTCCCCTCGACCCAGTTGGCAGTCTCCCCCTCTTTCACTACCCCTCCAGGATGGACCCAGTCCCTTCCAACAGGTATAGCACAGATTGAAGCCACGCATGATCACAGTCTCAAATCCATCTTCAATGAAAGTTTCACTGGAAGTGAAAACATGGAACTATGGGATATATTGGCAGAAAAACTAGAAATGGTGATGAAGTTCACAGAAGAAAAAGGAAGCTCAACGAGGAGGAGTTAAAGAAAGAGGAAACCAGTCCAAAAGAGCAAAAAGAACAATGGACATTGCAAAAAGACACGAAATGAATTAAAACTAAGACTTTAATGATAGATGTGATAAACAAAAGGGAAAATGCTTCCAGGATTAAACAAAAGAAGAAGGAGCTATACAAGAAGAAATCGCAAAAGACTGATCAGGAGAGGGAAGAGGAAAAATAAGTGAATGGAAGATTAGAACAAAAATAATAATGGGGGAAAAAAGAGGAGCTAAGAGAAAAGACCGGAAAAACTTAAGAAAAAGAAAAATTAGCTAATATTAGAAGAAATTATAGAGCCAAGAGACTAAAAGACGATGGTTAAATACAAAATAAAGGGAGGATTCCACATTTATTTTGGTCTTTTTTAGAAATATAGATTGGGGAGTTTTGAAGTTTAAAGTTTATTGGGAATTACTTTCAAAAATAAAGAAATAAGCTTAATTGGAATTAAAGGGGAATAAGACATCACCATATGAATATTATGTAATTATATATGAGAAAAATGATGATAGAGAAAGAGAAATTAAGATGGTTTTATTGTTATTAAAATCTTTTATTTTTACATATATTAAATATGAAATAGAAAATGTGTTTGATTATACAAATGATATTAGAAAAACAAATAATATGGTAAATTATAAATGGTTATACTGTAAAGTATTTGCAATGAGATTGTTATATTATGATTTAAAAAGTGATGAATAAAAATTAAATAAAATCCCACAGGTAAAATTTTGTTAAACGGAAACAAAGAGGAAATATGAAATCATTATATGACTATGACTAGAATAAATGTAAGATTCATTGTAGATTGGGGGGAAATACCATGTAGATCCTGAATGTATTAGTGTTATTTTATTTTTTTAAGAAAATATGTAAAATAAAATAGGTGGTAAGCTAGAAATGAAAATAATAGGGGATAAAGAGTGGAAAATATGCTCTAGGACAAAATGTTTTTGTTACTAAATTAATGAATGGAAAATATGAAGCAAAAATTTATTTAAAGATCAATGGAATAAATAATGATTTGATATGAAATTAGATAAGAAAGCTGGAAATGTAACTATGAATATGTATGTATGTTGTAACCTGGAATCACATTGCTCACTTGAAGAGATGTATAAAAAATAAAAAGAAATCAAAAAAAGCAAAAGAAAAAAAATTACGCTCAGCATGCTGAATGCCTGCCAATAATAATAGTTTAGATAATAGTTTAGTAAGCATGAATTCTAAAATTTCATAATTAGACTTTCTCTCACCCTTGGATTAAAAGCAGGCCATGGATTTATCCTGTTTTCTATCTACAAAGTACAATAGTGTTACCATTTCTAATTATAGTGCTTCAGGAAACTGCTTTCTAAAGTTCAACGGTAATTTATATTTTAATGGTCTCTGTCCTTTATTAACAGTTAAAGTTATTTTTGTCCACCACTTAAATATGTTGCTCAATTTTCTTTCTGAAATCATAATTTCAAGGCAGTGCAGTAATAGTGCTACCCTCAAAGTATTTTCATTAGCTTTTGCTAAATCCTGACTTAGTTACTTAAGCAATTTTAATGCACATTATATTTCTAACCTAATCAGTTTGCAGATCATTTTTCACCAGCAGCCAAGCTTAGCAAACAAAAATCTGTTACTTTAAGCACTGTTAGGTTTTCTATTACATACCTCATTAAAATAAAATTAAAATAGACACCATCCTAGATTTATGTTAATATTTTCAAAATAGTTTGTTTTATGTTGTCATTTGGTACACTTTCTGTACACCTAAAATTACTACTTGCTTAATCAGACCTTTGGTGTCATTTGCTGTCTAAAACCTCAGATGAGGTTGCTGTTTGACTGAACATAATTATAATGAGATTCTAGAAATAGATTCTTCTGCCAAGATTTGTGTTTGGTAATTAGAGTCCTCTTAACATTTGTTCCTAGGCTGTCATTGAGTAATCGCTCAAGGTGGACCACACTTCTGTGGTAGGGCAACATGGCTGCTTTACATACCTGAATGAAGTGCGGCAGATGGTCCATTATTCATTTTATCATGAGAGATGAGATTTTAAAGACATATCAATCTGACTTACATCTGATAGGTTCATTGCTCCACAATACTCAAAATTGTTCATACGATGATTGTCAGATGCTATATAGGATTTAAGAAAGAGGTTTTTTTTTTAAACTTCACTTATACCTTGCAACGTCAGGAATTAAGATGAAACTTTCAACATACAAAATACATTTTCTATCAATGGTCTTCAGCATTTACATTTATTTTACTGAGAAAATGTCACCTGGACATGGTAGGATGGTTTTTGGCAGTTGAATACTTAAATATCATTTGCCTAATTTTCCTCAGATATTTTTCCTCATACCCTTTTTTAACCTTTTGGGGGCTTTTACTGGGTATAGATTTGGTAATTATACATTGACAAATCAAATCAATCACTTTGTCAAATGGAACTTACATCAGATTTATTTCAAAAGAAAATACACACATGCAGATATGCTAATTCCATATCTCAATTCCAAACTGAAATCCAATGCTATTATAACAAAACCAGGGATGGGATCTGACTACCGGTTCTGTCTATTTGCATCGTGCGTGCATGCGCGAGTCGCACTAGTCGCGCAAGTACCATTTACAACCTGCTGAGCTGCCCGGACAGCTCAGCAGTGCTGCATGCAAGTGCGCAGCGGTTGGAAAAGCCCCTTTTTCCTACTTTTTCAACTGCATCTGTTTTGCGCAAAGCAGCTGCAGTTGAAAAAGCAGAAAATAAAGGTCAAGTAAGAGCCCGGGTGGGTGGGCAGGCCACAACAGCAGCAGACATAGAACCGGTTGTCTGCTGCTCTTTGGAGCAACCGGTTCTACAGAGGTGGACAGAACCGGTAGAAACCCACCCCTGAACAAAACCTTATTTCAAGGGGCAATCAAAACGTTTGCTTAAATTAAAATTTGTTCCAAAGTTATATAAATAATTTCACTTTTCACATTTTATGTACAGATTACCCAATGAAAATTTATATAATATAAATGTATATAATGTCATATAATGTAATAGGGAGGGAAGGAGGGAGGGAGGATACATTTAAGAGTAGAAGGTAATGGAAGAAGAAAAACAGTGCACCAGAATTCCTTACTTTTGTTTTCAGGGAATATTTAATAAGACTTTATCAGTTTTTTAAAAGCAAAAGTTTAGAAGTGTAAGCAGTGAAAAGATTTATGCATGAGATAAACATTTGACCTAAAAGCATTACATTCCATTTACCTGGAATCGCTATTGTCTACACACTCACATTTTCCATAAACATTAAGTTTAATTTCCTTTGAAGGTAATAACATTGATCTCAAGTTATTATGAAGTCCAAAATTAAACAGATAGGACCTGCCTTTAAACAGTTGATAGGAATGTGAAGAAAATGTAATTCCAAAGAGGAAATACTTCAAGATGTTGCATTAAATTGATCTTTTCTTTTCAAAAAGCTAAACAAAAGAGGCAAGCGTTGAGTCACACACTTCTAAGTTCCTTTGGCATTTAAATCAACCAAAGGCTACAAAAAATATCCCAGTGCCAAAGATTCCTGATAGAACCTACATCATGTTTTGAAACATGTTTTGTTTGTAAGAAAACCTTGCCATTGCTAGAAATAATTCAGGGTGACTAAAAAGGCTAGAGCTCAGTGTCTAAAAAGACAGATATTTTCAGGTTTAACAAATTGAAGAGGCACTGACTGAAATCAGAGGGACACAAATTAGCTACAAAACTCAAATCCAAGCCAAAGGCAACAGGAAGTCTTCCTGGCAAATGCTTCTAAATTCAAGAACAGAACCAAAGCCTGTCCTGAAGGAAGATATTTTGCATCGGTACTTCTAAAGGCTGAAGTGAGAAATAAGCAATATTTTTAAAAAATGCTTCATTCCTCCATTTTATATGTTGGACAGGTTCTCTGAACTAAGATGCAATAGTGAATCCCCTGCCTAAACAATCCCTTAAGGTGCATTCCAATTCTTGTGCATGGTCTTTTTTTTTTTTTTTTTTTTTTTTTTTTCTTTTTTTTTTTTTTTGTGCTTTATTGGTAAGTTCTTAGTCCCTAAGGGTCAAACAAAGCTGGGAAGCCAAACTCAGGAAATGCCTGGCCCATTTGCTCAAATGCAGCCTTTTATCAAAGATAAAGAAGTGAAACTGGCTAAGATTAACCAAATGCTTAAGAGTCAGTATAATGATATAGACCAAATCCTCACACAGGCTTAAAAATATCTTAGCATAACTAGTGTGAAGACATGATAGAATATTTGGCTGAATAGGCTTACCAGCTCTCACAAACTTTGTGCAAAGATTTTTGAAAGCAACCATGCAAAACCATTAGGGGATTGGCTTGAAAGCGTCCTTACCCCTTATTACCAACTTATGCCAACCCAGAAAAAATGTTAAATAAGGTTGGAATATTCCTGAGATTGCTATGTTTTGAGTATTTTATTCCAAACATTATATTTAAAATCAGAGAAAGAAGAGCACAAAAGTGTGGAAGAGATTAGGAAACATTTTGCCAGGGATTTGTGTTGTCTATTGGTAATTCAGTAAATAGATATACACATATTTGACTCTACAGAGTATAGATGGATCTTGAAAGATATATAAAGTGAATATTTTAACACATACAAAATGGTACTAGAATCCAAGAAAGTCGGATCGTGTAGCTCCACAAAACCACAAGAATGTTCAAGGTGAATGCATTTTCATAGGCAAAATAGATATTAATAGTTGAATGATGGGAAGATGTTCATTCCTTTTAAATAAATGCTTGGCTAACAATTTCATCTATTTTCCCCCAAATGATGACTGGAAAACTGATCTGTTTTCACAATGTAATGTCCGTAAGAATCAACAAAATTCCTAGAAATGCACTAACATGGTTAAAAAGGAAAAGGCTAACAATGTTTGAGTTTATTTTCTTTGTTCTGCCATACACCTCTTTTGACCTTGAACAAATCTTCTTATGCCTTTTAGATATTTTCTGTTTCTGGAAAATAAGAATGAGTACAATCTCTCAATTTTTTTTTCTTTTCCCTCTATGCTTTGTCAAAGCAAAAGTTATTCCATCCCATGCAGAATTACTTCTCTGTAAGGTTCTCTTGTGCTGACTTAGGCTATGAATCATCAAATGCTTCCCTACTAGAAAGTTCCATTTGCTTTAATGGTCCCTGCTGTGCAAGTGTTTCTGAAGATAGCTTTGTAAGTGATGTTTTAAAGGGCAATATCAATCTAAAGTTTAGGAGAAAGCTGTTACATGAATGAACTTTGTTTTTTAATAAATGACATTGTCTGTAACTGAGCTTTGTTATTGCAATCATTCTGTTGTCAGAGACACTGAGGTGTAAATTCATGATTCAGAAAATTTTCTGGTTACTTTATGAGTTTTGGTCCTAGTAGGTTCAGCAATATGTGGCAATATATGAAGCAATATGTGCCCAGAGGATCATTGGTTGCCCTCTCCCCACTTTGGAAGAGCTTTATAGTTCCCGCTGCCTTAAGAAAGTTCAAAACATTCTCAGATCTATCTCATCCTGGGAACCCTTTTTTTGAACTATTACCATCTGGCAGACATACAGAATAATAAAAACAAGGACAAATGGGCTGAAAAACAGCTTCTATCCCAGGGCAGTAGCTCTTTTGAATTCTGCTCTATAGTGCAGTGTTGATGCAGTGTTGGGGGTTTGGGGTTCAATGTGTGGAGGGTGAAGGATGTGTGTTTGTGTTTATTGTCATGGTCATGAAGTGCACTGAAGATGGTGTTTGATTTCGTTGTATGAGGTGCAATGACAATAAAGTAAACTAAAAAACTTGTCTGGACATCATAGTCAGGCTCAGTCAATATTTGGATGAGAAAGTTCTAGAAGATTGCTAGGGAAGGAAGGAAGGAAGGAAGGAAGGAAGGGCAATTTGATAAGGAGATTTATTTCAAATCATTAAGAATTGAATTCAACATAAAGGGGGTTTTATTTTTACCTATGAATTTTAAACTATTGACTGGGCTCACATTAAGGTTATCAAAATGTGATCTGCTTATTTGTGGTTTAAAGTGTTGTATGAAGCTAAGTTACTATGATTTATAAATTATGGTTGAACAGTTAGAATAATCTAACAATCTAGCCAATAGAGACTTCTACACAACAAATCACAGTCAAAAGCTCATGACAAAGTACACTGTATGATGCCATTCAATATGTATGCGTTGTAGAGATTCTAGCTGTCTTATTTATCATTTCCTGCTGGAGCAAGCAGAACACAAGTTACAGCATAAAGAAAAATACAAAGAAAAAGTGAGAGCCATATACTTTTTTTTTAAAAAAAACTTTCTGTTAAAAAGTTTTCTAACCTTATCCACCAGAATTGTACTAAGCGGTAACTCCTTCCAGCTCTAAATATTATGGTGAGATGTAAAGAATGAATGTTACTTCACAACATATGGACAAATTCAAGTTGGAGTAGGCTGGTTTGGTTTAAATGCGCAAAAGCAAAGTGTTTTTTTCTTTATAAGAAGTTATTTGCTTTATGGCAATTGCCAAACAAGAGGAGCTTTTCAAAAAACCCTTTTCCTTTAACACTCCCATATAATGATCAAGCTTCTCCTTAGCAGACTTTCATCTTCCATAAGCTGAATCTCCATTTCCAATATTGTGCTACCTACCATCCCCCTCCTTAAAACAATTGAACATTTGGGCTCTATTATAAAAATGCTACATCTGCTAGCAGAATGCTAAAGACATTTGGCAGAAGCCTTAAGCTTCCTGTGGGAAAAGAAAAATAATTACTTCTATTTAAACAATAAACACATTTACAAGAATAACATAAAAGTTTCACAAATTTCTACTTATAAGATGGACTCAGTGAAAAGTACCTTCTGTTCCTTTCTATCTACAGGAAACAAAGAAAACACTTGATTTGTTGTTGTGTTATAGTAAAACAGATTAATTATGCAAGGCCAAGCTGGCACCAGTTGGAGGAAGGAAGGGAAAGTAAATGAGCTAACTTCTGAACTGATTTACAAATAAAGCAATCCGGTTAATCCAAAGTTCTTTCTACAGCGAAATATGTACAATGCTGCAAAACTTGTCTGACTGCTGCACTGTGAAGTTCCACCTACATACCTTGTCCATAACTTACATTTTAACCATGATTGTTGTCTTAGGAAGCATTGCCCCTTTTCATTATTAAGTGATTCAAATATGTGTGAATTCTACCAGGCCTGGGTTGCATAGATCCTGACATTTACTAGATGAGATGAGGTGAGGTGAGGTACATAAATAAGATAACACACACACACGTGTGTGTGTGTATATATACATACATATATACATACATACATACATACATACATACATACATACATACATACATACATACGTGTGTGTATGTGTGTGTGTGTGTGTAGCATGTGTATATATGTGTTTTCTCATCTATATATCTCATCTAATCTACATCCATGTATATAGATTGATGCTACATGGAACAAAATTGTGACTGAATCTAGATGTTCTTCTTTGGATATCATGAAGCCTCCTCCCAAAACGTAACAAGGAAATACAAAGAAATACAAGATTAAAGGTCATATAGATCCTCTGGGTTTTTACAGCCCAAATCTGGCAGATCTAAAGTTCTAAAACAATGGCTTTATATTCACATGTTCTTAGTATTGGAAGGTCATGGTTAGGCTTTGTGATGATTATGAATGCACTAGCCTTGCAGGAAATAAATGAATGTAATAGTCTTTTGTATTCTAGGACTGATGTACCAAACAGTTTGAACAGTGAAGTGTTGTATTTATATCTGTGATAGAAAAATGTGGACCTAGGATTGTTAGGAATGAGGTGACTCATTGCACAAACCACTCAGAAACTAACAATTTATCCATCATATGAAAGAGTCTTCAAGAATTTTGTTCCTTTTTCATTAAAGTATAAAACTCATTGTAAATAAAGATGTTTGTTTGCTAATCAGAAGTTCATGCTGGGTAAATAAACACACACACACACACTGTACACATCATAGTTCAGAACTTGATCTAGATTAACAATAGTTTTGATCATAAGACTTTACAAACTAATAATAGAAAATAAACTTTAAGAGGTGGGAGTTAAAACATGTTTACTTTCATTTAATTTTCTCTTATTACAAATGATTCGGGGAGGCTTACAATTTAAAATTGTATAGATAGATAGATAGATAGATAGATAGATAGATAGATAGATAGATAGATAGGTAGATAGGTTTTGCGATTGCTACATATTCACTACATTTAATTTCCCACTCAGAAACTGAAAGAATTGTATCTTTTTTCTAGCATTGAGCTAAATTTATTCCTGTTTTTGTAAGCATAGACCTCACT
Organism: Notechis scutatus; assembly: GCF_049901735.1. NCBI lineage: Eukaryota > Metazoa > Chordata > Lepidosauria > Squamata > Elapidae > Notechis > Notechis scutatus. Next base: position 155,235,397 of record NC_142011.1, on the reverse strand, counting down.
GGTGTTTTTTTTCTCTTTCTGAGATTATGTGTAATAGGAAGAGCTGTGGCTTCATTTCATATTTAAGTCTCAAAGTTTTCTACAGCATACAATGTATATATTTTTAGTATTTTGGATTGGTTTTTCCATGTCTACCACATATGATAATTTATTGATATTTGTTTTATTGCACTATAGAAGAGATTCTTGATGCTATCATGTGAAATCACCCAATAATACTTAACTACTTAAAAGGCTGACATTCCCTGCTATAATGTCTACAATTTTATACACAATTTCATTACTGCAAGAAGTAGTTATTTTGCCCATCTGCAATCTCTTTCATCCTGTTAATGCCAATTTGAGGTTTTGATGATATCAAATATTTTTTAAACTTGATTGTAGAAGTTTCTAACTTTAGCAATAGTTGAGTCATGGACATACTTAAGGAAAACCCAGGTAAAAATAGTAGAATGTTGATTGGATAAAGTTGTGATTATATAGGAAATAGGGAAATCTATGATCAGTTTCTAATAAACTATTACCTTGAATGTAGAGCCTTTGTGTTCTTCAACTCCACAGATGGGGGAGATGCTTCTTCTATAAAAGGTTCCTTCTATCTTGCAAGAAGGTTGTAATTTTTAAACTACTTCTTCATATTACAGGGAAAATTAAAGACAAAATAAAAGGGACCAGTAAAGCTTTCAGAAATCTCAAGGGCCATCACTGAATGACAGAGAGAAGTGGGGGAGAGGGAGGGAGGGAGGGAGAGAGAGAGATAGAAAGAACATATTTTTTGAATTCTTTTTTCTAAAAATCTAAAGAGCTTTTACCAGATAAATTTCTTAATGGTCTAAATGAGGCAGATTATTGGTTTAACTCAGTTTATTACAACTTGATAGGTTTCTGCCTCAATATTTTCACTCTTACTTTTTAACCACATGTAATAATGTAAATAATATATAGGAATCAACAATTGCCCTTCAATTTCAGGCCATGAAGGATGAATCTATCAAGGGCAGTCTGGTATTTCCAAAAGGATGAAATGTCTAATCTGGCTCTGAAAATACAGAATTTTAATGTTATGCTGTGGTGATGGAGTAAGAAAGTACCCCTCATTCATTCCACATGTAGAAACGAACTAAATTGGTAGTTAAATTGTGTTTCCTCATCACTCACCGAATAACATCTTCTACTGCCACTTCCTGAATATACATTACCATCCTTGCATCCCAAAGAACTAACATTAAAAATCAAATTTCTATCCATTATGGCAGAAAATATTTAATTTTAGGTTTGCAAGTAACTCAATTCAAAGGAATTAATTGCCAGGTTTCATTTCCAGAAGCAGCAGCAGATCACAATTCTGTCCCCTAATATTTCCAGTTCCACGTCTTATAATTTGCCATCTTAGATCCCTTCTTATTTTCTAGAATAAGCTTGGCCTTGGTTTTATTTTTGTTACATATAGATAAAGAACCCACATAGCAATGGAAAAGTTATCATTATATTTTTTCCCCCTAAACTATCACTACCTGATATGTTCTTGGGCAAAAGTACATACAAAAATTAAAATAAATCTGCACAGAAGCCTGTTTCCCACATAGCTTGATATTACTGAATTGAGGCATATACTTTTATCCAATTGTTTTATTCCAAGGAAAAATTTTATAAATGAAATTAATGAAGATGAAACATCTGTAAGATTATAACTTGATTATGCCACTGACTTTATAGCTATGTCACAAGCAGATGTTACCTATGCATTTCAACATACATTGCTATACCAATCCATACTGATATTGGAGGAAATGGGTGGCCAACTGGGGGAACTGAGACTATATATTACTAAAAACATCTTCCCTTTGCTGCACACTGTCTCTGTTTTTGTTGGATGGCAATTTGTTCTTTGTCTTGTAGAACTGGTAATAGAAACTAATTTTGTTTTGCCAAATGAACTCAGCATGGATAGCTTTTCACAAAGCAAACTGCAGCTGAACTATTCAAGACTATCCCAAGGGGAAGAACAGAAGAGTGGAGATGCAATGAGAGGAAGTTTACATGGGTTGGTCTAGAAAAGGAGGATGTGGGGGGGAAGCACAAAGAAGATAGGAAGTAGGACTTAGAACATAATTGGTTGCACTTATTCTTTGTCTATTGAGGTACGTGGAGGTAGTGAGAGCAGGTTGATTTTCCATGGTAGATAAAAACAAGAGGGCTTTTCTAGATCATGTTACATTTTTACCACATGGACGAAGGCAAAAGAAGAAGTGTCATCATCAACAACAGGTTGGAGATTCTGAAGGCTAGTATAAATAAATGCCTCTTTTAAAATATTACTGTTTAAAATCAAAACCACTCATTCTGTCTAGAAAAATAAATTTGTTATCTGTTGTAATGTGAGAATCAAAAGGAAAATAGAGACACTACATGTCCTATATTTATTATTTTAGTAAAAGATTAGGAGATCTCATCAAAGCAGTGAATGTCAGACTGTTGCCCTGATTCCATTAGGCACAATAGACCTTGGAACTGGTCTTTGGAAGAATTCCATAGCAAGGATATTGAATGTTAGGATGGTTTATTTTTCCATCAGAATTTTTGGCTGCCAATATTGAAATCAAGCAATCTTCTTCTATCTGCAATGCTGTGAATCACAAAACAACTATGAACAGCCAAGTCAGAAGCTATGAAACCAGAACTGACCAGCAAAGCATAGTCCTCAAATAGGAGAAATTGCACTAGTAGCAGGATAGAAACTGGTTGTTTTTGCAAACAGTAATTGTGTTTATTTTTATTTTTGTTCTATTTGCAAAAACAACCAGTCTGTATCCTCCTATTAGTACAATTTCTCATATTGTACTAGTAGCACAATAGTATATATACATTTTTTTTTTAATTTTTAAGCTGCCCAGAGTCACCTTGGAGTAATAAGGGAAAATAAATAAACAAATGAAAGTAAACTTCTAATCAAACTCATCCCCTCATAATTTCTGAACTCTGTCTTATTCCTAGTTAAGAATTATTTTCCCCTTAAATAATTGCCTGTAGATTTTAGTTTTAAATCAAACTTCTTTCATATTTTCCAACAACTTATGCTCTTCATTCCTAATATTTTCCACTGATAAGTTCTGTTATATATATCTCATTTTTTTGGTTTTGGTTTTGATCTTTCTACTCCAAGACTGGGCATTGAGTGGGCAATACATACATTTAAAAAATCAAAATACAGGTAATTTTTTTTCTGCAAGATTTCAGAATAGAAAATATCTTTTTAGAAACATGAAAGTGCATCTAAGCATGTCTTTGCATAAATCTGCCATCCTTTCATCCTTAAGAAGAACTAACATTAAAAAGCAATTTTCTTTCCAGTAAAGCAGAAAATGTTGCCTAACTTTAGATTTGCAAGTCAGATCAATTGAATTAATTGCCACATATCATTTCCAGAGGGTGCACTCAGTAATGATTCTGTTAACCAAATGAAGTCACTGAATAAAGGTATTCATTGATTGGTCTTCAAAAATGTCAACACATTTCATGTTCATGGAACAGAAATCATTTATTTTCCTTTGAACCTGTGAGCAAATTGGGCAGGGGAAAGTCAAAAGTTATTGGTATTGATGTGGTACTGTTAATTACTTTTTAAAAAGTAGAAAAAGTAACAAGTACCATATACTCAGAGAAAATTCACCACTGGTTTTTGTTTTTTTTCCTAAACAGTGTGAGTAGGGTGAGTAAGCAGGTTTAGAGAATTTAAGGAAGGTAGCTGTGCTTTTTCTGTGCGTTGAAATTATTTGCATATTCCTGAGCCCCATTTCCCCCCAAAAAAGTATAACCCTATTTCACCAATTCCCAACAAGACAATAAACGAACCAGATTAGAGAAAGACTAGACGTATTAACAATCCTATGCTATAATGTGATTTGTGGCTTATCCCACAAAGTATGACTTCTTGTGGAAGTCCATGTCCAGGTGCACACCCTAAAAGAGACCCCCCCCCCCAAAAAAAGTTCAATTTAGATTTGAAGTCCTTGGCTCTGAAAGTCTGCAATCAGAAATTGTTCTCAATAGATAATAATAGGTTTTTCAATAGGTGATTATTGTGTAGAAACAAAATTATCTGCTACAGATATAAAAGCAGTTAAAAAACGTGTAATACAGAAGCATCTCATTTTGCAGCTGTCATTCTGTAATCTTGCTAAATGTAACTAGAACCTTCCTCTATACACAAGTAAGGAATAATTGTATTAGTAAAAGGTGAAAGCAATATTGGCAAATAGATTATATTTAAACAGAAGAAAATTAAATATCCTTGGACTAGAAAAAATAATGTGATTGAATGGGTCTTTAATAATCTGAGTAAACACAGTTAAACAAGCCCTATCATATTGACTACATGGAATATTAGCCTTCTGGTAAATAACTACTTAATCCCAAACAATGCCTTTATTTAATAAAAGTTATCTCTGATGTATCAATGCCTGGTCAGCCAGCAAGAAGGTAAAACAGATCTTAGACTTCCATAGAACAATTTGTAAAGTTGGATTGGGAAAAGAAAACGCTGAGTCAAATCTGAACTAAAATTTATTTATTTATTTATTTATGTATTTGTCAATTGCTTGCAAGATAATAGGTACAAGGAGAAACATAGTTATGAATACATGGATACATATAAGAAAAATAAAAAAATATATAAAAGAAACAATAGGACAGGGACGGTAGGCACGTTGGTGCGCTTATGCACACCCCCTACAAATGTTGCTCCCTATTTTAGCACTGAACATAAAGCTGTCCAAAGATGAAAGGAAATGCTACTGTCTGTACCAGTGGTTTTCAGCCTTTGGTCCATGGATCTCTGGGGGAGAGGCATGATGTCATCACAGAAGGTCTGAGAAGGTTTGAAGAAATGCTATGATTTAAATCTTGAGTTTGTTGGTCCATGGACATAGTCCATGGCCACAAAAGGTATTTAAAGGAGGTCCATGCTGAAGAAAGGATTGAGAACCACTGGTCCATATGCCGCACCATTAATCAAGTTTGAATATTCATCACTTTTTACTATGCTATTTTATTTTATTATATATGATTCTTTATTTTTAGATCCTATTTTATTTACTGTTTTTTCTGTTTTACATAAGGAGATGTATGTAACAATTCTACTATTGTACATTTTACCATATCCAGCCTTATGGCTGCAATTAATTGATTTTATTTTATATGGAATGATCCAACTTTGGGCACATTATGTGAAGACCCAACTCTCTGGAAAAGGCTCTAATGCTAAGTAAGGTGGAAGGAAAGAGAAGAAGAAGATGGTCAGTAATAAGATGAATGGACTCATTTACAGTGGTGGTGATTGCACCATTGAGAGACTTGAAAGAGCAGGTTAGGGATATATCTTCATAGAGAAGTTCTACTTATGTGGTCACTAGAAATCAAAAAACGACTTAGTGGCATATAATTACTCATCAATCAACCAGTCAACATAAACTTGGGAATGCAAAAAACACAAGGCTAAATTATGGTAGTTTTCTTTGAAGCCCTGCAGAGCATGCCCATTACCATCAAGATTTATATTTTTGTAAACCAAGTCACTGAATATCTAAACAAGGATCTAAAAAAATAAGCAAGAACAAGGTCCGTAAGCAAGCAAGCTCAAAGTAGGCCAGAACTAATTTCCTTGGGTCTCCCTGTCCCTACCTTAGGATCCTTAAGTAAGAAAGATCTTGCTCTATATATAGTCAAAAAGAGCCACTAGCCCATGCAACAACCTCTCTATTGTTTCCAAATCTCTGACAACTACTGTCAGCTCTTACTGCCTATGGCAATTATCATGATGCCTTTGACAGTCCTGTCATGTACTGGCTTGTCTGCAATGATGGAAGTTATATGGTTGCCCACAGCTTTCCACTGAGTTTCCCCAGCTGTTCCAAGTGCTGCAAAGTGTATTACATTGTTTTATTTACTTTTGTAGGTTTTTTCTGGATTGATTTTAAGAGCCTTGGGCACTACTTCAATTATTATGATTTACAGGCTCATAAATTTCACAGTGGAGGGAGTGTTTTGGGTGGGATAGCATATTATAGATCAATGTTGATTTTTAAAAGGAGCATTCCTTGGTGGAAAATATTTGAAGTTGATATTTATTATTACTGAAAAACCCCACACTTCTATAAACAGAGAATTGCACAATGGAGCAAAAGTCCCAACTACTTACATACTTGGTTTGTAAGGAATAACATCCAGGTAGTTCTATTGATGCCCACTTTATTTTTATTGCATATAGATCAGGGGTGTCAGACTCGACTGAGGGCTGCATCAGGTTGTGTTTGACCTCGGGGGGCCATAGTGGGCATGGCCAGTGTGTGGCCAGCTTGACATCACTCGTGTCAGGGAGCACTGGTGCCCTGTCAGCAAAAATGGACTTCCAAGCTCCATTTTCAGCTGGGATGGCCTCCTTCAACCCTCTGCCAGTGAAAATGGAGCTTGGGAGGGTTGTGTGTGGTGCCTTGAGCTCTGTTTTTGCTGGCATAGGCACCACGGGCTCGTCCTTCACTGTTTCCAGAGTGGCCCCATGGGCCAGATCTAAGCACCCTGCGGGCCAGAACTGGCTCTCAGGACTTGTGTTTAACACCCCTGTTATATAAGGAAGTGCATCTGTTATACTATTCAGAAGCTGCTTTCAGGATCCTCAATTTTTTTAAAAAAAATCTGTGTTTGAAAAGAAATCTCAAGAAGCAATGGAGAAACTGCTAAACAATAATGACAACGTTTTGTGACTATTGTCATTCTTTTAATTATTACTGCATCTAACACGCTCAGATCATAAACATGTTCCTTTTCCTTGTTTTAGATTAGACCAGTGGTGGGATTCAAATATTTTTACCACTGGTTCGGTGGGCGTAGCTTGGTAGGCACACTTTGTGCATGTGCACACACTTTGCTTGCATGCGCATGCCAAATGCACACTTTGCACAGGCGCAGGGGCACTTGCGCAGGCGGAGAGGCATTCTAACTCACCTCCTGCAAGCCTGCACTCTCCCAGTCACTTCAGCAGCTACTGCATGGCACTCTGCTGTGCCGTGCAAAGCAGTTGTGCTTCAAATTCAAAGGATAAAGGTGAATCTGGGAGCCCAGGTGGGTGGGCCCAACAGCAGAGCAGTGGTGAGAACCGGTTCGGTCTTCACTGCTCATCACCACTACTCGCTTGGCAGAACTGGGCCAAACTGGTAGAATACCACCACTGGGTTAGACTTAATTTTCTTAAGCAGAAGAGAAAGGAAGGTACCTTTCTAAAATCCACCTTTTTCCAGTAGCACATACCAATACACTTGGATCATCTACCAGTGTTATGGGATTGGAGAAGGTATAAGGTAGTTCTGGGGGAATGAGAATTCACCTTCCACCCATCCTTGAAAGCCTGGGACTATCACATCTGGATTTCAAAAATCTAAATGACTATGAAATGCCAGGATATTTATTATAGCCTTTATTATAGCCTCTTTCCTGCCATCTCCTTGTCATTCATATTTTTGCATTCTCAATATGATAGCTCCTGGTATATAGAAGGCTGTGTCAGCCTAAGGGTAACATTTCACTTCCCCAACTTGTATAGTTTTGGATTATTTTTCCTCCTTTTTGGGGTGTTTTAATGAGTAATTCTTATAAATATCACAAAGTCAGGTAGAAAAGAAATGAACCTGAAGAAACAGCTATCTTTATTTAATATGTGGCTTTATTTTTTAATCATCTCAATTTGATTGTTGACATAGGTGTTGTTTGTTTACTGAACTATCTCCTCCCAAAATCAATACATGTATGCTTTAAAACCTTTATTTCTTTAGTTAAGTGAGCCTGAAAACATTATTAAGAGCATAATATGGACATCAACAGGCTGCTTCTTGTTAAATTAAAACCAAACTCAAAATCACACAACCTTGAAAGGTTGACAAATTGTTGAGCTGAAACAGTTAGAACAATGGCTATGAATGAAAGTGGCCTGAAACTGAACTAGCAATGAAGTCTTATGCATGTCTACTCAAAAGTAAATCCCATTAAGTTCAATCAAGCTTACTCTTAGGTAAATTGGTCACACCTTAAGGAAGACTGCAAAAGCAACTTTTCCAACTGATTTGGGCAATTTCCTTCTTTCTCTTCTGGGAGGGGATTTTCTTCTAAGGAGAAATATAAAGTGAATGTTTAACTCTTCCTCTATCAGTTATTATTCAACCACTACCTCCAGACATAATTTCTCTACCTATGTTTTCATCAACAGTGGGGCTTCTAACCTTGGTAATTTTAAGACCTGTGGACTTCAGCTCCCAAAATTCCCCAGCCAGCTATTCTTGTTGGAAAATTCTGGTAGCTGAAGTACCCAAGTCTTAAAGTTGTCAAGTTTAGACACCCTGATCTCTAGGGTTCCATATCCACACATCTAGGATTCCGGAAAGGTTCTAATCAATTGGAGAGGACTTAGGGCATAGCCACATGTTCTGCTAAGCCCATCAGCCATATCTTCTGAAGTATAGGAACACATTATTCCTCCCACTTCTGGCCCATTGCAAAAGCTATCCCTATGCTTTGTTTACAGAATTGATGTAAAGTGGCATTTTCTGCACAAATCACTTTATCCCTTGAGAATCCATTGTTCCAGTACTCTGTTCCAATTTAGTTAACAGCTATAACTGTGATTAACTGCATGGCTTGCCATACCCCTTTCCCTCAGCTGGATCTGTACAGCCATTTCTTCCTTGCTGTTGAGTGTTCAGATCTTCAATATCCCACCCTTTCTCAAAATTCCTGCTAAACTCTGAAGAGTTTCTTCACAGGCTGTGTAAAGCTTGTTCCCTTCTTTCATGCTTCTTGCCACTGAATGCAATATCCCTCCATGTTTCTATGAATTTTAGCAACATTATTTCAAGCTCCTAAAGAAAGATGTTCCAGTGAGGAAGTGAAAAGTGGGGATATTCCATCAAGTATGATTTCCATAAAGGAAGGATGGATTCTACTCCGAATGTCAGTTCTGAGCAACACCGATACAATATTTAACTAGAAGTCTAAAAGAAATAAAATAGGAAAGGAAGTGGCAGAATGCAGGAGACCATCCATGACAGAAAACAAACATGCGGGAAATTACTGAGGCAGGACCAATCTCTAAAAGAAAAAGCCAAGCACAAGGAGAACTTGCTACACCATAGCCACTCAATAATATTTGATTTTGCTGCACAGATGGGAAGGTGAAAAAGTTGGGTAATGACTATCAGATCCTGTGTAGGCCCTAGTCTGGACTGAGCATTAGCCTAATTGTATTGCCAACCCACAGCACAATCCAGATGGACTTTCTGATCTTGGCTTACAAAAAAAGTCTGGAAAAAAGGCAGCATGGAACAGAAGCAGCTTAGGCTGCCAAGTAGAAATGCTCAGAGTTTGGCAAAGTGATTTAAACATTTCCCTGTGTATTTATAATATTGTCTCAGAAGAGTCTTGTAAGAACATAATGTTGTTCAAAGACTTCAAGAGTTACATCAAGTCATTTGAAATGCCCTTAAAGCAAGAATAAATAAATACGGCAGTAAAAGGAAGTCTTCAGCTTTAAGCCTGGCCCTGCTGATCAATTTTGCATATCAAATGTGTGTACAAACTTGCCTGTGACAGGACATGAAAAACTTTGAAGCAATTTTTAATTTAAAAGGGAGATGTTTTCTGCTATCTCAAAGCATTCTCTAAAATGTGAATAGCAAAAATATTTGCTCAGTTTCTATCCCACTGTGCTAATGACATCAGAAGACAAATATATAAGAAGCAAATGGAGTTGGGACGGCCACAAGAATAAAGGACAGATGCAAAACCCCTGAAACCATTATAAAAATAGTATGCCAATGTCAATCATCCCACTCACAAAACCCAGTCTTAGTCTGCTAGAGGACATGGTGGTCCTTAGGATATACAAGCCTCACTGCATCCAGCTATCAGTTTATAGTTGACAGTTGTTGAATTTCGGTTCTATTATGTACTAGTAATATAACCAGCTTCTCACAGAGGTGTATTCTTGAATCTCTGTTTGATAGCCTTCAAGTCTGAATAGTAATCTGGGTCACTCTGATGGCTAGTTTTCCTTGCAACATGCTATCTATTAATGTTTATATTATATTATATTTATATTAATAATATATATTATCTATATTATTTAATTGTTAAACTTTGTATCTTAAGGGTGGGGAAGGTTTTTTTTTCAAATCTGCAAATATAACATTGGCTTTGACAGTTAATACTCTAGAAGACCCCAAAATAAAATTTAAAATTATATAGACTGGTTAATACATGAGATTGAAAACGTCAGAATGAAATTTAATAAACTGCAACATAGTTTACTTAGAAAACAAAATTCAGATGTTTAGGGAGGCAGAATCTAACTCAATGGTGAAAAATCGCTTCCTAACAGAACAGTTGGTGATGGGATCAATTTGAAAGAGTGTTAAGCTTATTGTATTAGAAGAATGCAAATAGAATCAAAACAACTCTTTATTGCAGATTGTTTATGTTGGTCTCTGGGGAGGAGGGAACTCAGTGGCCTCTGAAATCATGATTCTATAATTCTAAGTCCTAAAGTAGAGTCAATACATTTTTAAAAGCAAAAGGAAAATCTATAACTCTCCATATTAATAGTCCCAATCATTTCCTTGCATTGCACCCAATCCTTAAATTCACTAAAAATGTTCCTTGTGATTTTAGCCACCCAAAACTTGTCCATTTTGGGGGACAAAATGTAGCAACAAAGTTTTGTGCTCCCTTAGAAGCTTCCTAGTTGAATAGAGAGTAGAACAGAACAGTGTGTGAATCTGGCATCATAGCTTGGGTCTGAAGTCAATTTCATTCTGCAGATTTGTCTTTTAATTAAAAGGAAATCAACATTACTGTTTCATTTACCATTGACTTGCTGGTGAAGCATGTTCTTAAGCATCAAAGCATCAATACTCTGGCCAAATTCACATTAATTATTTTCACCTGGTTAGTCTCTTTAATTGTTGTTGATTTTTCAGCATGGTCAATATGATATTAATGAATGTTTAATGAAATGTTCATTTTTACATTATCATTTGGGATTCATCTCCCATAATTACTCTAGAGTTCCCAGAACAGCACACATTTTCATATCTTTTAGTAAACAATTAGGTTTGCATCACTTCTTTCTGTATATCTTTTTATATCTATATATCTTTCAAACTAATGTGTAAATAAATTTGTGCTGTTGGGAAGGAGATTTCTGTAAAAAGTAGACAAAAGTTGCTTTGGTTTCTATTTTTAACATCTGAAAGGAAGAACTGCAAATATTTGGAAATACTGAGCAACTCTTCATATGGAAAATGCACCAAGCTCACTTTTCTCTCAGTAGTAATTAGACTAACCAATTATTTCTTTGATGAGATACATTTCTGTATGATAATGAGTATTATTCTCATGACTCATGATATTCATTATCATGAGAATCAAAAATGAGAAAGGGATTGAAAAGTGTATTGATATACATTTAAAAATAATTGCTAGTAGTTAAGTAGAAAATAAAATTTACTTTATTACATGGTAAGATAGTGATCTTGTGATATCTCTTGCTCAATCTGTCATTCAAGTCCTAATCTTTGTTAGATGCATTAAAATGTTTGCTTTCCTTTTTATTAGTATTCATTTCTGTGGATTTGCCAATACACAGATATCAATAGCATTTAGCATTTAGACTTATTATACCACTTCACAGTGCCTTACAGCCCTCTCTAAGCTGTTTACAGAGTCAGCATGTTGCTCCTAACAAGATGGGTCCTCATTTTTCTGACCTCGGAAGAATGGAAGGCTTAGTTAACCTTGAGCTGGTAAGACTTGAACTACCAAAGTGCTGGCAGCTGGCAGTCAGCAGAAGTAGCCTGCAGGAGTGCATTCTAACCATTGCACCACTGTTAGGAATAACAAGGTTACCTAACGTAGTTTGGGTAAAATAATATATATAAACTATGATAGTGAATTTAAGTGTGTGTCACTTTAAACTGCAAAGCATGTAATTTTGGGTGCGGTTGTAAAATCGCCATAAGAGGGAGCAAGAGAACTTGATTGATTGCTGGCTTACTGGATTGCTTGCTGACGATGATGGATTGTTAACTGCGTGTTCTCTGCTGTTGCTGAAGAAAGGAGGTTTGACTTCTTCATATCTCTAACTGCGAAGAGATATACCGTATATGCCGGCGTATAAGGCGACCCGGCGTATAAGACGACCTCCAACATTTCCACTCAAAATATAGTTTGTTAAATACTCGCCCCTCTTCCGCACGCCTTCCACTTTTGCACTTTTTTTTTGAGGCACTTTTGTGCACCGTGGAATGAATCCGTGAAGCCGAAGGAGCAGCCAGCCTTCTCCAGCTCCCAAGGAAGCGAGGCTCGCACCGCCCAGGCTCCGCTGAGGTATCCGACTGGGGCTGTCAGGAGTTGTTACCGCTGGCGCGGCTGCCGGCATGTGAGCTCCAGTCCCAGCGTTGCCTCAGGAAGGAAAGGCAAAAAGGAAGAGCAGCGCAGCGCTTTGCAATGGTAGCAGCGGCTCCTGGTTTTGCCTTTCCCTTCCCGAGGCACGCGGGACTGGAGCCGTGAGCTGCCATGCCAGCGGTAACAACTCCTGACAGCCCCAGCCGGATACCTCAGCGGAGCTCGGAGGTGCGAGCCTCGTTTCCTTGGGAGCTGGGAGAAGGCTGGCTGTTCCTTTTCGGCTTCACAAGATTCGTTTCCACGGTCTTGCTAAAAGTGCCTCAGCCGCGGGCAGCCGCAGTGCTTCCCAATTACTATTTGCCGGCGTATAAGGCGCACCCGGCATATAAGATGACCCCCAATTGGAGGCATGTTTTTCAGGGCAAAAAAGTCATCTTATACGCCGGCAAATACGGTATTTCAGGACTGATATTTGTAAGTTTACCGACCTCTTTTTCAACACTGGACTTTGCAACTGAATAATCCCCGGACGGACTGAACTAGTGTATGTATATATGGACTGTTTGACTATGCTAAAAATCTTACTGGAATAAACTATTTAACTAGCACATTGTATCTGTTTTACTGAGTGTAAACTACAACAACATTTATCTCACATATTTGCCTGCCTGCCTGACTGCCGTTGCAGGTTCTGCTAGGAGTGTATATCCCTAACACTGGTTATGGGCCCAGCTGCACAGTCAGACTAACCAGGATATAACAGGCTTATATAAAGTGGATAAAATAGATTTTCCAACCTGACACAGATTTGAGCTACAATTCCCAGAATTCTTACTTTATATAACCTATGTCCTAAATCTATCTGGAGATTTTCAGATTGGTGAGGGCTGAAAGACAAAATATTTTCAAATACAGAGATGTATCTTCTGTGCAGTGAAACTCAAGGCAATGTTAATTTCATGAATTTTACTTGAGAGTGTTCTTTTATCATTTTCTTCTCTATATTTCTGTGCATGAGTTGTGAATATTCTACATTGTCTTAACATCTTTTTTAAAAATAGTGTATCAATAAAGAATATTTGTAGCTCAGGGTTGAAATGAGGGGTCTTTGGTGCTCTCTGAGTTTGATTGCCATAATGTCATTTTACGTATGTCTACTCTTATGTAAGCCTCATTGAGTTCAGTAAGAATTACTTCCAGATAAACAGGTAGCTTTTCCTTCCTGCAAATTAGGTATGTAATAGAAACCATAATGACATCAAAATGAAGCTACATGCAGTCATTGCATAGTACTTGCCATAAACTAAATAAATAAATTACACAGTACTAATATAAAAGTAAATAATACCTGATATTTGTGGAATTTCATTATAATACACACAATATCACTTCTTCTTCTTGCTCCTCTTACCTCTCCCAGGGACATCCAAGCATTCAAGGAGTAATATAAATAGATAATCGGCAGTGGAATGCTTTGGAAACAGAATTATATGTTCTGCCAAAACACATAGCATCATTCTTGGACAAAAGTTTATATCAATTACTCAACTTGTTAATTAAAGATGAATTTTAAAAAGAACACAGTCATACCTATATCTCAGCATCTCTGCACATTTTACTCATTTCTGAAATAGTCATACATAAATTGCACATATATTATGACATTTACATTTTAAATTTGGCTTTGGAGAAATTTTCAATAAAGGGTAAGAGTTTAGAGCAATCTCTTTCCTAAGAAATGGGAATTTATACTAAAGTTTGCATGTCTTGGGAGGTTTTTTTTTTTTTTTTTTTTTTTTACAAAAGTTCCATATGTCACAAAAAGTTGCAAAATAAAATGGATGGGGATTTATTTTTAACAAACAAAATTTCCAGCAGAACAAAAAAAAACTTTATTTGTAGTTATGATTAAAGACTAGCAAATTAAAATGTTAGGTTACAAAAAGATACAAGGAAAGGAGCTGTGCTATAGTCAAGATAAAATCATTTTAAATAATGGAAGAGTACATTTTCTACCTTTGGGCAATGCAACAAGGAATAGTAATTGCAATAAACAAAGAAATAAACAAAACATCTATCACATCTGTTAGTAATGTTATCCTGATCCAAGAGAGAAAAGGTTACATTACATTTGTACATTTTACTTGTTCATGTTTATTGACTTGCTGCTTTGAACAAAAGTATGACAATTTGGTTTTGTATGTACAACAAGCATTGAAAAAGCAAGTGGCTTACTGCCTCAATCACTCAGGGTAAGTAGTGTCACAGAAATAGGCTTATTTCATATTTCATATTTTATTTTATTATTTTATTTTATTTGAACTTGTCTTCCCAAAAAGCTAGAGACAAGTTCTCATCAAAGCATCTTAATCCTTTTATAATATTATTGGATAACAAAATACATAGCTATCTTGTGATGTACAAGTTATCTAGTCTACATACATCACTGAGCTCATGTCTCTTTAGCTATTAGTATTTCAGATCCTTTGCTTTTGAGGTTGCTTATAACTATTTTCAGGATCATGCTGAACACACCAATTTCCTCATTCAGCAAGCCAATAAACCTATCAATTCAAAAGTGAAGAATCAAATGTCAATATCATACAGTGAGGAGAAAAGAGATATAGATTGTATCCTACTTAGCCCTTGATATAGAAGATTCCATCTAGAACTGGAGACAAGGTCTCTCAACTATCAAAAGGTAACACAAAGAAAAAGTGTCTGCTTTCTTCAATTAGTTCCACTCTACTAGCTGGAGCCCAGCAAAGCACTAGATTTAACCAGGGCTCTGCAACATCATGCAGATTTGTCCTGCAACAGAATATTCAATGCATTCTGAGACATAAAGTATATGCATCCTTTCTCACCAGATTGATGGTGTATTGCATATAAGCACATGATGAGCAGAGTTTGTATCATGATGTTACAATGCATGTGTCATCACTTGCTCCTCTATATTTGTGTAGGCTGAGACACTAAATTCTTCCATCCTTAGGGCCATAGATGATCAAAGCTATATGAAAATACAGTTTAATAAAAGTTGTTTATCCAGTTGGTTCTGGTCCAATAGAGAACAAAAAAGTTCTAATTAACTCAATAATATACATCCAAAGATCATTAATATGTTTCAGCCAATCCTAATAAATTGGTACTTTTCATTCCCCTTGAGACCTACTTCCCACTTCAATTCTGAGAGTTTTCAAACTGCTCTTTTTTCTCTAGTGTCATACTTCAGTTCCTTTTTCTATGTCTTCTTCACTGAGTTCACTCTAGTTACAGTATTCATATTTTCCTCCTCCTCCTCCTCCTCCTCCTCCTCCTCCTCCTCCTCCTCCTCCTCCTCCTCCTCCTCCTCTTCTTCCTCCTCCTCTCAGTGCCTTTTTTCAACTGCATGTCTCTGACACTTGCCATCTTACCTTAATTAGAACAACACATAGACATATTTATGAAAGCAGAATAGAAATGCATATGAAATGAAATTTTAAATATAAATAATGCAGATGATAACTAGGAAAGCTGAGGTTTAGCAATCTCAGCTAACTAATCAGTTGAGTAAACAATATTATTCTACAAAAGGTAAAGGTTCCCCTCGCACACACGTGCTAGTCGTTTCCGGCTCTAGGGGGCGGTGCTCATCTCAGTTACAAAGCCAAAGAGCCAGCACTGTCTGAAGACGTCTCCGTGGTCATGTGGCCAGCATGACTAAATGCCAAAGGTGCACTGAACGCTGTTACCTTCCCACCAAAGTGGTCCCTATTTTTTTTACTTGCATTTTTACATGCTTTCAAGCTGCTATAGGAGTTCGCTCTGTTACGCATTGCTAGGGATTTGAACCACTGAACTGCTAACAAGCTCAGCGTCTTAGCCACTGAACCACCGCATCCCCTATCATTCTATATCTATATATAATAAAGTGTTATGGTACTGATTGATATCATGAAGTAACAAAGAGATGAAGCTCAGGTTCAGATTTCTTCGAAGTTAATTGACTTTAAAACCTTCCTTGCTAACAAATTTGACAGGGCTATGAAATGTTGTGAATAATGCGTATGAACAATTTTTTTTTTTAACATTGCTGCATACTGCCTGCAGAAATCACCAGCACAGGGAGTGCACATGCATCCAAACAAATAATTGGAAAACTGGTCCTTTTACCCTATATATTTCAATTAATGTACCTAGTAGATGCACATTTTATAGTTTTAGAGATTTATTTTAGTGGTTTAGAGTAAATCAATCCATGTTATTTCACTAACTGAGTTAGCTGCTACAGATTGGCTAAAAGCAGCAGCAGATAAGGCAAAGAAAACGAAGAAATTAAGCATATGAAAGGTGTGCCTTTTAAATTACCTTCTAAGCAATTTTATCATTGTAGTGCCACTTGTCAAAGCAATTTTTATTAGTCAACTGAGACAGAGAGAAACATCCTTAATAAAATGAAGAGAAACAAATCTACTTTCAATGTTGGAGTTGTTATGATAATTTAAAAGGGAGCATCAGCTCTGCACATTTAATTTGAACTAGGAACAAAGAACTTGCATTTCAGCACTGAAGGACCAAACTTATTGCTATAAAGGATAAACTTTCCCCCTGATTTTTTATTCTGATCTTGACTATTTGTTGGATGAAGTTAGCAAAACAACTTTTGAACACTTAAAAAAAAACACTCAAAAAGTTGTATGTATACACCCACGTACACAAACATTTGAATGTATTATCTATCATCATCCATATTTTATCATCTGTCTGTCTGTCTGCCTGTCTGTCCATCCATATCTATCTATCTATCTATCTATCTATCTATCTATCTATCTATCTATCTATCTATCTATCCATCTCATCTCCAAATAGTGTAACCTATTATTGTACTGGCTGTTGCTGTTGCTTTTGTATGCTATTTAGAATTGCCTTGAGGAAAATGGTTTATAAATTCAATATAAATAAATGGCCCCAAAAGCTAAATGCCATGGCTCTCTACAGGTAGATGTCATTAAAAAGGTAAAAAGAATAATCAGAATCTCAAAGCAAGCATGCATTTTGTGAAGGCCAATTTGATTGTACTGCTTAAGATGCTGATCTTGAAACCTGGAGTCTGTGAGTTTTAGGCCTTCCTTAGGCAGAAAAGCCAGCAGGGTGACTTTGAGGCAGTCATTCTATCTCAGCTCAATCCACCTCATAGGAAGTGGGAGCATTAGGTATGCATACTTCCCTGAAGTGATCAAAAATAAAAGTTCTAAGTTATACCTAACCCATATCTATCTCTAAAGCACATGTTTTACATACCTGCAGTATTGCAGGCTAATTCTTCTGACTGTCAACTGCCTGCAATTTGGTAGTTCAAAACTTACCAAGCTCAAAGATGACTCAGCCTTCCATCCTTCCAAGATCAGTAAATTGATAATCCAGATTGTTGGGGGCAATATGCTGACTCTGTAAATTGCTTAGAGAGGGCTGTAAAATACTGTGAAGCAGTATATAAGTCTACAGTAAGTGCTATTGTTACATGTACCTCCTTTTCCAAATATAGTCTTTTTGCAAATTGCTCCTGGAAATTGTTTTCATACATAGTTTTCTATTAATTTCTTTTTATACATAGTTTTCTATTATATCTGTTCCTTTATGTATTTTTCTACAGTATGAAATTTTTCAATTGGGAATGGCATCAATGCAATTTGAATAATATAGATTTAGGCATGCAACTGTCTTTCAATGTGCATGTAGATTTGAATAATGTGAATTGGCTAAGTTCATATAAAAATTGCACTTGTTTCCCATCTCCAATTGCTGGGTTACAAAATGCATTTCTACCTTGCAAGTATAATGGTAAACTATTATATTTAATGTATAATCACTGTATGACTTAACCTAGGGGTTATGTCTGAACAAAGTACAGGAAAGGTTAAAGGATATAAAACCAAATGAGCTTCCTCCAATGTCTTTAACATGTCTAACTCTACCTCCAAGTACCTAGTGGGATATTTGAAGGAGAGTTACAGTATAGTATTGACTTCTTGAACATAAGTTTCTACACAGCTGGTAATTCTGTTTTATCAGAGCATATTAAAAAAAAAGTAAGGCCACCCCAATACATTAGATCTAGGAAGAATGGCCAGATATTATGAAATTTTGGACCCCAAGGAGCATTAAAGACCAACCAGGAACTAATGATCTGGGATTAAACATAGACTGGATGCCGTACCTTCAATTAAAATCAAAATATAAAAAAAGACCAAGAGGAATTCGGAATTGTGATAGAACCAAATCAATTAGATAAACTAATGACAGGTACAGAGGAAAAATTTATATCAAAGATATATAATTATTTATTAGGATATGATCTAGCAGAAGAAATAGTGAAAGGACAGAACTAGAAGATTGGGAAAAGATCTGGAAAAAACTATACAATAACAAAATCAGCATCATATAAAGAAAATCAATATGAAATGTGCTATCAGTGGTATCTAGCTCCTTTGAGATTGGCTAAAATGTATCCTAATTTAAGTCCAAATTGTTGGAAATGTAAGCAATCACATGGTACCTTCTTTCGTGTAGGGTGGCTATGTCCAAAAGTTAAGAAATATTGGACTAAAATTGGGGGCGGAGCTGCCGTCTCAGTGGTACAGCGTGTGATCTTGAAGCTCCAAGATCGCCGCTGATATCTCTGTTGCAGGATGGTCTCACTGGACCTAAACCATCCCGTAGAGGTGGCGACTGAGGAGGGCACATCCTGTCGATCCTAGGGACATTGCAAAGTCCCTGGTTAATCCAAGAAAAGCCCTTTTGCCAGAGGCGGAGAGGCAGCCATTCAAATTGCTGAAACTGGGACAGCTCCGGAACGGAAGAGATTGAAGGAAAGTGTGTCAGCTTGGTGAGATGAACTTTTACTTATTATTACTTGAAGAGAACATCCTGAAAGATTTAAAGTGAAATTAAAAGTGAAGAGGAAAGAGTTTAAGCGGTGAAATTAAACTAGTTAAAGTGAAAGGTTTTTTTTCTTTTTCCCTTTTTATTGGAACTTTGAATTTGGTAAAGTTACTGAACTTTAAACTGGGCTGGTTTCTTTTAAATTTTCATCCTTGTTTTTATTTTTACTTTTTTAAAAATAATTTTTTGAAAGTCTGTTTTGACTAAGACTCTTCTTTGGGATTTGAGTTGTATTTTTTTTTTTTTTTTTAAAAAAAAAGAAGGATTCCATCTTCTCTTTTTGTTTCTGGTATTGGATTCAAGAGGGGGGAGTGAAAGTGAAGGGGAAAAAAATAGCACTACCATTTAGAGGCGTGGATATATTGTTTCTTTCTTTCTCAGTTTGTTTATGTACTTGCTTTTCTCGAGGACTGGGCTTTGCAATGAAAAAGATAGTGGGATCATGGTAGATTGTTTATACAGGTGCTCACCTGTAAAATTAAATAATTAGAGCTTTGAGCTGAAGTTGAAAGAAAGAAGATTGAAGTGACCTTGAAAATACCAGAACCAGAAACATTGAGTTTGATTTATTAAAGAGCCTTGGATACTTAGTGGCAGCAGCTGGCTTAACTCTAGATTATTTTCCATCTCATTTTCTACTCCCTCCCCCCTCCCCAAATTTGGATTTTAACCTTCTATTCCAGAAACTAGTACATGATTTTTTTAATATTTTTTTTAATCTTCTTCCTCTTTTTTTTTATTAAGAGAAATAATTGGATTAAGGTACATAAGTGCCTGAAGATTTTTCTTTTTCCCTTTTTTTGGGGAGTGGCAACTGCCTGCCTGTACTCCTCCCCCCCCCTTTTTTTTCCCTTTTTCTCTCTTCCTCTCTACAGGTAAGCACAAGATGAGCAGAAAGACAACAGCACCAGCTTCTTCAATACCAATAGCCTCTTCACCATCTGGAGGACAACGGTCAATACAGACAATCTTACAATGGGAGAAAGAGAAGGAAGTGACATTACAGATGATTATGCAACGAATCCAGAAGATTGAAAAGAGAATAGAGAATATTGAGCAAAGAACTGAGAATATTGAGCAAAGAATTGAAAAGACATATGAGAAAGTAGAGAACATTCAACATATGATGATGAAATATGAGGACAGAATTAAGAAAATTTAAGAAGATATACAAAAGGATAAGAAAATTGGAGATATTGACACTCAATTGAGTAATATTGAGAAGCGCAGATGTGAACTATTTGGATGGGAAATTGATAGATCAGAATTCTACCTAAGATTTCAAAATATAGAAGAAGGAAAAGGTTAAAATCTTGCTGAAATAATGACAGAAATACTGGCAGAAGCATTAGAGATAACCAAAGAGAAGATGATGGATGGGATGGATGAAGTGTTCCGTGTATATACAAGATACGCAATGAGAAACAAACTACCAAAAGAAGTTCATATTAGATTCACTAAAAAGATTATTAAGACACAGATACTACAGGTGGCAAGAGAGAAAACCTTAAAGTACAAAGATAAAGAAATTGTGGTGCTGAAACAGGTACCAAGAAGAGTAAGAGAGATGAGAAGAGAATATTTATTTTTGACTAAAGAGTTACTTAAAAGAGGAGTAAACTACAGATGGCTGATGCCAGAAGGCCTCTTGTTCACATGGCAGGAACAAAGACACAGAATGGACACAGTTGCAAAAGCTGAGCTATTCTACTTAGAATATTTTAGAGGAAAAGAGGAAGAAGCTAGAAAAGAAGAGTCACGAATTGAATTCCAAGAGGAATGTATAGCAGTAATTGCAAAAGAGAAAGAAGAAGGTGCAGTAGGTGGTGTACACAGAGAGCAATGAGAATTAAGACCTACTAGAGCAATAAAACCCCTTCACAAAGCCTAACATGGATGAAAGAAAATTGATTACGATTAACATAAATTGACTTAATTTGGCTACTAAAAGAAGGAAAGTATTTCATAAACTAGGGAAATTGAAATTTGATATAATTTGTTTACAAGAAGTACATATTAAAAAACAACATGAATATATACTTTTAAAAAAATTAGAGAAATTATTTACATCGCTGGCACAATCTAAAAAAAGAGGTGTGGTTTTATATATTAAAGACACAATTTTGGCAGAATTAATTTATACAGATGATGATGGAAGGATTTTGATGGTGGAAATAATGGACAATAATGTTAAAACACTTTTAATTGCAATTTATACTCCGAATGATAACCAAGAAGAATTTTGCAGGAAATTATATATGAAAATAATTGAATTGGACTATGTTAATATTTGTATAATGGGAGATCTTAATAGAATAGTTGATGATCGGTTGGATTACAAAACCCAGATATCAACAAAGAAAGCTAGAAAGATATTACCAAAATCCTTCTTTCAAATAACGTAAGAATTCAACTTAAAATATGCTTGGAGAGAGAGAAACGTGGAGAGTAAGCAATACACCTTTTACTCAAACAGACATGCTTCATGGTCTAGAATAGACATGATATGGATGTCAGCAGAACTACTGGCTAACATATGAGAGATCAAAATAGAAACAAGCACTTGGGCAGATCATAACCCAGTGACAGTTACTTGGAGAGGATACAAGAGGAGATCCAGATGGACCTTAAATAATACGATATTAAAAGAAAAACACCTTAAACAGAAAATAGAGAAAGAACTTGCTTTCTTCTTTAAAGAAAATAGAAAAGAGGATACATCTCTATAGAACCTCTGGGACACAATGAAGGCCTACACAAGAGGTTTGATAATAGACTATACAAGGAAAAGAAATATAAAACAGAAAAAGACTTTCAAAATATTAGAGGATGATTATAAAAAACTGGAAAAAGACTTACAAAAGTCCCTGCAAAAAAAGACATTAAAAATAAAATGGATATAATTAAACATAAAATGGGACTAATGGAAAAAGAGGAACTAACACAAAAAATTAAAAACGCTAAACAGAATTACTTTGAAGGTGCAAATAAACCAGGCAGATGGCTAGCCTATAAATTGAGAAAGGAGAAAGAATCAAGAAGGATTAGCCAACTAATAAATGAAGGACATGCATGTTATGGAAATGAGGAGAAGATATCCATTATAGATATCTACCATTGAAGCCTTTTCTTATCCAATAATATATAAAAAGGAACAAACAGTTAGATATGGTGAGATATTGAATGAAGAGGGTGAACTTAAATCTATGCAAGCGTTGGAAGAACAAGATGTAAAAATGAATTGGTTTTCATATTTGCAAATACAATCTAGATTTGACAAAGATGTTAAAGCAGAAGGTATTTATGATAAGTTGACTGACTTAGATAAGATTTTGATGGGTACTGATGAAAAGGTAATTAAAAAACTTTATGGACATTTATTAGAATTTAAATTGGAGGAGGAACAAGTTAAAGAAACGATGATTGCTTGGGGGAAAAATTTTGGATATGGGATTGATTTAGAAAAATAGCAAAAATTATGGTCTCAAAATTATAAAATGACATTGTCAACTGCATATAAAGAAAATTTGTATAAGATGTTTTACAGGTGGCATCTACCCCCGACAAGACATGTTAGAATGTTTAAGAATAAATCAGATAAATGTTGGAAGTGTTATCAGATACCTGGTTCATATTACAATATGTGGTGGACATGCTCGGACGCAAAGAAATATTGGACTAAAATCCACACATAGTTGGAAAAAATGATAAAACAACATATAGACTTTAAACCAGAGATCTTTTTATTGGGAATCATACTGGAAATATATAACAAAGAGTTGAAATATTTGATTGTAAATGTTTTAACGGCGGCTAGAATTGTATTTGCTAAGAATTGGAAAAATGATAAAATACCTATGCAGGAGGAAGTTATTAAGAAAATTATGGACTGTGCTGAAATGAGTAAATTGACATTTGAAATTAGAGAACAAGAAGATAAACAATTTTATATGATACGGGATTTGTTTTATCAATGGTTGGACAAAAAGACATGGTAATGTAATAGACTAGATATTTTTGTGATAGAAATTTAATAGATTGATATAAGACATAATATAGACATATATAACCATTGGTTGAAAGTATAACATAAATTTTAAGATAAAACTTGGAACATTTCGTATAAAATGATGGAATAAATAGTTTCGTCATGGATGATTAATAACTGTTAAATATACAAGCATATGTTAGTTCGACAATGTGAAAATTGATATAAATTGTGAGTAAATGACTACAAAACAATAGCACAAAAGATTTGTAACCAACTGACACACTGTTTGTATATAATATGGAAGATGGTTTTACGTTTTTATGTTTTGTATGTGTATGTTTGTTTTAAAAATAAAAATTATTTAAAAAAGAAAAAGAAATATTGGACTAAAATATGAAAATGGTTAAAAGAAATTACAAAAGTCCAAATATAATTTAAAACAGAAATATTTCTTCTGGGAATCATTAAAGGGAATTATACAAAAGAGATAAAACATTTAATCCTGCATATAATAACTGCAGTAAGATTAGCACTCGCACAATGTTGGAAAGGAGATTCTATGCCGACAGTTTAATTATCCAAAAGATATTTGACTGCACGGAAATGGACAAACTTTCATTAGAATTAAACGAGAAGGATGATTCAGTTTATCATACAGTATGGGAAAATTGGTACCATTGGATAAACAATAGAAATAAGCAATTAAATAAATAAGGAATATGTAATTTAGAAAATTAGAGATATACATAAGAACAAATAGGAGTATAAAATATGCACTGGAATAACAATTGAAATGTAAGCACTGTCAAAATGGATAATATACATAACATTTTCATTTTTAATATTTGTATTTCATTTTGTATTTTATATTTTAACATTTTAATTTCTCAATAAAGGTTTATAAAATAAAAAATAAGGCCACCTCATCTACCTCAGGGGTATCAAACTCGTGTCTTCATCACAGCATCACATGACGTATTGCAACTGTTTCCCCCTTCGCTAAAACAGGCATGGGCATGGCCAGAGTGTTACACATCCTGCCTGTGATCTGTGAATTTGACAGCCCTGATCTACTTCAATTTTGCATGCTGACATTCACAAACCAAGACTATAAGCAGTTTACTTATATTTAAATATCCAAGTTAGGACCATTTCAGTTGGTAAAACAACTTGAGATATTCTCACTGGGGGAAAAATGATTGCAACATCTGTAACGCCTTGGACTATTTTCAAATGCAAAAGATTACTTCCAGAAAACTACTAGATTGCCTTCAGAACAGACAGACGAATATACTCTGGGAGTGAAATGGAACATAATGGTATTTACCAGAAAATGAGTTTTGCACACAATTAATGAATATAAACATGTACTTTTCTTTCTTGTAAAAGTAACAAACAAATTTGGGCTTGGGATATATTGACCAAAAAGGATCAAAACTCTCACATAGTGTTAGCAGAGAATGCTAAATATGGCAAGATTATGACTAAGATACTAATCCACACATTTTCTAAAAATCATTATGGGAAAGCCTAAATCAATCAAATGCTTAAGGGCTATTGGAGATCAGTATCTGGGACTGAACTGGAAATGACTCATGAGTAGGAAGATTGTGACTTGGAATATATGAGGAGTAAATACCATTTAACAAGTAATATGAAAGAAAAAGATATAGTATATGTAGACAAGAATGGTACAGTGTAACAAATTTCATTCAACATGACATGATATTGTGAAGTGGAATTGATAAATATATGGACTATATTCAAGAAAGTGAAGATGCATTTCAATTATGAAAACCTAAAATGTAGTCAGAAAGTATGAATCTAGGTTGCTAGTCTAGTGAAGAGAAGGACCAGGGGAGACATGATAACAGTCTTCCAATATTTGAGGGGCTGCCACAGAGAGGAAGGAGTCAAGCTATTTTCTAAAGTGCCTGTAGGCCAGACAAGGATGGAAACTGAACAAGGAGAGATTTAACCTGGAAATAAGGAGAAACTTTCTGACAGTGAAAACAATCAATCAATGGAACAGCTTGCCGTCAGAAGTTGTGGGACCATCATCACTTGAGACTTTCAAGAAGAGATTGGACTGCCATTTGTCAGAAATGGTGTAGAGTCTCCCGCTTGGGTGGGGGTTTGGACTAGATGACCAACAAGGTCCTTTCCAACTCTGATTATCTGTTATCTGTTATCTGTTTCTATAAATAGATCAAGTAAAAATCCACATCATTATAGTTGTGCTTTTAAAGTTGTAGCAACGTTTCGGCATAATCTCATCTGCCATCATCAGGCTTCTGTATTGTGTTCGTCTGGACTGAATACTCCTAGAAGTTGTGAATTAGGAAAAATGTAGCAATCATAAAAAAAAATGATTGCTGCAAAAATGGGAAAAAATGGAAAAATATACTATAATTTGTACAGCAAGAGAAAGATATATCAATGTTAATGCTATCCTAGGATCCTAGAAGTGTTAGTATTAAAGTGATAAAAGGTAGAAGTGCAATCAGGATTTGAAAAATTGTAAGACTCTGTAATCTGGCATAACTGAAGAAATGTTACAGCAAGGATGTTGTTTGCATATGCTGTAACTTGCTTAACATGGGTTGGAAAGCTTCATCTGTTCTTGATGACTAGAAGAATGCTATTTTTGCTACCCTAGGCGAATGGAAACCAAGCAAGATGATTAGTCGGTTAAAGGTATTTGGGAATAAGTTTGGAAGAATTCTGATCGACATGGAAAAAGAGGTGACAAAAAACAAAATTGCGAATGTGTGAGCTGTATTTTTGCTCTTCAGCAGGTCATTGAGAAAGTTATGAAAATAAGAAAGTTTATTGTATTGCTTGAGTAAAAGTAAGCATGTAAGAAAGACATGCATGTTTGAAGTCCCTTTTCCTTTTTTTTCCCCTTTACTCCCATTTGGATTAGTTATTTTCATGATCTTTGTCCCTTTTTTATGCTGCTGTTTTAAAGGTTTTTTTAAAAAAATGTTTTGCAAATGGATGAGAGTCAGATGCCATATAGATTAAATAAATACATAAATATGGTTGAATTATGGGATATTTTGTGCAAATAGGAAACTGAAAGCTGGTTACTGAATGTGTTATGGGTGGTGTATGATGGTGTTAGAAAACATAGGATACAGGTGTCAAACTCGCCATGTCACGTTGCCATCACGTGATGTTTCATGATATTTTCTCCATTCACAGAGCTAAGGTGGGTGTGGCCTATGCATAAGGTGGGTGTGGCCTATGCACATTCAGCCCGTGGGCTGCCAATTTGACACCCCTGACGTAGGAGAATAAAGAGAATGGTTAGTGGTGGGTGGCTGAAGAGGAAGTGAAAAAGATGTCTGATTTTCTCTTTGTTGTTTAATGGGCTTATGGATAATATTCATAAGCTTTTGCTGTTGGCACACATGTAAGATTCAGATTGCAAGAGCATATGTTTGCTCTTTTATGATTATGAGATGGGACAATGCCGAAGATACTATGAATGTTTGAAACTGCTGAAGAATACTTATTGCCCAATGTGTTTTGCATAGAACAGGAACAATGATGGGATTCAAACATTTTTTACTACCAGTTCTGTGGGGTGTGGCTTGGTGGGTATAGTGTAGCTTGGTGGGCATGGCTTGGTGGGTACTGTAAAATCTCCATTCCCACCCCACTCCAGGGGAAGCTTAATGCAAAATCCTATTCCCTCCCCACCCTACTAACCTGCTTTCCAGCTCCGTTCTCTCATGCAGGACAATAAAAGAAAACCCAGCTGATCAGCTGTGACTTGGGAGGCAGAAAAAGGGATACAGGGCCAGTCAGAAGTGGTATTTGCAGGTTCTCTGAACTACTCAAATTTCTGCTACCAGTTCTCCAGAACTGATCAGAAGCTGCTGAATACCACCTCTGAACAGGAGGAGGAGCAGGAGCTCCATTTTCCAGTTTTTATTTGTAAAATGACTATGGCCTTGATTTGTAAACTAACAAATCCTTGATCCTAAGGATTTAGTTCCTATGCAACATCCTGTGCTAACTTGAAAATAGCTCATTATAATACATTTTTTGTACAGTTGCCTTTGAAAAGAATTAAGAAACTTCAGTTAGTGCAGAATCCATTAGCCAGAGTTATCTGCCTTTCAAAACAAGTTGACCATGTTTCTTTTCACACTGAAACATAACTTGGACAGATTCCTTAAAGTAACTTGTACATGTGAACTTAAAAGATCTAGAAAAATATGTAAGAAAAACTGACTGCCATGGCTCTATTATTGTACCATATTAGCATAGAAGAAAGCCTACCCATTGAACTAACATCATCCTATGTATATGTATCTTTTATATTACAGCATCATCAGTCTGTCGAGGCATTAACATACTGAATCATTGGAGGGATGACTAGCAGCTGTGAAGATATGCTAGTTTAAATGATTGCTGAAGTAATCTTGTTGTAATGTTCCTAGTTTGATGGCTTGAATTAATATATTACAGGGGAAATAACTACTGATTACATGGCAGTATAATATATCATTATGTGGATGCCACTCTAACGAGGCATAAGTGTAATTTAGAAGCACATAAGGAAAATTAGTGGCATGGCGGTCCTCTGAAGAGCCACAAGCAATTATTTTCTCTATATTGCATTTAAAATATGCAACACATATGGGAGGGGCACACAAGATCATAACTAGAATCTTTGTAACTAGGGGATCAAAAACTAAAATTACTTACTTATTTATAAATGTATAAGGCCATGCGAACTGCCAGGCTGAATGGAAGCCATGAAAGCCAGACTTTTCTTTAGATGGTCAGGTCCTTTGCTATTATAGATAATAACTAACACCTTGAACCACATCTGGAAACTTACTTACAGCTAACACACCTCACAAAACTGAAATGTTAAATGATACATCTAAAATTGCCGTTGCTGATTTATTCTAATTAGCTATAGTTTCTGAGCAGTTTCCAAGAGCAGCTTCATGTTCAGCATATTGTGGTAGTCCAGATGAAAGTTAAAGTGAGAACGACAGTCACAAGAAACCCTAGTTCAGACAAATTTGCAACTGGTTCATGAGGCAGATTTGTTGCTGATGACTTAAGTTATTTAAATTATATGAATTTCCAATAACTTGGACTTCTCACTCTAACTTAAGGCTCATTAAAGTCCAACAGGAATGTCTTGTTTTATATGTGATTTTTAAAATCAGTTTCTGAATTTTTTGTCTTAAGTTTCATAATATAAAGGTAAAGGTTCCCCTCGCACATACATGCTAGTCGTTTCTGCCTCTAGGGGCAGTGCTCATCTCCATTACAAAGCCAAAGAGCTGTCCGAAGACATCTCTGTGGTTATATGGCCGGCATGACTAAATATTGAAGGTGCATGGAACGTGGTTACCTTCCACCAAAGTGGTACTTGCATTTTTACATGCTGTTGAACTGCTAGGTTGTAGAAGCTGGGACAAGTAACGGGAGCTCACTCCATTACGTGGTGCTAAGGATTTGAACTGCCGAACTGCCAACCTTTCTGATTGACAAGCTCAGTGTCTTAGCCACTGTCACCGTGTCCCTAAGTTTAATAATAAATAGAATAAATTTCCTCTCACAATTAAAAAAAACATTCATGGTTCCGCCTAACTAAACCGTAATTCCTGCTTGAACCTATTTTTTTAAAAAAATTGGTCTTAAAACAAACACCAGTATTTTCACAAATACAGATCTAAATATGCAGATAGATAGATAGATAGATAGATAGATAGATAGATAGATAGATAGATAGATAGATAGATTTCAAGAAAATGAACATACAAAGTTTATTGTTTTGAACCATTTGGTAATTGAAGCAATTTCAGGAGTGAAAATGAATCTCAGCTGGCTGGGGCAAAAGTATAAAATAATAATTACCTTGAAGAGTAATGATTAAAATAAAACTATTACTAATGAGGGAATATTTCAGTTTTTTTCACCACAAATTATTTTATTGGGTTGTCAATAGATACAAACACACACACACACGCACACACAGATAACGTTTGCCAAACATCTCTGATAGAGAACATTTTAAAAGATTAGAATTTATCTGCAGGGAACTTTGATTTCTTGAATTAATTTTGCCTCTGAAGTAAATTAAAAATGGGAAAAAGGAAATGTGTTTGTTCTTGTCCAAATACAGCTTTATAATCCTTCTCTAGAATATAGTTCCATGTTGTTCTATGAGTCCTCATTTTACAGTAAAATCAGTTTTAAAAGAAAATATTTGCTTGGTGCAGAGCCAGCAGCATAAGAAAACTCGTGTAGGAAACCCCTGGTGAGTCTTAATAAAATGCTTCTGATATAGTGGGTTACAGGAAGCAATTCATTTACTGTAACTTTCTCCTTTTTCCTGATTACCGATTTATCGGGCGTATAACACGCACTTTTTTCCCCCTGAAAATAGGGGGCAAATGATGTATGCGTGTTATACGCCGATATAATGTTGAAGCCTTCGGTGAATGCTGCTGGGATCGGGATCAAGGACACAAATGAAAGAAGGGGAGGGAGGAAGCAACCGAAGCCTGTCCTTCTCTCTGGGTCAGCTCTCTCAGTTGCTCTCTCGCTCCTCCACCAGCACAGGAAGAAACTGCTTCAAAGAAGCCGGGGGCTTTTCCTGTCGCCTCTCCCCCCCCCCACCCCGTCCGCCCGCCCGCCCGCCCGCCCGCAGTGCTCCGTTCTGCCTGCCTGCCTGCCTTCGTTAATGGTTGAATCGAACAGCCGGCTGAGTAAAAGAGGCGAATAGTTATTATTCTCAGCCAAGCTGCTCCCAAACAACCAGAAACTAAGGCAGGCAGGCAGAATTTTTTAAATTTTTTTCCTGAAATTTCCCCCTTAAAATGAAGATGCGTGTTATACGCCTGTGCGTGTTATACGCCGATAACACGGTAAGTTGCATGCTATAGCAACCAATAAAAAGCAATGAAAGTACCGTTTGATGCAGAAATCTAAACTAAAGCAATCATACTGCAAACTATAGAA
Source organism: Notechis scutatus (assembly GCF_049901735.1). Taxonomy (NCBI): domain Eukaryota; kingdom Metazoa; phylum Chordata; class Lepidosauria; order Squamata; family Elapidae; genus Notechis; species Notechis scutatus. The sequence continues at coordinate 155,205,039 of NC_142011.1, read as the reverse complement.
AACAAAGGGGACTGAAAACAGGTCTGGCCCTTCCTTTAGAAATAATGTCTCAGATAGCAGATTTCAGATGGGGAGCAAATTTTGATTATTTTGCATATTTATTTATTTGAATTGTTTTACTGTCAAGAGAAGAAAACATTACTATGAGTCCTTTCTCTTTCAGTCAGAAAAATCTGACTGGCTTTGACTATACTGGTCAGAAGCTTAATTCTGGAGGTGACAATTATGTTTTCTAGCAAGGTTACTAGAGGTATATCTATAGTAATGAATTTCTCAGGATCTTCTGGGAAAGAAGCCCAACGGTGAAACACCACCAGGAAAATCCAAGCTACTGACACCAATAGGTTTCCTTCTGTTTCATGCTGTTTCTTGCCTCCATCTATTTATATTACTTTATAGCAAGGGTCTCCAACCTTGGCAACTTTAAGACTTGTGGACTTCAACTCCCAGAGTTCCTCAGCCAGTTTTGCTTTAAGACTTGTGGACTTCAACTCCAGAGTTCCTCAACCAGCTTTGCATATCCCACCCCTGGGTATACACACTTTCTTTTTAAAAAATTTCTGTATGAATTTTCACACTATTTGTATGGCATTCCCAAATTAGGAATTTCTTTATGTATATTTTAAGTTTGTAAATTATAAATATAGAACTCAGGCCCTCATCTCCCTGTTTATTGTGCTACTTGGTCTAATCCATTGTCAATCCTCCATAAAAAAGTCTACAACTCATGAGTCTTAAGTACTTAAGTACTTCCTTCTACCTTCTACCTTCAGCTCAGAGGTAGCTGTTATCTCTTTGAGTGCATTAACTGCTAGCTGTTGAAAGCAGTGTTTCTCAACCCTGGAAACTTTAAGATAAGTTGACTTCCTCAGCATGCCAATTGGGAAATTCTGGGAGTTGAACTCCACATATTTTAAAGTAGCCAAGATTGAGAAACATTGATCTAAAGGAAGTACATGATGAGTACATGCAGAATTTGTCTTTACTGAGAGGCGTTAAAGTAGTAGGCTTTCCTCTGGTTTCTCTCCTCCATATTTTTTCCACAAAGCATCTGATAACCTCCATCTCACTAAATATATTGATTTGGATTTATGCTGATGATGTTTGCATGGAAGAAGCTGTTGTGCAGCATATATATCCTCTGATAAAGGAATCTTAAACGCTTCATGTGGTATTCTTACCTACAAATTGTGAGTGCTATCAGGGATCTTCACTATTGTGATAATAGTTTATCTCTTTTGGAAACCATCAATATATTTGATGACCGATCATGACAAAAATTAGTTCTGTAATACAGTGATCTTCAAAATAAGAGGCATGAACCTTGTGGGGTTACTGGATATTGCAAAGAAGTGCAAGAAAACACTATTACAATCTTTTTTAAAATCTTAAATAAAGTACATTTAGCTATATTAAACCTTAATGGAAAGAATTCTATATTGCAAGTATGTTTTATGATATACATAATATCATAGCAAAATAACATGAATATGATAACATTATGCATAAGGGTATGTAATCAGCAACATTAGGAAAACATTGTCCTAGTACATTTTTTTTACATACCATCAATAAAACTCTAGCTATATTTTCCAAATCTTAACTTTCCATCTTTCTTTGGGGGATAGGCATCATGGCTGATGGGGGAATACTGATCTGTATGTACTTTAAAATCAGATTTGTCTTTTGAGTATTATACAAAATGCTTGTATTAAATACAATAGACTCTTTTCATGGTTTAAAAAAAACAGTAGAAGACAACTTGGGATTTGAGTTTAATGAGTCAGCTTGGAAATCTTTAATGGCAAAGCATTCTATTTAAATCTAATTTGACTAATTATCAAGAACTGAGTATAAAACTAATTCATACATGATACTATGCCATTGTAAAATTGAATTTCTTGATTGTTTTCAAGGAATTGTAATCAAATTAGTATCACCATCTTTGATGGCAATCTTTGGTTAGCTTCCCATTTTGGATGAAAATTGTTGAGAAAATATGAAAAAATTATAAAGTGTAAATTTCATTTGTTAATGCTTTGTTCTTCATTTTTCCCATAGTACATAAAATTGTGCAGTTTAAGAAATTAATGTGTTTTTATTATCTGCTATCTTTTCTATGACAAAACATTGGAACTGAAGTATTTTTTTTTCTTTTTAATCAATGATATTTTAAAATGTGAGTTTTTAAAATGTGAGTATTTAAAATGTGAGCATTATTGGGATAATTAAGGGAGCAGCAAAATATACTGAAGAATTATTTCATTGAAGAATGTTTTACTATTATTCACATCTGAAACCAGTTTGAGTTTAGTACATAAGCAGTGTATGCTTATGTACTCAGCCAGAAGTTTGCTGTTTAAATTGAGAGTTTTGCACTAAAGTGTTTCAGATTGGGACAAGCCAGCAACCTCTCCAGAGCTGCATGCAGGGGGAAGATGTGGCCTTCATACTGAAGGGTGTTCAACCCATGCTGACTGAGGAATTCTGGGAGTTGAAGTCCACAAGTCTTAAGTTGCCAAGGTTTGACATCCATGGTCTACATCTGCCCCTCCTTGGTCCTGATCTGGGTGAGTAGAGTTATTTCATCAAATGTAATTGTACTCTGCTGCATGGCATAACATCCATTTGATACTTAAGCCTCAATATGAAGACATAACATTAAATGTGTTCCTTTTCTAATTAACACAAATCTTATCCTGTTTATTCAATATAAATATAAAGCAATTATGTCATTAAGTTAATAAAGCAGTGTTGTGGTGTTATTGTCAGGAATCACTGCAATGTGGCAACCTGCTGAGTTGTAATATTTGTAAACAACAACAGCAAAAATTAAATAAACCTCTCTTTTTCTCTTCCTCATCTTTGCATCCACAGTGACTTACTATTTGGCTTTGCAACAATTGGAGTATTTTTTTCCTTCCCTGCAATGGTGGTGGATAGAGAAAAGAAAGAACTACAGCAATCTCATTCAAGAAATATGTTAAAATGTATGCTGTGCTGATAGAAGATCCTAGATTAATTAGAATAGAATAGAATTTTATGTTGATTTTTGAGTTCCTGTTCACAAACATGAATATCTCTATATCCTACAGAACTATCTAAATTATTTTGCTATCATTTGACACACTTCCATTCCTCAAGCAAGGCTCATTTATCAAAAAGATTTTCTGTGCTCCAAGCTTACATTATATTATAATGTTGGTTTTGTGTAATGCTGATTTCCACTGCCACTGCTTTCAATAAAATCACTGATAGAGAGGCACCAACGATGCACATTTATTTATGAAAATTAATATGCTATGCTTTCTTTTAATGGTTCTGGGCAGTAACAAAAATAAAGTAAAACAATGATGAATGCATCATTAAAAGTAAGAAACATAAAAGTGTAATCCTTTACTTCAAAATAGTAAAACATTGAAAGATTGATGAATAAATATGCATTTAAACTATAATAAAAAGGAATCCTTCTCCAACTCCCTCCTGTCACAAAGGAAGCAATAGTAAACTATGTTAACAAAGGCAACAGATGCCACAATAATCCAAGATAGATAAGAGAACCACATATAGTACACGGGAGTATGTGGTTCTTTAAGTAACCAGGGTTTTAGATTTGTATTTTGCATTAGTTGGGAGGGGGGTGTTTTCCACTTCAACATTGAATTATTTTACTTAAATTATAATTTCATATTTAAAATCTAATTCGTAATTTGGTTCCATTTTGTGAGGTGGCATAACATGTTATTGGGCCAGTGGGAATAGATTTAGTCTCTTAATTATTATTATGCAAAATTGGTTGGTCCAAAATAACATCTGCATGGTAACAATTGATATATAAAAAGAAAACAGAATACTTTATCCTCAAGGACTCCACAGGGACTTTTTGCATTGCTTCTAAGTATAGGGGTATACTACCTTAAAAAACAAAACAAAACCTTAATGCTTACAATTGTTATTTTGACACAGATATATATCAGAATGGGACAACTCAGATTGGCAAGTTTGGTGGAGCCAGCTTACCTGTTGCCAAGTCACCTCTGCCAACTCATTACTATTAAGTCATCATAGGGCAATTCACCAGGACCAATTTGTCACAGGGACAATTTGGCACAGGCGGCCAGAGAAATAACCAGGCAGTTGGATGAGCAAATGGGTGGGCAGAGTGCAGAGCGGTGGCAATGGTCACAGTTTTCCAATTTCACACCCACTCACTACCACTATTGTCAAGCTCTGAGCTGAAGAGACTTACGATGGTGATGGCAGTGGTGGGCAAGGTGAGCAGTGGGGAGGTGGCGGCTAGACATGTTTCATTTTCACACATCCTGTTGCTGCTGCTGCCACTGCACTGGACTCTGGGAGCTCAGTGCAATGTCATTGTCAAGGTGTGTGAAAATGGAACAAACTAAGCCACTGTGTCCCACCACCCACTCTGCTCGAAGTCACCACCACCAAACAGCCTGAACTCCAAATGGCCTGGAGCTCGGTACAGCAACAGTGGTGATGGCAGGAGATGTGATAATGGGAAGACCCTGATTTCCAGTGCTGCTTTGCACTCTGCCCACCTGCTTACTTGCCTGCCTGTCCAGACACTCGTGGTGAGTTGTCCCCATGGTGAGTTGGATGTGTTGAGTTGTCCCACAGCAACTTGATGGCAGTGAATTGGCAGAGGCGACTTGGTGGTGGTGAGCTGGTTGGCAGTGAGCTGGCCATGCTGAGATGCCCTAGACCAGAAACATATTCAAACACACACACACACACACACACTTAATATTGTCTTCCTTAGAGAAAAGATGAGGGAAGGATGAAGAATATGTACACTATATCAAGCATAATAAAACTGTAATATGAAGTATGGAAACTTAAATATGAAAGAGAGGAAATTTGTATGGCTGTATCTGTTTGTCTGACTGTCTGACTGTCTATATCTATCTGTCTGTCTGTCTGTTTGTTCGTCAACTATCACAAAAAACACCTATTAAGCAATGCAACTGATGCTGAGAATGGGAGTAGAAGTGATGGAGAATAAACACCAATCAAAAATAGGAGGAGTCTGGCAAAGATTAGATTAGATGAGTTAGATTAGATTAGATTAGATTAGATTAGATTAGATTAGATTAGATTAGATTAACAGAGTTGAAAGGGATCTTGTAAATCATGTAGTCCAACCCCCCACCCAAGCAGTTTGACAACTGTGTTTCTTCCCAATGCCTTGCTGCTTAAACTTGGCAGCCTATTTAGGATTAATTATGTATCAATGTGCCAACCATCAGAAAAGTCTTCCTTTTTTCTAGCATTGAAATGTATATCCTCCAAATAAAAAGCAGCTTTCATCCATAATAATAGATGCTATTTTAATTTTATCTTCCTTGGTAAAATAAAATTAATTATGAATAAGGTTTTTTTAATTTATTGAATGACATCTTTATAAAAATCTAAGATGTTTTATATACTGTATATATAAGGTTAAATCTGATGTTTTTGTTTAAATCTTACCATTTATATTTGCATCATATTTGATATGTTCATCAAGGTGAAAATCTGCAGTTAATGCTCCTATGAAATAGATGCAATAGATAAGTATCTGGTGGTCCCATTTTCAAAGGTTTTTTTTTCTTCCACCACTATTCAAGGCAGAATAGATATCTGTTGTCAGAATAACAATCTTGGAATGGTAATTTCTCTTCCAAAGATTTTGATTATTTAGATAATTAGCTAAATAGGGTACAGAACTAACGAGACCTTTGATCGGATCCATCTGATCTATCTATTATGCTGTATTTCAATTATCGGCTCCTGGTGTAATATCCCTCCAAATTCCTTTAGATATCATTTTTGTATCCCATCACAATAGTTTTTAAACTGCTATAAGAAATGCTATGTTCTACTGCAATGATAAATTGAAAGTAGTGTTAGGGATTGGGAATTAACCCCTAGAAGAGTATTGCAGCAGTAGTCAAGCCAGGCAACCAAAAGAGAGCGGAAGGGCCCCAGAGTATACACACACTGAACACAAACACTGTTTGTAGTTTAAATAGTTTTTAATCCAGTTAGAGTTTAAGCATTGTCATTCAGTCCATTAAGTCATTCACAGTATTTCCATCCAGTAAGACTCACTAGTATAGTCCAAGTTAAGAGTCCTTGCAATATCTTTATCAGCCGATAAAGATATCTTCTCCTCCTCCGGTTTCACTCTCCAGAGAAACAAACGCTGGATATTCAGCAAACAGTAGCAAACAAAAACAGTTCAGTCACAGGCACTCACAGTCAGTAATCTCAGTTAGTCGCAGCAGCACACAGTTACTCGCAGCAGCACACAGTTACAGTAAGCACACAGTTACAGCCAGATCACAGCAAGCTTTCCAGCTTCTAATACTTCCTTATATTGTAACTTCTAATCGCACCCTTAATCGGCTAATTGCCTGCTGCATTGTGCTTAAAGTGATAAGCACTTAAACCATGATATCTAAGTTTTATATATTTATTCACCCAAACCATATTTGGTATTAATGTTATACCTAACATACTCCCCTTTTGGGTGAAATAAATATATAATTCCTTTACAATCTTATCCCATATTTTTCACAACTCTCCTGGTGCTTACTGGCACCTTGGGCTTTAGTAAAATTATCAGCTAAATTGTCCTCCGACATACAGTACTCTAGCTGAATCATCTTACTTCTTACAGATTGTCTCACGTTTAGGTATCTTAGATCTGTATGTTTGCTCCTTGTTTTTACTCCAATATTTGTGGCCATTTGAATTGCTGCCTGATTATCTTCATGTATAATTATAGGATAATCTACTGTTATACCTATATCAATTAACATTTGTTTATACATTATTAACTCTGTACATAAAAATGATAAACAGGAGAATTCTGCCTCCATAGTAGACAAACTTATATGCTGTTGTCTTATTGACTTCCAGCCTATTAATGTCTTACCCAGCATTATGGCTGTTCCTGAAGTCGACTTTCTAGTGTCTCTTTCTGATGCAAAGCTAGCATCTGCATAAGCACACAGAATTAAATCACCCTTTGGTTCTAAATACAATGAATAATTCATTGTCTTTTTAAGATATCTTAATATCCTCTTAGCTGCAATCCAGTGTCTTTCACACGGTGCAGAATTGAATCTAGCCAACTGATTCACGCAGTACGATATATCTGGTCTAGACCAATTACTAATATAACTCAAACTACCAATTAAAGATTGATAAATCACCTTATCAAACTCAGGGCTTTGTACATCAGTGTTGCTAAACTCCTGACTCATTGGAGTCTTAGTGGCTTACAAAGCTCCATCTTGTAATCTTTTAGCAATTTGCTTATCTTATCTTCCTGAGATATCTTAAAACCTTTCCGTGTTTTCTTTATATTCAAACCGAGATACTTCTTTATCTCCCTAATTGCTTGATCTTTATTCTCTTTCCTAATGATGCTATTATTTTATTTGCTTCATCATTAGTTTCAGTAATCAAAGCAATATCATCTGTGAATAGTAATAATAATGATACTTTCCCATTTGTCTCCCTCTTAAACAGACATGGATCGGCTAAACCAGCTTTAAATCCCATATTGTCTAGTTCCTTTACAATATACTGGTTCCATTCATAGCCTGATTGTTTAAGACCATAGAGACTTTTCTTTAACAACCAACAATCATTATTATCCTTATTTTCACTTTTAATACCAACAGGTTTTTTCATATAAATAATATGTTTTAATGGGGCGTGCAAGTAAGCAGTTTCCACATCTAGATGGTTAACTATATAGTTTTTACTAGCTGCCCACACTAAAGTTGCCCTCAAGGTTGCTGCCTTAAGACTAGGTGCAAACACCTCATCGTAGTCATTAGCATTCTGCCTAAAACCTTGGGCTACTAACCTTGCCTTATGAATTAAATTACCATCTTTATCTATTTTTACCTTAAATATCCATTTGCAGCCAATGGATTTCTTTCCTGCAGGTAATTTGGCATTTCATACACCTTCATATCTTAATGAATTCAGTTCCTTATTCATTGCTGCATACCATCTTTCTTTTTCCTTATTAGGATACTTTTTAATTTCTTCAACAGAATTAGGAACTTGATTAATCTGGCACACTGTGTTAGCCTGGTACCTATCAGGCGGTCTAGATACACGTGTAGTTCTTCTGGGAATTACAGGGCTTACAGGAGGACTTTGTTGAACTACTACCTGTTCATCTTCCTCATCCTGTTCAGCTATTGAATCTGTTTCTTCCTTTATGGGCACTATTTCATCCTGTATTTGTCTCTTTACTTTATTTTTAAAGTTACAGGGATAACTAATGGGATTTCTATAGGATTCAATAATTACATCTTTATTGGCATCCTGTTCTAATTTCTCCCATCCTTCATGTTCTAGAAATTGGGCACTAGCACTACATAACACTTTAGATGTGCCTTTCTCCCAAAATCTATATGCCCTATGGTTTGCCTGATAACCAACGAAGAAAAATCTTTTAGCTCTATGTTGCCCTTTTTTTCTGAGTTGTGCAGGAATATGCATCCATGCTGGTGCACCAAATGTGTGCAGGTAACTTAGATCAGGTTTCCTGCCATGCCATCTGGTAAATGGAATTTCACCTGTCGTTGTATTAACAACGTTGTTCAATATGTTATTAGCACACATTGTAGCCTCCCCCCACAAAGAATCGGGTAACCCAGAATCATTTAACATTGTTCTAACCATAGCCTGTAGTGTTTGGCCTCTTCTTTCAATAAAAGCGTTATGTTCTGGCCTGTATGGAGCAGACTTCTTATGCTCTATTCCAGCTACTTTAAGTCTGTTCTGGAATTTGTTATTAATAAATTCCGTACCATTATCTGTCACCAGGGTTATCAGTTGCCGTTTAGACTTTCTTTCAGCAAACCTAAGCCAATTGAAAAAATGTTGATATGTTTCAGTTTTGCTTTTCATTAAATAGCAAAACCCATATCTAGAATAATGGTCCATAATGCTCAGTATATATCTAGCACCCCCCATACTGGGTTTCTTTGGACCTATTATGTCTGCAAATACCACTTCTAAAGGTTCTTTTGTTTTGAAACCATTTAGCCTATTTGCAGGCAATACTTTGCTCTTATCTTCACAGCAAACATTACAACGCAAATATTTATCACAAGGTTTTAACCTTATTCCTTCAGATAACTCAACTGTACGTTTTAGCATTTTAAAATTTACATGCCCCAAACGCCTATGCAATAAATGGATACATTCATCATGAGGCTTTATATTATTAAATACAGTTTGAGCCTCCCTTTCTTACTATTATCTAAGACATATAATGTTCCATTTAAAGCTGCAGTTACCCTTTTGTTATCTTTTCAATTATGCAATTATTATCCTTAAAAGTAATTACATAACCTAATTTATCTAATACCCTTACTGAAAGCAAATTAAACTTTAGTTGCGGTACATACAACATTTTTATATCCTGGTTTATGCACGGACAACGTGCAAAACCTTGACCTTTAGCTTTCAGTTTCCAGCCGTTAGCAAGAGATATATGTTGAGAACTTGTAGACATTTTTATAAATTTTGTCTTATCTCTTGTGATGCAGTGGGATGCGCCACTGTCAACCACCCATAAATTATTCTTCACATCAGAGTTGCTAAACGTGGCTAGTTCATATGCTTTCTTTGGCTTTTTTACATTCTGGCTTTTTCTCTTTTGCAGAATCTTGCCAAATGTCTCTCTGCCTCCACAATTAAAACACTTTTTAATTGTGTATGCTGTTGAAGATAAATTCTCTTCTTCCAGGTGCTTTACTTTGCTTTGCTGGTTTCTTTCAAACTTTGAAGATAATTTCTCTTCTTTCTTATCTTCTCTCAGCTCGTCACGCTCACGCCTTCTTCTGGCTTCTTCTAGTAGCCTGCCTGTAATCTCGGTTAATGAGAGGCTTTCTTTGGCAATACTTCCAACGAAGTCACATAGTCATCATAGCTTTGATCTAATGAAGATAATATTATGTAGACTTGTTGCAGTTCATTAAATATAAGCTCTTTTTCTTGCAAATCTTGAAAAATGCTCTTCATACAGTTTAAATGAACTAACATATCTCCATTCCTCTGAAGATGCGTTGAAAAAGCTTCCGTGTAAGATTTATATGTGCTCCTACACTGTCCCGAACATAAATCTTCCTGAGGTTCTCCCAGCAGTTTGCAGCATTTTCTTCTCCACGAATATGGACAAGCTGCTGATCACAGAGAGTCAGTCCTATGATGCATAAAGCCTGCTCATTCTTCAGTTTAAAGTCTTGTAACTTTTCTTTATCATCATCATTAGCAGGATCCCAGCTACTCACATCTGGTGGGTTTGCTATAATGTCCCACAAACCTTCTCTGCGTAGAAGTAAACTACATTTCATTGACCATGAAACATAGTTTGTTCCATCCAGCCTGGATATCATGGACAGTTGTGACAAATTTACTTGTGCCATTACTCTTCAGATATTTTGACTATTTTAAACTAATTAAAACAGTTTGTTTTTACAGTAATGTGCAACTCACACCAACTCTCTCTGCTATATCCTGGTTAGTTAGACTATGCTGCTGGGCCCATAACCAATGTTAGGGATTGGGAATTAACCCCTAGAAGAGTATTGCAGCAGTAGTCAAGCCAGGCAACCAAAAGAGAGTGGAAGGGCCCCAGAGTATACACACACTGAACACAAACACTGTTTGTAGTTTAAATAGTTTTTAATCCAGTTAGAGTTTAAGCATTGTCATTCAGTCCATTAAGTCATTCACAGTATTTCCATCCAGTAAGACTCACTAGTATAGTCCAAGTTAAGAGTTCTTGCAATATCTTTATCAGCCGATAAAGATATCTTCTCCTCCTCCGGTTTCACTCTCCAGAGAAACAAACGCTGGATATTCAGCAAACAGTAGCAAACAAAAACAGTTCAGTCACAGGCACTCACAGTCAGTAATCTCAGTTAGTCGCAGCAGCACACAGTTACCGCAGCAGCACACAGTTACAGTAAGCACACAGTTACAGCCAGATCACAGCAAGCTTTCCAGCTTCTAATACTTCCTTATATTGTAACTTCTAATCGCACCCTTAATCGGCTAATTGCCTGCTGCATTGTGCTTAAAGTGATAAGCACTTAAACCATGATATCTAAGTTTTATATATTTATTCACCCAAACCATATTTGGTATTAATGTTATACCTAACAAGTAGCATAAACTGTTTATTCATTTTATTTGAAAACATGGTTAATATTTTTTTGGGTTGAATATATATATTACATGCAAGGGAACATTGATATGATCAGATTGTGCAAGATTGATCCAAACTATTTAGCTGCTATGGTATATCATAAAACGGTTCTCCTCTGTTTAATGTGCAGAATCCAGCTGAAAGTATTAATGAAACCTGTTTGGTAAACAGCATTGTAAATGAAAGCTACAGAATAATTTAAGATATGAAGGGCAAGCTGCAAAATGTTATGTTGTTGCCAATCAAGCTTACTGTTATCCCTTCTGGTTTCTGCTTCTGTTACCCTAAATATTCAAATTAGACTAATGGTAGATCCCATCCTGAAATGCTATCAATAAAATATCTTGTTTGATGCTAAGAATAAATAAATAACATGGGTTTTCCTTTTTTAGTGTCCAGTGTGTAATTTCTGTAACTGTAGTAATGATCATCTTAGAAGATTTCCACTTGGCCTACTTTTATGGCAATTATTAGTATGCTGTGTTATAGATATTCCATGCCTTCATGTAAAAGATAGCTTCTTTTGAACTAAAGTATCCATGTTAGCCCAAAATTTTGTTATATAGAGACACCTAGTGGTATGTATTATTAAAATTACAGTCATGGATTATTTCAGAATTATTTTTACAAGCCTTATGTTTCATTTATGAGACTTGGAGGTAGTGTAGCAGAGCAGAGTGATAAGAGAAATTCTCCATCCTTTCAATGATTCTAAAATGGCCTGGAAATTAAATATGCCACTATCTACATATAATGTACCAGGAAACTATCCACAGCAGGTAAGTCACATAAAAGAGCCTTGTTAGTGATTCAACCAGATGTGGAGAGGATGATTTCTTTCAAATTTATATGAAAGGAAAAGTGTATAGTAAGAAAAGAGATAGGCTGTCATCATCCAGTAATGTAGCTACATATATTGATGAAGATTAATGGGCTGAGTATGTATTTCCCCTCGTCTATTTATAATATACAGAGAGCCAGATGTTTCTTTGACATAAGATGTGTGACCATTGAGAATTAGGCCTCTGTAACCTCAGAAGTGAAGTTTAATTGTATGCTTAGTACTATGTCTGTTCCTGGAATTACACTGTTTGTTTATATCCAACCTTTATTATTTTTAAAATTAACTCAAGGCAATAAACATACCTAATAGTCCACAGTTCTCCTATTTTCCTCACAACAATTTTATGAGGTGGGTTGGGCTGAGAGTGACTGGCTTAATGCAACCCAGGCAGCTTTCATGCCTAAAATAGGGCTAGAATTCAGTCTCCCAGTTTCTACCCTGGTGCCTTAAATACTAGGCCAAACTGATAAATCATAAAGTTCCAAAGTAAATAAAGCTGTAGAATTTTTTGAGCAGCATAGGTTAAGAAAGGAGGACAATTCAAGTTAGCAATTGTATATAGGATTGTAGTTTTTAAATTAATTTATTTATTTAGATCTGGGATGTAAGTTATTTCATTATACTGGCTACATTAAGAAACAGTAAGTATTTTGCATTTCACTCAGCATTTTACTTAGCATTCAGTATTTTCATTGAACTTAGGTAATTATTAAATTTCCCGAGAAATCATTTTAAAAACATACATAAATCTGCCTTACGCCTACATACTTACATACATACATTTCTACAGTATGCTGTATGTGTGTGTGTGTGTGTGTGTATATATATATATATATATATATATATATATATATATATATATATATATATATATATATATATATATATATATATATATATATATATTTGCTAGCACTACACCCTCTACTTTGGGACAAGATAAAACAACTTACAACTTGGAGAGCTGAATCTGAAACCACTTACAAATAGGAAAAACTCTTGAAAAAATTAAAGAAATTAGAACATGACAAGAAAACCCCCAACAACTCACAACAACACCTGAAACAATTAGTGTACAACGTTTCCAACAGAGAACTCACCAAAACAGAAACAGATGTCCTAACCAAAGGATTCAATTATGCTATAGCACCCCAAAAAATCCCCACAGAATCCATCATACGTGGAGTAGAATCCAGCCTAACTAAATTAAATACAGATGAAGCTGATAAAATAAGATACCAAGTTACCAACATCCTATGCACAAGCAAAAGCAACTTGCAGAAAAATGAAATTAAAGCGCTACAAACCCTGAAAAGAGATAGCAGCATAATCATCCTCCCAGCAGACAAAGGGAATGCCACTGTAGTAATGGACAGAAAAGACTATGAAACAAAATTGACAGACCTACTCCAAGACTCCACATACAAACCCATAAACACAGACCCAACCACATATCTGGAAAAATTAACCAAGAAGAAAATTATAACCAGCCACATAAGCAAAGAGATCCAACAGACGATCATACCAAGAGAAAAATCTTCCAGATGCCCCAAACTATACGGCCTCCCAAAAATACACAAAGAAGGCATACCTCTCAGACCCATAGTCAGCTCCAGAGGAGCACCACTACAAAACCTAGCCAAATACCTAGCAAAGCAGCTACAGCCCCATGCTGAAACAGCAGCTTCACATGTACAAAACTCATACCACTTCTTGGAAATGATCAAAGATCTACACGTGGAGCAAAAAGATCTGCTTGTAAGTTTTGATGTGGTTTCACTATTCACTCAAGTCCCGATAAAAGAGACCCTTGAAATCATCAAAAATAAATACCAACCAGCTAAACACCTCATGAAACTAACAGAACACTGCTTAACCAACACATATTTCATATACAAAGGACAAAGATACAAACAAATTGAAGGAGCCCCTATGGGATCACCACTGTCACCTGTCATTGCAAACCTGTTCATGGAAGAATTCGAATCCAGAGCCCTGGCCAATGCCATCCTCAAACCCAAACTATGGTTAAGATACATCGATGACACATTCGTAATTTGGCCCCATGGAAAAGAAAACCTAAACAATTTCCTAACACACCTAAACAACACACACCCCAAAATCAAGTTCACCATGGAAACAAAAACAAACAAACAACTACCATTCCTAGATGTACTAATCTACAAAAAAACAGATGGCACACTAGGACACACCACATACCAGAAGAAAACACACACCAACCGCTACCTCAACGCCCAATCTCACCACCACCCAGCACAGATAAACTCCGTGGCTAAAACACTAATTACTAGAACCAAACGCCTGGCAAACAAGACACACATTAAGACTGAACTATGCACCCTGACTAAAGTACTGACAGCCAACGGCTTCCACAAAAGCGAAATCACCAACTTGATCCACAAAAACACACTGAGACATAATAGAGACCCAGAAGATGAACAGACCTATGGAACAGCTGTCCTGCCCTACATAAGAGGTACTACAGACAAAATTAGTAAGATACTACACAGACATCACATCAAGACTGCCTTCAAAACAGACAGAAAAATAGCAGCCATCCTTAGAAACCCCAAAGATAAAATTGACCTGGAAAACCAAGGCATATACGAAGTCCCCTGTGCATCATGCTCGGCCACATACATTGGACAGACCAATAGAAGAATAAGTACCCGCCTGGAGGAACACAGAAATGCAGTCAAAAAGCTGGAACACACTTCCTCACTAGTCCAACACATGGAAGCCACAGGTCATAGCATCAACTTCAATGGCACCAAAACCCTAGCCACTATAGAAAACCCCAGCCACAGAATCATCAGAGAAGCCATAGAGATTGAAAAAAGACCAGAAAGCATGAACAGAAGAGATGATTCCACCAGACTGTCAATCATTTGAAAGCCTGCACTCACAAACAAAAAAATCTCCACACCACAAGCCAGGCAAACAACTGGGCACAAACAGATCCCCCCTCATACCTCCAGCTCAAACACACCCCAACCAGACACCCAGATGAAACCTAGCTTCCTAACTAACGATAGCGGTCCATTTACCGGGAGCCAAGCTGCACTAAAGGCCTCCAATAAAGTAACACAATGTTGCCAGCCAATCAAGATACAAAAAGAGCCAAAAAAACAGACAGAAGATATTAGAAACACCAATCAAGCAGAACACAGCAAACTCCAAGACCAATAAACACAGACCAAGACTCCCAACCAATCAGGATGAAGAAAAAACCATTCTGGCACAGCAATAGGCTGCCCCAAATTTAAATCTGAAACCACTGTAAAAGTCTGACTCACAGATGAACACTATACAGAAGCCTGATGATGGCAGATGAGATTCTGCCGAAACATTGCTACAACTTTAAAAGCACAACTGCTATAACGTGGGAAAATACCCGAACAAAGCTGAATGCCATACATACATACATACATACATACATACATACATGTGTGTGTGTGTGTGTATATGTATATATGTATATGTATATGTGTGTGTGTGTGTGTGTATATATATATATATATATATATATATATATATATATATATATATATATATATATATATATATATATATATATATATATATATATATTCTTAAGTTTTCGCATGGTACTTACATGTATGGTGTTCGGCTTGGTTCGGGTATTTTCCCACGTCATTGTAGTTCTTTTAAAGTTGTAGCAACGTTTCAGCAGAATCTCATCTGCCATCATCAGGCTTCTGTATGGGTGGGTGTGGGTCTGGTGTCATTCATCATGTTAGGTACTCGTCTGTTCATGAGGGCGGGTTTCCAAATGGCTGGTAAGCGGGAGGTGTCATCTCTTTTATTCATGCTGTGTGGGCGTTTTTCTATCTCTATGGCTTCTCTGATTATTCTGTTGTTGAAGTGTTCGGTTTTGGCGATAGTTCTGGTATTTTAGTTCGCCAAAACCGAACACTTCAACAACAGAATAATCAGAGAAGCCATAGAGATAGAAAAACGCCCACACAGCATGAATAAAAAGAGATGACACCTCCCGCTTACCAGCCATTTGGAAACCCGCCTCATGAACAGACGAGTACCTAACATGATGAATGACACCAGACCCACACCCACGAGGGCCACACAAGATGCCACCACCACACTTCCACGTAAAAAGCAGACTCACACCCACACAGAAGATGAGACACGACCACAGACCAGAAGCCGCACTGCAGCTGCATCACTACCCACTTCAAACCCCTGAGCCACACATGAAGCGAACTGACCCCTCCATGAAGATGCAGCACGACCACGAACTCGAAGCCAAACAGCAAGATCACAGCTCACCAGCTCAAATCCCCAGTAACTAAGACCAACCTGAGCACAACCAAGCCCCCACCTGAACAGAACACACCTCCAGCCAATCAGAACATGGCCAACCCCCAACCAATCAGAACACAGCCAAACCCCCAACCAATGAGAACA
The DNA here is from genome assembly GCF_049901735.1 of Notechis scutatus. Taxonomy (NCBI): domain Eukaryota; kingdom Metazoa; phylum Chordata; class Lepidosauria; order Squamata; family Elapidae; genus Notechis; species Notechis scutatus. Next base: position 155,188,477 of record NC_142011.1, on the reverse strand, counting down.
CCCCCCAGCCAATCAGAACACAGCCAAGCCCCCACCCAATCAAGTCACACCCCACTAGCAGTTAAAAGGAAGAAGCAGCTGCAAGCTCACATCACTCTGAGAAGCACAGAGCTGAAGACAGAAGCCTGAAGATGATGAATGAGACTTCATCGAAACGTTGCCTAGATACTTCCAATCTTACGCGGAGAAAACCCGAATAACCAAAGATATATATATATATATATATATATATATATATATATATATATATATATATATATATATATATATATATATATTTCTCACAAAAATAAATGTGGAAGGGATTGTGTGGAATTATCACTGCAGAAAAATTATCAGATTCTATTCATGTAGCAATCCATATTGTGGCAAACTGTCTTTTAGTAGAAACCCATAATTTTACTTCCATGTAAATATGTGGAGTAGTTCTTTAATACTGTCATTCCAATGTTCCTTTGGTTTATTTTCTCTAGGGGAAGAGGTTGCCATATAAAGTAGAGAGTTCCCTGTGATAAACATGTTTAGAGGCTGGAGGTTCATCCATCAAGGATAATGAAGATAGATAGACTAAATGACCCACTAACATTCCTTCCAACACAGTAATTATCTGATAAATAGTAATATTTATTCATTCATTAGTGGTTGCCATCAAGCTGGGTTCAAAATTGGCTTTGGACAAACAGAATGACTCCCTCTATGGGATTCATAGAGGTGTTTTTGCTGGAAAAAGAAGTCTTAATTTTGCTAATTCTTTTTCCTCATGAAGTCTCTTAACATTTATTCTCCAGAGAGTCAGGAGGAGGAGGAGGAGGAGGAAATTCATTTACTTGAAATAAAGTGGTGACAGATGATTTTCTGTAGATCAGATGAAAATATGATTGATGTCATACACTTCTAGGACTGTAGCTTGTGAATGGAGTCCAGGACTAAAGAGAACTAGATTAAGTCCATTCTCGGCCATGGAAACTCCTTGAGATACTGGGTCAGTTACTCTCTTTTAAACTGGCTCACTACACAGATTTTCTATTGTATAATTAAAAATGAAGAAATATTCCTACATAAAATGCAATGAGCTCCTGTAGAAAAGATGGGATATTAATCAAATTAATAAATTAAGACCACTGTTTTAGAAAGTACCGCTCTGCAGAAACTTGGATCCAACCCATTGTGCTTTTAAATGAGATGAATCTGTTCCTTGCCACAGTTCAGAAAGTTCTTCACACGTGTGGATGGTGTTCTCCTCTGTTATATTTTCCTTTCAACCTTGACAACTACAATGACTATTCAAATATTTACTTATGATAAACTGCTTCGCCATCCATTTTACTTGTTTAATATTCTGTTATCTCATTATCCTTATTTCCTGCTCTATAAATTGTTTGTGTTCAGAAGATGTTTATGAAAGCAAAAAAAGCAGTTTCCTTTCTGCCCTTCTAACAAATGTTCTTCCTGTGACCTGGAACTTTTAAGTGGTAATACAATCAGGTAAACATTTTTTGTTGTGGAAAGGCCGTTTTACATAAATATGTGGGTCAAATAACATACTGCTTTATGAACTGACAGCTCTATTCAATTTACAGTTCACACACACACAAAAAAACCCTAGTTTATAAACATGTTGGGGGGAAATGGGAGCACCCCAATCAGTAATCATCACTTGTACTTCTGAAATGCTAAAATGATTCAAAATATAGAAACTTTTTTTTTCCATATAAACAGTATTCATTTTATGAGGTTGTTTTTTTCTCCCTTTTTCCATCTTCATTCCATCATCTTTCATGTTATTTGCTTGATCTTATCATCCTACAGCAGAACAGTGGTGTTATGCACACAGCTTTTTGTAACCCAGATTTATCTGGATCTGTGCTACAGATATGCTGCTTTTATTGGAAAAAGAGGAAGGAGAAAGATATTGCTCTTACAATTCTTTATGGCCCACAGGACTGTAGCAGAGAAGGAAGTAACAAGTATCAATCTATTCATGAATCACCTACTGTGGAACTTCTCAGGTTCCTTGCCCTGTTTCACTCTTTAGTATTGTTAACTGTTTTTAATCCAGTTTTCCTAGGCTTTAGAAATAGCTTGCCCCATTTGAGATACCATACATTCCAACTCATTCTTTCTGCCCCATTCTATATTCTGAAAACACAATTAAATGCAAACTACTCAATGCAAGAAGCCTCGTGAATAAAATACCTGAATTTTTCCTCCTACTAAATACGGCTAAATTCGATATTATATTTGTCTGTGAAACATGGCTCAATGCATCTCTCCCTGACTCCATTACCACAGTAAGGGACTATCATGTTTACCGATCAGATCGTGAAATTCGTAGAGGAGGTGGTGTTGCTATCTTCTATAAAAAGTCCTTACATCTAAAAATATCCAAGTTACCCAGGAGCTTGCTCTTCCTGAGACCATCATCTGTGAACTATCCTTAAATATCACAATTCGATTCTTACTATGTTACAGAGCACCTGATTATGACATTGAACATGTAAACAAGCTAAATACATTACTAACATGGGCTGCATCCTGCCCATACCCTTTTATCTTTCTTGGTGATTTCAATCTACCTCATATTGACTGGACCCTAAATGAATGTACAACTGAAATCATACACACAACCTTCTACAATGCTATTACAAATCTGGGACTTGAACAACTAGTAACCAACAACACTAGACTAAACAACTGCCTCGATCTCATCTTCTGCAATAGTTTGAATTTAATTTACGGAATACAAACTAAAGAACCCTTTTCCAGCAGTGACCACAATATGATTGACTTTTGTCTCAACATACGCCCACACAAAAATCACCACAATGATGTAATCCCCAATTGTAACTTCAAAAAGGCAACTATGATCTTATAGACAACGATCTTTCATCCCTTGATTGGCAATCTCTATTCACTGGATGCAATACTGTTGAAGACCATTACAACATATTTTTACTTGAAGTCAAAAGAGTCATCAAACTATATGTACCAACAACTCCCAAAAAAAACAAAAAAGCAGATTACCCATAACAATAAGGAAACTTCAATCCAAAAAGAGATCACTCTGGCGGAAAAATAAATCTGGTCACGTTGCCAATTTCAAAAGCCGATACAAAAATTTATGCCACCAGATAAAGACCGAATGCACCAATTATCACATTAAACAAGAGGAAAACCTTCTAAGCACCAATTCCACACGTGCTTTTACAATTTTGTAAACAACAAACTAAAAGACTCAAGGTCCATCCCACCCTTGATAGGACCTGATGGTAAAGACTGCAACGACGACACCATTAAAGCCAACCTCTTTAACACATTTTTCGGCTCAGTATTTGTTAACAGCAATGGATCATGCCCAGTATTTCCTAGCCGTACCACAGATAACAACAATGATCTAATACATATCGATTTTACAGAAGACAATGTTGAAAAAGCACTACGCAATCTAAAACCATCTCTATCTATTGGACCGGATGGAATATGTGCCTACTTCTTAAAAAAGCTATCCACTGCCATAGCCAAACCTCTAAGCATAATCTTTGAAAAATCTTTCAGGACCAGCTCCTTGCCTAACCTATGGTCACAAGCCACAGTCATCCCCATCTTCAAAAAGGGAGACCCAAGCCTAGTTGAAAATTACAGACCAATCTCCTTATGCTGCGTCACCTGTAAAGTCATGGAATCAATTATTAACCAATCCATCATCCTCCACTTAGAGACAAACAACCTACTCTCCAATAAACAATTTGGTTTCAGAAAAAACTATCCTGTAATCTGCAACTCTTACACTGCAAAAACATATGGACAACACAACTCGACCAGGGCAAAGCAATAGACGCAATCTACATAGACTTCTGTAAAGCCTTTGATTCAGTGGTACACGACAAACTACTCCTAAAAATAAAATCCTATGGTATCTCTGGACAACTGAATAACTGGATAGAAGCATTCCTGGCAAACAGACAACAAATGGTCAAAATTGGGAGCGTCCTATCAAATTCTGTACCTGTCAATAGTGGTGTCCCCAAGGCAGTGTTCTAGGACCAACTCTCTTCATACTCTACATAAATGACCTCTGCGATCATATTAAGAGCAATATGGTTCTTTTCGCTGATGATGTAAAGCTGTTCAATACCACAGACAATACTGCTACCCTACAAAAAGATCTCGACTATGTATCAGAATGGTCAAACAAATGGCAACTTCAAATCTCAACAAATAAATGCTCTGTCTTACATATTGGCAAAAAAATCAGAAAATAAAATACAAGCTGAATAGTCAAGATCTTGTTGATGACTCAAGCTCTGTAAAGGACCTTGGAATACTCACCTCTAATGATCTAAGTGCTAGAGCCCACTGCAACTACGTAGCCAAAAAGGCATTAAGAGTTGTTAACCTAATCCTACGTAGCTTTTTCTCTGGTAATATCACACTACTAACCAGAGCATACAAAACATTTGCTAGACCAATACTCGAATACAGTTCATCAGTCTGGAACCCACATTACATATCTGATATTAGCACAATTGAGAAAGTCCAGAAATATTTCACAAGAAGAGTTCTCCACTCCTCCACTCGCTGTAGAATACCTTATGCCACCAGACTTGAAATTCTAGAACTAGAAAACCTTGAATTATGCCGCCTTCGGTCTGATTTAAGCATGGTATATAAAATCATACATTGCAATGTCCTACCTGTCAATGAATACTTCAGCTTCAACCATAACAACACAAGAGCACACAATAGATACAAACTCAATGTTAACCGCACCAAACTTGATTGCAGGAAATATGACTTCAGCAATAGAGTGGTCAATGTCTGGAATACTCTACCCGACTCTGTAGTTTCTTCCCAAACCCCAAAAACTTTAACCTTAGACTGTCTACTATTGACCTCACCCTTTCCTAAGAGGTCTGTAGGGGCGTGCATAAGCCACCAACGTGCCTACCGTCCCTGTCCTATTGTTTCTCTTATTCTTCTTTATTTTTCTTATATGTACCCATTTCATGTATTCACAACTATGTATACACTTATACTTATTATCTTGTAAACAATTGGCAAATCAAATAAATAAATAAATAAATAAATAAATAAATAAATCACCTAGTGTCTAGCACACATATACATGGAGAACAGTACAAGGCTTTACTTGGTAAAGTAAGGCAGCAGCAGTAGTCAGGGCAAGCATGCATTTGCAGAACACATACACACGCGCATATACAAACACACAAATTTCAAGTGGTTCCAATTCACTTGGGAAATTTACAGATACAGTCTCAATAAGCAAAGTCCCAAAGAGCAGGGAAAAGTATAACCAGGCACAGTCCAGAGGACATAGAATCATGGATCAGCAGCTGATCTGGCTGATCTGCATAGGGCAAGAGCTTAATTTAATGTACAACAGACAAGAGATTCCAGTAAATCCCAACCAAGGATTGGCTTGCTAGCAGTGGCTCTAAAATAGAGCCCCAGAAAGTGCAAGCAAACATTGATGGGCATATGCTCTTGCTTTTTAAGGAGCCATGAAGACCCCTCTGTTCTACTCTCAGCTCTACTTGGTTTAGGACTAGAAGGAGGTCTTGAATCAAGTTCTATTTCTGGTTTTCTCTGCAATTGATTCAATTCAAGGTGTCTCCACCCTGCTGTTCTCTGAGGAAGGCTGCTCTTCCACATGATCTTCATCTTCTTCCTTTTCAGGGCAGGCCACAATAGCTGCTATTTCTCTTTTTATTCTTTGTTATACCCAAATTAGATCTTGGATGGGGGGAGGGAGGGAGGAAGGAAGAAAGGAAGGAAGGAAGGAATTCACCCTAAGTACCCCTTCCAGTAATAGCAACCTGAAGGAACCACACACCTAAATCTTAGTCAGACAAAGTGCATCAAAAGATTATTTTTTGGTGAGGAGGAAGGAGGAAAGGTCCCCCTGCACATATGTGCTAGTTGTTTCTGGCTCTAGGGGGCGGTGTTCATCTCTGTTACAAAGCTGAAGAGCCAGCACTGTCCAAAGATGTTTCCATAATCCTGTGATTGGCATGACTAAATGCTGCAGGCACACAGAACGCTGTTACCTTCCCACCAAAGTGGTTCCTATTTTTCTACTTGCATTTTTACATACTTTCAAACTGCTAGGTTGGCAGAAGCTGGGACAAGTAATGGGAGTTCACTCCATTATGTGGTGCTAGGGATTAGAACTGCTGAACTACTACTTTTCTGATCAACAAGCTCAGCATCTTAGCCACTGAGCCACCGCATCCAATCATTTAATTCATTTTTACATCTTTTCCAATATTTGCATTTGTTTTGCACCTACATTTGCCCGAGTCCCATTTCTGCCCTGCATCTCATGGTTTTCTGATTGGCTAGAGAAATTCATCTTTCAATACCCTGATACCATTCCAGAAAACTGTATTTGGAATGGCCAATGGTGATCAGTAGAATTATTTAGAGTTGAAGGCACAAGTTTTGATTATCCAATCCAGTTCTTCCTTTCTCTTAAAGACATTTTATACAAAACAAGCACTGGAAATTTCCATTAAACCATCTTGTGGCACAGCAGAGCTTGAAATACCAACAGAAGAAAAGAACGTCAAATCAAAATTCAGATTCATTGAGAGATTTGAATAAGGGCAGGGAAGATGAAAACTATTCACCTTGCTTAAACTAAATAACTCTCAGTCCCAAGTTGATTCCAACCACACAGAATTGGGCCTTTTCACCAAATTGGACCTCAACCACAGTAGTTTATGACTCATGATATAGATTTTGTGAAAAGCATCCATTTTGTGAAAGCGTTGAAATAAAATTTCCAAAAAATATCCACCAATCCCAAAAGCCAAATGTGGAAAGAAAGTATGAATTTCAGCACAGTCTAGATATTAGCATAGGAAATGAAATAGAGTGATGTAAAGTGTGTATATGTCACACTATGCTAGGCTTGACTATGGTAACAATGCAGATAATCCTTACTTAATGATTCGCTTATTGACTATGGCAGAATTGAAGTAATAAGTCCATCGTGGTCACATGATTAGCTTAAATATCACAATGGGGATTGTCAACTCCAGTGCACTCGTTAAGTAACACAGTCATTAAGTGAAACATCCTGTGACCACAATGGACTTATGACTTCAATTCTGCCATAGTCAATAAGTGAATCACCCCAGCCCATTTAGTGCACTATTACATGATTACAATTCATGATTTTGCTGCTATTTCCCCACTGATTTTGCTTCTTAGAAGTTGGTTGTGAAGGTGCAAATGGCAATCACATGACGATGGGATACTATGACAATTGTAAATGCATCCAAATCTTGATCATGTAATACTCCAGTGACTCAAAGATCAAGAGTTGGTCATAAAGATACTTTCTCAGAACCATTGTAACTTAAAATAGTGGTTGAAAAGGGTGGTTGGTTGATTGCAGTGGTGGTATTCAGCCAGTTCGCACCCCTTTGGGTGAACCAAACTGGTAATAACTTCTGGTTGGCCATGCCCCCAACCAGGTTGCCTAGTTGCCGCTTGCTTTCTTGCCCTGCCCACCTGATGCTCACTCACCCGCCTGCCTGACACAAGCCCACTCACTCACTCCTTAAGGTATTTCTTTTCTCCCTTCCCAACAATCAGCTGTTCCTATGATCAGCTGTGCCAGGATTCCCCTCGCTTACTTACTGCTTCACCCAGGACGCTTCCCTGAAGCCCAGGAAGGCAAAAAGAAAAAAAGAAAACCTTTCCTTCCCCCCTCCATTTTTTGCCTTCCTGGGCCCCAGGGAGGCCCCAAAACGAAGCATGGTGGGGGTGCTGTGCCCACCAATGTTCTATTGTTTTCCTTTCTGAGCCCCAGGAAAGCCTTCTGGGAGCAAAAACGTCCCTCCCAGGAGGCTTGCCTGAGGCCCAGAAGGCCCAAAAATGGGGGGAGGGTGTTGCTGCAAAAAAAAAAAAAAACCATGCCCACCTAGTCACATGACCATGTCCCCTAGCCATGCCCACAGAACTGGCAGTAAAAAAAAATGTGAATCCCACCACTGGTTGGTTGGTTAGTTTATACCAAAGCTCTCTATTTTGATAGTTGGCTTTAAAAAGATACATTTAAAATTGAAACATTTAAATGGAGAGTGTTATTCTGTTATTCTCTGTTATCCAGTGAAATTGTTTGTCAATTAATATCTAGCTTGGTAAAGGCACATTCTTATATTTGTTTTGAAAATATAGAATAAGGACTAATAAGATATCTCATTGGGTGGACTCTATAACCCTGAAACCTTACAAGAAAAAACTTTATCTCTTTTGGAAGAAAAAAGCCTCTTTTGGACTTCTGGCTGCATGGCATGTTTCTAAACTATTTAGGAATTAATTGCATTAGTATTGTGTGGTGTTTCTTTCCTTTTTTAGAAAAAGAAAAGCCTACTCTTAGTATTTCCATTAAAAACTTGAACAAGATTAAAGAAAATGAACATCACCTTTTGAAGTATCGGTGAAATTTGGCACACCTGAAAAGTCTGTAACCTAGGTGAGAAGGGAGAAAATGTATAATATGTGGCATAAATTAAACTTAATTTTAAAATTCAAAATTAATATTATTGTTCCAATAATTATCAATTTACATTTGGTGCAAAAACTTATGATGTCATTTGACAATTAGATTTAAAAGCAGTGCAACAGGCTTTTCTACCCGTTTTAATTTATGCCATATATCTTCCCCAGATTGTATGCAAAAGGCATTAGAATAAAATGTCAAGATATCAGTGTTGATCATAAACTTAATATTAATTTAGATTTCTGAAAATACCATTTGTGTTTTGTCACAAGAATGTATAATGAATCGAAGAGGGAATTTCAAAACACACAAGGAGATTCTTCAAGTTCAAAGAAATCGAACCTTGAACTTTCATAGATTGGAAAGTTAATAGGAGCAAGCAAGAAAGCTCTTTTAAAATTCAAAATTATGCTGAATCCAAAATATTTCATCGTAACTTTTTCAAGGGCTGACTTATTACTATTGCATTTCCAAAGTTGAGTCAATTCAGAGATTACATTAGTGAGTGCCACATGCAATATAAGCGTTCGGTTGGCAAGCAAGTTACAACTGCATCCAAAAAATGCCTTTGGGAGCTATTCCAGCTTGATTTTAAATTGGGCCATTTTCAGAAATGTGACTCTGTTTTTTTTCTCTCCGGGTCACATTCATATCCTCTCATCAATTACATTAGAAACAGTGTGCCCCTCGCTTATTTGCCGGCTCTTGTGGCTTTTCTTCTTTTTTAATGCCACCAAGGGACTCAGAAGGGTAGGTCAAATGGATCGTTTCAGCAGAGTCCCTGGCTCAGCTGAATTTTCTGTCCCTAGGCCAGGGAAGGTAAGCAGAATTATTGTCAATTGTTTGTTATTTTCTGAAAAGGTGAATTGCATAAAACTCCAACAGTAAAATGAAGACATTGCCATTCCTCTCTCCATCTATTAGAAGAAAAGAAGGCTGGGAGAGCAATTAGGGTTAGCAGACAATTAGAAAGAGAGCTAAAGGAGGCATATTATGTGACAAAAAAGAGAGTATGTGGCAGCAAAATAAAATTAATTCAATAGCGCTGTCAGGTTTGACAGGGCAAAATGTCCTCTGGACACATGCATACATCTTGACCACAGTTACACACAAACATACAGAGAGAGAGAGAGAAAGAGAGAGGGAGGGAGGGAAAGAGAAAGAGAGGGAGAGGGAGAGGGAGAGAACTAGACCTTCATTGTTATTTCATTCTTTCTTTTCCCTGTGTGCCTCTAGAATATCTTCCAGGAAGGAAAGAGGAGAATGAAGACAAGTCTTCTTTAGAAATATATGTGATGTAGCATATGGTGACCTTGGATTGACCAACTGTGGACCTGCAGTTGATGGTTCAACCTTAATAGCTCCATCAATTCCATTAATGGACAGAATCTTCATGTCCCATATGTATGTATGTATGTATGTATGTATGTATGTATGTATGTATGTATGTATATAAAATCTTCCAGATGCCCCAAATTATACGGCCTCCCAAAAATACACAAAGAAGGCATACCTCTCAGACCCATAGTCAGCTCCAGAGGAGCAGCACTACAAAACCTAGCTAAACATTTAGCAAAGCAGCTACAGCCCCATGCTGAAGCAGCAGCTTCACATGTACAAAAGTCATACCATTTCTTGTAAATGATCAAAGATCTTCTTTTCGCCCTTTGAATTTCTGTTGACTCTTTTCCCCTTTTTTAATTTTCTGGATATTCCCCTTTTTATTTAATTTCTTAAATCTCCTGTATTTATTTCCAACTCTTTTCTTCTTTCTTTCAAGAGTTCTTGGCTCTCGATGATCACTAAAGATGGTCTCTTCTATGATTTGCTCCACCTTCTGTTCTGCCTTTTGTCTTTATTGTTCATATTCTGCTGTCGCATTTTCAATAAATTTTAAAGCAAAACCCAGCGAGTCACCTCATTCTTGTAGTGTTTCTTTCATTTTTCTGAGTTCCATTTTTAATGCCAGAAGAGAAATCACCATTTTACAACTTTCTGATTTGCAATTTAATCCAAATAGTATCTTTAAAGTTTATTTCCAACAGTCAACTTTTCTTCCGCTCAAGTTTTTAAGTCTCCGCTAATCCAGTGCCAGATTCATGTCAGAATCAGCAACTAATCCAAAGGCAGAATCTTCCTAATTCTTTCTTTGTTACAATGTTTCAATTTTTCAAAGTTCTTGCTTTATTGTATCAATTTCCATGCAATTTCAAGAAACAAGAGTTTTTTAAAAGAAAAACAAGTTGAGTTTAACTGAGATGGCACTCTTTATTATGCAAAGTCTTCACCCCCTCTTTTCTTTTTTCTTCTCTATTATTCAGAGCTTTTTAAACCACAATTTTCCAACAACAAAAAGATCAAATCCCGTGGATATTAAATTTCCTCTTTAACAGTCTATAATAGTTCAGCTTTATTACTGCCAATATAAAATCGAAGTATCCAAGTTGATTATATAGTTCCTTTTCTAGCTTCTAACTTTTGCGGTTTCAAAGCCCCGACGCTAGCAAAAGCAATTTACATCTTTTTTTTCTCTTTCTCTTTGCCACTTAGATCCTTTCTTAAAGATTCTTTGAAATGTTAATCCTGGGGGTATCTTCTATTTGATTATATCATCCCATTCCTCCTGCTGTTCGCCTCTTTCTCTCTCTCCTGCACAATCTTATTCCAGTCTAATCTTCCCCTTCAGGGTGGCCATTTTAGACCACCGCTTCAGGCATCTTCGGGAGAGAGCAATTGCCAAGCTGGGGAGGGAATTTGCGACTCCCCTCTAATGGTCTCCCCTTCCTCCACCACCCCTACAAGGTAGCTTCTGCCCCAAATCCAAAGGATTGGGGCTCTCCGATGCCAAATCATGAACCAACAGTCCGTCTTTGGGGAAGCTCAAAACAGGAAACCACATAATCTCCATTGTTATGTACCACTCAGAGTCATGGAAAGTTGGACAGCATACATTTAATTAACAATAAACAGCACCAGGCAATACAGACCAATTATCTGCTTACCAACCACTTTCATATTGCTAATTGGTGTGGTAACTGATGTAGTCCAACAGCAGCTGGTTCAAAACAAGTTATTTCCTCCTAAGCACAAAGGAACCTCCCAAACAACAGAGGAGCAAAAGATCAGTTCCTATTTGACAATATGATTTTGGAAAACTGAAAGAGAAGGAATTTGAATATAACACGGGCTGATTATAAGGAGGTATTTGACGCCCTGCCACCAGGTTGCATAACCAAGTGCAGGGAAATAACAGAAGTCACCAGAAACTTCAGAAGCTTTGTGCAAATATTGATGGCACAATACCAGTCAATGGTGCTCGTTAATGGTGAGAGGTTGGGACAGGTTAATATCAAGAGAGGAATTTTTCAAAGAGACTCACTATCACTACTACTGTTTGCCATTGCACTGATTCCTCTGTCAACAATATTGGATAACTTAATGAAGACTCCCAAAAATGGTGGGTGAAGTGTCCAGAAAATGGTGAACTGAGCGATGTGATTATTATTTTTCTCTTGCCAACAAACTGCTGACTTTGCTGCTAAAGCTGGCTCTTTGGCAGCAGGCTTCCCAGGTTTTTAATGGGAGTAACTTGGAATAACCCACAATGACACTCAGATAGATGGCTGTGTCATCTATCATGGTGACACAGTGCATGGGAAGAGAATCCAGTGGACTCCAATTCTCAGTAAGTACAGCTGCAGGATCTGATTTTCATCTTTTTCAGCTGTTTGCTTTTTTAGGCATGCTTCGGTTTAACATCACTTGTTGAAGTTTTATTTTGCTTTGATCTACATTTTTAATTGTTAAACATTTGGCTGAATGCTGATTTATCTTATACACCCAATTACAAAAGTGATGTTTTCATCTATTATTATTATTATTATTATTATTATTATTATTATTATTATTATTATTATTATTATTATTATTATTGTTATTGTTATTGTTATTGTTATTTTGGAGTTTAAAAACACCTTTGCTAAAATGTATGCCAATTGTTTGGGAAATGAGAAAAAAGGCTTAAAGGAGATTCAGTGAAAAATGTGGTAAGAGAACATTTCAAAGACATTTTATTTTAATTAACTAAGCAGAGACTAGCACTATAGTTTTCAAAATTCTGTAGGACCCCAAAATAACACTAGAACGCTTTCCTGAAAAATTTTGTGCCTGCTTTTTCTGTCTTATCAGCTGCATGGAGATGATAGTGTATGCAAGATGGCTGATATGACAAGAGATATATCTATAGTACATCAGCCTTTTCTATTTGTTTTACAGTTTTGAAATAGTATATTACTGGTAATATTCATATTCCAGGTTCAGCTCTGAACACCTAGAACTAGGAAAGTCTCCCCTGTAAAATCCTGGAGAACAAACAAATACAGATAATACTGAACTGGATGAAGTAATGGCCTGATAGGGAATAAGGTTATGCCAGGTAGAGATTTTTTTTCTGTATTTATCAGCTCTCATTCAGTTGGATGATTTTTTAATTGATAGATGAAATGTTCTTGCTTTCATTTAGACATAAAAAAAAAACTGAGGAGCTTCCTGGCTTTCCATTTGTTAGTGAAATTCAAAAGGAAGGTATTAGTATGGAACTTTTATCAGAAATTTCTGCCCAATTTAATAGAAGCTTCCCAACTTTCAATTATTACTTTTGCAGATAGTATCTGCATTCAGGAGTATTAGGAATTCAGGGTAGCAAATATGTATAGTTTATAGGATGTCAAAATTAATAGGTGGAGTTGAAATTCTAAGATCCAAGCATTTTAATGTTTATTCATGTTTTATTCTAGCATTAATGCAGCAAAGCACAATTGGAGGGGAAAAAAGCTTCAAAGATTGAAATCATGTGGAAAGGTTTAAAAAGTTGGACTTAATCTCCCTGGAAAAAAAATGTGCTAATTAACATTTTTAAGATTTGAAAGATGAACAACGTTCACTTTGCAACAGGAATATTCAGACATTTATTTTGCTGATATTCTTAGTTCCGTCTAAGCTGTAAAGATAGTATGAGCTAAAAGCTGGGTCACAGTTCAGCCTGGTTCATGCAGTTGACAGAAAAGGCATTTATCTTTGGCCGTGCCTGCAATTACAACTCCAGGTCATCTGATTTATTTGCTGGGTCTAGGAGATTGGCAAAATTCATTGTGCTTACCAGATGATCCAATAGTGTTGTTTTGATAAATACATCTTATCATGAGCCAGACAAAGTAGCTCACTTGACAAAGGATTACACAAAGCTGAGCTCAACTACCACTGAGGAAAGCATGCGGGGATGGATATGGAAGGCAGTAACACAAAATACAGAGAGTATGGCAGATCTAGATAAAGAGCAGACAAAGATGGTAGATAATTTTAAAGTTGTGGGAGAAAAAAAGGAACGTAGAAAAGTCTGCAGTGATATTTCAATGCACAACAGGGCTGTCTTTTTCTGTTCCTTTCATCAAACGAGCATGAAGAGTGTGGCTGGCCCATCCCTTTGTACATAGACCTAAGTCTTCATAAAATTCAGTCTTGTCATCCACCAAGGAGACATAGTTTTTTATGGTTAATGCTGTAGTCAGACAATAGCTTTATGGGAAACCCCCAAAATATCACTAAGTGTTGTTAATGCCTCATTGAACCCCCCCCCCCGCCTTACATGAATCCATGGTAATTCCCAGTGCCTAAAGTGAAACATGCTGGCAATTTTTAGATGATGTAGGCTTTTACTGGATGTGGTGATATCCCACAATTCAAAGTTAGTATGTGGGAAATTGGAGAATTAAAGTATCAAATAATCTGAAAGTTAGAATAAAATATATCATTGTACATCTATGAATATTTAGCAGTTCAAAGTTATAATTTATCCCATCACATTCTCTTTTGGAGAATCAATACACCATTTCATTAATTCCATGGATTTAAGGTATGCAAAATCTAATCCACTGCCCATAGTTCTAATTATGACACCTGAAGATATTGATTAAATATTTTCTGTATCATTGAACTAATTCTGTCAGAAAATATCTGGAGTGATTCATGTTTGGTTTATGTGCTTTAAAAGGATGTTTAGCAGCTATCAGAGACAGACAGACACAAAGAGGAACCTAGAAATCTGTCTTAAGAACCTATTCCTGAATGTTTTACACTGCCTGAGAAATGTTTTTATTTTGCTACAAAATATGACAGGAATTTCATGATCATACTACTACCTATACTACTAGACTACAATCTCCCGCTTCCAAAAAAAATGGTCCAGTGATATTCTAGGACATCAGCTTTTACATGGCATTCAGCCATCTTATTTATATTTTATTAGTTTGTGTAGCTACCCATCTCAACAAGTCATTCCAGGCAGTGAACAATATCAAATAAAACACAATTACGGTACACCATTCACACAAAAATTAAAGTCATAGAAGCTAAGAGGGAAAAAAAACTCAATTAACACCACTAATACAGTCTGGAGACAGGTTCTTTCACATATTCAGGATCTTTAGAGTCTTATAAAAGGCCAGTAGAGCTGGGGCATCATAATATCATTAAATATGCTATTTTCTTGACCCTGGTACATAGCCCCTGTTCCCCATTCTACTGCATACCCAATTACCTGAGCTGGAAGTAATTCCACCTGAACTCAGTGGGATTTACTTCAGAATAACTATGCATAGTACAAAGTAAAATGCTAGCAAGCCGAACCTGATGTCTGACTTCATGTAATCATAGTTTTCTTGACAGTATTGCAGAAGTGGATAATTGTCTTCTTCCTGAGATTTTTTTCCTCCATTTTTGACTCTAGCCATGGTTATAATAACATCAGAGGTGGTATTCAGCAGGTTCTGACCAGTTCTGGAGAACCGGTAGCAGAAATTTTGAGTAGTTTGGAGAACTGGCAAATACCACCTCTGACTGGAGATTTTATAGTATCTTTCCCCTGCCATGCCCACCAAGCCATGCCCACAGAACTGATAGTAAAAAAAAAAAAAAAATTGAATCCCACCACTGAATAACATCATAAATAATTAAAAACATCAAAACTTTTTTTTCAGCTAACCACCAGTAAGGTCACCATCCAGTTCACATCTAGTATGCAAAGCCTGAATTTTCTGACAATGCATTGTAGGCACCATTCTGCTAAACCAACACCCTTGAACATTGAGTGGCATAGTTGGCCTTTGGAAAGACGTCTTAGTGCAGAAATAAGACTGTTAAACAAAGAAAAGAGGGTGCATTATCACTGGTGCATAGTCTGGCATTAAAGTTGCCTGCTAAATAAGATCAACTTCTGGATAAGCCCAAATGAATTGTGATAGGTACTGTAGTTCTCTAGTTTATCCCAGTTTGCATTTATTAAGAAAGGCAACCTTTGGGATGGAAACTAGATATTTATAATTAGAAAACCACATTCTGCTAAGTTGATCCTAGAGGCCATTGCCATTTGCACTGGAGAAATTCAATGGAGAAATTCACTCATTAAAAAAGTGCTAACTCGGAGAAATGGCTTTCACATTAACATCAGAAGAGCTTATGCTGATTGAGGTTGTTAAAGCCCTAGATTCCTGTTCAATGGCACTGTTAGCGGTGAAGGCTTAGGAGCTAAAGAGATCAGCTTCCTTTTAACAGGCTAAAGTTGCAAAATATATGGAATTATAAGCATCTTCTTTCCAGGGATTCAGACTAAATTATATGGGCACAACAGAATTTTATTATTTTTTTTATTGGGTTTTTTAATTAATTATATTTCTAAGTGCTTAATAAACATTGTGTTGTCTGGGTATTTAATTTATTTAACAATACTAATTATATTCTTAATCTCCACTTCTTTTTTTCCAACCACTGGTAGAATAAATTCCATGTTTGATAGTATTTTGTGTCTTCTTTCTGCTTAATTTTCAATTTCAACCTGGGCACAGTAGAATTTGAACTTTGGACTAATGTTATGATATTAATTGAAGCCCATAAATTTGAACTTCTGGACTAATATTATCATCGCACAATTTTGCAGAAGCAAAGAGGATAATCTATGCCCATGATGGCAAACCTATAGCACACGTGCCGGAAGTGACACACAGAGACACTTCTGCCAGCATGTGAGAGGTCACCCGGAAGAACCCCATTGCGCATCCGTGTGCGCCCCCCACCAGTCAGCTGATTGTTGGGTATCAGCCACGTATGCGCGGGGAAAGACACACGCATGGGAGATGTGTGCGCATACGCAGAGGCATGCAGTGTGCGGGGGGGCTGCGTGCACATGCTCAGGGGGCAGGAGGAGTTACGTGCTCATTGAATCATGGGTGCAGGAAAGCGAGTGCGCACACATGTGTATGTGCGCGCACTTTTGGCACATAATGTGGAAAAGGTTAGCCATCACTGATCTATGCTATGCCTTTAACTCCTTGTTTGAGGAAAGATTCTCTAAATGTAGGAACCACCACCTAGAATTATTTAATAGAAGATAGCTTAAGATAGGAAATGTTATTAGAGTATGGCATACATAATAGTATAGGAAATAGTATAAGAAATAATATTTGTATGTATTTACATCTAAATGCAGATGAAGCAAAACAAATGAAAATTGCAGTGCCACCTATTAATGGCACAAAGTAATCAGTAATCAATTTTAAAATATGGGCCTGTCCTTAAAATCCATTTGGAAGCTTCAAGTGGTTCAGGACATAGCAACATCAGCTGTTGTATGTCATGACTAGAGAAACCTACCAGGTTCACACCCCTTCTTATGCCAACCCTATTTTTAAAAAAAGAAAGAAAAAAGAAAGCATACTTTGCTGTAGTGTCTGTCATTCTAATGACCTGCTTGGTTGTGTTCTTTCACTTTTTCTCTCCTTTACTACTACTTCTCCTCCATGGATCTTCTCCTCAGCCTTTTTCTGCATGGATCTTCTCCTCAGCCTTTAATTAAGGGAAAGCCAGGTGGAGAAGGAATTGAAATTACTCGGAGAACTTCCAGGAGGAGCCAATCAGTTGCTTTTTATTTCTGACTTCCAAAGGTCTTTCTCTTCAGCCAGAGAGACTGTCCAGCACCAGACTGCCTGCCATCTGGGGACAGTATTGAAGTGCCAATCAGTTGTGTATCCAGACTATCCGATGCATCCAAATGCTCCTCATAAGGCTGGGCTGAATATTAGTTCTATATTTTCCTCTAGCCTGTCTTCTATCTAATGGGAAAGAAAATCAATTTTATTGGTTACTTCAAAGGAGAGAAAAATTGGGAATAACTTTCTCGCATAAAATACAGTGTTCTTAGACTGACCTGTTATGAAATGTGCATAATTTCTCTGTTTTATTATACAATCATCTCTCCTGCCATCTGCAGTTCTCCAAGGTCCCCCATTTCAATTAAACTCTATGAGACCTCCTGCCAGTAGGGCTTGTTTCACTGTGGCAAAAAGGGAAAGAATATATACAACAAAACGTTGTGTGCTTCTGCCAATTAGCAATAATAAACTAACCTCAAAACTAAAAGGAGTTCTAAAACATCCTGAGATGAATTCGTTTTGCAAGGAAAGAAAAGTTTAGGGTTCCTAATTAGAGAAAGAGACCATTGGTTCTTCCATTCTGATGCTACTGCTTAGTAATTCACTAATCCCTTTTAACTGTCAAGTACCAGGGAAATCAGGAGATCAAGGTAGTTCAAATGGGTATAAAGATTTATTGCAACCTTAAACTCTCTACAGGAATCTGAATTAATAACCGCCAAAGGAAATTAGCGGTAGTTAAGGGTAGAAGGAATTCAAGGTGGGCTGGACTTAGATCTGTTGTGAACGCAAAGGGACTCATGACTGAGACACATTTGACCCCTCCCTCAGGCTCAGCCTGATTCCATACAGTTGTGCCCCAATAATTTTTCTGAAAGGAAAAAGCTGGGCTGAAAAGAATATGATAATATTGTGAATCACATTATTCAGTCAATCAGATAGTCATAAGGACTGAATGTGAGCCTATCTGCAAACTACAGATATCTCATTTTAAACTATAATATAATATAGGGGCTATAATATTGAACATTTTTAAATCTTCCCTTTTCAATGTGTGTGAGAATCTCTTACCTTCATTGTAAGCAAATACACAATATCAAAGCCTCCTGCTCTTTATTTTAGAAGAATGTACTTATATATTTTGCATGGAACATTCAAGCATACTTGTATACTTATCACATTCATGTATACTTATATACTTATTCTGAATACTTATTGTATTCAGCACATCAATCAATTCTGCAAGTAAATATGGACATTTTGGGTTAATTCTTGGTATTGATTCTTTTTGGGTGTAGTATTGTGTTTACCCATCAGATGTCAGTATAGCCTTACAACAGAAAAAACATTATCCAGGTGAAACTTTTATAGATTTAGTGTTATGAACTAAATTTGTGTGTTCTAGATTATATTTAAAAGAACACAAGTTTAGTAGATATTCTCAGTTAAGAACAGGATAATCTGAGATAAGTAAAGATGCTTAAGAAAATGGAATCATTGTAAGTTACTTTGAATAATAATACAATAATATAATCTTTACACATCTCATCCAGAAATGAGCTGCCCACCTGCTTCTTCAGCTATAATTTTGTAATTTTTAATTAAAACATCCCTACATGTTAATGAAAACAGAATACCACAACACCAGAATGGAGTTGTCATCCTAAAGTAGAGAGTCAGCTTCTAGCTAATAACAGCACAATAATTTATCACCAATCAAGTTTGGTTCTTGATATTATTTAAGATTTAACAAACTAAAGCACAGTTAGTATTTTACCTTAAATGACACTAAATCACCTGTTCAGCAAACTCTGAATCAATCATGTATTCCTTTAAAATATGTATTCCTGTATCCAAAGGATCTTGCCAAATAAACTTGCTTCCCATCAATGTTTTATTGCCAGATTTCTCTCAAAACATCCTGCTGGATTTCAACATGCTATAAAAATGGGATTGTGGGTTGATTGCTCACATTACATTTCCTTGCTAACTCTTTTGTTTGCCCCATCCTTAACCTGGTGAGTGAAGAATAAGCCTTTATTCTTATCCAGTGGAGACTGTGTGTATGGAGACCTGTATTTTTTAGTCAAGTTAAATCCAGTAGATACTTTCTTCAAATCTCCAGGATAAAACATTGGGATCTGGTTGATAAAATACAGAATGGAATGGAAAGGCTAGGTTGTTCAGTCTCAGTTCCTTTAGAAATGTCAATAGCACACAATAAAGGGGTGGAGCTTCTATTACATGATCACAGTGTCATTGTAACTATTTTGCCCCCCCATGGACAACTCTGCTTGCTCCTACCTGTTTGCAAACATTTCTGTTTGATATCTAAAGAAGCATTGTACTAATCCTATTCAAGGATATTTGCTTATATTCAAACCAGAAAGTTGTAAAGCTATCTAGTGGAAAATCAATGTATTCAATCTATTTTCTTAATGTCGTTGTTTGCTGTCATTTATGCCTTGGAAACAATTACATTATTTGTTTAAATCGCACTAGAGATTTTTCTCTACTTGCTCAAAGAACAAGAAAAATGAGCAACGTATGTGGCAAAATGATCTGTATCTGCAAATCTAAGCAGGAATACAGACAATAATTTATTTATTTATTTATTTATTTATTTATTTTATTTGATTTGCCAATTGTTTACAAGATAATAAGTATAAGTGTATACATAGTTATGAATAGATGAAATGGGTACATATAAGAAAAATAAAAGAAAAATAAAAGAAACAATAGGACAGGGACGGTAGGCACGTTGGTGCGCTTATGCATGACCCCTACAGACCTCTTAGGAAAGGGGTGAGGTCAATAGTAGACAGTCTAAGGTTAAAGTTTTTGGGGTTTGGGGAAGAAACTACAGAGTCGGGTAGAGTATTCCAGACATTGACCACCCTGTTGCTGAAGTCGTATTTCCTGCAATCAAGTTTGGTGCGGTTAACCTTGAGTTTGTATCTATTGTGTGCTCTTGTGTTGTTATGGTTGAAGCTGAAGTATTCATTTGCAGGTAGGACATTGCAATGTATGATTTTATGTTAGAGAACTGTACTAAGCAACCAAGCATATAAAAGATACTAAAAAACTTTATGGCAGAACAATTTGTTTGACAAAGTATGAATCATGTTTTCCAGTTTTCAGATAGAAGAATTCAAAGGCTAAAAAGAAGCTCAAAAATCTAAAAAAAACATGTTATGGTTTCTTCTACATTATAATGTAGTAGTTGCAAAAATTAAACATTTCACCATGAAATAACCATATTTTACTTTTTTTAAGTGCTGTTATTGCAATAGTATATATTGTTTCCATGTTTTGTTAATCTGTCTGAAGCAACTAGGATATAGAAACATAGAAGCTACTTTTGTGTCATAAAATGTATCATTTTTATATGGTTAGATATTTACATACAGATATTCTGAATTCATCTGTCTCAAATTAATGTACTCAAATGAGTACATTTCACCAAAAGGCTGTGTCCTGTAACTGGGGCCTAGATATATGAACATTTTCTGACATTTTTGTAACCATCAACTAATGGATGAGCTTAGTTTATAAATTATATGATGCCACCACAATATGGCAATAATTCTCCTCTGTTTCACTTGGGTGAATAATCCTCACCAGCAAAAATATTGTAATTCAGATTTATAGTGAGAGTGTATGGTAAACTTTTGGGGACCTAGCAAGACTGGATTTGAGGGAAATGAAGTTATTCTATATCAGGGGTGTCAAACTTAAGGCCCGGGGGCTGGATGCAGCCTGCAGGATGCTTAGATCCAGCCTGCGGACCCCTCTGGAAACAGCGAAGGACTGGCCAATGGTGCCTCTGCCAGTGAAAATGGAACTCATGAGGGCTCCGTTTTCACTGGCAAAGAGTTGTAAGGGGCTATTGCAGCTGAAAATAAAGCTTGGGAGCCAATTTTTGCTGGCAGAACACTCAGGCCAACAAAGTTGCCCCCAACACGAGTGATGTCATGCTGGCCATGCCCACACTGGCCACAGCCACTCCAGCCCGCTGAGTCAATCCCAACCCTGATGCGGCCCTCAATAAAATTGAGTTTGACACCCTTGTTCTATTTTGTTTCTTCCCAGCAAACATTAACGGCATGCAACCTTTGATTCAATAGGTGATCCTGAGTTCTAACCTTCTGTGAAAAGGAGAGAAAACTTCTGTATCCACGTTATTCATTATTTAAGCCATTGGGAGCTTAAACAAATTAATGGTTTTTCAGTTCTCTTAATGTTATAAGTATTTCAACCTTAAGATAAAAATTTATATCAATCCCACTCATTTTATTGTTTTGTATTTATGAACAAAAAAAGTCCCACATAATCAACTTGATGAATAACTTTGATAAGTACATCCTCCTTGACTCAGTTTTATTTTCTTTCTAAGTGACAACAATTGCATTCTATTCAATTTTCAAACCAGTGTAGTAAATTCATGTATTCATTATTATATGTATAAAATTTTGATTATGTCTATACTGAAAAGACTGTGAAATTATGTCTCTTAGTGGCATCACTTGGAATATCTGCTGGTCTTTTCTTTTACTTCCAGACATAGTAGTGCAAACGTATATTGGATGTAGATTTAGATTTAAATATAGGTTTCTTACTGTACACATTTCAATACCTATGTAAATTGGTTACACAGAAACTAGAGATCTTCCCTTGTTTCCTTTTAAATATTTTTAAAATGCCTCCCCCCCAATATATTGAATGTTAATGAATGTCAATGAATCATAAAAGGAGATTCTGCTATTGCAGTTGTTAATTAAACAAAAGAAAGCTAATATTCAAGGATGTGGAAAAAAACTTTGAGAGGAAGGTGTACTTCTCAAAATTTCTGATGGTAGTAGACTAGGAAATGGCAGGAAGACTGAAGGCATATAGGCTGGAAGAAAAATTACTGATGGTTGTCATATTTCTATCAAATAATAAAGGAAGCATTTGTTGCTTTAGAACTACTGACATGCTGGATGATATGATCAGCCTTGGGGAAGAAAATCAATAAAAAATAATTGTAGAAGAGCAAGGTTAAATGGCATAGATAATGTGTCTTTTGGCTGCCAATGATATGACTTTAAAGATTATAATATGAATATGAATGAATGCATTTAGATAGAAATGACATTTTCCATCTATCTTAATCTCACTGTAAGTACAAGGAGTTACAACATATTAACTGGTGTTTAGATTTGTCCTCTTGCTGTCTCCTTTTCATTCCTTAAATTTATCATCTCAACCATTATCATTGCTCACAATTCTTAATAAAAGTTCTGAATTCACAGAAATTTGAATAACTAAGATGAAAGTTTTTAAAGCCATTAAACCTTTATAAATTTTATAGAATGCCCTTATTAGAGCTTTTTGTGACAACAAAACATCAAACAATCTCACAGACTCTTAATTATTAAAATATTAATAATTCTTGATAGAGATGTTACTGATCCCTCATTTTTTGAACTATGATATCACAAGGCAATTTTAAAAATATGAAATGAAAATATTTAATTTAAACATCATTAATCCTCTCTTTTCCTTTCTTTGATTCCAGTATATGACCTCGTTACATCTGGAATATCTGTGTATATATTTAGCTTATTATTAGCATTTAATTATTTCAACCATCGGATATAACAATGTGTATTTTTCACTAACTTATTGATTATACAATAAAAAATGAAAATGTGATTAATGGGCAAGTTCAATCTGTAAGGATTAAAAAAGAGCCCATTAAGAATAACTAAAACAAGTTGCAATTAAAATCAAGTGAAGTTAGATTTATAGAGAGGATGGAGTTGTTTATGTCACCGAGATGCTTCATAGGCAAATGCAATTAAGTACCAGAAAATCTGGTTTTTCCATAAAAGTTCAGTCTTACAGATATCTGGCCATTGTGTTTTCATTGGCTTAAGTTGGACAATTAAAAAGATAGTGTGTGATATATATTTAGATGTGAAAGGCAGAGACACCTGGATATAAGGAATTTTCTTGTAACAGTCTTTTGATTTAGCAGAGGCATTTGCCGCATCCCAAATTTTGTCAAGACTGATTTCAGAGAAGAGGTCATGATATATTTTAAATATGGCTTGTATTCTGCTCTAATTCTTTTTTATTGCATACAAAGGCCAAAGAATAAAGTGAAAATTGTAAAGACTCTCAGAGGAAGTTAGAAAATGAAAAAGAGAATGCAAGTATCTTAACTTTGCTAGGCAAGAAGTATGAGAGACTCTTTGGTGTAGTGGTTTAAGGTAACATGCTAGAAACAGGAAGGCTGTGAGTTTTACAAACCTAGCTGAGAGACCACGAGCCATTCTCTCCCAGCTTTAGGAAGCAGGCAATGGTAAACAATTTCTGGAAAAAAGTAACCATGGCCAAGAAAACTGCAGGGACTTACTTCTTCCAGCCAGTTGCCAGAAGTCAAGACTGACTTGAAAAAACACACACACACACACACACACACACACACACACACACGCATACACCAGCAAGAAATGTAGTGTGTCCTTGGCATAATCCTCCATCTTTGCTAAGAGAAAGTAAACTAGAAACTTACTTTGACCTCCATATTATATACTATATACCTGTGATGGTAAACCTATGGCATGTATGCCGGAAGTGGCATGCAGAGCCATTTCCTCTGGCATGCGAGAGCTCGCCTGGAAGAGCACCACTGCACATGTGCACGCGCCACTGCAGCCCAACAACTGATTGTCAGGTATGTGACGTGCATGCACAGGGGGCGGGGGGGCATGGGAGACATGTACACATACACAGAGATGCACGACACGTGGAGGGATCACGCAATGCATGCACAGATGGATGGCGTGTGGGGATGATCGTGCGTGCATGTGCAGAGATGCATGGCGCGTGGGTGGGTGTGATTGTGCACACATGCGCAGACGAGCAGTGCATGACAAGATGATTGCGTGCGCATGCACAGAGATGCATGGTGCGCAATGGAAGAATCGCACACACATGCGCAGACAAGCCGCACACAGCAAGGGAATTCCACATGCATGCGCAGGGGGGGCGGGAGGCCCAGCACACATTGCCTTCTGGGTGCTGACACATGAGTGCGAGCACGCGAGCGCACACGCAATTATCAGCATGGGAGCCAAAAAAGGTTTGCCACCACTGCTATATACAGTATATGTGCACTTGATTCACTTGGTTTAATTTGCAAACACGATATAAAGTCTGTTCTCATACTATAATAGCTGCATAAAAATGGTTGAATAACACTAGGTGTTGGATGGTCAGGTATCCCTAAAAGTAACTGGTGGAGGCAGGGCATTTTTTAAAAAATATTTTTAGCCTTGAAGACAATTTGCCTATACTAGTGATATCAGTGCCTGTTATATTTTTGTGTGTGTGTCTATAAGTGTGAGATAAAAGAGATTTATAGAGAATTAAGATCATGTAAAAAGGAAAAAAAAGTCTACAGTTTAGAATTAAAATCACCCAATAGCTTTTTCTGAAACATTTAAATAATTCAGAGAGATTCCCTTTGTAAAAAACAACAACCCACCCCTTTTACCAGTTCAAGCTGACTGCATGGGCTTTTAGAGGAATATAGTTTTTGTACTTGTTAAATTGTTATGGCTCAGTTCTGCTTCTATGGAACTGATGAAAGAACTTTTATAATGTCATACATTTTCCAACCTCCAAAACAACAGTAGTTCAACTAAAGGGTAGAACTTTTAGTTATGTGGCCCAAGATAAAAATTTGCACTACATTTGTATACTGCCTAGAGTCTCTTCAACCATGACCGGCATATAAAAGTAATAAATGAATATTAATTAGCAATAAAATAAAATAAATAAAGCTCAGCTCATCTGCAAGCTGGTCGTGTTTTCTCAGCAGTTGGAAGCCAGCTCTACAGTTATTATAGTTTTGGCTTAAAAGATAGGCAATTTTGGTTCATAGGTTCTGAAATAAAGTAAACATTGTATTGCTTTAATAGCAATTTGAGCCGAGAATGGATCTTAAATCTTGGTCATGTACCCTATCAAAATGGCCTACATTCCTTCTGAAGATAATCTAAGAAATAAAACTAGCTATCCATGCTACCAAAAGACAACACACTAATCAGTTTCATTTTCTTTCATTCTTGTTTCTCAAGGTTATGAACACATACTGTTGTTTTGCCTCATATCCAATTTCATAGACAATCCATTCGATTTTCTGGTCAAGCTGAAAGTTCATGGTATTTTAAATATGGATTTATGATCAAATGATCTAAAATTGAAAGACGAATATAAAACCTTGCTAATATTATGAGGCAGAACTGGCTTCCAAAGATGCCATTATTTTTTTTTAAACCCTCTTTCCACCTCAAATTTCATTTTCAGTCATTACTGAAGTGGAATTAATGGAGAGATGCAATTTTTACAAGTATGTTGTATGGCAGTTAAATAGCTCTAGATGCCTTCTGGATGTGCCCATGCAGACAATTAAACACTAAAATGTGAGAGGAAAGAAAGTAGATGTAGTGTAACAAATTAAATTAGACATTATTGCATTATATTGTTCTTAAATTATGACACCATTAACAAGCAGTGATAAAAAACATAGCTTGTGGTGTGTAAAATATGTTTTTTAAATGTTTGTGGTTAGTAGGCATTCATTAACAATAATAATAAAGGACCTGAGTTGAAATACTACTTATGATAAAAACCCCAAGACTTCTGAATTAAGGTAGGGACTAAAATAGCCATTTGTATGCACTGTAGAATTGTCAAACTCCTGGCCCACGAGGCCAGATACCTCACATGCTGGTCATGCCCACATCTGGCCTATAAGGAAAAAGTCCCAATGCATCAGGTGATGCTGCCATGACAACATGAGCTTGACACCCTGATCTAATCAAACATTAAGCTCTGCAAGTTCGGGTCGATATATCCAAGGCTATTTCACCCATTTATAATATGCATTTCTTTGTATATTCTTCAATGCTGACTGGAGATGCAAGGATTGGATTATAAAACAATTTTCTTACCATTATTGGGTGACCCTTCCAACATGTGGCCTGTGGTATGGACATTTTATACACCCCTTTGACTTCCTGTATTTACCTGTAGCAGTTATTCTGAAGGGCAGTTACCGAAAGAAACTTAGCATAGTAAGTGCTAACTGGGAATATTGTGCATGCAATCAATAACGGGTTCCTTTGTTAAACAAAAGTTGTTATAAAACCAGCTGATAAACCATTAGAACAATAGCTGGCTAAAAATAATGTAAATGGCAAGTCAAAAGATGATCCTTGGGACTTTTCTTGTAGTTTGGGAGCAAGAAAAAACAAAAGATTTTTTTCCCCCATGTCTAGCAAGATGGCCTCTAACAACAATGGCTCTTTCGGTAGGACTTTGTTTATAAATGAAAAAGTGGGGATAAGTTTATAAAGAGAAGAATTCCTTTGTTCCCAAGACTCCTTATCAAAAGCAGGGAATCCCCTTGTATTTGATGTTCATATAAATATCAGTCCCAGGTAAAAAATGAAGCAGGCCATCTGCTATTCTTAGTATTGTCCTCTCTAAACAGTGATATTTCTCTGTTTCCTCATCTCTTCAAACATTAAATTGATACAAATAAAAGCCATGTTTGTGCTAACATACTTTTACAAGCTGTTAATGATCTTTAACTCTTGGCCTTTCAAAGGTGGAAGATGAAGGCAATATTCATTTCTAAATAGAGTATGTAGCAACTAGAGGACACTAGGTGGCAAAGGAGAACCACTTATCAAGCTACAAATGTTTTGTACCTATCTCCAGTAGTTTTTAGTAAATATTTCTACCTGAAATGCATTTGTTCTCTTGGGAGCCTTCCTTTCTTCCTTTCCTAACTCTGCTTTGTTCTGGCCTTGGCCCATGACTTTAACAACAATGTCATCTATAGATGTTAAATGGATGAAAAGATAATAAATGTCCACAAATAAATTATTATACTTCCAACTGGCAAAGAAATAGGGGCAGGTATGACCAGTAAAAGCTCAAATTATAAAGGAAAGTAACATAGATCTCTGTTAAGAACAAATTCATTTTAGGAAGACAAAAAATAATCCAAACACTGCTCATCAAAGGCTAGTCAAATTACCTGTAGAGAAGAAATACAAATATTTTTTTCACCAGCTATTAAGTTAGCACCTTCATTCCCACACTTTTGAAAAGTGTCTTCTATTCACTGTGTGAGACTTGTTTCTAAAACATGTTGATTGAAACTATGTGGCCTCTATGTAGATAGGGTTTCTTTTTAGGATCTTCATACTTTTAATTCAACCAATTAACAAATATTCAGGATAGCTTTCCTCAAACTAGATCCCCTCCAGATATATGGACTTCTATTTCTCAAATCCCCAAGTCAGTTGCTATCACTGATCATTCTTGGAATTAAAAACCACACACATGAACTCTTCAAGTTCTCCACATAATATCTTGTTCTTTGGGGAAAAAATTGGAAATCTGGATATTTAACAACTAGACAGTCCTCAAGTTAGGACCATTCATTCAGCAACCATTCAAAATTGCAACAGTGCTGAATAGTGCTGAAGGGAGGGACTTAACGACTGGCCTTGGAGTTCAGGCTGTAATATCCCTACAGCCGCATGGACAAAATTCAACAGCTTGGCAACCAGCTAGTACTTAAACTGGTTGCAATGTCCCACTGTCATATGATCACCCATTGTGATTTTTCCTGCTGGATTCCCACAAGCCAAGTAAGTGGGAGAATCTGGCAGAAAAGATCACAAGCCATTCAGATAAGTCTCCCTTTCCCACAACCTTTCTTTGCTCACATGCACCATCCTTCCCTGGTCTTCCTGCCCTTATGCACATATCTACTGGCATGCTCCTTCCCAGGGCTCACTGTGCTAGCACATCTCTCACACCCTCCTTCCCTGGCTTTCATGAGCTTGCTCCAAAGAGCAGCACCCCTTTCCCCAAGTTTCCGCTGGGCCTCCCACAGCATCCCCCACCCCCTGCTCCTTATCTGAGACTCCCACCACTTCTTGCTTAATGACCTATGCATCTTGGGTTACAACGGCAACTAAGACCACTTGGATTGCCATCACCAAGCAATGTGGTTACATAACAACATGTTTTACCTTCACATTCCTTAGCAATGGTGTTGGCAGTCATAACTCAAGAATTACCTATATTCAGCATTCATCATAATAGTGCCTGACTCATGACTTTTCATATGATATGATATTTTAACAAATGCTACCATCGTATTTCCTTTGGCCTTTCTCAGCATTAATAATGCATTAATCAACAACAATAACTTTTCCCTCTTAAAGCTTCACTTTATAACCCAAACCTTATTATTGTAATGATTCATTTTCCTCCCACTGTTCTCCAGTTTAGTTTCCTCTGCCTGAATTTTCTTCTTCCTTCACTAAGGTTTCTTATTTCTTTTTATAGTGTCTCATCTGTATCTTATTTTAGTTATAGTAATTCTTGTCCAGGAGGCAATCTATGAAGAGATCCTATAATACTTTTTTTTGCCGACTTTTATAGTTCCAGTTTTTAGGTACTGGAAATCAAAACATTATGTATTCCGCACAGACACAAAACACCTTGTGTGCAATTGTAAAAGGATTGGTTGCTTCCCGGCACACATTATAGGCTTAATTAATGCCCTTGCTAGATCTTATATTTTAGGCTGATTTTAACCGCATTATTGTAATGTTGTTACTGATGAATCAATATGTCCTGCTTGCATCTACCGCTGTTCGTCTTTTAACTGTATTGTTTAAAATCAAGATGTTGATATTTATACCTGATTAGGGTTTTGTTGACTTAGACAACCATGGCTATCTTTTAATGTGTGGATACATTTTGAAATTATAGAGTATTAACAGCTGATTACATGGCTTTGTTTGTCAATGTTGTGTAAGGTAGCCTTCTGCTTGCACATAAGATAGAAGAAGTCTGCCTGGTTTTATCTCTCAGGTTTTTTTTTCCTTGATGGAAAGAATCACTTTCCATGATAAATGTTTTAACATCTGCTGACTAATCTGCCTGTGTGTAAGCTGCACTTTACTTTGAAAGGGTGCTGCAGCTACTAATATGTCAGAAAAGGCCCCAGAAGAATAGAAGTTGCTGCTTGCTTTTGCTTTTTAGATGTGGGGTACCAGGTTGCTTCCTGAAACAGTTTCAAAGGAATACTTCCCTTGAAGAAGCATCAAAGCAAAGCATCCCCTCAAATCTTTCACAGCCTCTTGAAGATTTATTGTTCAAAAATATCACAGCTTGTTGGAATGCACTGTATAACGTATTTCTTTTGCATTTCACTAAGCTGAGACCCAGAATCTTGTCTAGGTCTTTTACACAGGGATCTGCTCCATTCAAGGGCTTAGATGTTTAAGAAGTTACAAGAATATCAAAGTTCATTTCTAGGACTGTGAGCTAGAAGGAGCTAACTTTTCCCTCTTTATCTTCACTCAGAAGTGAAAATGTTGGTTGAATATTCAGAACACTCCAAGCTATATCTGTAGGAATCTTGCACAAAGTCACAGATTTCATTTAACCAAGTCTTTTGTGCTATGGAGGATGATATGATCCAGTGCCACAAAGCCACAAAGCCATCCAATGGGTCTCCATTAAACAATTTTGTGGCCTAAGACCACTTCAGGCTTGTGCTGTGGTAGAAGGCTTCAGCTTCTTAGACAGGGTGAGATTAAAAGGTTTTCAGGATGGGTGACAGTGATTTTTTGAACTGCACAACAAAACTGCCCAGTTAATAGCTTTTTTAATTTGGCTGTAATCTGAACAAGACTGTTGTGCACTCAAGGACAACTTGAGAGCACATCAGAGTGATCCATGTTGAAAGTTATGTTAAAAATATTGGACTTTTACTAAGAAAAAGAATCAATACCAGATATTTCTCAGTTGACTATTAAAGTAACTGGATTATGCCAGTCATTACAATATTTTCCAAACTATATATTTGGAAGTTGGTCAGTACAGATGGATGAACATTATCCTAAATTCAGTGTTAATGCATACATATGACATCAATTAGTTGACATGGGGAGATTTTGCAACAATTAAGCATATTGGACCTGGTTAGGGTTTGGCTAAGAGGTCATGAACAAATCCCAGGGTTTATGTAATATGGAAGAAAACATATTTTGGAAGTATGTAGCGTCAAATCAATTCCCTATTATCATCAAGAAATGACCTGCCCATGGCTATAAATTCAAGAGGAGTCCAAAACTTTATCTTTCTACCTCATTGGTGACAAGGCATTAGAAATCCTTTGATTAAGGAGATAGAAAGGACATTATTTATGTTATAAATGTAGACAAAACCAAATTAGCCTCTATTATACCTTTGCCTCTGAAATTTATAAAGTAATGTGTAACAAAAAAGACTATTAGTTTTAAAACATCAGCATCAACTTAGACTAAAAACATGTTACATCCTCTTACTTTCATTTGTTTTTTACTTGTGTAACTCTTTCCATCTTCCAAGTAGTGCATTCATTAATATGCAGGTGTAAAAGCTAGAACCATTTTGCTAATTGACTAATCAATCAGAGAACTCTTACTTATTCCACATCCTTGTGAGATATATGGAGGTTATTTTAATGTTCAGCAAACATATTTAAGAAAAACTCAAGAGGCAACTGAGTTAAAATAAACATTTAATATCTGGAAGCTAATTATAATGGTTATTTTTCTTCAAATTTGGTCATTAAATAATATTAAGTAATTAATACAATTAATTAATCCAAATATACCTTGGATTGCAAACTATCAATGGCGCAAATGATTTGTGGACATATGGCAATTAATGTCATAAACACAATTGTCCACTAGCTGTGTTAAATTTAGCTATATTAAATTTCCCATTTTATGCAATCATCTGTACATGAACTATGTACATCATTTTGTTCTTGCATGTTGAGTCTAATGTCTAATGTATGAATGTAAAGGATTATGTTGCACCTCTAAAATCTGCATTACAAGAGACTATGAAATAATAACCAACTGCCTGGACTGTGGTTGCTTTTCATCTTAATTTCACAATTTAAAATACTGCTACAGTAGCCTGAAAATTCAGGACCATTCTACACAGGGAGGTTTGGGATGGGGAAGTGAGCAATCAAAGTTTTAGTCAGAGTTTGAAATGTAAAGACCTTTCCTTGGAGATATTGAGCAAGAAAGATAAGAGATTCAGAGCAGCTACTCTAATCAGAAATCCAAAAGATATATAAATAAGGTGGTGGTATTTCAAAGGGCAAGTTGAACTACCAACAACTAGTAACCAACACTAGACTTAACAACTGACTCGATCTCATCTTCTGCAATAGTTTGAATTCAATTTATGGAATACAAATTAAAGAATCCTTTTTCAACAGTGACCACAATATGATTGACTTTTGTTTCAACATACGTCCACACAAAAATCATCACAACAATGGAATCCCCAATTATAACTTCAAAAAAGGCAACTATGATCTTATAAACAACCATCTCTCATCCCTTGACTGGCAATTTCTATTCACTGGATGCAATACTGTAGAAGACCATAACAACATATTTTTACTTGAAGTCAAAAGAGTCATCAAACTATATGTACAAATAACAACTCACAAAACAAAAAAAAAATAAAAAAATAAAACCAAATTACTCATAACAATAAAGAAGCTTCAATCCAAAAAGAAATCACTTTGGCGGAAAAACAAATCTGATCACATTGCCAACTTGAAAGGCAATACAAAAAATTATGCTACCAGATAAAGACTGAATGCACCAATTATCACTTTAAACAAGAGGAAAACCTTCTATGCACCAATTCCACCCTCACTTTTTACAATTTTGTAAACAACAAACTAAAAGACTCAAGGTCCATCCCACCCCTGAAAGGACCTAATGGTAAATACTGCAATGACAATACCATTAAAGCCAACCTCTTTAACACACTCTTTGGCTCCGTATTTGTAAACAGCAATGTATCATGCCCAGTATTTCCTAGTTGAACCATAGACAACTACAATGATCTAATACATATCAATTTTACAGAAGACAATGTTGAAAAAGCACTATGCAATCTAAAACCATCTCTATCTATTGAACCGGAAGGAATATGTGCCTACTTCTTAAAAAAGCTATCCACTGCCATAGCCGAACCTCTAAGCATAATCTTTGAAAAATCTTTCAGGACCAGCTCCTTGCTAAAACTATGGTCACAAGCCACGGTCATCCCCATCTTCAAAAAGGGAGACCCCGGCCTAGTTGAAAATTACAGACCAATCTCCTTATGCTGCATCACCTGTAAAGTCATGGAATCAATTATTAACCAATCCATTATCCTCCACTTAGAGACAAACAACCTACTCTCTAATAAACAATTTGGTTTCAGAAAAAAACTATCCTGCAATCTGCAACTCTTACACTGCAAAAACATATGGACTACACAACTCGATCAGGGCAAAGCAATAGACGCAATCTACATAGACTTCTGTAAAGCCTTTGAATCAGTGGTACACGACAAACTACTCCTAAAACTAAAATATTACGGTATCTCTGGACACCTGCATAACTGGATAGAAGCATTCCTGTCAAACAGACAACAAATGGTCAAAATTGGGAGCGTCCTATCAAATTCTGTACCTGTCAACAGTGGTGTCCCCCAAGGCAGTGTTCTAGGACCAACTCTCTTCATACTCTACATAAATGACCTCTGTGATCATATCAAGAGCAACTGCATTCTCTTCACTGATGATGTAAAGCTATTCAACACCACAGACAATACTGCTACTCTTCAAAAAGACCTTGACTATGTATCAGAATGGTCAAACAAGTGGCAACTTCAAATCTCAACAAATAAATGCTCTGTCTTACATATTGGCAAAAAAAATCAGAAAATAAAATACAGTCTGAATAGTCAAGACCTTGTTGATGATCTAAACTCTGTCAAGGATCTTGGAGTGCTAGAGCCCACTATAACTACATAGCCAAAAAGGCATTAAGAGTTGTTAACCTAATCTTACATAGCTTTTTCTCTGGTGATATTACACTACTAACTAGAGCATACAAAACATTTGCTCGACCAATACTCGAATATAGCTCATCAGTCTGGAACCCACATTACGTATCTGATATTAACACAGTTGAGAAAGTCCAGAAATATTTCACAAGAAGAGTTCTCCACTCCTCTACTTGTTGCAGAATACCTTAAGCCAGGGGTCCCCAACCACCGGTCCACGGACCGGCACCGGTCCGTGGAACAAGTCCTACCGGGCCGCTGGTTTGCTGGGCGCCGCCATCTTTTTTTGATGAAAAAGTGCTTCCGGTGAGCTTTTCCGGGTGAAAGCTCACCGGAAGCACTTTTTCATCAAAAAGATGGCGCGCCAGCGCTACGATGAGCTTTTTCGGGTAGAAAGCCATTTCTACCGGAAAAGCTCACGAGCGCTAGCGCCGCCATCTTTTTTGATGAAAAAGTGCTTCGGTGAGGTCACCGGAAGCACTTTTTCATCAAAAAGATGGCGGCGCCCAGCTGATGCCGGTACCGGGCCGCGGCGCCCAGCTGATGCCGGTACCGGGCCGCGGCATAAAAAAGGTTGGGGATCACTGCCTTAAGCCACCAGACTTGTAATTCTAGACCTAGAAAACCTAGAACTACGCCACCTTCAGTCCGATCTAAGTATAGTATATAAAACCATACATTACAATGTCCTACCTGTCAATGAATACTTCAGCTTCAACCATAACAATACAAGAGCAGACAATAGATAGAAACTCAAGGTTAATTGCACCAAACTTGATTGCAGGAAATACACCTTCAGCAACAGTGGTCAATGTCTGGAATACTCTACCTGACTCTGTGGTTTCTTCCCCAAACCCCAAAAACTTTAACCTTGGACTGTCTACTATTGGCCTCACCCCTTTCCTAAGAGGTCTGTAGGGGGCATGCATAAGCACACCAATGTACCTACAGTCCCTGTCCTATTGTTTCTTTTATTTTTTTTATTTTTCTTATATGTATCCATGTATTCATAACTATGTTTTTACTTATACCTATTATCTTGTAAGCAATTGACAAACCAAATAAATAAATAAATTCTTTTTATTGCCTTGAGAAGGTTTAAAAAAAGAACACACTGTGCCAGCAAATGTCTGAAAGAATGAAGGATCAGAGCTTCTAATAAGCAAGTGGAGGTTGTGTTGGCTATTGCTGTTGTGCACACAAGAAGACACTTCAGTGACATCTACTTCTTCTTGAAGTGGCAGACTATTAGATTGCACTCATCTACTAGAGTGACAGAGACATTGATCAGGGCAGTCTGACATGCTACTTTGGAAATGGAGCGGAAAAAGAAAACATATAAACCCTTCCCAAT
This sequence comes from Notechis scutatus, assembly GCF_049901735.1. Lineage (NCBI taxonomy): Eukaryota > Metazoa > Chordata > Lepidosauria > Squamata > Elapidae > Notechis > Notechis scutatus. The sequence goes on along the minus strand of NC_142011.1, from coordinate 155,153,607 downwards.
TGAAACAGATGTGGACAGTTGACAAAGCCATTACAACTCCTTGTTCTGATGAGCTGCACAGAGTCAGAAAAGGTTGTGGACCAATTGTATCCCTGTCTGCCTTGTGTCTGGCATCTTCACCTGTGTCCCACTGTCCTGGAATAGAACCAAGAAGGAAATTATGATTTATCCAGGGTTTTTTCACCCTCACAAATATCACGTTTCTTCCAGGTTGCTAATTTCTAGTATGTGTATGTACAGTATGCATACCCAACACAAACATTTGTGTGTGTGTTTGTGTATATGTACAGGCATAAAAAGCATATCGTTATACCCATAAAAAGATGTCTATCTTTGTCTCTCTGTTTCTGTCTTTCATGTGTGTGTATACATACCTATACATAAAAATATTGGAAAAAATGATTGCTCCTTTTGTGCTGACTGCCAATTTGGTACACAATTCACAGTACTATATCACTTACCAGTTTTTGTCTCAGAATTCTGTAGCAGAATAAACGAATCGGCACTCTTCCCAACAGGAATCTATTCATAATGGAAGATTTTAGTAATCAAGTTTTAAAACTGTTCCAGAAGTTCACAAATTGCAAGTTCCACTGAAGCTGCTTGAGAAATGAAAGCTGATTCAGACAAACTTTTATAAGCAATAAGCAGCAATGTTAGTTCCTAAAGCATTCATTGTTTTATATGTTGCAATAATTCAGGAAAAAAAATCCACATTCATTAAATCTGGATTATTCCCCCTCTCCATAATTCGACCTGAACAGACAAGACAAAAAGGAGGTTTCCTCCTCAGCTTCTGCCACCCCCATACCAAGATACCATTCCTTCTTTCCTTCCTTCCTTCCTTCCTTCCTTCCTTCCTTCCTTCCTTCCTTCCTTCCTTCCTTCCTTCCTTCCTTCCTTCCTTCCCGTCCCTTCCCTTCCCTTCCCTTCCAGTGGTGGGATTCAAATTTGTTTACTACCAGTTCTGTGGGCGTAGCTTGTTGGGCGTGCAGGGGAAGGATACTGTAAAATCTCCAGTCAGAGGTGGTATTTGCCGGTTCTCTGAACTACTCAAAATTTCCACTACCGGTTCTGCAGATCTGGTCAGAACCTGCTGAATACCACCTCTGTTCCCTTCCCTTCCCTCAGGAAAATCATGAACACTTTCTTTAGCTTTTCTTGGTTAAAAAACAGCTGCTGCTATTTCATCATTTTAATTGCTTTCTCTTTTAAAATTGCAAGCCACCCAGAGTCTTGTGGTGTTTGGGGAACTTCTAAATCAATCAGAATAAAACAAAACATACAACCTGTACATTTTCTCTTTTAAAGATGTCAGGTTTTGGCAATAATAATCTCCATTCAGTTACAGAAAGAACTGTATGTATTTTCCAGGAAAAAGCATGAAATATATTTCTGCCAAGCTTTCAGTTGTCAATTCCTTTCTGTTAGTATTTAGTTTTTATTTAGATTTTAATGCATGGATGCTGTTCTGTTTCGTGTTTTGTATCCTCTTACACTGTTGTAAACCACTTGTTTTATGAAATAGATTAAATGGATAGCAACATGGGCTATTAATCCAAAGATTAAAACAAAAGTGTGACTGGTTAGAAAATATTCAGTTACTACCCTGCCACAACCTGCAGCACTATTTTGCCAACCCAGATGATTTTTATCCTTTTGAAGCATAATTCAATGACCAGTACAATTCAAAAAATAGACTTGAGCAGCTATCCAGCAGTTTTATTTTCCAAAAATGTCTTAAAGGCCTGTGTGAAGTCCAGAGGCATTCTTAAAAATAAAGATAATGCCAGAAGGTGGTGATTCAGTTTGCCAACTTCCATTTACTACACACACACACACACACACACACACACACACACACACACACACCTTTCTTAAAAGGAGGTTGGCAAAGGGACTGTTGTGAATCAATAAAAAGTTACTAGCATAAATGCAAATCAGGGTTTGGAAACCTGCACACCTGATTGGCCCTTATACAACAACTATGGATTGGTCCATAAGTAGTCCCTGATTGGCCACTATTTTGACACTTCTCATTGGTTATAAGTTTGAACTTGTTGCACATGTCATTGGTTAATAAGGTAGCAGATAACCCTATAAAAGGGTTGCTGTTGCCCATAGCCTTGCTCTGTTCTGTTCTATTTACGATTATTAAAGAGTTGAAGTCACTGGTCAGATGTCTGGTCTCCATTATTCCCCAAACTTAACACTGGCGACGAAGGTGGGATACGGAGACCGAAGAGCTGACTGAGTTACAGAGCAACCAACAGAGCACGTGGTCGAACACGCACCATCAACGGCAACATGGCCAGCGGTGCCGTACCACCCGCTCCATTCAACCCAGAAACCGAAGACTGGGAGGCATACATGGATCAGTTCCAGATGTTTCTGGAGACCAACAATTTGAAAGATGCAACAACCTGCAAAAAAAGAGCTATCTTTCTAACTCACTGCGGGCCTACCGTGTTTAAAATGGCAAAATCACTTGCCAAGCCAGCCGAGGTAAAAGAGATGGACTGGGACGTCCTCGAGCCTTTACTACGGGCTCACTACGCGCCCACCATGCCAACCCTAGTAAGAAGACACAAATATTACCAGAGGGACCAACGGAAGGGCGAAAGCCTTGCCTATTACATCGCGGACCTCCGCAACCTTGGAGGCCTCTGCGGATTCGCCGACTTAGAAGAAGCCCTCCGGGACCGCCTGGTTCTGGGCCTAGAAGACGGCACGATCCAGAGCAAAATTATGGCCAAGGGGGACATCAGCCTCACCGATGCCCTTAAAGAAGCCTCGGCAGCGGAGGCGACCAAGAAGTCGGCAGCCCGAATGCGCCGCACCAACGCACCGCTACGTAAACTCGCCAATGATACCTCGCCTCGCTCAGAGAGACACCCGGTATCGACTCACCACGAAGACCTAGAATCCCCATCAGAAAGCAATGAGGAAGAGGTCAACCGACTCCGAACGGAACGAGACCAGTTCACACAACCCTCATTACGACCGTGTGCAGGATGTGGGGTGAATCATCCACGATCCAGCTGCAAATTCCTCGACGCACTCTGCCGAAATTGTGGGAGACGAGGTCACATCGCAAAGGTTTGCAGAAGCAAACAAAACTCCAAACCCCGACAGGCCGAATGCCAATCTTCAGGATTCTTCGGCACACACAGAGAAAAACCGAACCACCAATGGGGAAACCACTCCTACAGAAACAAGCCGTCCACCACTTCCACCAGGCGTGAAGAAACCAGGCGGGAAGAGACCCACCAAACAATCACCATAGGCCACGCTACATCCCTTGATGCCGGGAAAATCCGAGTAAAGGTCGCCATCAAAAACAAACCTTGCGTGATGGAGGTAGACTCGGGATCTTCCCTCTCGATGGTGTCGTGGAAAACGCTCCAACAGCTCATTCCAACGATTCGCCGCCAAGACCTTAACCCTCAAAGGGTTATACTCAAAGACTATCAGGGCAACCGAATTCCCGCCGTCGGGTCCCGCAGATTCCAGATCTCTTTCAAGGACCGTACCGTCGCTCTACCACTGACTGTCGTGGACCGCGACAGGCCTAGTCTTTTAGGCCTTCAATGGTTCAGGCCGCTCGGAATTACTGTAGCCGGAGTCCACCGAGCCGAGGGCAACGAATAGGAGGAGGCACTCGTGCAAGAATTCCAAGACGTTTTCGCGAACGGACTAGGCAAGTACAAGGGGACCCCGATCTCATTTAACTTGAACCCTGAGATAGCACCCATCCGCCTTAAGCCGCGTCGGGTGCCATTCGCCTTGAAGCCTAAAATCGACGAACAACTCGATAAGCTAATAGCGCAGGGCGTGCTGGAACCCACCGACCACGCCCGCTGGGAAACCCCTATAGTGACGCCTATCTAGCCTGATGGGTCACTAAGAATTTGCGGAGACTACTGGGCCACCTTAAACCACGCACTACAGCAAAGTGCATATCCAGTGCCGGTAGTGCAACACTTGCTCCATTCCCTGGGTGGCGGGAAAGTTTTTGCTAAACTAGATCTAGCCCAGGCGTATCAGCAATTACCTGTAGATCCGACCATGGCAGAGGCGCAAACTATCGTAACGCATAGGGGCGCATTTAAATGCAACCGGCTCCAGTTCGGGGTAAGCGTTGCCCCCGGAATCTTTCAGAGCTTAATGGAAAGGTTGTTACAAGGGATCAGAGGGGTCGTACCATATTTCGACGATGTACTCATCGCCGCCCTAACAAAGACATCCTCGAAAAACGACTCAGAGAGGTTTTACGAAGATTCCAAAACGCAGGCCTCAGAGTTAAAAAGATAAATGCCAGTTATGTACTGAAAAAGTAGAATTTTTGGGATACCACCTGGACAGCCAAGGAATCCATCCCACCGAAGACAAATTAAGGGCGATTAAAAGGCCCCCACTCCAAGGAACAAGGCAGACCTACAGGCGTTCCTTGGACTTATCAATTTCTATAATGTCTTTTTACCCCACAAAGCAATGGTAGCAGAACCATTGCATAGACTATTAGACAAAAAAGCAACGTGGGTTTGGGGACAACGGGAACAATATGCTTTCCAACAAGTAAAGAAAGTTTGCAGCCAGGGTGTGAAGCAGACTGCCTCCTCCCTGCCGCCCCCATTTCCCTCTTCCCTCTCTTCTCCCCGCCAAATTGCTAATCCGGACTCCAAGAGTGATAGAAACAGAGGTATATTGAAGCCGTAAAAATATAAACTGTTTGAATTTACCAGTGCAAGACGTGCCTCTTTCTCTTAAAAGCAAAAAACTTTGAAAGTGTATTCAGTTAACTAGGAGGGGCCCAGAAATCTCATTCATCAAGGGAAAACAAAAACAAATAGTTTCCTGTGAGCTGTTCAATCTGTCTCTGCTGAATCAAAGTCTGCTTGCAAAAAAAAAAAAAAAAGGAAAGAAGAATAGCTGGTTTTCCTCTGTTCTTAGAAGCGAAGCCCTTTCCTTCACTCGGTCAAAAACCCTTGGAACATTGTATTACAACTTCCTGTTTACAGAGTAATAGCGATCTGCTATTCAAAGAGCAATAAATCCCTCTCATCCAGCTGCTAGTAAAACAATTAACCCGTTCCTTGCAGACTCTTAATACTACCTCATTACCTCAAAACTTACAACTTTTCTACCTCATCACCTATATCAACGATTAGATAATCAATTTCTACAAAATATTTTATTAATGGTTTAATTGATTTATTGTTTTTAATTGATTAGTGTGATTAGAGTGTTTAGTGCAAATAGTGTGATTACTGACTAGTTAAAAGATCAAAATTCATGTAATTTAATTGAATAGCAAAATCATTGATTTAGTGAATTTAAATCAATAGTGTGATTAATGATTAGTGTAATTAATTGATTAGTGATTAGAGTAATTAATTGATCAGGCTGATTGTTGCTCAGGAATATTATCTGACTTGAGAGATTACTGCAATTGATTGTTTGATGTAATATTGGCTATATAGATTACCCAAAATTGTTCCTTTAATTAATTCAATCAACGTACTATTTTTAACAACCCTACCATGCCAAAAGAAAATCGTACGCCTATCCACAACCTAAAGAGAAGATAATCCCCACCAATGAACCACAAGACTCCTGCACATGCCTTAAATGCTACAAAAATCTAAAGGACAATGAAAACTCCATCAAATGTTCTCTGTGTAAAAAATACACTCATCATGACTGCTTGGGATTACCTGAGCAAATGATTCAATACCTAGAATCATCCAATGAGTTTCCATATTTCTGCAAATCATGCAGACCCAAACTGAATCTGTCTGTAAGAGTTGATACCATCGAAACCATTGAAACATCCCCTACCATCGAAACCATTAAAACATCCCTCAACACCATAGTAGCATCCCTGGACGCCGTAAAAGAAAGAATATCCAACCTTGAAAAAAAAGACACAACGCAAAAACCTGAACATCCAATAGATACAAACCACATCTCTACCCAACAACCACAATCCAATCCAAAACCCAATCCACAAATAAACACAACCCAGACAAATATTGACATCCCAATCCTCATCAAAGAAGCCGTTGAGCGTGAACGGAAACGTCCAAACTCCATCTTATTTGGACTAGAAGACATCAATGTCAATGATGACATCACAACTGTCTGAAACATCACCAGAGATTATCAAGCATCAACCATCTCCGCTGATGAAATACTTGACATTTCCCGCATCGACCGAGAGCTCAAAAATAGAGACGGCTCTGTGGCCCCACGCTTGTGCAGGGTCATTTGCAAAAATGAATCAAGCAAACGTAAATTCATTTATACTATAAACTCACTCGCCAAAACCAACACCAACCATAAGAACCTCCGTTGCCGCCCTGACCTAACCATACAGCAACGTGCCCGCTCCCGTGTACTCCGGATTGAACTCAAAAACCGTCTAGACAATGGAGAGAAGGACCTGTACATTGACTACCATGCTGACTGTATCAAAAGTAAGCCACGCAACCCAATACTCAGCTTTTACCCTCAACCACAACCCTACCTCAACCGATCCACCATCACACAAGACTAGGACGCACGCCCCCAACTACCTCAATTCCAACTACTGCCGGCCTCAAATGCAAACTACTCAATGCAAGAAGCCTCGTGAATAAAATACCTGAATTTCTCATCCTCCTAAATACGGCTAACTTCGACATTATATTTGTCTGTGAAACATGGCTCAATGCATCTCTCCCTGACTCCATTACCACAGTAAGAGACTATCATGTTTACCGATCAGATCGTGAAAATCGTCGAGGAGGTGGTGTTGCTATATTCTATAAAAAATCCTTACATCTAAAAAATATCCAAGTTACCCAGGAGCTTGCCCTTCCTGAAACCATCATCTGTGAACTATCCTTAAATATCACAATTCGATTCTCACTATGTTACAGAGCACCTGATTATGACATCGAACATGTAAACAAGCTAAATACATTACTAACATGGGCTGCATCCTGCCCATACCCTTTTATCCTTCTTGGTGATTTCAATCTACCTCATATTGACTGGACCCTAAATGACTGTACAACTGAAATCATACACACAACCTTCTATAATGCTATTACAAATCTGGGACTGGAACAACTAGTAACCAACAACACTAGACTAAACAACTGCCTCGATCTCATCTTCTGCAATAATTTGAATTTAATTTACGGAATACAAACTAAAGAACCCTTTTCCAGTAGTGACCACAATATGATTGACTTTTGTCTCAACATACGTCCACACAAAAATCACCACAATGATGTAATCCCCAATTGTAACTTCAAAAAAGGCAACTATGATCTTATAGACAACGCTCTCTCATCCCTTGATTGGCAATCTCTATTCACTGGATGCAATACTGTTGAAGACGATTACAACATATTTTTACTTGAAGTCAAAAGAGTCATCAAACTATATGTTCCAACAACAACTCCCAAAACAAAACAAAAAAGCAGATTACCCATATCAATAAGGAAACTTCAATCCAAAAAGAGATCACTCTGGCGGAAAAACAAAACTGGTCACGTTGCCAATTTCAAAAACCGATACAAAAATTTATGCCACCAGATAAAGACCGAATGCACCAATTATCACATTAAACAAGAGGAAAACCTTCTAAGCACCAATTCCACCCGTGCTTTTTACAATTTTGTAAACAACAAACTAAAAGACTCAAGGTCCATCCCTCCCTTGATAGGACCTGATGGTAAAGACTGCAACGACGACACCATTAAATCCAACATCTTTAACACATTCTTCGGCTCAGTATTTGTAAACAGCAATGGATCATGCCCAGTATTTCCTAGCCGTACCACAGATAACAACAATGATCTAATACATATCGATTTCACAGAAGACAATGTTGAAAAATCACTACGCAATCTAAAACCATCTCTATCAATTGGACCGGATGGAATATGTGCCTACTTCTTAAGAAAGCTATCCACTGCCATAGCCAAACCTCTAAGCATAATCTTTGAAAAATCTTTCAGAACCAAATAGCACCGGAATGGGCGCCTTTCAAAGCCCGCCAAACTGAACTGTTTTCCCAAAAAGGCTGTATCTTGTGGGGCGATCGAGTCGTAATCCCTGGCAAATTGCAACAAACTGTTTTGGCGGTATTGCATGAAGGACATCCGGGTATCGTGCGGATGAAAGCACTCGCACGCAACTACGCTTGGTGGCCGGGAATCAACAAAAGAATCGAGGCCTGGGTTGCTACTTGTCAACGTTGCCAGGACGTCAGCAACGCCCCGCCTAAAGCAAGCCCAACCGAATGGGAAACTCCGAGGGGACCTTGGTCCTGTATTCATATTGACTTTGCGGGGCCTACCAAATGACACACTTTCCTTATTACTGTCGACGCCTATTCAAACTGGCTCGAGATTCATCGAATGAACACAACTACAACGACTCAGTTATCGACTCAGTTATCAATAACGACTCAGTTATCAATAAATTAAACAGACTATTTGCCACACACGGGTTTCCGGACGTGTTGGTCTCGGACAACGGCCCACAGTTTACTGCATTACCCTTTGAACAATATCTTGCTGATCAGGGCATCCGCCATGCGCTAACCTCGCCCGCGCACCCTGCGGCGAATGGATGTGCAGAACGCATGGTACAATTTGTAAAAAAGACCCTTCACAAAATGGAATTTGGCAACATCGACGAGAAAATCAATCGAATTCTCTTGTTACAGCACATCACGCCCCACAGCGTGACCAACAAAACGCGCCGCTGAACTTCTTATGGGGCGGAAACTACGATCGCACCTTGACCGGCTCCACCCCGCATTCGAACCGGAAAAGCCCTTCGACTCCAGCAGCAAATGCCGGGAATTTAAGGTAGGCGATTTAAACTTTGCCAAAAACTTTTCCGGCGACCCGTTATGGATACCCGCAACCGTTACCCACCTTACCGGGCCTAGATCTTACCGCCTGCTAACGGACGATGGGAGGGTGTGGAAACACCACATAGACCAACTCCGATCGAGATTACCACCCAGCACCCATGACTCCCCGGGTTCACCAACTCAAGGGGGAGGAAATATCGAGGAAATTGACTTTGATATGACAAATAGCAGGCCAACGGAAACCCTACGGCCCAGCGAAACACCGGAACTTGAAGCGGGGAGGGAGTTGAATTTTTCAGGGAACTTTAATACGGGGGAAACCGAACTGCAAAACCCCGAAGAAACACGGAGTAGCAGAGACAACCACAGTGGAAGCAGCACGGAATCACCGTGCAGTGAAACTGAATTTAATAAAGATCATCCAAACGCTCCACCGGAACTGGACATTAGACCAAAACCGGTGGAGCCACGGAAATCATCCAGACAGACCAAACGGCCTGTCTATCTTGAGGATTTTATTACAGCTCCCCTCAAACGGAACCCAAGGGGGAGGGGTGTTGTGAATCAATAAAAAGTTACTAGCATAAATGCAAATCAGGGTTTGGAAACCTGCACACCTGATTGGCCCTTATACAACAACTAGGGATTGGTCCATAAGTAGTCCCTGATTGGCCACTATTTTGACACTTCTCATTGGTTATAAGTTTGAACTTGTTGCACATGTCATTGGTTAATAAGGTAGCAGATAACCCTATAAAAGGGTTGCTGTTGCCCATAGCCTTGCTCTGTTCTGTTCTATTTACGATTATTAAAGAGTTGAAGTCACTGGTCAGATGTCTGGTCTCCATTATTCCCCAAACTTAACAGGGACATTTTGAAGATTTCTAAATTATCTTTTATATTTAAAGGCACATTAGTAAATTTATTTCCTAATTTGAGAAGTTTCCCATGCTTCCAATATGAATCTGGAGAGACCAGTTTGCCCCTCTAAAAAATAAAATCTAATACATTTCTGTTGTTGATTGATTGACTGGCAAAGCTTTTGAGACAATTGAATTAATAATTTTATACAACTGCAGGCATTATTACCGAAATCTTCAAAGTAAACATTTAAGGGGAAAATGCAACTTATTAATTTTATTTATTAGTTTATTAAATCTGTATTCAACTTTCTGCTTGCATAATCACTTGAAGAAGCTTAAAACAGTTTAAACAATTACTTTATATTGTGCAAGATCTAAACATAATTCTAATGAAGAGTTTTCTGCTCGCACGTGAATAAGCTAGAGTAAGCTGCAAGTGTGCAATCAATCATCTGTAAAGAAGATAACCCCATTGTACTCAATAAAATTTACTCTTATGATCATGCTTTTTTTTTTTTTTTTACTTTTAAAGAAATGGGCTTAAGTTTACTATTAAATCCTGAAGAAATTAAAAGCCCATCCAAAGATTTCTATATGTACAGTATGTCACTATTGGTACGTAGGTACATGGGGTGGGCAGGGGAATGGTTGATATTTGAGCAAACATAATAAAGCAAAAAGGCAGTATGCTACCAAGGATGATTACTGAGTGTGTCTAAACATGCTTTGAAATGTGATATAGATTTATGCTGTGTCTTCAAAGAAAACTAAAAGGCCAAAAGGCAAGGGGAGAAGAGGCCAATTAACTGGTTTCCAAGAGGAGAGCCCTCCTACTGTCACCTTCAGCAAAAGGTATATAACAATGCCTGAAATTAGATGAAATGGATTAATGCAATACAAAAGAGACAGCAGGTAGCAGGCACATATCTCAATGGCACACAGACTGAATCAAAAGGCATGAAATAATCAAATGGATGCAGGGTGTTTAGAAAGGAGTTTCTCTTTTACATGGTAGGAAGAGTCTCAGAGTTGAAAACAATGGTTGGTTTTCCAAACCAGCACAATCATGCAGGGTGAAAAGAAGAATATGTCCTTGAATGACTTTATTAAGCATTTACTCCCTGCTAAGGGAAACTTACTTCTATTGAAATGAAATATTTGTATGCTAACGGCTGATTAAATGGTCTTTAATACTCTGTAAATACCAGTCCAGAAAAAAATAATAAGAGCTACATAAATAGAGAAAAGAATTAATCGGAATAAGCCAAGACTTCCTCACTGTGTTTGCCTGCAATCTGAAAACCACCAAGAGGCACTGCTTTGATGCCATATCAGATGAAATCAGGTTCATGCTACCATATCCCATTCAATTCTTAGGAAATAGATGACATCTTGTTGATTTAAACCAATTTTTTCAGCAAAATCACAGTATGTCTTGAGATAATTAAATTCATTACTGCTAACTGATCTTGAGAATATGCATATGCAGAAAATTCCGTAAGTTTGAGAAGTTACAGTTAAAGGAAGAAAGAGAAAGATTATCTAAGTCAGGGGTGTCAAACTCAATTTTATTCAGGGCTGCATCAGGGCTGTGGTTGACCTCAGAGGCGGATGGGGGTGTGGCTTACTGGGTGGGTATGGTTGACTAGGTGGCCGTGGCCAGCTTGATGCCACTCCCCAAACTGCTGGCATGTTTTCTCTTCACAGTGAGTAGACCACGCTGGCCTAATTGGGTAGACCAGGCTGAAGCTGTATTGGCCTGATCTTTCCTCTTCACACCAGGTACACCAGGCTGAAGCTTCGCTGGCCTGATCTTTACTCTCTGCCTTGGGTAGACCGGGCTGAAGTTGTTAAGTTTGAGGCATGGGTTTAATGAACGGAGACCAGACTGTAAACCTTGAACTTCAGCTCTTTATTCACAAGCATAACAGAGACAAAAAACCCCCGGCTAGCAGTCACTCTTTTATAGAGTAAGCTGCTATCCGGATAACCAATGGATAACGTTATAGCGTTTGAATCTTGGCGCGGCCCGCCAACAGCCAGTCAGATTGCTCGGAATGAACCAATCATAACTTGCCATTATATGGGCCAATCGGAAGTGCAGGATTACGATCCTGCTATGCAAATGAATCTTTATTAATTACATTTCTTTAGTTCACAACACCCCTCCCCCCTGGGTTCCGTTTGACGGCCGTGGTGATGTAATCATGCAGGTATGCAGGTCGTTTTACCTGCCTATTTGATTTTCGCTGTTCCACTGGTTTTTGTTTAAAGTTTGGTTCCGGTGGAATGCAAGGCTCGTCTTCGCACGGGTTTGATTCCGCGGTGCTGTTTTTGACACTATCAGGGTCCCTTAAGTCCATTCCTGGATCGGGCGGGCATGTTTCCACTACGGTGTTCCTCTGTGGGGAGGATGCCCCCGATCCCGGACCTTCTTCAGGTGGCGCGAGTACTTGGTTTAGCGGCCGTCTGTCCTTGATTACGTCGTCGTCTATACGGCCTTCATCCCCCTCGGTATTCCCTCCCCCTTGAGTTTGGAAGTCCGGGGTGTCGCGGATATTGGGTTGTAAACGAGATCGAAGTTGATCTATGTGGCGTTTCCATATCTTGCCGTCTGTCGTCTTAAGGCGGTAAGATCTAGGACCAGTGAGGTAGACTACGGTGGCTGGGACCCACAACGGTTTGCCGGAAAGGTTTTTGGCGTAGACCAAGTCGCCTACCTTGAATTGGCGATATGTTCCGCTGGATCCACAAGGTTTCTCTGGCGAGTAAGATGGGTGTAGTCGGTTGAGGTGGGAGCGAAGCTTCCGCCCCATTAAAAGTTCGGCTGGAGTCTTGTTGGTGACACTGTGGGGGGTAATGTGTTGTAGTAAGAGTATTTTGTTCACTCTAGCGTCGATGTCGCCCGGATCCATTTTTTGTAGTGTCTTTTTAACGAATTGGACCATCCGTTCCGCCCTGCCGTTTGCCACAGGGTGAGCCGGCGAAGTTAAGGCATGGCGGATGCCCCGGTCCACCAAGTATTGTTCGAAGGTGAGAGCAGTAAACTGGGGTCCGTTGTCGGAAACTAGAACGTCCGGGAAACCGTATGTTGAAAATAATCTATCTAGTTTTTTAATAACGGAGTCAGTAGTCGTGCTTTTCATCTTGTGGATTTCGAGCCAGTTGGAGTAAGCATCCACGGTTAGGAGAAAAGTGTGTCCTTTAGTGGGTCCCGCGAAGTCAATGTGGATGCGGGACCACGGGCCTCGAGGAGTTTCCCATTCGGTGGGAATTGCTCTCGGTGGGGCGTTGCTGACTTCTTGGCAGTTTCTACACGTGGTTACTCAGGCTTCAATTTGTTTATCGATGCCTGGCCACCACGCGTAGCTTTGAGCGAGAGCCTTCATGCGGACGATGCCCGGATGTCCTTCGTGCAGGGTTTGCAACACGAGTCGCTGTAGTCTCTCTGGCACGACGACTCTATCTCCCCATATGATGCAGCCCTTCTGGGAAAATAGTTCCGTTTGCCGGTGCTTGAACGGCGCAAAAGTGGCGGGGGTTTCTTTGACTGGCCACCCGCGTTCGACCCAATTGAGAACTTTTGCGAGGATAGAGTCTCGTTTTGTGCCGGCAGCGATATATCTTGCCGTTAGTGGCGGCGAGTTGAGGGTTTCAATTTGCAGCGTAGTGAGGGTTGGAGCTGGGTCGCTGATGGTTTCCGGAACTGGGGAACGGCTCAAAGCATCAGCGTGGGGAATGGCTTTCCCCGGGCGATGCTGCAGTACGTAGTTGTAGGCTGCTAGGAATTCTGACCAGTGAATCATTCTAGGCGATAATATATGCGGGGTTGGTTTATCACCTGCTAAAATGCCAAGTAAAGGCTTGTGGTCTGTAATGAGAGTAAAGGGCCGCCCGTAAACATATTCGTGAAATCGCTTCACGGCCGATACAATAGGAAGAGCCTCTTTGTCAAGTTGGCTATAGTTCCATTCAGCCTTCGATAATGTCCGTGAAAAGTACGCAATGGGAGCTTCATGCCCGTTTGGTAACACGTGACTCAAAATGGCTCCAACCCCAAATGGTGATGCGTCGCACGTAATATTTAATGGCAAAGTCTCGTTGTACTGCATTAGAACAGCATCGGATGTTAATAAGTCTTTTACTTTTTGAAAAGAGCGTTCTTCTCGATGTCCCCAGACCCAGGTGGCTTTCTTGTCGAGAAGTCTATGTAGGGGCTCAGCTACGGTCGCCTTCTGGGACAAGAAGATGTTGTAAAAGTTAATAAGTCCCAGGAAAGCCTGGAGATCAGTCTTATTTTTAGGTCTTGATTGCCCTGAGTTTGTTTTCGGTAGGGTGAATACCGTGTTTATCGAGGAGGTATCCGAGAAACTCTACCCTTTCAGTGCATAGTTGACATTTATTTTTTTTAACCTTGAGACCGGCGTCCTTAAATCTATGTAAAACCAATCTGAGACGCCTTTCAAGCTCTTCTCTATTTGGGGCAGCAATTAAAACGTCATCGACGTACGGTACAACCCCTTTTATTCCCTGTAGAAGTCTCTCCATTAGACTCTGAAATATCCCGGGGGCTACACTCACTCCGAACTGGAGTCTGTTGCATTTAAAGGCACCTCGGTGTAACGATAGTCTGTGCCTCTGCGGTTTCCGCATCAACGGGTAGTTGTTGATACGCTTGCGCTAAGTCTAACTTTGCGAAGATCTTCCCGCCGCCCAGGGAGTGGAGAAGATGTTGAACCACTGGCACTGGATAAGCGCTCTTTTGGAGTGCGTGGTTCAGGATGGCGCGGTAGTCTCCACAAATTCTAATCGACCCATCCGGTTTGATGGGGGTTACGATTGGGGTTTCCCAACGGGCATGGTCAATTGCTCCAACACCCCTTGGGCTATTAACTTATCAAGTTGCTCGTCAATCTTGGGTTTAAGGGTGAACGGCACCCAACGAGGCTTAAGGCGGATAGGGGCTACTTCTGGATTGAGGCTAAATGATATAGGGGTCCCCTTGTACTTGCCTAAGTTGTCCGAAAACACGTCGTGGAATTCCTGGACGATGCTCTCTTCCCAATCGTCGCTTCCGGCCTGGTGAATGCCGGCCACCTCGATCCCGAGTGGGGCGAACCATTGTAGGCCTAGTAAGCTGGGCAGGTCACCATCGACAACAGTTAATGTGAGCGACACGGCACGATTTTTAAAAGATACTTGGACTTGACTCACTCCGACGACTGGGATCGTGTTCCCTTGGTAATCTCTGAGGATGATTTTCTGTGTCCTGAGGTCTTGACGACGGATGGCAGGGATCAGCTGTTTAAGGGTCTTCCAGGAAACCATCGAGAGGGATGATCCGGAGTCGACTTCCATCAGGCAAGGTTTGTTCTCGATGGCCACTTCCACTCGGATCTTTTGTTTGTCTAATGACGAAGCGTGGCCGATAATAATAGTCTGGTGTGTCTCTTCTCGTCGTGCTGGAAGAGCAGATGTTTTGCTGCTGTAGGCATGGTTGTTCCATTGGTTATTCAAACGATCCCGATTTGCAGGGAGGTTCCCTGTGGTTTGGCGGAGGTTGTTCTCCTTTCTGTTTGTGTTGGATTCCCTCTTACTTCTGCAGACCCGTGCGATGAGGCCTCTCTTCCCACAGGAACGGCAGATTGCGTCGAGGAATTTGCAATCGGATCGCAGGTGGTTTCCCCCACAACCCGCACATGGACGCTGAAATTTTAGAGTTTGTTGATCTCGTTCGGCCCGAAGTCTGTTAACCTCTTCTTCATCACTCTCGGATTGGGACTCGAGGTCCTCATGGTGCGCTGTTGCTGAGTGTCTTTCTAGTTGAGGCGAGGCTTCATGGGCGAATTGACGGAGCGGTGCGTTGGTGCGGCATTCGAGCAGCCGACTTCTTGGTTGCCTCTGCTGCAGTAGCATCAGCAATGGCATCTGCAAGATCAATGTCTCCTTTTGCCATGATCTTGCTCTGTACTGTGTGGTCATCTAATCCCAGAACTATGCGGTCTCGCATAGCTTCTTCTAGGTCTGAAAAACCACAGAGGCCTCCCAGGTTTCTAAGGTCAGCGATGAAGTCTGCAATACTTTCACCCTTCCGCTGATCCCGTTGATAAAATTCGTGTCTCCGGACCAATGTTGGTACGGCGGGGGCATAGTGAGCCCGTAGGATAGGTTCGAGGTTGTCCCAACCCATTGATTTCACCTCAGCCAGTTTCGCGAGCGCCTTCGCCATCCTAAAAATGGCTGGTCCACAATGGGTCAAGAACACCGCCCGCTTCTTTCCGGGTGTTGCATCTTTCAAATTGTTGGTTTCTAGAAACATTTGAAACTGATCCATATACGACTCCCAGTCTTCCTTTTCCGGGTCAAAAGGAGCGGGTGGTGTAGCGCCACCTGACATCCTGCCGATGTAGATGCGCTCTCAGCCACGTGCTTCAGTTGGTGCTCTGTAGGGTTTAGTCAGCTCTTTTGTCTCCGTATCCCACCTTCGTCGCCAGTGTTAAGTTTGAGGCATGGGTTTAATGAACGGAGACCAGACTGTAAACCTTGAACTTCAGCTCTTTATTCACAAGCATAACAGAGACAAAAAACCCCCGGCTAGCAGTCACTCTTTTATAGAGTAAGCTGCTATCGGATAACCAATGGATAACGTTATAGCGTTTGAATCTTGGCGCGGCCCGCCAACAGCCAGTCAGATTGCTCGGAATGAACCAATCATAACTTGCCATTATATGGGCCAATTGGAAGTGCAGGATTACGATCCTGCTATGCAAATGAATCTTTATTAATTACATTTCTTTAGTTCACAACAGAAGTGATGTGAGTAGACTGGGCCGAAGCAATGTGGGTAGACTGGGACAACCTTGCGGCCCAGATTCAACCACATCACAGGCCAGAAATCTAAGGAGTAAAAGTAAATTAGTCTGGCAGCTGAATGAGAACAGATTCAGTGTTTTGGAAAGTATCTATAACATCACTAGAAGGCAAATTTAGATAGTATTTGTTATCGTTGTTGAAATATTCAGTCTAAATATTAAACTAGAAGATAATACAATTAAATAATTACATAAAATAATTATTTTAGAAATCCAGAGTTCTAACTTTTTTGAGAATAGGAAAGGCAATTTTTTGGGGTTATCTCAAAGGAGTTTTGCTTTCTTTTGGAATTTATCTGAAACATTGATTTGATTCAGGGATCAAAATTGTCCAAGCCTAATGCACACCTGTAAAAATATGTTTTTGTGTGAGTGATGACAACCTTGCTTCTAATCTCATTGGAAGCACAACCTCTATGTCAATTCAATTGCTAGTCCTGATACATTTGCTATATTTATGTACATTTACGTACACGACAAGAGACAGTTTGGTGTTATGGTTAAAAGCATCAGGCTAGAAACTGGGTATCTGTGAGTTCTTGTCCTTCCTTAGACACAAAGTCAGTTGGGTAACTGCTAGCCAGTCACTTTCTGTGAGCCCTAGGAAGTGGGTAATAGTAAAGCACCTCTGGAAAAGAAGGGAGACAAGAAGGGAGTTGTATATAGATTGAGAAATGGGGGGAAAATATGACAGCCCTTTTGCACTTAGTACTAGTATTTACTTATATACTACTTCATAGTGCTTTACATATCTCTCTAAGCAATTTACAGTAAGTACAGTATATTGCCCCTAACAATCTGGGTCCTCATTTTACTGACCTTGGAAGGATGGAAGGCTGAGTAAACCTTGAGCCAGTGAGAATTGAACTGCTGGCAGTTGGCAGAGCTAATCTGCAATACTGCTTTCTAACCACTGTGCCACTACAGTTCTTTAACACAGGCAAAGTTAAGAAACAGACACAAAAGGGATTCCAGTAATGTTCTTTATTGTCATGGGGAAGAATAAAACTCTTGAAAGCGTTCTTTGTATGCTATCTTGTGCTAAACTAAAACAAAGGGAGGTTATTTTGAGTTTCTTTCTCACAATTTCCTCTTTATCAAGGCCAAATAATTTCTTCTTAAATTTTCCCTAAATGGTTCATTCTTCACTCTTTCCAAAGCCAGGTCTCCATTTCTACACAAAATATTTCAAGCCATCTGAAACATTTACACCCCGTAAATAAGCATCACAAGATCACAGGAGCCATGCAGGCAGGCCAAGCAAACATGTGCCTACCATAGAAATGTTTAAAAGAAGGCAATCAAACGATTCCATAAGATAGTCCAGTTTGAATGGGGAAACTCCATGGACAGGCTTTGATGACTCCATTTTGATATTACTTGATTATACGGGATACTCAGTAATTTCTACCTCAATTTTTCAGGAAAGAAGATATACACATATTCTGAGATTTCTAGCAAAACCCTTATGGTTCTTTTTCAGGCTGCAGAGATTAATGATGGATAATATAGGCAAATTGTCCTATCCAGTGTTGTTTTCCCTACTTTACAGCACTTGGATGTTTATTATCTTTCTCTTGTAAAATTTGTCTTCCCACCCTCTGCTCCAGAGAAAGGCAGAAGCAAATAGATAGAAGAGGGAGGATGTAGCTTCGTAATTGAAGTCAATTATTTTTTGTTCAAGTCATCTGTGTTGTGAATGATGAACAATGAAGCAGCCGAGTTGGTTTTTATGCCAGCAGTAAATGAGGAATAAAATGCTGAGCATGCCAATCACCAATTGGTAGATGGTTGAACCGCCTCATAAATATTATCTCCTGAACAGATGGTTGGAACCATATATCTGTCTCCAACCATTTTCTCTTCATCAAGCATTTGCATATTCCAGGTCGTCTAGCCACAGGAAATGTATTCATAGCATCAATTCATATTATCCTTGCTGAATGAAGCAAAGTTTTTAAAATAACCACATTGCAATTCTTTGCTGTATAAAAACAAAATGTAGTAGAGTGGAAGCTCAGTTGACCAATCCAATTTCTCTTCACTTTACATTATTTAAATAATTATATGAGTCTGCAATTGATATAAATGCCTGAACGTACATTTCAATTTATCTCTTTATTTATTTATACATTCATCAAAATTACACAACCTTACATCTCACCAAAGATGACCCTGGGCAGCGCACAGAAAAATGGGTAAAACCATATATAAAAACCATAGATATAAAGAATATAAAAATCATATTAATAGTAAATTTTATAAAAACAGAGTTACAAACTCTAGGGAAAGATAGAATAAAAATAGCCTGTTCAGCAATGGAGCCATCAAAGCATGCTTCCAGGTTCCTGAGAGCCCCATGCCTGATAATTTGACCAGGTTTTGTTTATGTAGTGTATATTGGAGATGGTGACCCTTTGAAAGCTGTGAAAGCAACAAAAGTTCATTTTTAATGTATGCCAATTAGTGTACATTCAAAATGACAATAAAGTTATTAGTCTACTTTACTCTACTCTACTCTACTCTACTCTACTCTACTCTACTCTACTCTACTCTACTCTACTTGTAATTAATTTGTACATAACTATGAGACAAAAAAGGAAATTGAATTTTTGTAGTGCCTGTTTATAAAGAGCAAGTTTGGACAGAAGGTGCATAATGAGTCAAAAACGTAGAAATGTTTTATGCTGACAACATGTTGCCTTACCGGGGAGGGGAGTACATATGTAGGTGGCAGTTGCAACCAAATTCATCATTTCAAGCAGATTGTTTGAAGTGTTCAAGCAGTTTTTGAAAAATTGGTTTATTCTTGTGCCTTATGATTAGATGGCATATTTCCATTTTTTCCTCCACCCTCCATCAGCAGAGACCAGCAGTGAAACATATGTGTGGCTAGTTATAAGACTGCTTGAAGCTACATACCTGCTAAGCCTTCTGACAAATGACCACTAGGGGCTTTTTAAAAAAATTATTTATGCCTGGCCACATGTATATTGTGCTAGGCTTTATTTTATGGGCAGGTCATACAAAGATCTGGGTGCTAAAAATACAGTGCATACAGCTATGCATAAGCTAAAATTAGCTAATGTTGAGATTTTATAAACGCAAAAGCTATTAATACAATTTTGTTATGCTTGAGTGAGTACTCAAGCTCTGGCTGCATGGGAATATATGGTTTGTTGTGAAATTCAGCTTTCAAGATATATGCAGGTAGATCTCAATTAATCACTGTCTTGTTTAGTAACTGCTCAAAGTTACAACAGCATCAAAAAAGTAATTTTTATGATCCGCCCTTACATTGATGTCCATTGCAGCATCCCCACAGTCACCTGTTTGATATTCAGGCACTTCACAACTGGCAGGTATTTCCAAGTGTTACAGCATCTTGAGTCCTGTGATTGCTGTCTGTACACTTCCCAACCATCTTCCAATAAGCAGAATCAATGGAGAAGCTGGCACTAAAATTACATGTTACAGTCACATGAAGTCTCGCTTAATGAACTGCTGTGATTTCACAGCTGAATGGGATGTGATATTATAAGCTGGTTGTGATCATGTGATGTTTTGCTTAGCAACTACGTTGTTTAGTGATGGAGTTTCCTGGTCCGAACTATGGTCACTAAATGAGAACTAATTGTATACATTTTCAAATGCAAAGGCTATATTCAATTGGACTAGTTTGTTGAGCTTCAGTGTATATACAGTATATGTATGCATATATGGACCTTGTGCATGCCTTTATGTCTTAATGTTGCAGTATTAATGTTATTCTTGCTGTTAGTAAACAAATTTGAGGAGGGATTGTTTTGTTATTGGCATCTAATAATTCTTATTCTTATGTTTAAAAATGTCAGCAAAGAGTAACACAGTTGCTTAGATTAATCTGTTTCTGACAGGCAGGCTGAAAAAAATAGGGAATGTTAAATTTTTCTAAACGGGTAGGTGAAAGTACTTATAGAAAAGTTGACAAAGGAAAGAATGTTATTTTAAAAAAAATAATTGATGAGATTTTTGGAGGGGAGGGGAATGGAATGTGATGAATTACATAAATTACTATTAAGGTGCGTTTGAATTTCTGTTTTCCTGTTTTCATTGCTCCAGGGTCATTTTGGAATCTACCCATCAGTGAAATCATACTTCAGACCCCTGTTTTCATCCAGGGTGGTCTGTATATACAGTAGCTGTCCCAGAAATTATAACCTTGCTATGGAACAATCACTACTTTGTGAAATGTGAAAAGAAGCAGAAGTTTCCATTTGTAAGAACCAAACTGGATACTCAATCTTGGAAGATGACAAAATCTGTTGCACTGCAAACTCTTTTAGAGATGTTTTTGTCAGTCTGAACAATCTTGCTATCAGCAACAGGGTTGACATGTGGTACACAGGGCAGTTTCAAGGGATGGACCATGATGGCAGGTGAACCAAGTTACAATGATGTAATTCCTGTGATATCTCTGACTGATACTGGAGGCATTGTCATAAGGCCGATGCTGTGGCAATCACGGAAGAGAAAAGTATTGGATTTCCTCTATAATTACATCCACGGAGAACCATCAAATAGAGATTTTCAGGGCTTCAAGCTATCTGAGTTCCATTATGAGCAGTTTGCACAGTTCTTCAGAGATAAAATGACTTGGATTCATGCTGAGTTTGATGTCAGTTTGGGCAATGCTGTACCTAATATGTTTGCTGCACTATCTACTAATACCTGCCTGAATCATTTCTATTGCTCGTCCCCTGAGGAATTAGATAAGGTTCTTCTTTCTCTTTGTACCATTATTAGAAAATAATGGTTCCTTTTTATATGCTGACTATTTGCCTTAGGGTTTATTTAAAGAACAGAAAAGATTTCTGTATGAAGAGAGTTCTGCTTGCAGATTCTAATCTAGACATATTGATTCAGTTTAGTAAATCTAACCTAGTAGTTACAATATTATTGTAAAGTACTTGGAGATTTTCTACAAAAGAAGATATGCAATATTACAATAATTGAATAAACACTTTGCAATAAACACTTTGCCTGTTCAGCTTTAAAGAATTCTATGGAGTTTCAGGGACAGTAAGAACAGAAAACTGTTCCACATTAAGAGAACATTTTTGTATGGACATTGTTTCCAGTCACTAATAACACGCACAAAGCAATGTGTAGATGACTCATGGTTTCTGAATGCTGTGAACAAGGAGAAAAACTACAACACAATTTGCTGCTTTAGATCTTATCTGGGGGTGGGGAATCACTCCTTCACCAGACAAATCATGAAGGAGGAGGAAGAGGAGGAGGAAGAGGAGGAGAAAGAAGGGACAGTTTCAAACACACAGTGAGTCAGAAGTAAATTGACTCAAGTCAAAAACAGCCAACAGTGTGAGGTCAGAGATCAACCATCACTGAGTCCTTAGTTGGAAGCAGTTGCATTTTCCCCTCTGTTTATTTTGTATCCTTGTTTCCACATTAAAACCATTTTTAAAGTTGAATTAATAATTTTCTAAAGAGCCACAGATTCAGGCTGTGGTTCTAAGCACACCTGGGGGAGTTAATTCTTCTGAGTTAATAAAATGTCTTTAGAATAATTCAGTCTGCTGGGTTGCTTATGTAGGCATGAGGTCAATATTTTAAATCATGCTAATTCAGCAGCACAAAACACCACAACACTTCTTCCATTTCCTGAGTTCAATGAGGGCTACAATTTTGCACACAGATTAGTTAAATACAGCTGAATTCAATAGAATGCAGCTGTAGACTCTCTCTCTCTCTCTCTCTCTCTCTCTCTCCCTCCCTCCCTCCCTCCCTCCCTCCCTCTCCTTGGATAGCATAGTGAAAGTACTTTGCTCTCATTTTTTAATACCTCCACTCTAGTCATAAGAGGATCAATTTTCCCTTGACAAATTATGCTGCTTAGAGTTTAATTCCAAAAGATTCCAAAAATACCTATGTTAAGATGTCTAGCTAGGGAGCGTGCCAATTTGGAATGGAATAATGCTTAATGCTTACATTTACACATGTAGAGCTTACAAGTCTGTTCTTCAGCTTCCCCACCTCAGATACTTAGTATAAATAATGAAAGCCCTTTTTTTTTCTTTATATAAAATACTATGAGACAAATCAGAATGCACACTTTGGCTTATTTCAAGATAACTACTTCTCAGTAGAGTGGGGAATGAAATCACAGTAGCCATACAAATGAGCTCCAAATTCATTTAGACATTTTTTTATCCAGAGAACTGATCAGATTAGTTTTCCGAAAATCTATATCAATGCAAAATATTGAAAATCTTTTCCTTCCAGAAATAAACATTATGGATATAATTCTTGTATTCAGTAACTGTTTCTTGTATCCTTTTTAATGCTATTCTATTTTTCTTTTTTTTTCTTTCTTTATATATATATATATATAGTTGTGCCTTCAAATCATGTTAATTCCTGGTGATTATCTGGACAATTCCCTACAGTTTTCTTGGAAACATTTTCTGAAATAGTTCATTATTGCCTCTTTCTTAGGGCTGAGAGAAAGTGGCTTCATGCCTATTGTGAGGCTTGAACTCATCCCCTCTCTATTTCTACCCTGGTGCTTTGACCATTAGTTCTACTACTACTACTACTACTACTACTAGTAGTAGTAGTAGTAGTACTGTTTGCTATGATACTGGTATAATAATAAAAATAAAAACAAAGACAAAACTATACAAGGGGTAAGTTGGAAAATTATGCATGACTTCATAGGCAAATGCTAAAATCATTCATTCTATTATTTAATGGATTTAATGGAGCATCATTTATTTATCCATTATTTAACAGATCCCCATTTGACCTGATTTGGGATGTAACAATCAACATACATCAATACACTACTTCCTACTCAAAGTAAATAACCACAGTAATTCATACAAGGCATATAAAATATATGTTAAATTATTCAAGTAATATGCATTATTGAGACAAATGCTGTAATTCACAGCATTTGACTAATATCATTATGGAAATTATATAAATTACGGCCCGTGTATTTCTTTTGTGGTACATTGTTATAGGGTCCTTCAGAAGAAGTGGATTTTCCTTTTTTCAGTTCCAACATTCAGTTGAGGGTTCACCAGATTTCATTTTCAAAATCTCTAGCCTTATATTAGAGCACTTTATCTGTTTCCTAGAATGGGAGTTTTCTATATAAGCACCTATGATTTAGAACTCTTTTCTGAAAGAAGTCTGTTATCTTTTCAATTGCCTATTGCTTAATTTCTAGAAACAGATGTTCTGCTCTGGAGAGGGAATTGCATGATTTCCATAATTGGCTTCATTTCTGACATTTTCCTGTTTAGCTAAATCTGCCTAGACTCAATTGGGAAATGTGCAAAATGCCAGATGGAACCAGGTGGCAAGGTCATAATCCCTTAACACACATTTAGTGTACATGGAAACATTGTCTACACAAAACGCCAGGTCTCAGGTACCAAGCTATGCAGAAACAAAGTGTTCGGGGTGGACTCTTTTAAACTCTGTTCTTAAAGAAAAACAAAATAACTCTGAACAAGACCCAGAGCAAGTACAATTTTGTCTTTTCTATTAATGTTTTGCCAATATCTGTAATGTAACTAATACAAAAGTCACTAGCTTAAAGGAATCTTTTGTTTTTCCAATTCATTCTGAAGGTTGCTTTTTATGTTTCTTGTTGGGAATGATTTTGAATTGGATGTAGGAAGGGGTGGTCCCCTTGTTTTCTCTTACACATCTTTCCATTATGTTTAAGTCTCCTTGGCTGCCCACCCTTTCCAACTTTCTTTTGGGCTTAATTGAAGAGTGGAAGGCCAGGTAGGCTATAGACCACTTAAGACAGGGATCCCCAACCCTGTTTTGACCCAAACCTTGTTCCAAGGAAACAAACACGAAACAGAAGTATCAGCAAAACCTTTTAATGATTCTTTATGAATTTTGTTTCTTCAAATGCTGTTTCAAACTAATTGTCTCTGATAGCCTTGCCAAGGATGTGCAAGGCTGCCAAGGATACTAGAGAAATTTACTAAGAAATATTTCAAACACAAAAAGTCTCCAAGCACAAACCAAGATACTCTAAACGTCCACAAGGCTTGAATGCAAAAACTTATTTGCTTCCTGCAAAGAACTCCAGTTTTTCAGCTGGCTTTTATCTCTTAAGGGCCATTACCTTGCAGCCTTACTCCCGAGTTGCCCGTGCTGCTGCAGCTTCTCTTTCCTTCGAACAGCCCTGTGCATATACACACTGGGCACAGGCTCCTCGGGGACCTCTTCATCACTGCTGCCAGCCTCCAGAATCTCCGAAGGCAGCATTCCACTCACTGATGGTCCTGGCCCCATCCCTTCATCACACGCAGGCCTCTCATCTGAGTTCTTGCTCTCTGAGACCTCAGCCATCTGCGCCTGCTGCCAGTGAACCACAACAAACCTCCAGGCCAGGACTGGCTACAGCCATGCAACCAGGCCATGTAAGCAGCAGGTGAGCATGTGCATGTGAAGCTCCCCTCATGCAATTGATGGCCATCTTGTCCCCATGTGCGAAGCTTCCCTCATCTGAGCAGAAGCTGCCTTGCCTTTGCATGTAAACCTCCCCTAGTATGAGCAGCAGCCACTTGCCCTCACATGCAAAGCTTCCTTTATGCGAGCAGTGGGCATGTATGGCCACTGCTCATACAAATGGAACTGTGCATGCTTGTGCACCCACCTACCAGTCACAAGGAACTTCTCCCCCACCAGGCTATCAAGACAGAATGTTATGCCCCTGTCAGAATTTGATTCCGAGGGAGAGGCCAAGGAGCTGATAGGGAGTGGGAGAGTGGTTCCGTTGGCTGTGGAAGAAACTGGGGAAGGGCACAGTCCAGCTGGGTGGAGCAGGGGAGAGATAGAGCAAGGCAGAAGGAATTCAGAGGAAGATCCAGGCCCATCCTCTCTTCATCCTGAGGCACACGGGGAGGAACGGAGAAGGGAACAATGTGAGTTGCATGGCTTATGGGGGAGGAAAGGGCCCTGATTCCCTTCATTAGCTGCAGCTGGGAACATGGTGTTTAAAAAGGGAGTTTGCACACAGCAATTTGCTTGAAACAAATTGTGTATTATCTTGTTTTGTCGAGGCTTATTTGGGTTCCTGGCATCTTCCCAACTGTGTGTGTTTTGTTGGCCTTTGAAGTCTGCAATTCCTTATCTTGTCCTGTCCAGTTAATTGCTGCACTGTGGTTTGTGTGGATTTTTATTTACAGTTTATATGTACTTTATTTTTGGACTGAAATTCCTCCACTTAAAGACTGTTCTTGGGAGAGTTTTTTCTCCAGCCAAAGGTAACTGGGTATTGGGGCAAAGTTAGAGGTATTAGAGGGACTTTTCTTACTTATGTGACTGTGTTGCCTTTGTGCCACATCCCAGGTCATCACACAGAAAGGTTGGGGACTGCTGACTTAAGAGACAATTATACAGGGAAAATCAGGATATTTCCTCACATCTCTTGCTTATCCCATGATATACAAGTGAAATAGATCCTTGTCCACAACGTACCCTCCCCCCCACAGGTAAATTTTATCAAAATTCTCTACTCCTTTGTGGAAAAATGGAGGGAAAAATAAATTCTCTTTCATCAGATTGAAGGTTCTGGTAGAAATAAAACAGGAAAGGTTTTTCTGCTAGGCACTGCTTTTTATGTTTCAGAAAAGAGCTGCAGCATTAAAAATAGATGCTGAGGCTTTATCCTCAGGGACTTTGGTGAAAACAAAAACAAGGCGCTGTTCATTGGGGAAAATAATCTGTTCAGTAATCTGTTCATGAATTGAAGCTGCTGGTACTTGTGATGTGAATGCTTATAGCTACCATTTATAATTTGATCTACTATGCTTATTAATTTGGTTTGTTGTGGAATCAGTCAGATGCTCAGGCTAGATTTGACATTTTTATCTTCCTATCAGGTAGGGATAAATAGATGTGGATGTGTTAAAGGTATCATTGCAGGATGCAAGCAGTTCTGAATAAAGCTGCCTTTTGCAATTGACTGATGGTGATTTTGTCAATGCTGACAGTGTTCAAGTGGTTCTCCAGTTGTTTTGTAATTGCTATTGGTACTACCTTTGCCTTCTTTTCCCATAGTACCTTCACATTATTGTTGTTGTTGTTGTTGTTGTTACCTATTGTTTTATTGTTATTCTTTTCATCAAAATCAGATCATATGTCTTGTGGTTCTCTGGCAGCCAGTGCAGATGGCAGCGTTATCGGACAGTGAGGAAGAAAGGGAACCAGTCAGGGAGTCTGGAGAGGACTTGAACAAGGGTCCTGCGTCCGATGCAGGGATGTGGCCAGGACCAGTGGGGTGGTGCCTTCAGAGCCTTTGGAGTCTGGCAGCAGCGAAGCAGAGGACCCAGGGGAGCCTGTTCCCAGTGTGTGTGTGTGTGTGTGTGTGTGTGCAGAGCTGCTAGAAGGCAAGAGCAGCTGAAACAGAAGGGGAAATTCGGGAATAAGGCTGGGAGGTGATTGACCCTCCCATAAGGGATAAAAGTCAGACCTCAGTAGTTCGATAGATTCCAAGTCTTCCTTGAAGCTCTGTGTATTCTGGTTGGTTTTTTTCTAGTACTTCAGTTGGTTTCTGTTATAATTAATTTTGATACTTCTGTTTTTGCCAGCATTCCACAGCACTGAAAGGCATGTGCTTATCTTGGGGAACTGTTTACGAATTAGTTCTGGCTGGGAATGAAAGTAATTGCAATAAAATAGGTTTTTGCTTTTGAAACAAATTTGTGTTTAATTATGTTTGATGAAGCCTGGGTCAGAATAATATGGGCTTTAAATCTTCAATATTGTATATCACACTGAAAAGGAACATGGACAGAAAACCTCTAGATAGCATTCCTGGGACCACACAGTCTTGGGCTATTGTAATTTCTTTTGATAGTAACTATAAAGCCCAGTTTTAGATGAAGCAAAGGTAAAAGTAGGAGAATAATCCCAAATTGAGGAAAAATCAAAGAACTACCTATATTGTCCCCAGACAGAAACAGGTAATTTTTGAAGGTAATGGTCAGAGCCATGATGTAAGGGACTTCCTTTGATCCAAACCTTCAAAAGCTTTCTTCAAATGTATATGGAAAATTAGAGATTGTGAATCAGGAGTGGTTGCCCTGTAAGGATAATGATGGGATGATTGATTGATTGATTGATTGATCATATGCCATCTGGTTGGTGTTGATCCTTAACAACCACATAAATAGATTTTCTTCAGGATAGTCTGACCCCAATACTAGTCCTTCAGATCTTCTAATAGTAAATATTGCCTCTGTAACTGAGCCCATCCACCTTGTTGCAGGTCATCCTCTTTTTCCTTCCTAAAGGATTATTAATGAGAGCAGGGGTGGGATCTGACAGGGTTAACTACGGGTTCAGTGATTTACGAAGTTCGGCAATTTACAATGTGCTTCCCTGCACGCTGCGCACGCGCCTGTAAATCGTCGTCAGCCTGGTGCCTGGACACCTGAGCAGTGCTGTGTGCCGAGAAGCAGCCTTTGAAAAAGTACTTTTTTCCTGCTTTTTTAACTGCAGCTGTGCCTCGCATGGTAGCTGAAGTTGAAAAAGCAGGAAATAAAGGTCAGGTAAGAGCCCGGGCAGGCGGGTGGGCAAAAACATCAGCAGACAGAACCTGTTCTATGTCTGCTGCTCTTCAGAGCTACCGGTTCTACAGAGGTGGACAGAACCGGTAGAAACCCACCCCTGAATGAGAGTTAAATTATTATTAAATTATATATATATATATATATATATATATATATATATATATATATATATATATATATAGTATATGTATATGTATATGTATATGTATATGTATATGTATATGTATATGTATATGTATATGTATATGTATATGTATATGTATACGTATACGTATACGTATATGTATATGTATATATACTTTAAGACTGGATGTCTGGAGAGATCAACAGATTAACAGACTTGGAAGGGACCTTGTAGGTCATCTAGTCCAACCCTCCCCACCCAAGCAGGAGACCCTACACCATTTTTGACAAATGGCAATCCAATTTCTTCTTGAAACTCTCAAATGATGAAGCTCCCACAACTTCCGAGGGCAAACTGTTTCATTGGTTGATTGTTCTCACTGTCAGAAAATTTCTCCTTATTTCCAGTTTAAATTTCTCCTTGTCCAGTTTCTATCCATTATTCCTTGTCTGCCCTACAGGTGCCTTAGAAAATAGCTTGACCCCCTTCCTCTCTGTAGTACCCCCTCAAATATTGGAACACTGCTGTCATGTCTCCCCTGGTCCTTCTCTTCTAAATAGCCGTTAGTCTTAAAGTAGACTTTCCTTGTCACTATATAGAGTTTAAAATGCAGGAACAGACTTGTGTTAAGTTATCGTATCTTCCTTCCATGTCTATAGTGAAAACTGGGAACATTCAAATTCTTAATAAACAGCTAGGGCTACAAATTTCCCCTCCACCTGGAAGAGTGGATCCTTAAATAGCAGTCTTAAAGTCTGTGACTCATTGTTCCATTGGAAGTGAAAGACACATTGCTTATTCAATTTTTCCCCTTCCATTTCTAAGTCTCAGTAATGATATTAACAATGGATGAGAATTCTATTCCATTCAAATTTTAAGAGAGAGCTTATCAAATGTTGCATTTTCCATGAACAATATGGAATTAATCTGAGGCTTTAAGTAGATGGCTTGACAGATTTATTCATCTTACAGTCTTTTAACTATTAAAAAGAAAGATATTTCAACAACAAAAATTCATTCTGAGAGACAATTTAGCTTTGTACAAGAATTCATCTCATTTTTATATCAAGGTGATACTTTTACATCTGGGTCCTTGGATTTCTCAAAAGTTCTCAGAATTAAATAAATCAACACAATAGATACAGTATTTGTATTTTTCCTGTTTCCTGAGAACCTGTAGTGTAAATTCTCTTCCTGGGTATGATGAGAAAAGATGGGCTAAGAGGGAATAACTGGCCCAAAGCTACCTAGTTAACTTTCATAAAAAGACTGGAGTTGAAGTTGGATGTCTTCAGTCCTAGTCTACACTTTAAATATTAACTACATATTTTACTATTTAAATCATTGAATTACATAGCTTAAACTTAAGCTAAGTTAAACTTTGTATGAAGGCTTCAGTAATGATTATGTATCATATTTTAGTTGTAGGGCCCTTTAATCCCCAGAATGGATTTCTATCACTTCACTTAAAAAGCTAGACATGTTGTCATGCTACTTTCACAGACAGATACTTTAATGAAAAATTGAGTCCTTAACACTTTTGGTGTGTATTTGATTGATAGTGCTTGCCTGGCAATACATTACTGATTCTGAGAGAAAGGGCCTATCTTCATTTTAGGCTGATTAAAAAGTAAGAGCTTGTTGTCAGATAAGAACTGTGCTGAAAGATTCAAACAACTGGAAGAAAACAGGAAACAAAGAAATTAAGTAGACAAATCCATTTGTTGCCCCCAAAAGACTAAAGATCATCACTATATATTAGTTTTAAAATAGTAATTCAAGCACTGGAATTCTTGAAAGCCTAACCCATCCCCCCAAAAAAAAAAAGGAAAAGAGAGGGGGGATTCTAAGAAAAACTGAAAAAGTTGACAGAACTAGGTATGTTTAGTATAATGAAGAGAAAAACTAGTGGGGACATGATAGTGCTAATAGTTGAGGGGCTTTTGCTGAAAAAGAGTCAACCTATTCTTCAAAGCATCTGTGGGCAGGACAAGAAATAATGGGTGAAAGATCATTAAAGAGAGGTCTAATCTAGAACTAAGGAGAAATTTCCTGACAGTGAGAACAATTACCTACTCATTGGAACAACTTGCCTCCAGAAGTTGTAGGTGCTGCATCACTGGAAGCATTTAAGAAGAGATTAGACAGCCATTTGTCTGAAATGGTATAAGATCTCCTATCTGAGTTTAAAATCCCCTCCAACTCTGTTAGTCATGTTCTATGGTCATTTTATGTCATTCTATGGCACCACTTTTGATTTCTGGAAGCTGCCAAATAGTTGACTTTACAATTATAAAAAGATTGGCACCTGAAAAAATAATCTGGAAACCATTATTTGGAAGTTGACCATAAATATATCATGGTCTACTATGGAATCTAAGCCAGTTTATCCAGTGTAGTCTTCTACTCTTTACCAACTGTTGATTGACATAATACTTAAACTTTCCAAATCCATTTAGAAGCCTTCCCCCAAAGTTTGATGTTATTATAATATTTCTTTCACATTAATCTATTCAAATGCTGGGAGCCAAGTAAGAACTGGTATATCAATAATAAGCTTAACTAGTTACAACAGTGTGAAAACATAACATGTTTTTAACAGGCATTATATTAATAATGAGCAAAATTTTAATCAATGGGGCAGGAAATTATCAAGAAAAATAAAGTTATTTATTGGCTTTCTCTATCTCTATGGCTTCTCTGATTATTCTGCTGCTGTGGTGTTCAGTTTTGGCGATAGTTCTGGTATTTTTAAGGTCAATCTCATGTCCTGTGGCTTTGAGGTGTTGGACCAGGGAAGAGGTTGGTTCTTCTTTTTGATTGAGTTCTTATGTTCTTCAACGCGTGCACTTATTCTTCTGTTAGTTTGTCCAATGTATGTGGTGAGGCAGGCAGTGCAGGGGATTTCATATACTCCTTGGTTTTCTAACTCGATTTTGTCTTTAGGGTTTCTTAGGATGGTGGATATTTTTCTGTTTGTGCAGAATGCTGTTTTAATGTTGTGTTTTTGGAGGATCTTGCTGATTTTGTCTGTAGTGCCTTTTATATATGGGAGGAGGGCTTTGCCGTTCTCTTGTTCTCTGTCTTGGATTTTGGTTGGGGTTTCTTTTTGGATTAGGTGGGTGATCTTCTTTCTTTGAAATCCATTGGCTGTTAGTACGTTGGTGAGAGCCTTTAAAAGATATGTTGAGATGAAATGAAAGACACCCCTCCTTCTGTCTCTATATTTACAGATATATTTGTAATGTTTCCAGATAAAACACATCCAAAGGGCTGAATTGCAATAAATCATGAGTGGAACAGAAATAGATAACCTTAAAAAGGATTTTTGTTTTGTTTTTCTTTTTAAAAGAAGAAATTTTGCATTTCTGTTGCCAGAACAAATTTTATTGTTAAGCTCTCAAGATGTTTCAAACATTTTAGCTTCTTAAGTATATCAGATGCATTGAATAAACAGATTCTTTAAACAAGATAGAAATACATCTCATATGAATAAATATATTTTTCTTTGTTTCTGCTGGAATATGGCCATTAATTGCCCCCATACTGAAGCAATGCGTGAAGCCACAGAATGACAGAGAATTACTCCAGCAAATAAGAATCTCCAGCAAAACAGTAACTGGATAAATGCAATTCACTGTATCACCAGCTAATAGGTTTTTTTCATCCTTAGGCACATTTGTCCTTGCTGTTAAACCAATATTCAAGCCAAGAATAATCTGCCTCTAACCCTTCATATACAGCCAAAATCCAGAGGAAACATGAATAATGGTGACGGATACTACGTATGATATTTATCAATATGTGACATGCCATAGGTAGCACATATATATTTTTTACCTGCTGTGTCCATAGAGATTATGGGACCTTGAAATCACCACCACCTCAGAAATATTTGAGCAATTGGCCTACAAAATCATAAAATGGTCTTGTCCTATATCTTATCGAGCCAGAAATTGTGTGACAGACATTGGGTGTCAACTACTTCAGCTACTGATAGCTAATCTTACCAGGCTAACATAAACATTATATATAATGCTGCTCATAGTCACAGGGCTATGAGGAGTCTCATGAAAGCTTATACTGAGCCCAACAGGTGCAGTGGTTAGAATGCAGTTTTGTAGGCTAATTCTACCCACAGACTGGAGTTTGAATCTGATAGGGCTTGAGGTTAAGTCACCCTTCCATCCTTCCAACGTTGGTAAAATTAGGACCCAGATTGTTGTAGGGGCAATATGCTGACATTGTAAACCACCAGAGAGTGTTGTAAAACACTATGGATCAATATATAAGTTTAAATGTTACTGCTATTGCTGTTACCCTTTTAATAAAATTAATTGAAAGAGTTGCTACCCAACTCCTCCTGATTTTTTTTGTTTACCCACATAGATTAACACAACTCTACAAATTTACTGACCCAATGTACCAGTCACTCTCAAAATCTGACAGTGATTTATATAGAAAATATACTAAGCCAGAGTCCAGCAAAATATTCACCCTCTGTCTGCATTAGACTGTACAGATTGAAAGGATGAGAGGAATATTATCACAATAGTTGGAAAAGATATTACAAACAAGGGAGGTGTGTCCCTTGTCTTTTAAGATGGACAATCAACAGCAAGTGCACAGATATTGCACACTAAATTTCCTAGGCATTATCCTGCTCATACAGAATGAAAAATCTCACCCGTGTTGTTCTTTCTTAGTTATTTATTTATTTGATGTATTTGATTTAAAAGCCACCCATCTAGTGACTCTGGATGACACATGATTAAATATACACATATATACACATGATATATAACCCTAGTTGCCTGCCCCTCCCCTCTCTCTCTCACACACAACACATCAACAGCGGAGATCATTTATCCCAATGATCCCAATGCTTGTTTATAGAGATATGTTGAATAATAATTATGTCTATTGAATTTTAAAATAACCTATGTTACTTCCTCCTTCCCACTATTATTGTTCTTATTCTAGGCCAGAAGTTGAATGGAAAAAACTAAACTAATCTGTATCTTCTCTCTCTCTCTCTCTCTCTCTCTCTCTCTCTCTCTCTCTCTCTCTCTCTCTCTCTCTCTCTCTCCCCCTCATCTGTCTATCATTACCTATTACAAAAATGGCTTGCAATTAGCCTTTTTCATTTATCCATCTCTTCAGAAAAGAAACTTTTCTTATTATTTATTATTTAGAATGTGGAGACTACTTGTCTATAAAGTCTCCAAGAGTCGGATATGGTTAAAATAATAACATATAGTCACCCATTTTATAACAAATTCTGAGCAGTTCCCAATTAATATCAATAATGTTCATTGTTGATCATTTTTGTTTATTGTTTATTTCAGAACAGCTTCCTTTTTAAAATCTACTTTGTGTTCTGTGTGTGTGTGTGTGTCTCTGTGTGTGTATGTATGTAAGTTTCTGATCTGTAGATCAAGAAGCTTGTGAATAATAGAGAACAAAGTAACACTGCTTCTGAACAATCAAACAGCGACACTAAAAGTAAAACTGATATTTAATTTTCTTTGTCTGCTTCATTTTTTCTTCTTCCATTAACTCTCATGAAGGAAGCTGCAAGTGATGTTGGGAAGAGTGAAAAAGCAGGAATTTTTGAAGAAGGCAGAAACTTGTATTGTGTGCATGACCTAATTCTCTACATACTTTGAAGAGTTCATTCCAGTTCAGCAATAGAAGAGAGCTACTGATAAGCCCTATTCAAATCTTGGAGCACTATCAGTAATCGCCATGTGTGGTCTAAGCTAATCTTTCTACCAGTATCATTCAAACAATATCAAGCTTTGTGTGTATCCATGCTTCTGCAGGAGGAAAGCCTTTGCACACATGTTTGAATGTGCCTTGTTTTCATATGAGTCATATTTCAATACCGATCAATCAGAAAGAAAATTTTGCTGTCACTACAGAATTGGAGCCCCACCCATTTTATAACATTATATTACAACTCATATGAATAAGGGCAGTGATTTGTGTTTTTGTACCCATCATCTTGACTTTTTTGGCCTATTGATGACTCTGCTCCATGTGCAAAAATGAATGATGAAGTGCAATCTGAGATATTCATATTTACAAACTTAAAAATAATAATACATTGCAAAGTATTGACAAATGGAGAAGCTGATGGTGTGACAATGTCTTTTGACTATTCACACACACACATCATTATAAATCTGTTTTTTTTTAATGCAATCCAAGATTCCTTACTACTGTTGCTGCATTCCACTAATGTAACTCTAAACTTGTAAATGTGTAGACAAGCATATCTTAACACTAATTTCCCCTTTTCCAATTAGTATTTTTTTTTTAAAAAAATAAACCATTCTCAGTATGAAAGCCAAAAATACATAATATTCTAGCAGGGTGACATGGCATGTGGTGTTGTGGCATTTAAATTTTCAGAAAACTTTGAAAAGAAAAGATTGACATTTAGGTTTCCTTTTGAGAAAAACTAACATTATTTTTGCCTGCTGTCCATCAGTAGAGAGCATGAATGCAAATGGAAATTGGAAAATACCGAAATAAATATTGGAATGGAATTAATGCAGCCAAATCCATTAAGACAGAAATGCAGACAAAGAGGAAAAAAGGGAGAAAAGGTTTAATAAGTAATGAATCTAGACTGTCAGTCACTTTGAAGCAAATCAAGGACCTGTTTTTTATGACTTCTTATTTATTTGATAAATCCAGTAAATTAAACTTAGTTACAAGGAATGGATGGTGCAATATGCAAAATAAAGGTGGCTAGATGATAGCTAGCTGGCTGGCTGGCTGGCTGGCTGGCTGGATGGATGGATGGATGGATGGATGGATGGACAATGACAGATGGACAGATGGACAGATGGACAGACAAGCAGACAGACCATTCTTAATATACTAAATTTTGCTCTTAAAAAGATTATCTGCAAGAAGAAAAATAGTGGTGATATTTGAGTCTCCATGGATGGCATTACCTCCTCAGCTCTTCTGATGATGGAATATCATTCATCTGAAAAAGGTTTCTTTTTCTTTTTTTTTAAAAAGGCAGCAATACATTCTTCTGCATGGCTTCTATAAAACGTGACTTATCAGAAATAAGATTTTGTTGAATTTTCAAAAAAAGCCATTTCGTTATTCATGAAAATAAAGGTTCCTAACATATGGCACTATTTATTTCTGGGGTTTAAGATGTGCTTGCTTTCATTCTTCATAAAAAGAGTTTGTGCAGCAAGCACAACTTAATATATTCCAAGGTAACTGGAATACAGAAGAACCCTAAGATGAAATATTAAAACAAAGATTAACCTACAAGTCAATAACTCTGGCTTGGTTTTACTTCAAATGAAACAAAAATTAGAATCTAAGCCCAAAAAACAGCATTTTAGTTGGTTTTCAAAGACATACAAATGTTTAAATCTGCAGTTAAGTAGGAAAGGGAGAAATCAATCCTTTTCTTCCTACATGATCCAAATGTAAATTCATCAATCAACTTTTTTTTCCAGACTAAAAGTTTTTTTTCCTGCCCTCTTGTTTTCTGCGCACACGTACTTTAAATAATATTTACTTATTTAACATATTTTTATGGCTACCCATCTACAAAGACACCTTGGACAGCAAGCAAAAATCGTAATCCATAATGTTAAAAAAATATCGTAACAGACATAGCTGTCAGGGCCCCTGAACCAAATTTCATAAATCATGGACTTGCACTCACATTAACACCGTTAAGAATTCCATTAACACCTTGGTGCCAGTACCTGGAGGAAAAGCAAGTTTTTAGGGCTTTGTGGAAAACCAGCAGGGTCACTGCTGTCTATTTCTCAAGGAGTTGCTGTTCCACAAGAACTGGCACTCAACCAGAGAAGGCAAACTTTTGAAGACCCTACCTAGTACCATTGCTTTACTGATGGGACCTGCAACATGTCCACTTTACCTCAACTGATGGGATAAGAATGGACACGGATAAGAACGGATACAGTCAGGCCTGTTATGAGCTAGAATTCTCCACATATTTTAATTAGAAATATTTTTTAATTCTTTTGTTTTTTTTCTATAAATGTAACAACTTCTGAAAAAAGTATCAAGATACTGAAAAGGTTCACTATGTTTAATATACACACACACAAAGTGAGAAAGCTTCTTTTGGTTATTTATGATATCAAGATTCTATAACCATACTATAAATCTTTACAGCCAATAGTTGTTCACATATATGTCAACCAAGAGCTCTTCTGATTCCAGCCAGTAACTACATCTTGAACCACATATCTCATCAAACATTTTTTTCCCCATATCAAAAAAACAAAATATTTTACTAGTGTTTTCTTAGGCCATTATACTTTCAACTGTTTTATCAACATTTCTGTGACTGACAGGTTGATGGTTCTGCATTCAGAAGTTTTTAATCTAATCAGGCCAGCATGCTTATACAATATTATCCCAAAGCAGTGCAACAGTAGAATGACCTCCAAGGAGAACACCATCTGTGACTTGAAGCACATAAGTTGTTGTCTCTAAAGCAGCATTTTTCTGCCTTGAAACAGCTTTTGCCTGTCCACAAATGCAATGCCCTTGGCACAGTGATGTATCAAAATTGCTCGTAGTTGCAAACCTCCTGTCAGGTGATCAGCAGAGGACTTCTCTCATATATGTACTAAAATAGCACTGTCACCTCTCTGTAAACTTTAATTTGTCATGGAATTCAAAGATCTGGAATTTCAGATAGCGTTTAGTTCTACACAGAAGAAAGAATGGCTGGCAAGATAAAAATTAAAGTTGGGAGTTTAATTATTGTGAAAAAGTATTATTGGGGCAGGTGTTTGCATGAAAGTGAATAAACATAAGCTCTATGTAGGAATTAGCATAGTGATATGCATGCCTAAGTTAATTAAGTCTCTCCACAGGTAAGAGCTGGTATCTGTAGTATACTTTTTTCACTACGGAGAGAGAAATGTAGGCTAGAATTGGAAGAGAAAGAGTTGGAATTTAGAGAAGTGGTAAAATCCTTGAAATAAATTGTAATCAACAAGAAGCAGGTTATGTGTAGACGTGCAAATTAAGATATGGAGACAAGGGAAGAAAAGTGTGAAGTCTCTCAGTTCCTATCTAGTGATCAATATGCTTCCAAGTGCAGAAAGTCAATGCACACGAAGTCAATTTTCAACATGAGTTTCAATACAGCTCCAGGACATCAAAAGATCCTTGAAAAGGAAAAGGGATCAACGTTTTCTCTTCTTCTGAAAATAGCAGGCATTTCCCCCCATTCTATCTTTTGGCTCTTCATTTTATTATGATTACATGTTACAGCTGTTTAGGTTTTCATTCCTTGCAGAGATCATGAAAGGCCATTTTGATTTTGAATGAAACAGGGCAGTTAAGCAAGGACCACCCATATGTGCTGGGACATAAACCTCTCTGGAAACTTGGGCATGAAGGAGGCATAATAATATACAGGTAGTTTTTTTGACTTACAGTTCATTTAATGACCATTTGAAATCACAACGGCCCTGAGAAAATGACTTATCACAAGTCATTTTTCACATTTACAACCAATGCAGCAACCACCATGGTCACATGATCAAAATTCAGAAACTTGGCAACTGGCTCATATTTATGAAGGTTGCAATGTCCCAGAGTCATGTGATCACTTTTTGAGACTTTCTAATGAGCAAAGTCAATAGGGAAGCCAGACTCACTTAACAGCCATATTACTCACTTAACAAGTGTAGTGATTCACTTAACAACTGTGGCAAGAAAGGTCATAAAATGGGGAAAATTTGACTTAACAACTATCTCACTTAGCAATAGAAATGTTGAGCTTCATTGTGGTCGTAAGCCGAGGACAACCAGTACATATCATATATACTCATGGATAAACTGACTTCTTG
Organism: Notechis scutatus; assembly: GCF_049901735.1. NCBI lineage: Eukaryota > Metazoa > Chordata > Lepidosauria > Squamata > Elapidae > Notechis > Notechis scutatus. The sequence continues at coordinate 155,115,380 of NC_142011.1, read as the reverse complement.
AAATTTTCATGTGCTTCAATTTTCACAATTGGATTATCTGTGAGTAGCATAACTTTCATGACACTTTGGTTAAAGAATTAGAGGGCTAGCTTATCTGCAAATGGGCCTATTTGCAAGTATATACGGGCACTTAAAAATATTACCACATATACTCACAGAAAAACCCATCCACATATAAGCCAAACCCAATTTGTGTATTTTGCAGCCTAAAATTCTCTGTAGTAAATAAATACAAGGAAATAAATATATTCTTCTCTATAATGAAATAGGCATTTGCTTTGCTGCATTCTTTTAATAGTTTGCTTCTAAGCATTTTAATTAACCTGAATTGGGGACCAAAAATATGACTTGTTCTGGCCACAGAAATAAATGGGAGGCATTTTCTAGTAAACAAAATGTCAGGGAACTTTTAAAATAGCTTAAAATCTGGAAGGAAAACTGAAAGGTGCATTATTTTATAATGCATTGAAGTAGATCCATATGGTACACTTTCTCCTTTTTTCTAGTCACATTTCCTTTGCCCCCTTTTTTTCACATTTTGCAAAGTGCCTTCTTTTTACATCCACTCTCTGCCTCCTATACTTTTAACTCCCCCTTTGGGTTTCTCATACCCTCTTCACTGAACTGACACTTCAGAGATGAGAAGACCTCCTTTCTCTTTATTACAGATCGCATCCAATGACAAGATCCTACCAGTGCTTTTTTCAAGCAACTGCAGAGAAATAGAGGAGGAAGTTTGCAACAGCAGGATATAAAGAGAAAGTAAGACTACTGTGGGAAAGGGAAATAAATTCAAGTGGAAAAATCCAAGGGTGGGTGGGTGGAACTAAAATAAAAGAGGAGAAATAAAGTCTAATCTTTACAAATAATATTTTTAATTAGTATTTATTTGATTTGTCAATAGCTTACAAGATACAGGTATAAGAATAAACGTAGTTTTGAATACATGAGATAGATACTTACAAGCAAAATAAAAAGAAACAATGGGACAGGGACGGTAGGCATGATTGGTGTGCTTATGCACGCCCCCTAGAGACCTCTTAGGAAAGGGGTGAGGTCAATAGTAGACAGTCTAAGGTTAAAGTTTTTGGGGTTTGGGGAAGAAACCACAGAGTCAGGTAGAGTATTCCAGACATTGACCACTCTGTTGCTGAAGTCATATTTCCTGCAATCAAGTTTGGTGCGGTTAACCTTGAGTTTGTATCTATTGTGTGCTCTTGTATTGTTATGGTTGAAGCTGAAGAATTCATAACATCATCACATGGGTAGGAAAGAAATCTCTCCGGGATGTCTCTCCAACCAAACTCTCTTTGTCTGGATGGATAGAGAACTTACACTGCTCAGTACAGAAAATGGAGTTGGAATAGAAAAAAAAAAGAATAGGTAAAGACCCATAAGAATTTTTAAAAAAGAATAGGTATATTAAATAATTTTGTTACAGCTTTTAAGTCCATATATTTGGATATGACGTCAGCCTGTAGGCAACAGATCTATAGTAAATTATTTCACACCTAATGGAATTCCAGAAGTACTGTAGAAATATATTTATTTATTTATTTATTTATTTTCATTTCTATTCTACCCATCTCCCCTACAAGATTCCTCTGGCCACCTTACAAATTATAATTATAAAGGAACTCCATCCAAGCCAGATATTTTTTGTGATTTATTGTGGCTTCTTGACAGGAATTTTAAATAAAAATCCTTATATATTCTACTCAGGATGTTGAATATTGGTGTACTGAGAAATTTAAATGTGAAAGTGGCAACTTAAAATATCCTCATAAGGACCAATCTGTTTTGTATATGCAATTTTTAAAATATCCCTACTGCCCTGGATTCAATGAAATTCAATGGATCAAAGACCTACATTTTTCTTTCATTGTTACATAAACAGGCACCTTCAAGATCCACTCCTTATGTGACAAAGCAGCATCACACCATCACAACACAAGTTTCACCCCTTTCATATCAGTGAGTGACATCCTAATGCAGGTAATAAAAAAGGCACAACATATGCAGAGTTTGGTCCAGGGGTGGGATGCTACCGGTTCTGCCTGGCTCTATAGAACCGGTAGCTCTGAATAGCAGCAAGCACAGAACCGGTTCTGTGTTTGCTGCTGTTTGCCCCCCCCACCCCAGGCTCTTACCTGTCCTTTATTTCCTGCTTTTTCAACCTCAGCTGCTTTGCGCGGCACAGTTGAGGTTGAAAAAGCAGGAAAAAAGACTCTTTTCAAATGCTGCGAACCCGCGTGCAATGCTTTAGAAAAACAGCTTCTATCCCAGGGCAGTAGCTCTTTTGAATTCTGCTGTATAGTGCAATGCTGGTGTGGTGGTGGGGGTTTCCGGTTCAATGTGTGAAGGGTGAAGGATGTGTGTTTGTGTTTATTTTCATGCTCAATAGTCATGATGTGCACTGATGATGGTGTTTGATTTCGTTGTACGAGGTGCAATGACAATAAAGTAAACTAACTAACTAACTAGCTAACTAACTAACTAACTTATCAGCTATCCAGACTGCACAGCTTAAGATGTTTTGACACGTGCATGAATGCAAAGTGTGCATGCACGTGCAAAATGTAATAACCAAACCAGTAGTTGAATCCCACCCCTGGTTTGGTCATTTCCCTGTTTCCTCTTTCCCCATCTTCTTTCTCTGCTACTGATTGCTTGAAATAACCTAACTGATATCCTGCTGAAAATTGCCTCCATTCTTCAGAAGAAGGCCTATTTCTTTTATGCTTTGGAATCCCTTCAGTTATATTGTTGATGTCATTTGAGAAGATCTCTTTCTCTTTAGGCTTTTGTGGGGTTCAAGAATGAAGTAGTTTGGATTTGGTTGCAGCAGCAAAGTTGGAGATCTTCATTGCCAGGAGATTTGCTATTAATTCTCTTGCCTACATGGGACCCAGCCACTAAATTAACTGTCGTTAATGATATATTAAGTTTTCAAGGTTCATGACAGATTTGGTTCCTCATCCATTCTGAGGCTAGCAGCAGACATTCCCATTGTCTCTGCAAATCAAACTGCCACTATAGAAGTCATGTACGTGACAGTGTCTTTAAGTAGTGTTATGGCTGGCATACCACGTTTGCTGCTATTAAAAATACAATTCCAGTAGCCTCAAGTGACTTATCCAAGAGAGATAAGAATACCAGTGGTGACAATTTAAACTGTTTTAGGTCTCTTAATGGAGGCAATTTATGATTTCATCAGAAATGGTCTTATTTTGTATCCAAAGGTTCAAAGCAATCACAGCAATGACCTCACACAGCTAACGCAAACGGAAGTACTTATGTGCACTTTGGGCTGTCACACAAACTGCATCATGACAGAACATTTCCCTCTGAGGAAAAAATAAAAGAGAGAGAGAGAGAGTAAGAGAAAGAAAGATTTAACTCATTGCTATCTTTTCCAAGAAAGTTTAGCCTTGCCTGGATTTATTACATTTCTAAGTGAGAATTGGCCACAAAACGTGTTGGGTAGCAAACACCTAATGCCGTTATAATAATATATGTGACAAATCACAGGACTGATTTGATTTTCTTCCTGAGAAGCTCCATCAAAATGAGTAAATTCTTACTTTCCAGCTGGAGAAAGAGAAAAGGAGGGAGAAAGAGAGCACTTAATACTCTGCTGCATTATCACATTTTAGTCTCCTTCAGTGATCACATGTGACATCTTATCTGAAATTGGTGGGGAAAACTAATTAAATCTCATTCAAAATTTCTTCAGGAGGCAAAAATAACTCAAAGGAATTCTCTGTTTGATATCTGGATTCAAATTTGCCCCTGACAATTGAAAACCAAGGGCTATTCAGTTAGAATATATTGCTATATCAATTCTAAGTTCTATTTTTTTTTTTACCAGAAACTATTGTCAAAGGTGTGAAAGAAACTGCAATTCAGAGTTCCAAATCCTTAGCAGATAAATCTTTCTCTAGAATTTAAAAATGGCAATATTCTTCCTATTGTTAAATACAGCTTTACATTTCAACAACTTCTAGACACTTAAATTTTCTGCAAAATAAAGTTTTGTTTTTCATTTGAGCTATATGTGCTGGCAAAGCATTGACAAACCAAATAAGAATTGTAATTTTTCTCCCAGATATATTTAAACTGAATTATTATGTGTCACACTGTTTTATACCCAGTCATGCTCTAAGCCAAAGCAATGCTGTGAAAATGGAACACAAGAGCATTAAATGCACAGATTATATAAAATTTATTTGCAGCTAATAGAGCAGTCATCTGGTACAGATTTATAAAATATTTCTTTTGTAGGTCCGGACATCTGTTGTAACCAAATAAGCATTTTCAATTGGTTATGACAGTTTAGATTCCAATATTAGTTGTCTCCCTACTATGTTGAGAATGAGATGATAGAGAATTAGAAAAAAAAGATATATTAAACTATTATGTGAATTGACACTTGTCCAAACTACATATTATGCAGAGCTATTTAACAATGGAATGTGCTTTTTATCACTATTTGAAATATAGTTAGTTAGAATTGTTTGATTTGAAAGAGAGGACTTAGAGAGCAAAAATGATAGGAGATATTTTAAAAAGGGTAAAGACCAGAGGTGGTATCCAGCAGGTTCTGACCAGTTCTGGAGAACCGTTAGTGGAAATTTTGAGTAGTTCAGAGAAACAGCAAGTACACCTCTGACTGGCCCCACCCAGATCTATTCTCTGCCTCCCAAGTCTCAGTTGATTAGTTGGATCTTCTTTTGTGCCCTGCACAGGAGAATGGAGCTGGAAAGCAGGTTAGTGGGGTGGGGAGAGAATAGGATTTTGCAGTAACCTTCCCCCAGGAGTGGAGTGGGAATACAGATTTTGAAGTATCCTTCCCCTGGAATGGAGTGGGAATGGAGATTTTACAGTACCCTTCCCCTGCCTTGCCCACCAAGTCACGCCCACCAAGCCATACCACGCCCACCAAGCCACGCCCACAGAACCGGTAGTAAAAAAAATTGAATCCCACCACTGGCAAAGACGATGACACAAAAAGCATACCAATGCAATTATTTTTGCCATCTCTTCCATGCTCCATACAACCATGATACCTGATAAACTTTCAGATTCCAAAGTTTTGAGATATAATTCAATATTACATTACCCTATTTAACATTTAAAGATTTCCCCATAAATCTTCTATGTGCATTAAAATACCATTTCATGACGGTCTCATAAGGTAAATGAGCCTTCAGCTTTTTTACAACTCCAAGAAACAAAATCTAATACCGTATCCATTATGATTTTTTATGATTTTAATACAACTGTTGCTGGCAGGAATGCCATAAAATTTAGATATCATTTGCTATTATAAATCTGCATCTTAGATTCACAGAAAAAAGATTGTCTGCTTTGCACCATTACAGCTCATGTTTATAAGTCCTTAGCCTCTTAGAAAATATACAGTATAAGCAACCAGAAAATGTAACATTTTAACATGGGCTGAATATACCGTAAGTATATTTTTGGTATAGATTATCTCCACACTCCTTTATCCTATTAAAGGAATTTCTGCATGACCTCAAATCATATCCACTAGATTTGCAATGAGTGAGAAGACCATAGACTGTGCAGAAAAAAAAAAAGCTTGTTCAGAGAGTCACTTTTGTCTCCATGCAAAGCTCCCTAAGGAAATATTCTTGTAGAGAATGCCTCTGCATGAAAAATGGGTTGCCAAGAAGAGTGCTGCAGCTACCTAAGAAAAGCTGTCACTGACAAATGCAATCACAAAAGTCAACACCAAGAGACACTAACTGAGATTGTGGTTCATGCATGCTGCATTTTTATATAATCATGGAAGATGGGAATAAGCAGACAAAATAGCCCGTTTCCTATTCATAACAATGCCAGCAATCACCTCTATGCTTGACTATGTAGCTAATGTTAGCATCATTCTGTGTTTTTTTTTAATTCCAAATAAAAATTGAATTACTGCTTTCATTTCAAATGCTGTATCTCTTAGAGTCCTAACATTCCAGACACCCCTGAGGCTACTAAAGCAAGCTTTTACAAACCGGGTTCTGGGGGGATTGATTGATTGGTTTATTTGTGACTCTAAAGTGGGGGAGGGGGAGGAGAGAGAAAGAGGTTACTCAAAGATAGCCAGTTTTCCAATGCTACATCTTTACTTCATGATCAGGAGTTCTGAGATTTATTTTTTTTAAATAATAGGTTCTATATCTTGCAAAGTTTACAAACTTTAACACTCTGTGTTAAAGTATCCAGGCATATTGTTTTATAGGCACATGTTTCACATTGGCAATCAAGCTTTATGAGAGATCATAGTCAGAATGAAATCTCTCAAATTATTTAAATGACATTTATAAATTGACTGATTTAGCCCTAGTTTGACCCAGGCACTCCAACATAACATCTTCCCCATTCCAGTTGGGATTATCCCACAATGTCAATTTCTCATGTGAATCTAGATCATAAGCACTTACTGATCAACAACCAAATAGCAATTGCAATAGCAATAGCATTTAGATTTATATGCTGCTTTGTAGTGTTTTATAGCCCTCTTTAAGCAGTTTACAGAGTCAGCCTATTGCTCCCAATAATCTGAGTCCTCATTTTACTGACCTCAGAAGGATGGAAGACTGAATCAATCTTTAGACACTCAGGATTGAACTGCTGGCAGTCAGCATAATTAGCCTGCAACACTTCATTCTAACTACTGCACCACCATGGCTGTTATATCTAACAACAAGATAAATATATCTAGCAACTTTCATGACTGGAAATGAAGATCCCTTTTTAAATACAGATAGTCCTGACTTAACAGTGTAACATCAAAGGTGTGATGGCACTGAAGAAATGGTATCTACAACCAACCCTTGAAGTTATGATAGTTGCAGCAACCCTACAATAATGTGATGAAAATGTGAATGCTTGGCAATCAATCTATATTTATAATTGTAGAGGAAGAAGATGACAAGTGTCAGATGGGGGGGGGGGGACAGAGGGCTGTGAGAATGATAGACAACCGTGGCAGGCAACAGTGCAGGGTATCCAAAAGGGCAGAGATGGGGGAGAGGTAGCAAATGAGGAGAGTTGGAGTACAGGCAAGCATGGTAGGGTGATGGACATTGTCTGCTGAAGGTAGCTTACCAGGCCCTGTTGAAAAGGAGGTAGCAGGACACAGTCAGTGGTTTCATTCAAGGCAGGAGAAACATGAGACTTTTGCCTAATAACGTATGTTCCTCAATTCATAACCAAGGCTACCAGAATTGACACTCTGAAGCAGAACAATCTCACAATGTTTTGCCTATTGGCCGCTTTCTTAACAAGGGAAATTCCAGTTCCACTTGGGCTCACTAAGCAAGCCCTGCCTATACTTTGACTCTAAAACTTGCCAAGATTTCAAAGAGGTTGTACTTATTCTCTAAATAGGTTGGTCAATATGCAGAAGTCTTATTCCACAAGAATATATGGTAAAGTTGAAAATCTAGTTGAGTAAAAGCTGCTTTCATTAAATGCAATCTCACTCAGTTTGATCAAAGAAATTTATGGGACTTGGTCTGCCATAATTTTTTCTCTCTCGAATTCATCTATCACAAAATAGATCACAATAACAACAGAAAAATTAATATTTCCTCTTTGTCTAAGAAATTCATGTGAGAGCTATAAAAATTCATACAGTCACTGTAAGAAAGAGCTCTTTGGAAACTCCAGAAAATACTCTTTTTATCACCTAGTGAACATCCAGATTTTTGTAGGTCTGATCTGATACCCTGGCCTAAATTACTTCACTCAACAGAAAAGTGAAAGTTGGTAGATCAGCAACTGGAATGCTTTGTACGCATGGCACTTCACTTTTAATCTATTTGATATTTTCTTTAGTGAGGGCCAATCCTATTGGGGCTACTAAACTGGACTGATTTTATATGGAAAGGGGCAGTTAGTTATAGTAGCTCTTAATTCCACTCCAGTATGTATGGAAGGTTTCTCAGTGTGCAACCTACCTTCTGTGGGGAATGCCAAACAAAGATGCAGAGCTGGATTTCCATTTCACAAACCACAGCTGTATCTCTTTGGACCTCCTTCATGTGAACTGGATTACCTATAAGCAGCCCACTCACTGACTGTTTTCCAAAGTGTGCATAAAGCAAGGTGACTTTGGAGTACATACAAAGATTGCTCCAAAGAGAGTTGCTATGGAAGCAAAATACGGTGCTTAGGAATGCAGAATGAGGAATGAAGGGGGGAAAAAAGCAGGTCACAAGCAGTATCACTGGGGATTTGTTAAACGAACCTATGGATAAAAACATAGCATTAGCAGTCCCTAAATAGATTTTAGTAAGTCAAACTGTACAGAGGAGAGAATACGTGAATTTATGTTTAACTGATCTCAGTTTATTTACTTCTAGAAAAATTTATAATCATCACAAGGCTCATTAACATTGATTTTCAAAGTCCCCATCTGAAATTAATGTGTCCTTGGCATTTGAATATAGGAAGCTCTGATATTAATGGGCAGTTGGAACCCTTCCACGTATATTCTCCAGATGTGTATTAGTTTACATGCACAGCCATACAAAAGATTTGTCTCCTGAAAATGACAGAACCTGCGGAGTGATTAAAAAATAATGCCAGACTGCCTTATAATGCCATGCTAAAAGTTAAAGGTACACAGGATTATTCAGAATCCAAATAATCCATTGGCCTATAAAAAGAGCAAGTAAGCATACTTTTTCTTCTTAACTAGGCACTGAAGGTTGAATCTATATCACACAGCAGCCACAATGCAGAAATATCTCACAAACATCTATCTGTTGTTGAAAAAATTTAGATCCACTGTTGTGCTTCTGAAAAGACTGCAGATATCCTGCACAAATGTTTTCCTAAATGTTGATTGTTTAGGTATTTAAATCCTACCTGCCAAAGAATGTATACCATAGAAAAAAAACTTAACAAACCTTAGCATCAGCTTCAGAGGAAAAACATTATTTTGAGTTCAGCAGTCATTTCTTTGATGGGCCATGGTTGATGGATGGAGTTTATTCCTCTAGACTTATAGAGAACATTCTGCATGGGATAATGATCGAGATATTTGGTGGAATAAGAAAACAAATATTGAATTGTCTCTGAGCATCTTTAATTAATATTTAGAATCTGCTATGAAAAAAGATATGTTGTGGTACATATGAACAGTTATGGTATTTCTTGTATTTGTTGTCAGTTATTTATTAAATGTCAGAAAAGATGATGGTTAAAGACATGAGGATGCTGAAAAATATAGAAGCAGTTGAGATGAAAATAAAAATGGTAGAACTTGGATGAGGATGTGGCAGATGGAAAAAGGGTAAAGTCTGGCAAGAATGTTGGCTGGAAAAACAAAAACATTCCAGTAGATATGGTTGATGTACTATTTTTAAGCAATTTACCAGGAAATGATGTTTACCTGTCCCTCTCTCCCTTCTCTCATCTACTCCGTCTCCATATACTATATTGGAAAAATATCAGGACAACTTTTTTGGTGGGAGAGAATGTTATGAAGGAAGATGGGGATAAAGATGGTGGTGTATTAACCATTAACCATATTAAGCACATGGTTGGGGCACCAGGCCCAAAGGGAGCAGCACAAAAACTTTTATGTCGCCTAAGCTTGGCTTCATTTGTGCAGTATGTACAAAAGTGGGGGGCACCAAGATTTGTCAGTGCTTAGGGCACCAGTAAGCCTTAATCCACCATTGGGGGGTGGGGGGGAGAGAATGGGTGAAGAATAGGGGAGAAATGGGAAACCAGGAATGATAATCTTTTCAAGAGGTCATTGACTCTGTTAACTTTCAATGGCATGTCTTCAAGGATTTCACAGCAATACAGTTCTGAAATATCCCTCTTTTAATATGGAATTCCCATTTTAATTTTCCTCTTTTAAGGTGGAGATAGCAGCAATCACAAAGGCGGAGAACAAAAGCTAAATTGTACTGAATAAATGAAGAAACAGTCCCAATCCATCTGAAAATATTAAACATGTGTTGTTGTTTTTAAAAATTGGCTCCTACATTTCTACTGCTTTTCTGGGTGAAGGCTTGGCATGATCCTGAAGAAAAAGTAGGGAGTGTTTGCATATATCTGATCATGGGTTTTCTGAGAAGCAGAAGGATTGACAAAGCTGGTTAACATGCTTACTCTTCCCTGGGGAGAAAAGGAAAAAAAACAACTCATTTTGTTTACTTTTAGTGTAGCACCAGTTTGGAGAGGCTGATTAGCAAACTTGATTCTTTCCAAGATACATTTTGAATAAAGCTTGTTATTTTATCATTCTACTGTTACCTCTGATCACTGGATTTTCTGAGGTGCCAAGAGTGTTGGCCAATCTGACTCTTCCTGGGAATGTCCTTCTCATCACTGGCAATGCTCAATTACAGTCGGTCCACTAAAGAGAGAAGATGGCAAGGAAGTAACAGGCAACAGAGAGAAAGCAGAACGGCTTAACTCATTCTTTGCATCCATCTTCATGCAAAAAGAAACTATAGCTCAACCCACCAAAAACATAATTGTAAAAGACAGACCAGAAATAAAAGTTAAAATAAGCAAAAAAAAAAAAAATAGTAAGAGAACACCTGTCTGATCTTGATGAAAACAAATCACGGGGCCTGATGAATTACATCCCAGAGTTTTAAAGGAGCTGGCAGAGGTCATCACAGAACCACTGCACCATATCTTTCAAAAATCCTGGAGCACTGGGGAACTACCAGAGAACTGGAAAAGAGCTGATGTGGTTCCCATCTTCAAAAAAGGGGGGAAAAAACAGACCCAGGAAACTATAGACCAATCAGCCTAACATCAATACCCGGGAAGGTACTGGAAAAGATAATAAAAAAACAGATCTGCCAACATCTAGAAACAAGTAAAGTAATAACTAGCAGTCAGCACGGGTTTATTAAAAACAGATCATGCCAAACCAATCTTATTTCATTCTTCAACACAGTGACTAAATTAGTAGATCAGCAAAATACTGTGGACATAATATATTTAGATTTCAGCAAGGTATTCGACAAAGTAGACCACAACCTACTTCTTAGTAAGCTAGAAAAAAAGTGGAATAGATAGTACCATCACTAGATGGACTTGCAACTGGCTGGCAAACTGTACTCAATGAGTAGTCCTTAATGGGTCTAAGTCTACATGGAGGGAAGTAAGCAGTGGGGTGCCACAAGGTTCCGTCTTAGGCCCAGTACTCTTCAATATCTTCATTAACTACTTAGATGAGGGAATAGAAGGGGAACTTACCAAATTTGCAGATGATACTAAGCTGGCAGGAATAGCTAACACCCAAGAACATAGGCTCAAGATCCAGATGGATCTTGACAGACTAGAACACTGGGCCGTATCTAACAAAATGAAATTCAATGTAGAGAAAAGTAAAGTCCTACACTTAGGCAAGAAAAACCAAAAGTACACATATAGACTGGGTGAAACCAGGCTCAATAGCAGTAACTGTGAGAGGAATCTTGGAGTCTTAGTGAACAACCAGCTAAATATGAGCCAGCAGTGTGCAGCAGCAGCCAAAAAAGCTAATGCAATCCTAAATTGTATTAACAGAGGGATACAATCAAGATCAAGGGAAGTACTAATGCCATTCTATAAAGCCTTAGTAAGACCACACCTAGAGTACTGCATCCAGTTTTGGTCACCACATTATAAAAAAGATGTTGAGACTCTAAAAAAAGAACAGAGAAGAGCAACCAGGATGATTAGGGGACTGGAGACTAAAACATATGAAGAACGGTTTCAGGAACTGGGCTTTGCTAGTTTAGTAAAGAGAAGGACCAGGGGAGACATGATAGCAGAGTTCCAATATTTGAGGGGCTGCCACAGGGAGGAAGGGGTCAAGCTGTTTTCTAAAGCACCTGTAGGCCAGACAAGGAATAATGGATGGAAACTGAACAAGGAGAGATTTAACCTGGAAATAAGGAGAAACTTTCTGACAGTGAGAACATCAGTGGGCTGCTGAAATGATCCTATGAGAATTAGCAAATCATAGAGCTAGGAAAGCCTCAGAGAAACAGAATAATCTGCCTCAATCATATAACTTGTTCAGAAGTACCAGGTGGGGGAAGGCCAAGCATCTATTTTTGAGTAATCATAATTATTAGTAGACTTTCTTTTTTGAATGATCATGATTAGTTTTCACTTTTTAGGGTTAGGGTTAAGGTTACGGTTAGGGTTGAGATTGGCATATGTAGGACTGATTGGGGTGGATTGTAGGGGTGACACTGAAATATATTTTTTCATATTTTATTTATCCATTTATTAAATTATTGCACTTTATTACCCTTCTGGGTTCAGTTCCAAGTGGGGAAAAATACACTGGAAACATGGAGGCTGTTTGGAAAGATGGTTTAGTGGTGGACAGAACCACATGGCTTGGAACTCCTAAGTGAAAAGGACAATCACATGCTTCAAGATGTTGGGTGAAGGAAAAGAAGGGCCAAGATGCTGAAAGTCCCTTAGTTATATACCCTCTGTTGGGCCCCACCGTAGTTTTTCCTGTTCCTATGTAAGAAATGTATCCCATTGGCTGTCAGACTCCCAGGGGCGAGGTTCTTAGCTAACTTTGTAGGCTTTGTCTGGACCACATGGCTTCACCTGAGTGTTGGCTGATGCAATCTTCCCAGGCCAGGTGGTGAGATGGGCAGAGGCCTTTATTATGTAGAATACCTTGGCCTAGGCCTTAATGGCCCACCCATTAACAAAGGTGGGGTGAGCTTCTGCTTCTGAGTTTCTACTCTTTTTAGGGGAAATATTCTGCCTTTTTAATATTTCCTAGGATATTTCATTTTTCTAGGAGAGGGCCAACTTCCTACAATTCCAATTTCATTTTAAATTGTATTTTATTCCAATTCCATTTTAAATTATTTTTATCGGATTTTAGTAGTAATTTGTATTTGGAACTCTGTACTTTGATATGGTCCATGGGCTAATCAATAAAGTAAACAACTCCCCCCCCCAAACTTTTTAGAGAAAACAATTGGACTTTTTAAAAAAAGTCACCCAAAGTTATTGATAGTCAGGTGGCAAACAACAATAATAACAACAATAATAATAACAACAACAAACAATAACAATAACAATAACTGTAGTGTATTTAAATAGAGACTTCTAGGGCGATGTTCCTATTGGTTAACAGAAGCAACAATATAATTGGTTAGTAACGTTAGTAATTGATTGGCTGCCATAGCGGTGGGAAGTTTAACTAAATGTCATTGGTTGCGAGCCATGGAGCAGCCGCTATAAAAAGGGCTGCTGCGGTTTCGACTGCAGTTGAAGTTACTGTTATTATTAAAGAGCTGAATTCAACTCCGGTCTACAAGTCTCTTTACTGGCGACAGAACAATAACAACAACAGCAACAATAATAATGTTTAGTTGACTGAGTTTAATGAATAAAAGTTTACAATATTAATAGCAGCAGCAGCAAAAATAGAAACTGTTAAAATCTTGTTAAAATTGAAGCCTTTCAAGCAATATTTTCTTTGCTAACAGTTCAAATTGATATAACAAGGAAGAACAAGTTTGATTTCCTGCCAATGAATTTCTTTTCTTGGAGGCAAATTAATTTAAAAAAATGTCTTTAAAGTTGTTGTTTTTTCCAGCTTTGTTTAAGATGTATTTTTCAGCAAGACCTGAAACATTTAGGATATTTTCCCTGTACAATGATATCGTAACAAATACCTAGGTTTGAAGAAAATTATCTACATTAATAACTTTCAGTTTTCTATACCTCAAGGACAGCATCTTCTTTTTGGAGAAATAGACTCATTTAGTCTTGTGATTTCTAATTAGGGAACTTGGAAAATAAACATAAACAAGGAATCTATGACTCTCCTAATTTGACACGTACATTACATCAGCAAGGGATTATGCTTTGGCAGGATATAAACAGCAAATGTCAAACTATATATTTATATTGACATGCATAAGTCATACTGTCATTTATACCATAATGAAACAGCATACGATCCAACACAGAGGTGTGGCATCCTATGGAAAATTAATACCTCAAGCTATGAATCTAAAGTTTCTACTTAATGAGGAAATTTTAGAATATCTTTAAAAGTGAATAGGATTGGTTTTGGTGTATGTGTGTGTTTAACGTTAATTGCATTTTTGGTGTATGTGTGACTCTTGGCATAGTGATATTGTATTCAAAGATAAATACCAGCTTTGTTATGACTCCCTATTTGTTGATGCGGAGATAGTGAAGCTGCACAGATTTTTACAACAAAGCACCTATGTTGATCCACTGGAAACAAGTGGTTCATAATGAGCCTCTCGGGCTGGATATCCTGCAGAAGGGAGATCAGTGTAGCCTGACCTGACAAAGGGCCCACCTGCCTCTTCTGTTATTTGACTGCAAGGGAAAACAAATATATTATGCCGAGTCTATTCAAAGACAAAAGAAGCAAAGAAAATTTATCTCTGTTGCTCAGCTAATGGGAGCTATAAATGCCTTTTTCCTCTAACAAAGCTGATGATTGGCAGTGCTTTCATCCTTTTGTCTACAAAGTGATAAGAAACCTTGGAAAAAACACTGTAGATGAGGATCACTTAGTCTTTCCCTTAATTAATCTTTGCTAGAGAAAGCTATTAGCCAGTGAAAATAGGAAAGGGGAAATAAGACATGAAAACTTTGTTTTGGAGCAGATTAAAATGGGATAATGAACTGTGATAATAATCATGTCGCCCAGGTGCTTAGAGCTAAATCTGTTAATTGTGGCCTGAAAAAGGTTTCTGCTTACACTGAGATCCTAAAATTAAAACTCAGACAGGTTTTGCACACACACACACACACACTCCCTCCCTCTCCCCCATGTGTATGTGTGTGTGTGTGAGAGAGAGAGAGATTCATTTCAGATTTTCATTTAACTTAGTCAACATAGAAATCATTACAGTGTTGTATTTTCTATTGGGTTGGTAATATCTCCAAATCTCTTTTCACATCAAATATATAATAAACATATTCTAACATGTAGAGTTTGAGTGCTTATTTTTGTATGTAAATGAGTTTTAGATTTGATTTCATAAAAAATATGATTAGAAACATCCATACTCTTTCAAGAGAATCCTTCTGTGAAATGGGTTTAATCTATAGTGTCATATTCCTTTCACTGTTTTTTTTCTTTTCTTTTTCTTTTCTTTTCTTTTTCTTTTCTTTTTCTTTTCTTTTTCTTTTTCTTTTCTTTTCTTTTCTTTTTTCTTTTTCTTTTCTTTTCTTTTGTCACAGCCATCTTAGTGATTTTCATTCAGAAATAATGGGCATGATTGGAAGGCCAATGCAAAACAGAATAGAGCCTCTGAATCTTAAACTGTAAATCTATAAAAATGGAATAATGGTTGTTTTTCCCTTTTGGCACAGCTATTAAATATAATAAAATCCTGTCCTCTTTTGCACCTAAATATTGCAAATATAATGTGATCAATATTATATTAGGAAAAAGGAGATCAAATGTTTCTAGAATGTAACAGAGGATAGAAAATATCTTCAGATGAAAATGGCCTAATTTATTTCTTCGAGAACAATAGCAAGGTGGCATTTTGAACAATGCATCTTCTTGAAGAGATGGTCATAGAAAACACCAGATTTTATATTAAAAACAATATTTTATTACCGTTACAAAAACACAGCCAATGCCAGGTTAACACAAGCATTTTAAAAAATTAAAACATTGCTTTATTTCATGAATTTTTTTAATGATGTCTTCCAGAATGAAGCTGTCCATTTAATTCTTTCTCTCCATGGGGACTAAACATTGGTTGGTACTATTACTACTGACTTATACTTACAAAAGAAATGAACAAAAGATAATCAGATAAGGTAGTAATTAGAATAATAAACTCTTTCATAGGTACGTATTCTAAATTGCTACTTTTAGAAAGGTCTCTGTTCAAGAAAAGCTTCTAAGATGAGCAGCAAGTTATTATATTTTACTCACAGGAAGATTGTGCAAATGATCAGCTGGTGAATTTATGGCAATTATCTCAGTTCCATTGTGACTCTTCAGTAGTAGCATGCCTCTGCCTGTAGCAAGGCAACACAATTGTTTTATTATCAAAAGAGATCCATTTTTTTAATTTGATGAATGCTAGACCATAGTAACCATGAAAAAAATAATCTTAACGCTTCAAAATTAATGTTGATACATCATTCAGAAAAAAATAATAAATTGAAAACCACTAGTATATTTTGTAGACTAACTTTAAATTCAGTTAGAAAAGTTTTAAACCATAATGAGTCTCTGGAGGTTCTGAAGGACTGAGGGCATATTTTAATAGCTATTATCTTAAACTGACTCACCTTTGCAAAATATTTACCACTGACCAGTGGTGGTATTCAAATAAAGTTGCCACCGGTTCAGTGGGCATGGCTTGGTGGCTGCACTTTGTGTGCATGCACACTTTGTGTGCACACGCATGCCAAACATGCACTTTGCGCAGGCGCAGAGGCATTCTAACTTGCTTCCTGAAAGCCTGCACGATGCTGGTCGCTGCAGCAGCTGCCGCACGGTGCTATTCTGCGCTGCGCAAAGCAGCTACACTTTGAATTCTGGCCATAAAAGTGAGTATGGGAGCCCAGGTGGATGGGTGGGCCAAACACAGAGCAGCAAAGAGAACCGATTCTGTCTCCACTGATCATCGCCGCTACTGGCTCTCCAGAACCAGGCAGAACCGGTCGAATACCACCACTGCCACTGACCCATTCAGTTTGATATTTTTTTTTAAAATGTTAATTAGGAAGTGTTGAATTTTAATCTATGTTCTAGAACTAATGTCAATTTGTGTTTGGAATAGATCCAGATTAAGACCACCCATTAATCTGGTATTAATAGCTAATAGCAATCCAATGGGAATGGTTCTCAGCTGTTTAACAAATGCTACTTCAAGGGGATTACTACCTGATTCCAGTTCTTAGAAGCAGTCTTAGGCCTGCTTGGAAAGAGATAGAAGAAATAGGTCATATCTTGAAACCTGTACTCTGTTTTAGGTACTATATCTATGAATTACTGATGCTGGTAATATAGATATATCCCAGCAGAAATTGGAAAGTCATCTGTCAAGGATGGTTTAATATGAATTCCTGGATTAAATAAAATATTAGACTTGTTGGCCTATAGGTTCTCTTCAAAGTCTCTTTTATCTCGACCAGCACTGGTTGTATGAAAAGAATTAGAAACTGGCTGATGTTTCACATGCTCCCATGTTCAGCTTATTGTCATTCCCTCACACTTACAGCTTTTTGAGGCACATCAATTTTGTATGCTTATAACCTGAGTTTTCTTACAGGTATGATTAAAAAGATACACAACAGCCAGGGAAAAAAATTGGTCAGCAGCCAGGGGGAAAAGTCTGAAGGCACACACAGAAAATTTCCAATCAAATGCTGATTGCGTTATTTGGAGTACTGCATATATCACATTGCTCAGTTTGTATCAATCACTACAGTTAGTGAGACATGTACAGTTTTGAACATTGGAGAAACAAAACAACCACTTCACAAATGCATGATACAACGTAGAAGAACAAATCCATCAGGATCAGATTCAGCAGTTCATCTGTATTTGAAAGATAACGATCACTCTTTTGAAGACAGCAAAGTCCACATTCTGGACAGAGGCGACCACTGGTTTGAAAGAGTAGTCAAGAGGCCATCTACATTAAAGACTGCACAGCCATTTCTCAACAAAAGAGGAGAGATACAACACTACCTGTTTACAGCACAGTCCTTTCAGAAGTTCCAAAAATGTTCCACACTCATTTGCACTATTCAGATGACCTTGAGGGCACAGATAAACCTCCAAGTGTCAATAGTGGTGTCCCTCAAGGCAGTGTTCTAGGACCAACTCTCTTCATACTCTATATAAATGACCTCTGTGATCACATTAAGAGCAACTGCATTCTCTTCGCTGATGATGCAAAGCTGTTCAATACCACAGACAATACTGCTACCCTTCAAAAAGATCTTGACTATGTATTAGAATGGTCAAACAAATGGCAACTTCAAATCTCAACAAATAAATGCTCTGTCTTACATATTGATTGGCAAAAAAATAATAATCAGTGTTAAGTTTGGAGAATAATGGAGACCAGACATCTGACCAGTGACTTCAACTCTTTAATAATAATAACCAGAACAGAACAGAGCAAGAGGGCAGCAGCAACCCTTTTATAGGGTTAGCTGCTACCTTATTAACCAATGACAAGTGCAACAAGTTCAAACTAATAACCAATGAGAAGTGTCAAAATAGTGGCCAATCAGGGACTAGTTATGGACCAATCCCTAGTTGTTGTATAAGGACCAATCAGGTGTGCAGGTTTCAAACCCTGATTTGCATTTATTCTAGTAACTTTTATTGATTCATAACACCCCTCCCCTTGGGTTCCGTTTGAGGGGAGCTGTAATAAAATCTCAAGATAGACAGGCCGTTTGGTCTGTCTGGATGATTTTCCGTGGCTCCACCGGTTTTGGTCTAAGGTCCGGTTCCGTGGAGCGTTGGATGATCTTTATCAAATTTCTGTTTCGCTGCACGGTGATTCCGTGCTGCTTTCACTGTGGTTGTCTCCGCTACTCCGTGTTTCTTCGGGGTTTTGCAGTTCGGGTTTCCCCGCATTAAAGTTCCCTGAAAATTCAACTCCCTCCCCGCTCTTAAGTTCCGGTGTTTCGCTGGGCCGTAGGGTTTCGCTGGCCTGCTATTTGTCATATCAAAGTCAATTTCCTCGATATTTCCTCCCTTGAGTTGGTGAACCCGGGAGTCATGGGCGCTGGGTGGTAATCTCGATCGGAGTTGGTCTATGTGGCTTCCACACCCTCCCATCGTCTGTTAGCAGGCGGTAAGATCAGGCCCGGTAAGGTGGGTAACGGTTGCGGGTATCCATAACGGGTCACCGGAAAAGTTTTTGGCAAAGATTAAATCGCCTACCTTAAATTCCCGGCATTTGCTGCTGGAGCCGAAGGGCTTTTTCCGGTGCGAATGTGGGGTGGAGCCGGTCAAGATGCGATCGTAGTTTCCGCACCATAAGAAGTTCAGCGGGCTTTTGTTGGTTGCGCTGTGGGGCGTGATGTGCTGCAACAAGAGAATTCGATTGATTTTCTCGTCGATGTTGCCAAATTCCATTTTGTGAAGGGTCTTTTTTACAAATTGTACCATGCTTTGCACGTCCATTCGCCGCAGGGTGCGCGGGCGAGGTTAGCGCATGGCGGATGCCCCATCCGCAAGACATTGTTCAAAGGGTAATGCAGTAAACTGTGGGCGTTGTCCGAGACCAACACGTCCGGAAACCCGTGTGTGGCAAAGAGTCTGTTTAATTTATTGGTAACTGAGTCCGTTGTAGAGTCTGGGAGCGGCGTTCTGCTCAATGCATCAGCGTGGAGAATTGATTTCCCGGCCGATGTTGCAAGGTGTAGTTGTAGGCCGCCAAGAATTCAGACCAACGGGTCATTCTGGGGGACAATATATACGGGGTTGGTTTATTACCCGCAATGATCCCCAGTAGTGGTTTATGATCAGTAATTATCGTAAACGCACGGCCATAAACATATTCATGAAATCTTTTAACTGCAGCCACAATAGCTAAAGCTTCCTTGTCCAGCTGACTATAATTTCTTTCAGCTTTAGCTAAGGTTCAAAAAACGCGATGCGGGCTTCCGCTCCATTTGGTAATATGTGGGCCAGAATTGCCCCAACCCCAAAAGGTGATGCGTCACACGTGATAGTGAGCGGAAGAGTCTCGTTGTACTGCATAAGTACAGAATCAGAAGTTAGCAATTCCTTTACTTGTTGGAAAGCATATTGTTCCCGTTGTCCCCAAACCCACGTTGCTTTTTTGTCTAATAGTCTATGCAATGGTTCAGCTACCGTTGCTTTGTGGGGTAAAAAGACATTATAGAAATTGATAAGTCCAAGGAACGCCTGTAGGTCTGCCTTGTTCCTTGGAGTGGGGGCCTTTTTAATCGCCCTTAATTTGTCTTCGTGGGATGGATTCCTGGCTGTCCAGGAGGTATCCCAAAAATTCTACTTTTCGGTACATAACTGGCATTTATCTTTTTAACTCTGAGGCTCATGCTTTGGAATCTTCGTGAAACCTCTCTGAGTCGCTTTTTCTAGAATGTCTTTGTTAGGGGCGGCGATGAGTACATCGTCGAAATATGGTACGACCCCTCTTATCCCTTTGTAACAACCTTTCCATTAAACTCTGAAAGATTCTGGGGGCAACGCTACCCCTCGAACTGGAGCCGGTTGCATTTAAATGCACCCCTATGCGTTATGATAGTTTGCGCTCTGCCGTGGTCGGATCTACAGGCAATTGTTGATACGCCTGGGCTAGATCTAGTTTAGCGAAAACTTTCCCGCCACCCAGGAATGGAGCAAGTGTTGCACTACCGGCACTGGATATGCACTTTGCTGCAGTGCGTGGTTTAAGGTGGCCCGGTAGTCTCCGCAAATTCTTAGTGACCCATCAGGCTTGATAGGCGCACTATGGGGTTTCCCAGCGGGCGTGGTCGGTGGGCTCCAGCACGCCTGCGCTATTAGCTTATCGAGCTGTTCATCGATTTTAGGCTTTCAGCTTAACGGCACCCGACGCGGCTTAAGGCGGATGGGTGCTACCTCAGGGTTCAAGTTAAACGAGATCGGGTCCCCTTTGTACTCTGCCTAGTCCGTTCGCGAAAACGTCTTGGAATTCTTGCACGAGTGCTTCCTCCCAATCGCTGCTCTCGGCCCGGTGGACTCCGGCCACAGTGATTCCGAGCGGTCTGAACCATTGAAGGCCTAAAAGACTAGGCCTGTCGCGGTTCACGACAGTCAGTGGTAGTGCGACGGTGCGGTCCTTGAAAGAGACCTGAATCTGCGGGACCCGACGACGGGAATTCGGTTACCCTGATAGTCTTTGAGTATAACCCTTTGAGGGTTAAGGTCTTGGCGGCGAATCGTTGGAATGAGCTGTTGAGCGTTTTCCATGACACCATCGAGAGGAAGATCCCAGTCCACCTCCATCATACAAGGTTTGTTTTCGATGGCGACCTTTACTCGGATTTTCCCGGCATCAAGGGATGTAGCGTGGCCTATGGTGATTGTTTGGTGGGTCTCTTCCCGCCTGGTTTCTTCACGCCTGGTGGAAGTGGTGGACAGTTTGTTTCTGTAGGAGTTGTTTCCCCATTGGTGGTTCAGTTTTTCTCGGTGTGTGCCGAAGAATCTGGAAGACTGGCATTCGGCCTGTCAGGGTTTGGAGTTTTGTTTGCTTCTGCAAACCTTTGCGATGTGACCTCATTTCCCGCAATTGCGGCAGAGTGCGTCGAGGAATTTGCAGCTGGATCGTGGGTGATTCGCCCCACATCCTGCACACAGTCGTGGGATGAGGGTTGTGTGAACTGGTCTCGCTCCGCTCGGAGTCGGTTGACCTCTTCCTCATTGCTTTCTGATGGGGATTCTAGGTCTTCGTGGTGAGTCGATACCGGGTGTCTCTCTGAGCGAGGCGAGGTATCTTTGGCGAGCTGACGTAGCGGTGCGTTGGTGCGGCGCATTCGGGCTGCCGACTTCTTGGTCGCTCCGCTGCCGTGGCTTTAAGGGCATCGGTGAGGCTGATGTCCCCTTAGCCATAATTTTGCTCTGGATCGTGCCGCCTTCTAGGCCCAGAACCAGGCGGTCCCGGAGGGCTTCTTCTAAGTCGGAGAATCCACAGAGGCTCTCCAAGGTTGCGGAGGTCCGCGATGTAATTGGCAAGGCTTTCACCCTTCCGTTGGTCCCTCTGGTAATATTCGTGTCTTCTGACTAAGGTTGGCACGGTGGGCGTAGTGAGCCCGTAGCAAAGGCTCGAGGACGTCCCAGTCCATCGCTTTACTCGGCTGGCTTGGCAAGCGATTTTGCCATTTTAAACACGGTAGGCCCGCAGTGAGTTAGAAAGATAGCTCTTTTTTTGCCGGTTGTTGCATCTTTCAAATTGTTGGTCTCAGAAACATCTGGAACCTATCCATGTATGATTCCCAGTCTTCAGTTTCTGGGTTGAATGGAGCGGTGGTACGGCACCGCTGGCCATGTTGCCGTTGATGGTGCGTGTTCGACCACGTGCTCTGTTGGTTGCTCTGTAGGTTAGTCAGCTCTTCGGTCTCCGCATCCCATTCTCGTCGCCAGTGTTAAGTTTGGAGAATAATGGAGACCAGACATCTGACCAGTGACTTCAACTCTTTAATAATAATAACCAGAACAGAACAGAGCAAGGCTATGGGCAGCAGCAACCCTTTTATAGGGTTAGCTGCTACCTTATTAACCAATGACAAGTGCAACAAGTTCAAACTAATAACCAATGAGAAGTGTCAAAATAGTGGCCAATCAGGGACTAGTTATGGACCAATCCCTAGTTGTTGTATAAGGACCAATCAGGTGTGCAGGTTTCCAAACCCTGATTTGCATTTATGCTAGTAACTTTTATTGATTCATAACAATCAGAAAATAAAATACAGGCTGAATAGTCAAGACCTTGTTAATGATCCAAGCTCTGTAAAGGACCTTGGAATACTCATCCCTAATGATCTAAGTGCTAGAACCCACTGTAACTACATAGCTGAAAAGGCATTAAGAGTTGTTAACCTAATCCTATGTAGCTTTTTCTCTGGTAATATCACACTACTAACTAGAGCATACAAAACATTTGCTAGACCAATACTCAAATACACCTCATCAGTCTGGAACCCACATTACGTATCTGATATTAGCACAGTTGAGAAAGTCCAGAAATATTTCACAAGATTCTCCACTTCTCTACTCGTTGCGGAATACCTTATGCCACCAGACTTGAAATTCTGCCATCTTCCTTGAATTATGCCATCTTCAGTCTGATCTAAGGATGGTATATAAAATCATACATTGCAATGACTTACCTGTCAATGAATACTTCAGCTTCAATCATAACAACACAAGAGCACTCAATAGATACAAACTCAAGGTTAATTGCACCAAACTTGATTGCAGGAAATACGACTTCAGCAACAGAGTGGTCAATGTTTGGAATATTCTACCTGACTCTGTGGTTTCTTCCCAAACCCCAAAAACTTTAACCTTAGACTCTACTATTGACCTCAGCCCTTTCCTAAGAGGTCTGTAGGGGGCATGCATAAGTGCACCAACGTGCCTACTGTCCCTGTCCTATTGTTTCTTTTATTTTTCTTATATGTACCCATTTCATGTATTCATAACTATGTATATACTTATACCTATTATCTTGCAAGTGATTGACAAATAAAAATAAATAAATATAAATAAATAAAGTGGCCTCAGAGACTCCCAGAAAGTGTGCTAATGACCAGGTAACTACAAGGAATATAAATCCTTCCATCCTCCATCATTCAGTGAGAACTGAAAAAGATGCTTGGGGAGAAATGAAACAGTCCTCAAGGAAAAACAAAGTCTCAATTAGACTCCCAGGTACCAGTTTCAGAGATAGAAGCTGTCAAGTCTGGATCTAAAGAAAACTCAAGGAATGGGAGGGCTTAAGGATCCCTTTTATCCCCCAAAACCTTATTTGTTGATTTTACAAGATTGGCATCTACTCTTGCCTTGTCAATGTACAAGTGTGTTATACAGCCATTGATGGGACAGAATGGAATTTTCCTTGTCCTCAGGACCAACTTCCTTTGTATGGTTCAAGAGTCTTTTTTGTTTGTTTTCTTAAAGATTTGTTTCCTTCTTTTATATCCTTTGAAAGGATCTTTTAGAAAGCATTTCTGGATTTTTGTCTTTTTCTACTTACATAACTTGCTCTTTGTTATGTGGCAATTTCATGCTTATATGCCTAGTTCATTTCGGTAGCCGCAGCCCAGGCTTAAGCCAAGTCTCACACTGGATGGACTAATTTATTCACTTGGAAATACAACTGGAGTTGAGCCAGTAGCAGACAACCCAATGGTTCATGAATGATGCAGCATAAATTTTTGATAGCAGAGATGTCTTCCTCCCTTTAATTATACTAATCTTCTGAATATTTGTCCTTTACTTCAACTGTAAAATGTCAAGTCACAGATGGTAAACTATAATCCCCAAATCTGTATGAAGGCTGTATGAACTCTATGAATCCATCAGTATGAGGTGGAAATAGCAATCCAGGCCTTGTTTAATATGGTAAAGTATATTCTTTTCCATACACTTAAAAGCTATAAAAATACATTTGGCAACTCTTATAAATTATTTTGGAGAAGAGGTTAAAAAAAATAATAGGACTCCCAGGGCATGTATACCATTGAGATGATTCAAAGCAATATAATTTTTATTACAACAATATGTCTTCATAATGGAAGCAATTAATGAATCCATTGGCTTACATTCCAGAGATTCCATCTTAATTATAGAATCAGATCATGGGCTCCATTTTCAAGAGTATCAGTATAATCTGTGCTCTTTTCTTTCCATAAAATGTGAAATTAAATTTGAATTGTTTTTCCATATATTAATCTTTAAAACTTAGCAGGACATGATACAGTCATGGTCTACTAAGTATGAATGTTCAGCCTTAAGGTGGATTGCTTGACACTCAAAAATAGTTTTTTCCCTTACAAATGCAATTTTTTAAAAAAAATAAATAAAACAAAGCATGTATCACACTATTGTTCTGATGAAATATTATTTGAAAAGCTTCCAATATTTAAATTAGATTCAACCAAAATGGAAAGTTCTACAGTAAAATATGAATGATTGATCTTATCATCAGCAAATAAAGGAAAATGAAACACTTATTTATATTTTAAGACTATAATTTGCAGTCTGCCTAGGACTGAACAGACTAGAGCTGAAATGCCATGCAGCTTATATTATATGAGGTATTTTCATTAGCACTCAACTTTAATTTTTTTCTATGACCATAATTTGAGCTGTTTTAATATATCAGGGATATTAAATAAGTCCATCCTGGATCAACTAAGACAGAATCTGTTCACCTAAATACATAATTACTGTGTTCCAATAGCGTCCATTTCAAAATACTTTTTGAAATAAAAAAAACTGAGAACTTTGGCATGAAGACAGATGTTTTTGATTCTACTGTATCTAAATGGAATCCTGAAAGTGATAGCAATATGTTGGTGCAACTACCTTTAGACCAGGGTGAAATTTCAAAAATTCCTTACCATATCTATAGGCATGGCTTGAAGGGCATGGCTTGGTGGGACTCCAGTCTTTAAAAGGAAGAAGGCGTGCATGCATTGGTGGGGCCAACCAATTCAAATCGTCCCTACCATCTCCAAACTGATTCAAATCATCCCTACCATCTCTTCTGAGGTGGTGCAAGGTGGTTGAATTTCACCCTGCTTTAGACTTAGGTACAGGTAGAGGAGAAGTAGAGAAGCAACACTGATCATATTCCCTTTAAAGTCTATCTAAAACCAGTGGAGGGTGGAGCTGGCGTCACGGCGGTCACAGCGTGCGATCTTTAAGCTCAAGATTGCTGCTGCTGTCTCCATTGCAGGATGGTCCCAATGGACCTAAACCGTCCATAGAGATGGTGACAGAAGAGGGCACATCCTATTGATCCCAGGGACATCGCAAAGTCCCCAGTCGATCCAGGAGAAGCCCTTTTTCCACAGTGGAGAGGCAGCCATTAAAGCTGCTGAAGCTGGGACAGCTCGGAATGGAAGGAAAGCTGGAAAGAAAGTGTGTCAGTTTGGTGAGATAATTTTCTATTTATTTTTTTCTGGAGAGAACACCTAAAAGACTAAAAATTAAATTTAAAAGTGAAGATAAAAAGCGCTTAAGCGGCGAGACTAAGCACAGAATAAACCTGAAAGTTGGGAAGAGCATGTAGATTGTTTGCAGGTGCTCTTCAGTGGAAGAGCTGGAGTCTGGATTTGAAATTGAAGAAAGAAAATTGAAGTGACCTAGAAAAGAGAACTGAAATTTTGTTTTTTGATTTAGTAAAGAGTCTCAAACATATAGTGGCAGTGCTTTGCTTATTGACAGAATTGCACTTTCTCTTTCCTTTTTTTCTATCCCCCCCAGTTGGATTTTTTATATTTGGATTTGAGTCCTTTGATGTAAGAATAAGACTACTTTTTTCCCTCTCCCTCCTCCCTTTGTTTTACCTTTTAGCAAGGGAAATATACAGATTTCTGTCTTTTTAATTTTTTTCCTAATTTTTCTATTTTTCCATCCTTTTCCATTTTATATTTTTTTTCCTTTTTCCCTACATAATTGGAATCAATTGGAATCAATTGGATTAAGGTATTCAAGTGCCTGGAAGATTTTTTTCCCCTCTTTTTTATTTTTAACTTTTGCTTTTATTTTATTTATTTTATTTTATTTTTACTGGAGTGGCAATTGGCTGCTCTTGGTTTTTCTTTTTCAATTTTTCTATTAAGTACTCTAAGATGAACACAATACCAGCCTCAGCTTCTTCAATCCTGACTTCTTCACCATCTGGAGGACAACAATCAATACAGGAAAAGGAGAAAGAAGACACTGCAGATGATTATGCAAGGAATTCAAAAGATACAAGTAAAAACAGATAATATTGAAAAGAGAATGGAGAATATTGAGCAAAGAATGGAAAAGACAGATGGGAAAATTGAAAATATTCAACAGATGATGATGCAATACTGAGGACAGAGTTAAGAAAATTGAAGAACAAGATGTACAAAGATAAGAGAAGTTGGAGATATGGATACCCGCCCCGGCGCAATAGCTCTTTTTTGCTGGGGGGGGGCGGTTGTTGCGTCTTTTAATTGTTGGTCTCAAATTGTCTCGAAACATCTGGAACCTATCCATGTATGATTCCCAGTCTTCAGTTTCTGGGTTGAATGGAGCGGTGGTACTCGGCACCGCTGGCCATGTTGCCGTTGATGGGTGCGTGTTCGACCACGTGCTCTGTTGGTTGCTCTGTAGGTTAGTCAGCTCTTCGGTCTCCGCATCCCATTCTCGCCGCCAGTGTTAAGTTTGGAGAATAATGGAGACCAGACATCTGACCAGTGACTTCAACTCTTTAATAATAATAACCAGAACAGAACAGAGCAGGCTAAGCAGCAGCAATTGGAGCTACCTTATTAACCAATGACAAGTGATAAGTTCAAACTAATAACCAATAATCAGAAAATAAAATACAGGCTGAATAGTCAAGACCTTGTTGATGATCCAAACTCTGTAAAGGACCTTGGAATACTCATCCCTAATGATCTAAGTGCTAGAACCCACTGTAACTACATAGCTGAAAAGGCATTAAGAGTTGTTAACCTAATCCTATGTAGCTTTTTCTCTGGTAATATCACACTACTAACTAGAGCATACAAAACATTTGCTAGACCAATACTCAAATACACCTCATCAGTCTGGAACCCACATTACGTATCTGATATTAGCACAGTTGAGAAAAGTCCAGAAATATTTCACAAGATTCTCCACTTCTCTACTCGTTGCGGAATACCTTATGCCACCAGACTTGAAATTCTGCCATCTTCCTTGAATTATGCCATCTTCAGTCTGATCTAAGGATGGTATATAAAATCATACATTGCAATGACTTACCTGTCAATGAATACTTCAGCTTCAATCATAACAACACAAGAGCACTCAATAGATACAAACTCAAGGTTAATTGCACCAAACTTGATTGCAGGAAATACGACTTCAGCAACAGAGTGGTCAATGTTTGGAATATTCTACCTGACTCTGTGGTTTCTTCCCCAAACCCCAAAAACTTTAACCTTAGACTCTACTATTGACCTCAGCCCTTTCCTAAGAGGTCTGTAGGGGGCATGCATAAGCACACCAACGTGCCTACTGTCCCTGTCCTATTGTTTCTTTTATTTTTCTTATATGTACCCATTTCATGTATTCATAACTATGTATATACTTATACCTATTATCTTGCAAGTGATTGACAAATAAAAATAAATAAATATAAATAAATAAAGTGGCCTCAGAGACTCCCAGAAAGTGTGCTAATGACCAGGTAACTACAAGGAATATAAATCCTTCCATCCTCCATCATTCAGTGAGAACTGAAAAAGATGCTTGGGGGAGAAATGAAACAGTCTTCAAGGAAAAACAAAGTCTCAATTAGACTCCCAGGCACCAGTTTCAGAGATAGAAGCTGTCAAGTCTGGATCTAAAGAAAACTCAAGGAATGGGAGGGCTTAAGAATCCCTTTTATCCCCCAAAACCTTATTTGTTGATTTTACAAGATTAGCATCTACTCTTACCTTGTTAATGTACAAGTTTGTTATACAGCCATTGATGGGACAGAATGGAATTTTCCTTGTCCTCAGGACCAACTTCCCTTGTATGGTTCAAGAGTCTTTTTTGTTTGTTTTCTTAAATATTTGTTTCCTTCTTTTATATCCTTTGAAAGGATCTTTTAGAAAGCATTTCTGGATTTTTGTCTTTTTCTACTTACATAACTTGCTCTTTGTTATGTGGCAATTTCATGCTTATATGCCTAGTTCATTTCGGTAGCCGCAGCCCAGGCTTAAGCCAAGTCTCACACTGGATGGACTAATTTATTCACTTGGAAATACAACTGGAGTTGAGCCAGTAGCAGACAACCCAATGGTTCATGAATGATGCAGCATAAATTTTTGATAGCAGAGATGTCTTCCTCCCTTTAATTATACTAATCTTCTGAATATTTGTCCTTTACTTCAACTGTAAAATGTCAAGTCACAGATGGTAAACTATAATCCCCAAATCTGTATGAAGGCTGTATGAACTCTATGAATCCATCAGTATGAGGTGGAAATAGCAATCCAGGCCTTGTTTAATATGGTAAAGTATATTCTTTTCCATACACTTAAAAAGCTATAAAAATACATTTGGCAACTCTTATAAATTATTTTGGAGAAGAGGTTAAAAAAAATAATAGGACTCCCAGGGCATGTATACCATTGAGATGATTCAAAGCAATATAATTTTTATTACAACAATATGTCTTCATAATGGAAGCAATTAATGAATCCATTGGCTTACATTCCAGAGATTCCATCTTAATTATAGAATCAGATCATGGGCTCCATTTTCAAGAGTATCAGTATAATCTGTGCTCTTTTCTTTCCATAAAATGTGAAATTAAATTTGAATTGTTTTTCCATATATTAATCTTTAAAACTTAGCAGGACATGATACAGTCATGGTCTACTAAGTATGAATGTTCAGCCTTAAGGTGGATTGCTTGACACTCAAAAATAGTTTTTTTTCCCCCTTACAAATGCAATTTTTTAAAAAAAAAATAAAACAAAGCATGTATCACACTATTGTTCTGATGAAAAATTATTTGAAACGCTTCCAATATTTAAATTAGATTCAACCAAAATGGAAAGTTCTACAGTAAAATATGAATGATTGATCTTATCATCAGCAAATAAAGGAAAATGAAACACTTATTTATATTTTAAGGCTATAATTTGCAGTCTGCCTAGGACTGAACAGACTAGAGCTGAAATGCCATGCAGCTTATATTATATGAGGTATTTTCATTAGCACTCAACTTTAATTTCTTTCTATGATCATAATTTGAGCTGTTTTAATATATCAGGGATATTAAATAAGTCCATCCTGGATCAACTAAGACAGAATCTGTTCACCTAAATACATAATTACTGTGTTCCAATAGCGTCCATTTCAAAATACTTTTTGAAATAAAAAAACTGAGAACTTTGGCATGAAGACAGATGTTTTTGATTCTACTGTATCTAAATGGAATCCTGAAAGTGATAGCAATATGTTGGTGCAACTACCTTTAGACCAGGGGTGAAATTTCAAAAAATTCCCTTACCATATCTATAGGCATGGCTTGAAGGGCATGGCTTGGTGGGACTCAGTCTTTAAAAGGAAGAAGGCGTGCATGCATTGGTGGGGCCAACCAATTCAAATCGTCCCTACCACGTCTCCAAACTGATTCAAATCATCCCTACCATCTCTTCTGAGGTGGTGCAAGGTGGTTGAATTTCACCCCTGCTTTAGACTTAGGTACAGGTAGAGGAGAAGTAGAGAAGCATACACTGTCATATTCCCTTTAAAGTCTATCTAAAACCGAGGAGGGTGGAGCTGGCGTCACGGCGGTACAGCGTGCGATCTTTAAGCTCTAAGATTGCTGCTGCTATCTCCATTGCAGGATGGTCCCAATGGACCTAAACCGTCCCATAGAGATGGTGACAGAAGAGGGCACATCCTATTGATCCCAGGGACATCGCAAAGTCCCCAGTCGATCCAGGAGAAGCCCTTTTTTTCCACAGTGGAGAGGCAGCCATTAAAGCTGCTGAAGCTGGGACAGCTCCGGA
Source organism: Notechis scutatus (assembly GCF_049901735.1). Classification (NCBI taxonomy): domain Eukaryota; kingdom Metazoa; phylum Chordata; class Lepidosauria; order Squamata; family Elapidae; genus Notechis; species Notechis scutatus. The sequence continues at coordinate 155,085,110 of NC_142011.1, read as the reverse complement.
ATGGAAGAAAGCTGGAAAGAAAGTGTGTCAGTTTGGTGAGATAATTTTCTATTTATTTTTTTCTGGAGAGAACACCCTAAAAGACTAAAAATTAAATTTAAAAGTGAAGATAAAAGCGCTTAAGCGGCGAGACTAAGCACAGATTAAACCTGAAAGTTGGGAAGAGCATGTAGATTGTTTGCAGGTGCTCTTCCGTGGAAGAGCTGGAGTCTGGATTTGAAATTGAAGAAAGAAAATTGAAGTGACCTAGAAAAGAGAACTGGAAATTTTGTTTTTTGATTTAGTAAAGAGTCTCAAACATATAGTGGCAGTGCTTTGCTTATTGACAGAATTGCACTTTCTCTTTCCTTTTTTTTTCTATCCCCCCCCCCCCCAGTTGGATTTTTATATTTGGATTTGAGTCCTTTGATGTAAGAATAAGACTACTTTTTTTCCCCTCTCCCTCCTCCCTTTGTTTTACCTTTTTAGCAAGGGAAATATACAGATTTCTGTCTTTTTAATTTTTTTCCTAATTTTTCTATTTTTCCATCCTTTTTCCATTTTATATTTTTTTCCTTTTTTCCTACATAATTGGAATCAATTGGAATCAATTGGATTAAGGTATTCAAGTGCCTGAAGATTTTTTCCCCTCTCTTTTTATTTTTAACTTTTGCTTTTATTTTATTTTATTTTATTTTATTTTTTACTGGAGTGGCAATTGGCTGCTCTTGGTTTTTCTTTTCAATTTTTCTATTAAGTACTCTAAGATGAACACAAAAATACCAGCCTCAGCTTCTTCAATCCTGACTTCTTCTTCTTCACCATCTGGAGGACAACAATCAATACAGGAAAAGGATAAAGAAGTGACACTGCAGATGATTATGCAAGGAATTCAAAAGATACAAGTAAAAACAGATAATATTGAAAAGAGAATGGAGAATATTGAGCAAAGAATGGAAAAGACAGATGGGAAAATTGAAAATATTCAACAGATGATGATGCAATACGAGGACAGAGTTAAGAAAATTGAAGAACAAGATGTACAAAGAGATAAGAAGATTGGAGATATGGATACCTGATTGAGTGAAGTGGAAAGAGATAAGGGCAGATCTCTGTAATCATTGGGATGGGAAATTGATAGATCAGAATTCTATCTTGGATTTCAAAATATAGAAGAAGAAAAGGGTGAAAACCTTGCTGAAATGATGACAGAAATCCTGGCAGAAGCATTAGAGGTAATTAAAGAGAAGATGATGGATGGAATGGACGAGGTTTTTCGTGTCTATGCAAGATATGCAATGAGAAATAAACTACCAAGAGAAGTTCATATCAGATTTACTAAGAAAATAATTAAATCACAAATACTGGAAAAATGAAAAAATACCTATGCAGGAGGAAATTATTAAGAAAATCATGGACTGTGCCAAAATGAGTAAACTGACATTTGAAATTAGAGAACAAGAGGATAAACAATTTTATATGATATGGGATTTATTTTATCAATGGTTAGAGAAAAAGACATGGTAAAGAAATAGATTAGTGAGCCTTACAATAAAAGTTAATAGATTAATAAAGAATACAATATAAAATATATAACCATTGGATGAATGTATAAGATTAAATCATAATGAAAATTAGAATATCTTGTATAAAATGATGGAAAAATAGTTAAATGAATGTTTAATAATTGATATTATATAAGCACAAGCTAGACCGATAAGGTGAGAATTTATATAACATGTGAGTAATGGTAAAAAAAAAAAAGAATAGCACAAAAGATTGTAACCAACTGACACACTATATGTATATAATTGAAAGAGGGTTTTATGTTTTTATGTTTTGTCCGTATGTTTGTTGTAAAAAATAAAAACTTTGTTTTAAAGAAAAAGTCTATCTAAAACCATGAATGTTACCCCTGTGTATTCAAAGAGTATTGCAAGTGAAACTGGGGATCTTAAAAGTGTATGTTGTAGTCATACTAGGCATTGAGATATCAGACACATATAAATCAGTTATAGGCAGAGTCTGCAAATTAGGGATTAAATACTACCTGGAAATAAAATGGTAGTTTGTTTCCAGTTGACTCATGTCAAACACTGCACACATGCAGTGAATGGGTTCTTTCTTTGATTTGCATCCCATTTTAATTCATGAATTCAGAATAGTGTGCCTGTTACTCCCTCTTCTTGTTTTTCTGAACAACAACCCTATGAGTTAGGTTGGAGTGAGACAAAAACCATGGTTCAGTAAGCTTCTGGGGCTAACAGTGGACCAGGATGCGGGAAACCCTGATCCTAGTCTAACACATTAACGACTGTACTGGGTCTCATAATGTTTTGGTCTCCCAGTTCTCAGAACTGAGACTTAAACAGTAGTGGCTATTGTCCAATTTGTATGAAACAGCCAAATGGGTCCTTTTTTTTTTTTTTCATTGCAGAAAGAAGGTTCCTTGAAGAATAGAGGTCCATAAGATCGTAAAGTATGGTGTGATCACACAGTTCATGAAGTACCAGAAAAACAACAACAAATAAAAAGCCGTATGCTTCTCAAAGAACGTGGCATTTCTGTAAGTGCCTTAGGCTTTTGAAACTGTTAAAAAAATAATTAAAAGATTTCTCAGCCACTTCATAAACTATATGAAGCATATTCAATCTCCATCTGTTTCCAGAACTGATTTGGTAGATTTCCATACATTTTTAATAAAGAATTTGGAGCAGAAATGTGCCAAGTTAAATAAGTGCCCCCCAAAAAACTAATTGTAATGAGGAGCAGACTTTCTCTGGTTTGTTGAGTTGCAGTGCAAACATGATATCACTTCCTATCTACATTCATTCATACTGTGGGATCTGTCACCTAAATTGGAAATTACGCTACAATGATTCTTCAAATGAAACAGACTTCCATTTTTATTAAAACTCTAAGAATGCAAATGTAGAGGCAGATGTCTGTGTAAATCTTTCCAGTCTGATCCCTGGCAGAAAAAAAACTGTTGGTTTCAGTGCTTTATGGTGTAACAGATCCCTGTGCAAGAAACATGATTCCAAAAATTGGAAGAGAAAAAAAAATCTGAATATTAAAAAAGGAAAAGAATGTAGCCTTCTTTTTTACAAACTGACAATCTCGCTCCAATCCAGCATTCATTAACTATCTAATGCTTTTGGCAGACTCTTCTTTGCACTGTTTATAAATTCTCAATAAGTGAATATTGTTCCCACACTATGGTGAATAAACCAAGGCCAATTTTTCAATGTCCCTGACTCTTTGCCAAAAATTTGTCTCCTAGTAAACATGATAAGGAAAGGGCTGCCAGTAAAGCATTTATAAGTGTCTATAAACTAATTCTAGATAACATTGAGCCAAAATCTAGGGATCAGAGATTAGGTTCTGTGGGAGAAAATGGGTAATTACCAATAGTCACCAACTATCCCTAATGAAAAATAAAATTATATGACAGCCATCACAGAAGCTTACTCTAGCTAGAAACTACTCGGGCATTGCTAAAAGATTACTATTATTTACATTGTGCTCTGTACAGGGAATCTAGAAATTCCTTCAATCGATTTAACATAAAAGTGTGTGTGTGTGTGTGTGTGTGTGTGTGTGTGTGTGTGTGTGTGTGTACAGCCGAGTATCTCTCATATATATGTTTGAGAGGACTGTTGAATTAGAAAAGCTGGATATAAATGATGAATTTTCTTTTTATCCCAACTTTAACTTTCTAAACTTGATGAAATGGAAAGATGCAGTAGGCAACAAATATTTGAAAATGTTAACTTTATAGGAAAGACAAGCAAAGACATACCAGAGGTATTATCCTTCTACAGATATACAGTGTTGTACAATTTATAACTGATCAGCTGAAACTATTCCTCCAAAGAATTGCTGCAAATGACAATGTCAGTTCCCCAGCATTATTTCATACTGATCATATGCGATCACTAGCTGTCAACCCTTTGCATGACCTGACAAAAATGCTCAGAATGATCTTAAGATGGAAAATAAAATCAGGGTAAAAATGACAGTATCCCACATTGCTGGTGACATCCAGTTAATGCAATAACACCAGGAAAACAAATTAGTAAGTTCAGAGGACAATGAATACTTATGAGTTCATTGCCAAGGTTGGATGCAATATCTTAAATCATTTTTACCTAGTAGGGTCTTCTTTATGAAGAGAGAGCCTTCTCTTCATAATGGTTATTGTAGATTGTAAATTAATGGCACCCATGATATAGTGACAAGAGCTTCTGGCATGCTTATTACTTGCCGGACATGATCCCTTTCTCAGAAGGTCCCTTCTCCATCCAAGATACAAGCTTTAAGAGTAATCACCAGCCAATCTTTCCCTATAGGCTGCTGGGATTGAAGCAATGTGGCATAAATGTGGATAGAACCAGGGGTGGGCTGCTGGGGGTTTGCAGGGGTTTGGGAGAGCCCCTAAGAGCTAAGATTCTGTGTAGTTCAGAGAACCCCCAAATCCCACTCCTGGCTGGCCCCACCCACCCACCTCTCCCAGGAATCCACATGCGGCCCATTTTGGATGCAGGAAAGGGCAGGGCAGGCACAGAGGCTTGGGGGCGGAAAAAAACAGGCCTCCCAGAAGTTCGGGAAGGCCAGAAATGGGCCTTCCAGAGAGCCTCCAGAGCCCAGGGAGATCATTTTCATCCTCCTGGAGGCTTGAGGAAAGCTTCCGGAGCCCGGGGAGGCAAAATTGCCCCCCCCCCCAGCTGTGGTGCAGGAAGGAGATTAGGCCATGCCCACCATGGCCACATCCACCCAGCAACCAGGCAGAGAACCCATTGCTAAAGTTTTTGAAGCCCACCCCTGAATAGAACCCTGCCCTTACAATGCCATGGATAAGAAATGTGTGACTTGCTGCTTCTCCTGTGCAATTGTCTGAGTTATGATTTTGTGATTTAAGATCAGCTCTGGAAGATTCCCTCCAATCAAGCTAAGGTTTAAACAAATAGATGGAGATTCAGAAGAAATACAATTAATCACTTCTTCTCACACATGGACTATTGGTTCTATATTGGTTCTGAGGCAACGTATTTCTGACTATCTGCTAGTATGTCTTGGCTCAAAGTTTCCCAAACACATTTTAATGATCACTGAAAATGGGCATTGAGTTTTCTCCTGGAGAATATTCTTATGAGAAACTCTAGCTGACATGATTGTGATGTTTTCCAGATGTTTTGCGAGGGACATACCTTCTGCTTTTAAAGAGCAGCCAGTACAATTAACCTTCAACTAAATCTATATCATTAAATGCAATATCTTAGTTAGATGAAGAAAAAGGCTTGAAAAAAAAAGGAAAGGAAAGGAAAAATTCTTCAGGTTCTTCAACACCTTCATCCAATTGAGAGGTCTCAAATAGAAAAGAGTGCATAAAAATAAACCAGAAAGGTAGATGAAAAAAACAAAAATACCAGGAAAGGAGAAAAAAAGGCTATTCTCTAAAAAAAAGGAAACAATAATACTAAAACTTTCCCTTTAAAATAAAAAGCAAGCGTAAAGATTGGATTAAGGTATACAAGAACCTGAAGAAATTTTGTCCTCCCTTTTCTTCTTCTTTTTTTTTAATCATTACTATTTGGCTTCTCTTTTCTACTATTTTTATTTCGAACTACAATTGGTTATTTCACAATTGGATTAAGGTTTAGAAGAACCTGAAGATTTTGAATTGCTTAAAATGAGTAGGAAACTTACAGCTCCTGGTTCTTCAACTTCTACTTCTTCCTCTCCACCATCTGGAGGACAACGTTCAATACAGACAATGTTAAAGCAAGAAAAAGAACAAGAAAAAGTGACTCTGCAGATGATTATGCAAGGAATTCAAAATATTCAAGCAAGATCAGAGAATATTGAAAAGAGAATAGAGAACATTGAACAAAGAACAGAGAATATTGAACAAAGAACAGAGAACATTGAACAAAGAACAGGGAAAACCGATGAAAAAGTGGAGAACATCCAACAAATGATGTTGAAGTATGATGAGAGATTCCAAAAAATTGAAGAAGAAGATAAACATAGAGACAAGAAGATTGGAGATGTTGATAATAGATTAACGGTGGTTGAACAAGATAAACGTGGTATGTTGAGATGGGAGATGGATAGATCAGAATTCTATCTTAGATTCCAAAACGTAGAGGAAGAAAAAAGACAAAACTTAGCTGAGATAATGATAGAAATACTGGCTGAAGCTTTGGAAATAACTCAAGAGAAGATGATGGATGGAATAGATGAGGTTTATCAAGTTTTCACAAGATATGCGATGAGAAATAGCTTACCAAGAGAAGTTCACATTAGATTTACAAAGAAAGCCATTAAAACGCAAATATTGCAAGTGGCCAAAGAGAAAACATTGAAATATAAAGACAAGGAGATTGTGGTCTTGAAACACATACCCAGAAGAGTGAGAGAGATGAGAAGAGAATGCCGATTCCTGACTAAAATGCTACTTTAAAAAGAGGTGAATTATAGATGGCTGATTCTAGAAGGTTTAATATTCACATGGCAAGAACAGAGACATAGAATTGACTCAATTGAGAAAGCGGAATTATTTTATACAGAATTTTTTGGAGGGAAAGAGGCAGAGGCAGAAAAAGAAATCTCACTAATTGAATTCCAAGAGGACTGCCAAATGGCGATTGAAAAAGAAGAAGGTGCAGTAGGTGGAAAGGTGGAAGCCAAAGAACAATGTGAACTAAGATCTACGAGAGCTGCTAAACCTAACTACAAAATATAACCATGGAAGAGAAAAAACTGATTACAATTAATATAAATGGACTTAACTCAGTCGTTAAAAGAAGGAAAACCTTTCATAAATTAGAGAAATTAAAATTTGATATAATTTGTCTACAAGAAGTACATATTAAAAAACAATATGAGCAATTGTTGATACAGCCAAAACTAGGGAAAATATTTACTTCCTTGACACAATGTAAGAAAAGAGGAGTGGTTTTATATATTAAAGAGACCATCCCAGCAAAATTGATCTATACCGATGATGACGGAAGAATACTAATGGTGGAAATAATGGACAATAATACGAAAACACTCCTGATTGCAATCTATGCCCCGAATGACAAACAAGAAGAATTCTACAAAAAATTACATATGAAAATAATTGAACTGGACTATGCTAATATAGTTACGATGGGAGATTTTAATGGAATTGTAGACAATAAATTGGACTATACAGCACAGAAAACAATAAAGCAAAACAGAAAGACTCTCCCTAAATCATTTTTTAAAATGGTAGATGAAATAAACTTAAAAGATACATGGAGAGAAAGAAATGCTAAAACTAAACAATACACCTTCTATTCAAATTGACATTATCATGGTCCAGAATAGATATGATATGGATGTCAACAGAATTAATAACTAATATTCAAGAAATAAATATTGAAACAAGTACTTGGGCAGATCACAATCCAATGATAATTAAATGGAAAGGACAAAAAAGAAGATCTAGATGGACGTTAAATAATACTATTTTAAAAGAAAAAGACTTCACACAGTGGATGGAGAAAGAATTGGCTTTTTTCTTTAGAGAAAACAAAAAAGAAGATACATCAATTCAGAATGTATGGGATACAATGAAGGCATATGTTAGAGGCTTGATAATAGACTATACAAGGAAAAGAAATACTATGAAAAGATTAGCCTCTAAGGCCTTAGAGAATGAGTATAAAAGACTTGAAAAAGAGCTACAGAAAATGCCACAGAAAAAGGACATCAAGCTAAAAATGGATATAGTTAAACATAAAATGGGTCAAATAGAAAAAGAAGAATTAACACAGAAAATTAGAAGTGCTAAACAGAACTACTTTGAAGATGCAAACAAACCAGGTAGATGGTTAGCATACAAATTGAGAAAGGAGAAAGAATCAAGGAAAATATTGCAATTAACAGATGACCAAGGCCAAGTTTGCTATGGTAGTAAAGAGAAGAAGGAAATCATTCGAGACGTCTATGGGAAACTATATATGCAAGAGAATATTGATGAGGAAAGAGTTAAACAGTACTTACAGAATGCTAATTTACCTCAGATACCTAAAGAGATTGAAACAATGTTAGAAAGCAATATAACGATGATGGAGTTAACTGAAGCACTCAAGAAGAAAAATAATGGAAAGGCACCAGGTCCAGATGGACTTCCGGCAGAATTTTACAAAACATTACAAGAATCGTTGAATCTTCCATTGCTAGAAGTTATGAATGAAGTTATGTTAAAGAAGAAGATACCTAAATCATGGTCAGAAGCCTATATTACACTTATTCCAAAAGAGGAGGCCGATCCATTACAAATTAAGAACTATAGACCTATTTCTCTACTAAATGCAGATTATAAAATCTTTGCTTCAATATTGGCAGAAAGACTTAAAAAATATCTCAATAATTTTATTCATCCTGATCAAAATGGATTTCTGCCAAAGAGACAAATTAAAGATAATATGAGAGTAATCTTGGACACCTTGGAATACTACGAGGCACATCCTGAAAAACAAATGGCTCTGATATTTCTAGATGCACAGAAGGCATTTGATAATGTGAATTGGCGATTCATGTTATTACTGTTGGAACAGATGGGCTTTGCTAGAAAATTTATTCAAGCAATAGAAGCTATATACTATAAGCAAACGGCAAAGGTAATGATAGAGGGAGAACTGACAGACTCTATCAATATAAGAAAAGGAACCAGACAAGGGTGCCCACTATCACCTTTGTTGTTTGTGTTAACTTTGGAAGTGCTAAACAGAAATATTAGAGATGAAAAGAATATAAAAGGAATGAAAATCAAAAAGGAAGAATTTAAGCTGCAAGCATTTGCAGATGATCTGGTTTTCATCTTAGAAGACCCTCTAGAAACAGCACCAAAATGGATTGAAAAGATAGAGACGTATGGAAAGGTGGCTGGTTTGAAAATAAATAAAGATAAGACAAAGATCTTGACAAAGAATATGCTATTAAGACAAAAGGAAGAATTGGCAGACCTATTGAAAATTCAGGTCATGAATAAGATCAAGTACTTGGGAATATATTTGACAGCAAGATGTAGTACACTAAAAGAGAATAATTATATCAAACTTAAACAGCAGATAGTGCTAGATCTGGCGAAATGGGAAAATTTACAACTGTCACTAATAGGGAGAATTTCAACAATCAAGATGAATATATTACCCAGAATTTTATATTTGTTTCAAACAATTCCAATTAGGCTTGGAAAAGATTACTTTGAAGATTTAAATAAAATTGTGTTGAAATATATATGGCAAGGTAAGAAAGCGAGAATAAAGTTAAAACTTTTGCAAGATGCTAGAATTAGAGGAGGATTTGGTTTGCCTAATTGGGAGTTGTCTTATCAAGCTACAAATCTGATGTGGGTTAAGGAATGGATAACACTAAGAAATACTAGATTGTTGACATTAGAAGGACATGATTTGTTGTTGGGGTGGCATGCTTTTTTGTGCTATAAAGGAACTAAAACACAGGGGTATTTTAGAAGACATTATATACTGGAGTCTCTGTGGTTAAATTGGGAGAAGATTAAAAGACAATGTTATTTGAAAATTCCAGTCTGGCTATCGACTATTGAAGCATTTTCTTATCCTATAATATACAAAAAGGAACAAACAGTTAGATATGGTGAAATATTGAATGAAGAGGGTGAACTCAAATCTATACAAAAACTAGAGGAACAAGGTATAAAGATGAATTGGTTTTCATATGCGCAAATACATTCAAGGTATGATAAAGATTCTAAAATGGGAGGTTTCTATGATAAATTGACTGATTTAGATAAGATTTTCACAGGTACTGATGAAAAGGTGATTAAAAAATTGTATAGATATTTATTAGAAATTAAACTAGAAGAAGAACAAGTTAAAAAAACTATGATTGTTTGGGGGAAGAATTTTGGATATGGGATTGATTTAGAGAAATGGCAAAAATTGTGGTCTCAAAATTATAAAATGACAATGTCAACAGCATATAAAGAAAATTTCTACAAGATGTTTTATAGGTGGCATTTCCCCCCGACAAGAATAGCAAGAATGTTCAAGAATAAATCCAAAAAATGTTGGAAATGTCATCAGACACCTGGATCATGTTACCATATGTGGTGGACTTATGCAGATGCTAAAAAATACTGGACTAAAATCCACTGTGGTTGGAAAAAATGACAAAAAAAAAACACATATACTTGAAACCAGAGATATTTTTACTAGAATTTTACCTGAAATATATAGTAAAGACTTGAAATATCTGATTGTAAATGTATTAACAGCGGCTAGGGTTGTATTTGCCAAAAACTGGAAAAATGAGAAAACACCATTACAGGAAGAAATCATTAAGAAAATATTGGAATGTGCTGAAATGAGTAGATTGACATTTGAAATTAGAGAACAAGAGGATAAACAATTTTATAAAATTTGGGATCTATTCTATCAATGGTTAGACAATAAAATACATTGATGAAATATGTAGACTTTTAGAAAATAATAAATATATAAAGATGTGCTTCTTTCTTATTATATCTACAAAATGATTTTAGGATAGATTTGGGATGATAATATGAACTGTTATAAAACAAAGTAAATTATGATTATCTTGTAAAACATGAATGAATAAAAGTATAGTCAAATGATAGATTAATAATGATACTAAGGTATTCAATTTTTGATTGAAAATACGAGACTATATGCAATGTAATTGTAATTGAAGACTATGAAATGGAAGCACAAAACAATTTGTAAACCAGCACACTGTATGTATACATATGGAACATGGCTTGATGTTTTTATGTTTTGTTTGTTTATGTTTGTTTTTAAAAACCAATAAAAACTTTAAAAAATGCAATATCTTGACAGCCATTCTACCTCTATTATAAATAGAATTTTTAACTTACAAACCAGTTGTTTTTTTGCATACTTTGAACAGCTTAACAAATAATTGGCATAAACTTTAAAACAATCAGCCCACTGTCAAAGCTGACAGCAATTAGGGAAGTAAACAAAACACTGGATTTGTACAGAGATGAGGAAAGCATTGAAGGACTGCTCATTTTACAAATAGAACCTTTATTGGAATAATGTCTAAAATTAAAATGCCATGTAAACCCTAGATAGATAGGGAGAAAAATAAAAAAAACAGAGAATCATATTACACTTATAACAAGGGAAAAAGCATAAAATATTTATTCTGTCTATGATAAAATTAGGTACAGATTAATATAGTTCTGAAGGGCAGAGACAAGGAGAATGCTTAAAATTAGATAGAATAATGGATTGCAAAAATACGGGGACAGGCACTGAAGCTAGGAAAAAATGAGCCGCAAGGGAGCTTAGGGTAAATTGCTGTACATGGAGAGTAATTAATGTGTGGTACTACAAGCAATTAGGAAATAAAAATAAGGACAAAATGCTAAATAGACAGGTAGATGGACAGTTGGGCAGATGAGCTATGCAGCCTAATTTCTTCCCCAAATTCTGGTACATTACCTCTGCTGTCAGGAGGTCAAAGACAAGACATAATTCAAATGAATGGAAAAAACACACATTCCCAAATGACAGTAGTTCAGATTTAACAATGTAAATCTGAAAACAATAGCTTGATTTACAATGATAGCTAAACTAGCAATGCTTCTGAATTTCAGAACTCTCTGGAAACTTGATTGTTATCATAGAATTTTTAGTAGGAAGTATAGTATGTTAACATCAGTTCCTAAATGAATGTGCTCAAAATCCATCAAGTAAGCCTCTGTAAAAAAATGATGGATTTTAGATGACTGTTAATTTATCTACCAAATATATCTACTAAGTGCCTGCCACACTTTCCCAATGGTGGCACACTGGAACTATATCCTGAAAGTTTGAAGCATAGAATGGATTATTAATGGACACTCTTTGCATTGATACAGATTCCCACTATTTTTGAAGATTTTTTTAAAAATTACTTTGTAAGCAACTCAAGGTGGTAAACATACATAATTATATGCTCCTATTCTCTCACAACAATTCAATTATATTTGAGACCTGAAGAAGAGAAGTGAGTTGCTAAATAATTCAAATACTTTTAAAGAAAAATGTGGTCTGCAACATAGATTTGTTTTAGGTTTGATGTGCCTGGGAGTCTTTTGGGATCCCCAAACTATAGAAATGAATATATTGTTACTGATTCCCAAGATTGTATGGTGGCATGGACTGAAGCCCAGATTACCTTACTTAGTTTTCTCAATTTTATCTTAATTTATGTTATCTGAGTAAGCTTGGACAATGCCCCAAACTCCATTATTAAATATTGTTTCCCCAGGCTATAATCCATATTAAGGATGGAAAATTTCCAGAATTAACTACATTATCTAACCAAAATGCATATTGTTCAATTTACCTTGCTAGCTATTTTCTTATATGTTGCTAATATAATGCAGACTTAGTGGATTAGTTAAATATTTTGCTGGCAAATAATAAGCGTTGCATTTTTTAAATTGAAGATACATGTAAAGCAGAAGGGCAATTCGGTGTTCTTATTTCACTTATTTTCACTGAGTCCTGATTGTGTTATAAGAAGCCAATAATGCTGATGAATGGATAGTATAATGAGGCCTCATCCTGTAATATAAACTGTCTTCACAAATTCTATTGTCTCTTTAGAAGACACAAGAATAGTCTGTGATTGCTCTACTATCCTTTAACATAGAACCATAGGTAGAATATATTCTACATACAGAAGATTCAGGTTAATGACTAGCCTATCCAGTCAAAATAAAAAGATAATAATACATAGAAATATATTCCAAAAAGTACTACCAGGCACAATAACTTATGCTTCAGAAAATAAAATACAGGCTGAATAGTCAAGACCTTGTTGATGATCCAAACTCTGTCAAGGATCTTGGAGTACTCATCTCAAATGATCTAAGTGCTAGAGCCCACTGTAACTACATAGCCAAAAAGGCGTTAGGAGTTGTTAACCTAATCTTATGTAGCTTTTTCTCTGGTAATATTACTCTACTAATTAGAGCATACAAAACATTTGCTAGACCAATACTCGAATACAGCTCATCAGTCTTGAACCCACATTGCGTATCTGATATTAACACAGTTGAGAATGTCCAGAAATATTTCATAAGAGAGTTATCCACTCCTCTACTTGTTGCAGAATACCTTATGCCACCAGACTTGAAATTCTAGACCTAGAAATCCTAGAACTACGCCGCCTTCAGTCCGATCTAAGTATAGTATATAAAATGATACATTGCAATGTCCTACCTGTCAATGAATACTTCAGCTTCAACCATAACAATACAAGAGCAAACAATAGATACAAACTCAAGGTTAATTGCACCAAACTTGATTGCAGGAAATACGACTTCAGCAACAGAGTAGTCAATGTCTGGAATACTCTACCTGATTCTGTAGTTTCTTCCCCAAACCCCAAAAACTTTAACCTTGGAGTGTCTACGACTGACCTCACCCCTTTCCTAAGAGGTCTTTAGGGGGCATGCATAAGCACACTAACGTGCCTACCGTCCCTGTTCTATTGTTTCTTTTATTTCTTTTATTTTTCTTATATGTATCTATGTATTCATAACTATGTTTTTACTTATACCTATTATCTTGTAAGCAATTGACAAACCAAATAAATAAATAAATAAATGCTTAGTTTTTGAGTGCTACATCAGAGGCTACAAATTCCAAAACTAGGCAAGACCATGTCAAAGAAATCTAAACATCTATTCAACTCCATAATTTAAATCATGTGAATATGAAAACCTTTAAGTCTGGTTGAATTATAATAATGAATAATAAAGGAAAAAGCCATAAAAGTTTTATACTTTTCTAGTGTATCGTATTACAGGAAGGACAGCTTAATAAATGCAATCCAGTGCAGACAGAGATATTACACAAGTGATGACTTTAAAGAGGCAACATGACAGTTTCTAATATACAAAGTGAATTAAGTACATTCTTAAGTGTCATTGTAATGTCATAGACAGCAAAGCAATTTTGCCTAGCATTGTTTTTATTAGGAACCACACATTAGAAATCACAACATAATGAAGAATACTTACTGGGACAACTGAATCAGATATAATATGTGATTCTACAAAGTGCCGAACCTGTTATTACATTGATGCAAAACATTGATGCAATACAGCCATATACTTGTGTCTCTTGTGCTTATTCTGAATAGACACATTTACTGAACTAAAAGTTTAGATGTGCATTGCAAAGAGTAATCCATTATTCCTCTGAAGCTTTTTTTTTTTTTAACTATCAGGATTGTTGCCCCATGTCATAACTCTTGTTCTATTTTTGTTTGTCAAAATTGTTTGGCCATCAATGAGTTTCAGATGTTTATGTCACTGGCCTTGTACTTTTTCTCCCTACACACGGATTTCAATGGTCTCACTCACAGCAACACCTCTGAATGCATTCTTCATGATATAACTCTGAAATATTCATGTAATTGGGCTGTTGATTAATAAATGTTTGCAGAACCTGCCTGTGCAAATTTATCTGCCATCAGGAAAAATATGTTCAGATGTGTGATTTTATCACTAGCAGCGCACCAAAAAGGAATGAGAGCTCACTTGTTAACTCGTAGACAATGATCCAGTAGATAGATAGATAGATAGATAGATAGATAGATAGATAGATAGATAGATAGATAGATAGATAGATAGATAGATAGGATATTGGAAAGTGCTGCTGTTTCTGACAGCCACTGCATCTGCTTTTGCATCTGGAAAGGAAACTGTGCTTAACCATAGCAAATTCAACAGAAAGTTTTATAGCACCTTAAAACCATGCTGATACTTTTCACGAGGAATTAATAGACAAGTGTGAAGTTCAGGGGTCCTAACCCCTGGCCTGCAGCCTACTACTGGGCCAGGAGTAGTTCAAACTGGAGGATGGAAGTGGTGGGCAAGCATCAGAGGATTCAGCAGATTCTGACCAGTTCTGGAGAACCAGTAGCAGAAATTTTGAGTAGTTTGGAGAACCGGCAAATACCACCTTTCGCTGGAGATTTTACAGTATCCTTCCCCTGCCATGCCCACCAAGCCATGCCCACAGAACTGGTAGTAAAAAAATTGAATCCCACCACTGGCAAGCACGCGCATACATCCCCACTTGCACAAGCAGTGGGCAAGTGCATGTGCTGATGCTCCATTTGCCCATTGCTCATGTGGAATCATCCCCTCCCCCCACCAATGGTCTGCAAAGCTGGAAAGGATGGGGAATTTTGATGTGGATAAGAAAACTATTCAATTCTAATATTAGAATTTTCATGAATAGTTTTCCAATATTAGTCCTAGAGGCATGCCTCTAATATGTAAATTGCACCTTCTTGCTCATGAATAGGAACCCTTATTGTTATACATTCAGCCTATCAATCTTTTTCTAATGAGGAGGAAGATCAAGAAGACACATAGAAAAGCAAAGAAGCCAGGCCCAGCATCATTGGCCAAGAAGAATTTCTACTCAGTGCCCTGACTCCATACCTGAAAATCCTCAGTTAAATCATATTCTCATTTATCCAATCTGCTTCCATCTGTTTTTTCACGTAGAGAGTCAGAAGTCTGGGAGCTAGCACTTAGCATTAACACTTAGACTTATATATCAACTCATAGTACTTTACAGCTCTCTCTAAATAATTTACACAGTCAGCATATTGCCTCCAACAATCTGGGTCCTCTTTTTACTGACTTCAGAAGGATGGAAGGCCAAATCAACCTTGAGCTGGTAAGGATTGAACTGCTTGCAATGGGCAGAATTAGTCTGCAATTCTGCATTCTAACCATTGTGCTATTACGGCTCTTGGAGTTGGAGGTTTAGACAGTTGCAAGGAAAACTACCTGTACAACATCCTACTCAAGAGCATGCCTTGCTCTAAAAATCAGAGATAACCAATGGTGACTGTACTTAAGTAAAATCTAAGACCTTACTTTGTTGAAGGACAAGTCTGAAAGCAATCCAAGGAATAGGTGTCTAAGATAATTAAAGCTTGTTTATGTGTTTGTGTTCAAGGGTATGTTCATTTCTGCACATTCCTGTGCCTTATCTTCAAAGGATGAAAGCCTGCAGGTAAATTTCAGTCCTTGATTGGAACCAATTATACGAATCAACACTGAACCATCACTGTTGTGAACATCTCTGAATAAATGGAAATTAAACTGGAAAATATACTGGACTTTGTTGAATTAACTGTAGCTGTGATTTACACTTTGGACCTGCTGATATCAAAGTGGTCTGAGAATTTGGAACATGCTGCTTTTTAAATTCTGGCTTCTCACAAAGAACATTTTTGTATACGAAAAACAGTTTTGGGGATTCTAGACTTCGATCACCTTTGAAAGCTGCAATTGTCTGTGTCGGGCCCAAGGATATGGTGATTCAGAATTTTGGAATCCTTGAAACAGGAGAAAGACCATACGAGAAAAATTAGACATGTAGTTAATTATGACTTGATTCAAACCTTAACACCGGTATTTTAATAGTGTGGTAATAATATACCACTATGACTTCTGGCTTTGCTTTTTATTAATTAACTGCCCTTTTTACTTTTAGGAATGAATGTTTCATTTAAATGAAAGGTCAGCATTGCAGGGAGTTATTGGAAGTGCACAATAGTAGGTGTAATTTGACTCATCAATAGAAGAGTGACCTTTCTTGAAAGATGTGGCAGGGAGAGAGATATTGATAAAAGCCGAGCTTGCTCACTCTCTCTTTGCATATCCCATTACACAAAGTTATTTCCTGTTTATATCCTCTGAGAGGATCTCTCTGGAAGTGACCAGTTTAGTGGTGAGGAGGAGCTGCTGATATTGAAATGAAATAGACTAACACACATCTAGTCTCAAGTCCCACTGCTTCAGTGAAACTATCAAATATGCATGAGTTTCCTGTTCTTTTCGAATTGCCAAGATACTGAGCACCAGCAGATCAGAGAAACTATTTTATCTTTTGTTTTGTATGAGTCACTTTAAAATGCAAGGAATGCTGGCACATCAAATGCGCAATTGTCTTTTCTGAGCTCAAAGGACAGTCAACAGAAAACAGAAAGATAATTTGGTATAGATATTTTTTATAATGTAGCAAGAAATTAGTAGATGCCACTGGAAATGTGTGTGAGTGTGTGTGTGTGTGTGTGTGTGTGTGCGCGCATGCACACGCACACGCACACACACACATACACTGGAGGTTTTTAAGAAGAGATTGGATTATCATTTGTCTGAAATGGAATAGGGTTGGACTAGAAGACCTTGAATGTTCCTTTGAACATTGTTATTGTGATATATATTTACAAAACTAAAAATAAAAATTCAGGTTTCATCACCCATCTCTTTTAGTTAGAGAAGAATAACAATTTTAGGTATTAAAATGGCAACAATTACTGATCAAGATAAATACAAATTATGGTAGAGTTTGATTTTGTTTCTTTCTTGTACAATTGATCGGTCTCTCAAGGAAGGGGTGACACTCTTAGTCACATTCCTCTATACTATGTATCAGGAAGTTGCGTAGTAAGATTTTATTATGGATCATCACACAGTCATCCAGATATTCAGACTGGATTTGGCAATTTTATCTGCCTATCAAGTTTTTCCCAAGAACCTGGGATAGGAAGATGTCGATGTTTGATGTGTTAAACGATATCATTGCAGGATGTAGAAGTAGTGCAGATGCTTAATGTCTTTTCCCTTTCACACACCAGGATGAAAGGGATAGATACCAGGTGAGGCAGCCTCTGAAAAATAGGTGATGACAATATAAATTGCCAAGTTGATATCCCAAAGTAGGAGGTATGACTAATGTCTAAATACCAACAAGGCTTTTGGGAAGAGGAGATTTAATACATCAATTTTTTTTCTTCTGGATTTTGCTGGAGTTTCTTTTAATGGGTTATTTGTAATCCATATGCAAAATTATTTTAAAATGTCTCCAAAACAACAATGACAATTGTCCACAGAAATCCATAGAACAATCCAGGATCTTAATGTATCTGGACTGAGTGTGTGATATCCATAGATTAACATAGATCACAAATGTCTGTAGAAAATTTTGCTAGGTGTAGATTAAGAATTTAGGAGGACATGAGAGTGCAACTTTTCAATGTTATCTACCCTCTTTCATCTCTATCAGTCTGGAAGAGTGCCATGCAAAAACTTTGCATTATTTCAGTTTTTAAAGGTGATCATAAGTTTCCCATTTCTTCTTATCAAATCAGATGCACTCAAAAGCTCCTGCATTCATACTGACTTCAGTCAATAAAAACTCAAAGCTAAAGAAAATATACCATGTAGTACTATTGTGTAATAACCGGTATACCTTGAATTAATACTTCTAAATTTTGGTTATAAAAATTAAGCCTCAGAAGCAGAAAATCCAAAAATGTCTACCATTGTATTTCCTTATCCCTGTACTCTAATTATTATTTCAACAGCTTGTTGAAATATTAGAGCAGTGATAAAAGTGATATATTAAAAAGTGACTATGCTGCCTTTAAGGAATGTATCTTTCCTACATTGTAAAAGATGCGTAAGTTATTGTATAATGCAAACATTTTCCAGTTGAGTTCCTTTACTGATTTGTATGCAGGGGTGGGATTCAAAATTTTTAACAACCGGTTCTGTGGGCGTGGCTTAGATGGTGGGCGTGGCTTGGTGGTCATGTGACTGGGTGGACATGGGTTAGTGGTCATGTTATTGGTTGGGCGTGGCCAACTCAACATCATTCACATCGAGGCATGCATCTCCTCGCCTGGCCTCTCAAGACTGTGGGGATGCTGCAACAGTTGTAAGTGTGAAAAATGGTCATAAATTACTTTTTTCCATTGTAACTTTTAATGGTCACCCCACACAAGCAAAGTACCAGCAAAGGATGGAAAAAAAACTCCAGAGATGTTCCAGAGACAGGAAGTCTAGTCCTGCCAAGAATGTAATAAGGGTTAACGGAGAGGCAGTTTCTGTAAGCAACATCAGAATGTTTACTTCCTGCCTTCCTTATAAGATTAGGCCAGTAATTTTTTCTAACAACCAGTTCTCCGAACTGCTTAGAATGTTAACAATCAGTTCTAGCAAATAGGTGCAAACTGGTAGAATCCCACCCTTGTTTGTATGTATATTCCAGTTGCCTTTAACTGATATTTCATATAACATTATATAATACATTTTATAATTCTGGTTCTTGCCTTGCAAAAGACCAGTGATTCACTGTAACCTGATAGCTTTATATCAATCAAAACAATTGTTTGAACCATCTCTAATTGTTGGCTTTTTTGATGAGTTATTTTGCCATGACACATTGTTTTCATGGAAGATAATTAGAAGGATTAATGAAGAGGATTTTTATATGCATGTTTATAAAACACAAAAAATATGATATGCAATATCTTTCACATTTGCTGTTCCAGAATTAAATCCAAAGTCCCTTGGTAGCAATCATAACTGAATACAATTTGGCATCTGTCCTGAATATTTCTATAGGCAGATCCACTGGCAGAAAGAATACATTTTATTTATCTACTCTGGGCAACTAATTAGCTAAGAAGGACATGCTAGATCAGAATGCCAGATTTGATACATAGGACTACACATAGACCATGATAAATTAACTTGTGTTTTTTTTTTCAAACAGAGAACAAGCCATCTTATAGACAGACGTTGTTCCACCTCTCCTCTAAAACCATAGTTAGCATGTTATTAAATTTAGCAAGGAAAAATACTTTTCCATAATAATAAAGATAAAATATTTTAAAAATAATATTTTTAAATATTAAAAATTAAAGATTTTTCTGAAGAAGTAATCTTTACAGTAGTAAGGAGATCTGGTTTTTTTTCTGTAGTTAGGGGGTCAAGAGCCCACCATTTTGTTTCTAGAATGTTCTCTGTTATATTGTTAAATATTGGGTTAATAAACTGGTGTTAACTAAAAACTGTATCTTCATCTTTCATCCAAGAAAAGACACAGTTGTCAACAAGCACTAAATGGGGTGGGCAGAGATCTCCCTGTTCAAGTTAGCTTTAACCAATACTTTAATAATGTGGATGCAGAGTTCCAAGAAGAAAGTGTAGATTTAAAGTTCAGAAGTGCATTTGGCACACACACTGAGAGATATGGGCATGGCTCTAATAAATTTAGCTTGAGTTGCCCTGTTGCTTGAATGACAACAGAATTAACAGTTAATATGGGGTGGCTATGAAATATGACTTTATCTTAAAGAGGTAGAATGGCATTTTCAAAGGGAACTTCCACAGTGGAGGACAAGGGCATCAATGCTATAGATTTTATGATAATATCTCCAAATTTTCTAAACAAAACTATTGATTTTAAGATTTGTTTTTATCCCAACAGCCGTCACTCCTCTCTTATTGCAAAGCTTTGGTTTACAAGACAAAGCATAAGTGCTTGGATAAAATTGCTTTGGAGAGGGACATCAATATATAGCATGATTTAGTAAGACTGGGAGTATTACTGCCTGCTCTGTACTTTGCCCATAGCCTCTCAGCAAAGGCAATCAGTCTCAGTGTTGAAGGATAAAGTTTGCAGCTTTTCAGAAAATCCTCAAATCTGGTTGAAAAAACAAGCAAAATATCCAAGTCCAAGTCCAAATCTAAATCTTAGTTTAGTTACAAATAGACTAAATACAAGATTAAATTACTCCAAACAGAGGTTAAAAACAGATCCATTGAAGAACCATTATAAGGCTTATTGAAAGCGGGGGGCAAAAGGTGCAAATATGTAATTGGAGCACAAAAGATAAAAACTAAATAGAATGTTGGCAATTGGCCAAAGGATGACATTTGCTACATCTACCAATATCTCTGAATTATCCCAGTAGATGCTGAGAAGACTTAAAAATCTTCAAGTACATTTCAAAAGTTTGTTTTGATTGCCACCTCATCATATAATTCACAGTCAAATAATTGCCAGGGATGTAGAAGTAGGAAGAACCAGGAAAAGAATGGAGCCTGGGGAGAAATAAAATAAATTTTGAGTTTTAAAAATACTACCATTGGGAGAAATCTGGGGAAGAAAGCGTGATCCTTGCCCCTGAATTTCCTCATTTTCACTCAAACTTTCACATCTCTAATCCTAATAAACGTGACTTTGGGTTCTTTCAGAGACCATGTGGTTTAGAGAAAAGGAATCAAATGAGAATACATAACAAATTGTAGTCAATAAGCAAATCCAGTTCTATGAATGAACCTTAAATCCCAATCAAGGATAATTATGGCTAAAAGTGGCTTATTTTATTTTCTTGCTTTGGAAGTTAACTCTTTTTTTCCACATCTGGCCTTGTTATTATTATCCTGATCCTGTTCCTTTTTGATCAGTTAGAACTACCCAAGTTTCTTAAACTATTCTGCTTTTTCCTACAGTGAACATCTAAAGCAGTTCTTTTTCATTTCCATCTGCCCAACTAGTACATTTCTATATTTTATTCTCTTTCTTCCCATTTCATATTCACACCCACCTAGACTCACGTAGTTAGCTACCTATTTATTTTGCCCAACCTGGAAGTAGGAGAGGGGAAGCGGCACCCTTTCATCCATTTTGATGTCACTCTTTTTCCAGGAGCAGCTGTTCCAAGAAACATCAGTCGATTCACGTTAAACATGTTTTGCTCTCTGAGTTCAGTCAGCGCAGGAGGGAATCATTCATGCCAATCTAACAGGATCTTTGCCAATAAAATATGTTTTGTAGGCTGAGAATATGTGCCAGAAAGCTATAGGCAAATGAAAGTCTATAAGGATGTAAGGCAAAGGCAAGGCTTTTGTTCCAGAAAAATCTGCAGGGATAACTTCCTCTATGCATCCATCAGCTTTTCCAAAACAGAATGGATTTGTCCCTTTAAGCTCTAACTCTTTCATCTCTGAGTAAACAGGCCTGGAAAAGTTTTCACTGCACTTTTGTGAAAGAACTAATAAATCTCTTTTCAGGGGGCCACCCTACTTACCACAGGCAAAGATCTCAGAATGACAAGTTTTGTTAGGGAAAAACAAGACTTTCCAAACTTAAAAGTTTCCCCTTAGAGTCTTCTCAGAGCTGACTTTGAACTGTAACATTCACTAAATGCTCCTTAGATGAAACCATCCCTTCTTTGCAACTCTAATTTGACCTCTGGGACAAAAATCTAGATTTGTTGTTTTTACTTTAACCTAGAAAAAGTGGCACTCAGTTCTCTGTCTTGATGCCATGGAAGCTAATGTCAGCATTTCTTCCTAAGAAGTTGGGAAAAAAGATTTCCTAAGATGGATGAAATTCTTACAGACTTTGAATTGTTGATTCAGGCAATTTATTTATATCTTTTTTTTTCATTGAATCTAGCTCAAACCTAGAAAATAAAGATATATATTGTTCCTTTTCTTTCTTTCTTGCTTGCTTGCTTGCTTGCTTGCTTATTATTTATTTATTTATTTATTTATTTATTTATTTATTTATTTATTCTCCCATCTCATCTAGAGGCAACTCTGGGTGACTTACAAGCATTAACAATTGGTAAATATTAAAATGATAAATAATAAAGAACAATAATAAGGTGTTCTTATGGAAATTGCTTCAACAGGTGGTGCATGCAATCTGCTGGGAGCTAAAAAAAAATGTTAAGATATTGGCTGTGACCATGTGATCATCACCTCATATTCTTTGTTGTTGTTATTAGTATAACTACTACTATTAAATATTATGGCATCCAGAAGATTCCTTTTATGTTTTCCAGACTATACTGGAAAAGAAAAGAAAAAGAAAAACAAACAGAAGACAGCAAAGGGAAACTATATGACATGTCTAATCTGTGCTTCAATCATTCTAACAGTAAGCAGTTACAATTCTATATATATACTTATCTAATGCAAATATTTTTTAGGTATGTATATATCTTACCCGATCATGAGGTGCTTGGGTTGCCAAATTTCCAGCCTACAAGACCAGTTTCTTCACCACTTGAGCCATCATTCTGTCCAATATATTTTTAATATAATAATATAATTATTATGGTTTTTAACCTCCTGCATTTTGTATTTCATTATATTTGTCCATGCAAAATTTACCTCTATAGGCAATGTGTTCATATGCGGCAAGCACAATCATGTCTTCAAACTATTGAGTGAAAGAGGCCATGCATTTATCTTTCCCATGCTGTAACTGTTAACTGCTAAAATGATTGATCACATTAGGTTTTCTTTTCTTTTTTCTTTGTTGTACTTGTTTCATTTTTTCCCATGAAAGCACTGTTTTGTTATGAATTAAAAAGCAACAAAAATAGCGAGATATTATGCTTGACCAAGGACTCCTTATGTTTACATAAAAATTAAACAAGATGACATATTTCCAGGAATATTCGAACAAAGCTTTTCTGTTTCAAATGCTTTTTCATTTGATGCTTGCTTAGCAGCAGTCCATATTTTGTCTAGAAACCAGAATGATGGAAAGTATCTCCCGGAAAGGCAAATAAATCTTCATTCTGTAGCCTTGGATTTGTTCTGCAGTAGTTTCCATTATTGCAGTACTTGCTTCAAAGCTGGTCTGATGTAAAGATTATTTTCCATAATGTATTTTTGGGAGTTAGCTATGTAAGTAATCTCCCAAACAAAGTGCTATACTATACAATTTCTACATTTTAGATAAATCTGTGGTAGGAAAATATGCATTCATGCATGTTTTTTTTCCCCTTCCATATTCCTTTTTGATGCTTTGTAATGGTTTATCGGGATGTTTGCAGGCCAGATATGCTAGCTCTGGTATAATGAACCTGAAATAACTGAACCAAGAAAACTTTTTGGCTTCAACATCAAAAATACACTTTACAAAGAATGTTGCATCCCTATGGCTTTCCTCATATTGCATCTTAAATGCCATACCCTTTGGCTGTCCTTGAGAGATGTAAGCACACGGTGAATAATTATTAAAAAAACAAAGGAAGCCAAGACTTATTTTATCATGCAAAGAAACCTAAGAATAGATATAAATCTGATCCAATCCTGGAATTGCAAAAATACAAAAGAAGTGCTATGAAGAAAGTCGCTATTTTAAAAAAAAAAAATCTTTAACAGTAGAAAAGAAATCACTTGGGATAGTTTTTATAGCCCATTGAAAATATTGACCATTATTTCTGTTCAGACAATCAGAAGGCAGACATGTCCTGGTGTTCTCAGTTTTGATGCTGCAATATTTTTTCATGTTTGAAGCATTGGTAGGAAGGAAGGGTCTGGTAAAGAATCCCAAATTCTTCATATAAATACGCACGCTGTAGTTTTTGTTATATAATTCAAAAGTACGTTCACATATTTAAATCACTTAGTCTTTTAATATCTTTAACAAATTTATAGATTTTAAAATAAAATTGATCATTTGTAGGACAGGTCCATATTGTATACAATATTAATAACTATGCTTTCTTAAACATTCTCTAGATCAGGGGGGTCAAACTCGCTGCCTGCAGGTTGGATACATCATGTACTGGCCACGCCCATCCCTGGTTTAGCAAAGGGGAAAAAAAGTTGTGATACGTCATGTGATGACAATGTGTCATCACAAGTTTGACACCCCTGCTCTAGATTGTCCAGTAATGGGGAAAACAATCTTTTTTACATTTAAAGATAGTCCTCAGCTTACAGTGGCAATTGGGATTGGAATTATGTGGTTGTAAAGCCCAACATCACATGGTGATATCATTTAGCAATATAACTGGCCCTGGTTGTGGTCATTAAGCAAGGAACACTCAAGTGGTTAACCAAGGAGCTCATGGGATTGATGACCATTGGCATCCTGCTAGCTTCCCCCTTCACTTTGCATGTGGGAAGCCAGCACAGAATGTCAAAAATTGCAACCATGTGGTTGTAGCTTGTTGTAATTGTGAGCTAGTGGTTGATTTTCTGGATCACAATCAGGTGACCACAGGGGTGCTGCAATGGTTGAAACACCAATAATTGATCATAAGTACTACTTGTTCAGAGTTATTGTAACTTTGAATGGTCTGAATGAATGGTCATCAATTAAGGACTATCTGAATTGAATTAGTCCTATCTGAAACAAATCCCTTTGATGTACTCTTAGCTATTAAGCTGTTAATGTTTCCTGTTAGCTCTCCAACCTTTTCAAACAGAATTCTATCTAAACCCTCAAGCACAATTAACTGGTGTCCCCTTGTAATTTTGCATTCATTATTGTTATCTTTACTTTCATGTGATGGAACAGTATCATCATTCTTCCTACTAGTCATAGGTACAGTCCTCACATTCTAAACAAAAGCTGGCAGAATGTTGTTAGCAATGTCTCTGTGAATGATAGTGATATGTTGATTATGGAATTGAAAGGAATGCTATCAGTGTTACTTCCAATGAAAAACTTGATGAAGAAAAATCTTAAATCATGTTAGAATGTTGAAAATTGCTGAGTTTGCTGATTTAGATGGTATCTAAACTGGAGAAATGTTAAATGATGTATGTGATTAACTCAGGGAGTGGCTGTATAACTTTGTCTTATGTGTAGGAGCACTAGCTCTGTGCTAGTTGGTTGAATACCTTTTGGTTGAATACCTTTCCTTTGATTTTTGATTCAAAAGAAAAGGTAACAAGAATGAATGCAAAAATGACAGGAGGATCAGTGATGTTCTCAGTGAGCAACAATGAAACTAACATTATTATATATATAATGATGTGATCCAGCAAATGCCACATCAGGCATCCTGATGCAAGAGTGTAAGTCTTGGCATAGGTGTTTATACCATCATGTAGGTATTGTCTTTTGTCCTCTTCCCCTAACCCCAAAATAATCATGAGGAACCATAGTATGCCAACTATTATCCCTGAAGATGCCATTTCCATTCTGATTGAATGTGCAACATCACAAGCTAGGGTAGCTTTATACTGAATTGGGTGTGCGGATTAAATTTTTGTTCTGTAGCAGGTTATTGAAAACTGCATGAATATGATAACATTTATTTTAATTATTTTAATTGTGAATGCTGATATAAAGGCATTTGGCAGTTATGGATCCATTGTGAAGAATGGAAGTTTGCCAAAGGAAGGAAAAATAGCATACTTTGTCCAGTTTATTATTTATTATACAGAATAAAAAGTTGGATCTATCAAGAGAAGCAAAAGACTAAATTATAAGCAATGAGAATAAGCTACTAACATTATTAAAATAATGTACGGTGAAATGAAAAGTAGATTCAAGAATGAATGGGTGACTGGTGAATATGGATTAAATAAAAAAAAGTAACAAAGTACAATGGAAGTACAATTATTTCCAGTTTATAACCTTCTTCAATCATGATGGGTCTAAGCAGTGTGCAAAAGCAACAGCCATAGACAATACAATAATATACAACAAAAACATTGCTGGTATCAGAAGCACTACAGAACTCATTCCAAAGGCTCTTCCAAATGGCCAAATGTTTACAAACCTCCAGAAGGCCATGGAAGTGGAACAATTCTTCCACTGGGGAAGGGGAAGGATGCAAAATGTCCTATAGGAGGAGAGTACTCATGGGGAATGCCCAGTTTTGTGGATTTTCCTACTGCAAATCTCAATAGTTGGGAAATGAAAAGAGAAAGGAAGACCAAGAAATCTAGGTTTGGTCGCTGCCTGAAAAAAAGAAAAAAGAAAAAAAAAGAATATAAGTACTGGAAGCAAAGATAGTTTATAAAGATATGGAAAGATATTGTATATTGTGTTAATGTAAATTATGTAAGTGTAAAATAGTGTAAAGTTAGTTTAAAGTATGTAGCTGTAGTTCTTTTACTTTATCTAATACTTCTAATTTTTTATACTTTTTCTGTACTTTCCACAAGATTGCTCTCCCCTCTGAGTTTTCCAAAGGATTGTTCATTTACTGTACTGAAAAAGAGTTGTTTACAATCATGTCTTAGCTGGTTTTAAAATCCATTTCTCTGTCTGCTCTATGTGGCAAAACTTTCCATCCAGATACCATAGGAGCTGAATACCATTAACAACTCATCCTTTTAAAGCAGACTTAATATTTTTAACCAAAGAGATAATTTTCTTCTTGGGTCTGCCGTTCTATCATTCCTTGGAAAAGCTGTTCTTTCAATCCATAGAAAGGCTGACAACTAACAACCCTGCTTAATTATGTCTTTTGTAAAAATGTGTTTAGTGAGAGTCAATTAATCTAGAAAGTTGTTTCTGCTCTGCTTTCTACAAAGCCTTCTCAAGTGTTTGGTGTTATAGCCACACTTCCCTCGATTGAAAAGTCTTAATAGCTTCTCTGAAGCCATTAAAACCTACCATTTGTGTGATCTGTAAACACAAAGTTTCTAAATTGGACTTTGACTAGACAGACAAATTGATCGGGAAGGTGTCTTTCTTGTCAGGCTGCCAATCTATGTCCCCAGGTGGCCTCAACACAGTATAACCAGAGCTCCACTGGAGACACTGACTCTACATCTTGTGCTGCTGTCTCCCCCAGGTAATACCTAGCACTTTTTACAAGGTCACATTTACAGTAGGAGAGAAATAATTCTGACCAGCTAACATTCCAATCTAACACTTGTGCACAACAAAAATACCTATGAAATAAGTAAGTCTGTCTTAGGCTACATCACTAGAGGGATCACATCAAGATTACAAGAAGTGATAATATTGCTGTGTACTGAAATAATGAGGCCACACTTGGAATACTGCATCCAGTTCTGGTTGTCACAATATAAAAACAATGCTGAAACCTACAAAGAGTGCCAGGAAGAGCAACAAAGGGGTCTGGAGGCTAAACCATATGGAGAATGGCCAAAAGGGGAACTAAAAATACAGACTAAATGATAGATGATTGAATATTGTTTTGTGCAATCTCCTTGTCAAGCCTTTGGCAGCTGCCAGAAATGAAGATAATTTTTCCCCAAGCAGGAATTTACAGAATTTTCTTGAACAAGATTCATTAAGATGAAAGAATATAATGATATAAGAATTCCAAGAAGATATAAGAATTCCAAGAAGTGAACTTTTGGCTTAGAAACAATACATCCCAATGTACATTAGAGTAGAGACTTTCTTTTTCTCACAATTCTACAGTGCACTGGAAAGGAAGCAGCTATTTTCACTGATAATGAGGAAGCCACTTATTGTTTATTTAATGGTCCCTTGCATCTTTATCAGTCTGTGAACCAACTTTAACATTCTTCTTAGAATGGAAGGAAGAATTGATTGGTTTGTGCTGTTCTCAGCATTTTGAATTCTAGCAGCAATGAAGATAAGCTGTTGGTTACTTTCCAGCTCCTTTTGAGGGATTGGGGATAGGAAATGGTATTGATAGAGGTGCCTTAAAAACAATTAGCCCATAGTATCAGTTCTTTGGGAACACAAATATTAGTCTAGTTATGTGGACCTGATTCTAGAAAGGTGATCCAACATTGCTCTTCATATGTTGTGTATCTTTACCCTTAGGATGGAGGAAAAAAACCCGCATAAAGTAATGCTACAACAACTTGTCCCATGACCAAACATGTAAGGTAATGTAATATGTGTAGATCTCGGTCTTCTTTTCAGTTTTTCCTCTTATTTCCATCCGAGACTTGAGAGTTCATATTCATGTTGCAGCCAGAAGGGATTTCCCTTTTCTTTTTTTCATATGGCAGAAAGAGTTGTGAGACAAATATGTGTACATTCAGAGACGTCTTAGATACCCTTAACGTTAGCTTCTTCAACCAAGATATGCTACATTATTGCCTTGCTATCTTGGCTGATCTTGAAAAATGTAAGCAAGAGAGGTTGTATTTTTTTAATACCTGGAATATATCCTTGAAGTTACCAAGAACTGAACTTGACTTAGATGAGAGCTTACTACATTTATTAAATTAGAGCCAACACAAGCATTCAATTTTCTCTGAGACAAAAGCATTAAATGATATTAAATATTCTCCATTCCTGAAATACTATTCTATATAAAATCAGTTTTCAGATTATCCTTCTGAAAAATATACTCAAAACAATCACCTGCAAATTAGGGGTTTATTACTAAACACAGTTCCAAATTGTTCATTTTGATTTATCCAAAGACTGCATTACATGATCGCTGAAAAAAATAAAATAGCCAATTTCTTATTAAACTATCCACACCAATAGTATAATATTCAAGGACCATTGCCTTTAGAGGCTAGGATGTTTAAGTAGCCTTTGAGTTACATTGTTTGACTAAAAACTCCAAAGGTTTGTGAGAGAAACTTGGTTATAAATGTTATTCTTTTGTGGAACTTACTTTTGATTAGATTTTCTTCTTCCTAGCATTTTCATATGTGTACAGGTTCTGCCTTTGTTTGGATCTACCAAATGTTGATCCATTGCTTGTCATAAGAATTGATTGACAATTTTGATTCTGACATTGTGGACTAAGAGACAATGTCTGCCTCAAAGTTACCCAACTGGCTTTCATGCCTAAAACAGGACTAAAACTATAATCCTTTGGTTTCTAGCCTGGTATCTTAACCACTAGACAAAACTGGCTTTCTGATTTCTGATTGGCTCCATTACTGAATATAGGGTGACCTAACAATGGACACCAAGGTTCCTTTTTATACTATATTCCCTTTATGTGAGTAAAATAATTCCTAAATTTTCTCTCATTTAAAATGAACATCTAACACCAAGAACCTAACCCAGCAAAATTATCACTCTGAATAATATTTACAAGAAAGTAATAACAGCTTTCAGCATCTGAAGTGGGTACTTGAAACTGGGATGTTTTTAAGTAAAATATTTATTTATACAGAAGGTAAAGGTTTTCACAAACTGATTATCTTTGAAGTGGGAGAGTTGTGTCAGACCTCTTGAAGACAGACTGAGCCTATTGGCTATGGAAAGGGAGAAGCTGTCTTTTCTGTCTGACAGAAGTAAAATGTGGATCATGCAGTGACAAGAGAGCCTCCTGTACCTGTGGACTTCAAGCATTTCCTGGAATGGCTGTTGAGATAGGAAGCTGTATCTCATCAATCAGTGTGATTTGATGGGCTGGTGGAGGTGACAGTGGCAGTGGGTGGGGAGAGGGGATGTCTTGCACATGTGTGCCACTTTCACAAACACAGCTTCACATACATCACACATACAATATATACATTCATCCATCACTTCTGCGTCTTGGTTCTGAATGGGTTGCGACCCAGCACCAGGCAATGGACTGGAGATCGGGAACCCCTATCATAGAAGTTTCTGTATGATGTAAATCACTTCTTGTGAAGGCTTTCTATAGCTGTACTTTCTACTATACATCCAAAGACTAAGCAACATCTCATTTTTTTTGTTTCTTGCCATCCTTGTCCCATTGGGATCCCCACACTTTCCTTTGAAATGAAGTTACCCTTCTGCCTCACTTGATTTCCATCTTTGTATTGTGTTGTGCTGTATTTATCTATTTGTAAATTTTATTGGTTGCCCATCTTATCATAAGGAAGCTCTGGGTGGCTTACAGTCAGAAAAATATATCTACATTAAAATATAAATTAAAATCATAAGATTAAAATCTAAGGACATGTGGGGAGGCAGGGGTGGAATGGGGGGGAGGTAGGATCTGTTATTACTTGACCAACTGCCTCCATTGTACTCTCCCCCATTGAGACCCAGGCCAACTAACAGAGCCAGGTTTTAGGCCCTTATGAAAGGATAAGAGGGTTGGGGTCAACTCACATTGGGGGGGAGTGGGCAAAACATTCCAAAGGGAAGGAGCAACAGCAGAGAAGACCCTCCTCTTGGAGTTTGCCAGCTGGAATAATGAGCCTGACAGGACCCACAGCCTGCCTCTTCTGCTGGCACAGGTGGGACAGGCCAGTGCCACTGGGTCAGATGGTCCCTCAAGAAACTTTGACCCATGCCACGAAGGGCTTTAAAGATGCTCACAAACACCTTGAATTGCACCTGGAAGAGACTGTGTTTAGAGTTTTGCAGCATAAATTCAGTGCCAGAAAAATAAACACAGATGGCTGAGGCTTCATTTAACTTCTTTATAAACATATGAAGTAAATTTTACAAACCAGTTGTAGATTTCTCCAACATGGAGCAAACTCAAACAGAAGCAAACATGTGACAGGTTAAGAGCAGAACAGTAACTCAGGTGCTCAGAAACAGACATCAGTTTTACTTTATTTCAGCAGGCAAGCAAGCAAGTTAGTTTCTCTTTCAATAGACAGACTCAGAGCTTAAAATTGCTTCAGAGCTGCAGAGCTTAATATAGAGCCACGCCTAGGCTACTTCTAGTTTCAGTTTCCAAATGGTCCTCATTGGCTGCTTAGTTGCTATGTCTATTTATTGGCTGAACTTGTTACCATGCTCTATTCCAGTTCATGGATGTACTCTGACAGCCTGGCAACCAATCCAGCTTGTGAAGCAGTGGTGTTATAGGGGCTATTCTTAGAGGGCCCAAAACTGCCCATGGCACCAGCCTTCTTCTCCCACTCATTTTACTATTGCTGCTGGAAGGAGAGATGGAATTTGGATATATGTGAAAAACAGTGGGGGAATTTGGGGTATGTGAGAATGGCCTCTGTATTTGGGGGATCAGTATTCACAAATAAGGAATCAATTGATTTTACACAAATGTATTATTGATCATAGCATTATCCATTTATCTTTATTAGAGTGTGACTTTTGGCTAGTGTATAATATATGCATAAACCCATATGCAACCATGGCACATGCACACAATTATTAGTGGGAAGGAGGGAAGAGGAATAGGAAATATCCAGAATTGCTTTAAGTCAGTTATATTTTTCCCTACTTCATCTCCCCTTTTCATCTCAAATCAAATAATCTTCTTTTGAGCAAATAGAGTTTTGTCACTATATCAATGACATTTCTTTCACTGGATTTGGGTTCATAGGTCTATCTTAGTGAATAGATAGATATGTACCTTCTTTTATGAAAAGGGTTTATTTATTAATGGTGCATTGGGTAATCTGTTTTCTCTGCTTGTCATTAAAAGCTAGACATTTGGCTTCCATATCGACTGTTATGTTGAATTTCTAGAAACTGACACTCATACATTTAATAAGACAAATTAAGAAGATGAGAGTGAAAAATGCCTCTGTAGATTATAATCAACCAGAATATTTTAAAAATATAAATAATGTTTCATTTTTAAAAAAATCACAAGGAAAAGACATCCAGAATAAAATTCCCCAAACCAGATCTATCTCAGTGCCATTGATTTTTCTTCCATACAGTCAGTTTGTTTATATCTATCATCTACCTACCTATCTACCTACCTACTATCTATCTATCTATCTATCTATCTATCTATCTATCTATCTATCTATCTATCTATCTATCTATCATATTAAAACATAGAATGCATTAGTTGCACAAATAAATGAATTTCTGAAGAAGTAAATAGAATTAGAAAAATAACTTTATTTAAATGAAATTTTTCATCATATAAAGGAAGTCTAGATAATGCTGATTCTGTCCATTGAGAGCAATCAAGTCAATGAATTACATAGGCCATTTCCCTTGGGGATTTTAAATTAGCCTGCAGTAAAAATATGTCTGTTCAGAGTTAATAGAAACAAATACCTTAACTGTTTTGTTTCTTAGGTCAATAAACTGTATTCTCCCTGCTATAAAGCTACAAACTGTTATCAATCATCCATTAAAGAAAATGTTATGACCATTTGATGCAACATGAAATAAATTAAAATTTGATTAAGCTTCAGGGCCAAACTAAATGCAGCTTTTGTTAAATCCCCTGGTTTAAATAGAATGACATCACAATATATTAAATGCTTGTTACCAAGTAACTACACAAATTTCTAACTGGTAATTAAATTAGAGGTAAGCCAAGACCTCAGATAATAATCACTGGTTTATCTCTTGATGAATCCAAAGCTTTCCAATACCATTCTATTTTAACAATGGTTTATTTAGTTATTTATTCAATTTGGATGCTACCTAACAAGTGTGTTAAATAAAAATAACAGCAGCAGAAAATGGAACAAGTACAATAGAAGAGAATGCATATAGCTGTGGGTTGAACCTTTGAGTACTTGGTGCTCTCTGAGCTTGGTTATTTGCTTGCAGCTATTTCATTACCTGAACATAATATCACCAATGCTAGGGGCTATGGTGTTTGCTCCTTGTTTACATAGAGTAGCTTGCCTCGAGTATTATTATAGTGGGTATAGTTTTATCCTTGGTTATTCCTTGACTAGTGTATTGTTTCCTGCTTGAACCAAGCTGAGATAATATCAAGTTCAGAGAGCAACAAGCAATAGAATAGGTATAAATGTTTACATAAATTACCTCAACATGTATAAGAAATGGTTTGAGCCTTCTTTCTTCAAAGTTGCCTCCTCCACCATTTACATTATGTGAATCTATATAACTTCTCAAGGGGTGATGCATGCTCTTGTATTTTTTAAAAAAGTTCTCTGGGTTAGAAACCTTTAAGATCAAGGTTCTACATCACATCAGGATGAATGGAATGGAATGGAATGGAATGGAGAGGAGAGGAAGGAAGGAGGGAGGGAGGGAGGGAGGGAGGGAGGGAGGACAATCCCACAGAGACTAAGTACCAAGACTCAAATGCTGTTCCTAAGAGAAAAGGGATAAAGTAGTAAACTGGTACAAGACAAGTAGTGTTGGAGATATCTAAGTAAACTGTGACCAGCAACTCTTGCAATCTGAAAGCCTTAAAAGTTCCAGGTACACCCAGCCAAAGAAAAAAAGACAGGAATTGGGGAAAACTTGTAATTTCCTTTAATCCTTTGTTGTGCTTGTCAGGCAGACTGGAAATAAATTATTCTAAAATTTGAAAATAATTGGAGTGGGATAACTGTCTAAGCTGGCTGCTACCAAGAGTTCATCCTACATAAAATGGATGGCTTTCAATTCTTTTTAACAATAAAAAGGTTTTAAAAAAAGATACATACCTCCCAAATTGAACAATAAAAAGATTGTCCAGATTCATCAACTTGCTGAAGATGCTTTAATGGAAACACGATACTGAGCAAACAGATATAGAAAGATAAGCTCTTTTGCAGACAAAAGGTCTTTGCAAAATCATAATAACCCAAGGTTTCAAGGTTTAAAGTCCCTGCAGTGCTGGATAGTTAAAGAACCAATATCTAGTGAGTCTTACAGTAGCTTCAGCTACATAGGTCACTGAACTGAATGCTATAACAAACCAATAAATGAAATTCTAAAACTTACCATTATAGTATAATTTTAATCTGATATAAAGATATGGTTATTAAATGCATGGCATAGAATCCAGTTCAATATTTAACATTTAAATTTAAAATAAAATCAAACTAAGTGGTTGGCCAGGCCCCATTTACAACTTTGTCCAGGTCTAAGTCCTATCCCTGAGATAGAATATAGCCCTGAGCCCAAAGGAAGCTTTGTTTATCCCTTTTCAGGTAACTAAATCAAAAAAACTCCAGACCTGAGAAACTTCAACCATAATCATTTTGAAATTTACCAATGATTTAGGAATAGATATTGGTTGGAATGACATCAAAATTGCAGCTGTTTGAATTATATCTTACTTTCCATCAGAAAGTGTTTTTGCGATTGCATGAAGCATTGGCAAGTAAATGTTTCAGGAGCTATGTTGACAGGTTCTCCAGCCTTACTATAATAGAACTAACTCAATTATGCTAACTGCTCTGCATCACAGAACATTAGCCAGCTGAAAACGTCTTATCTACCGTGAATCTGCAGCTGGGCTCTTAAAAAGAGAGAGATAATTAACAACAGTGAATTTCACAGGGTGGAATAAAATAAAATGAGCAGGGTAAGTAACAATTATAAATAATTCCCATTTTTAAAAAAATGCATTAAAAAACTCTGAAATAGGTGTCCTATAAATATGTTAGTTCTGCATAGTAAATTTACCAGGATGATTAGGGGACTGGAGGCTAAAACATACAACAAACGGTTGTAGGAACTGGGCTTGGCTAGTCTAGTAAAGAGAAGGACCAGGGGAGACATGATAGCGGTCTTCCAATATTTGAGGGGCTGCCACAAAGAGGAGGAGGTCAAGCTATAGGTCAGACAAGGAATAATAGATGGAAACTGAACAAGGAGAGATTTAACCTGGAAACAAGGAGAAACTTTCTGACAGTGAGAACAATCAACTAATGGAACAGCTTGCCCTCGGAAGTTGTGGGAGCGCCATCAGTTGAGACTTCCAAGAAGAGATTGGACTGCCATTTGTCAGAAATGGTGTAGGGTCTCCCGCTTGGGTGGGGGGTTGGACTAGATGACCTACAAGGTCCCTTCCAACTCTGATTATCTGTAATCTGTAATCGAAAACATTTTCATCATATGATTTTCTTTCCTCTTGTATCGGTGACTCTGAGTGGTAGCAAAATCAGGGCATGATTTGCAGGGTGGAGTACTTTAGCTTTGGTTTATTTGAGAGGTTTATTTGAGAGGTTCTGAATCCAGAAGTTTTTTTTTTTAAAGAAATTTTTATTTGTCTATTCCATATTAGAATGCCTACTGTTGTTGCATCATTGGAACAGGTGCAGACCAGAGGTGGTATTTAGTAGGTTCTGACCAGTTCTGAGAACCGGTAGTGGAAATTTAGAGTAGTTCAGAGGACCAGCAACTACCACCTCTGACTGGCCCTGCCCCCATCTATTCTCTGCCTCCCAAGTCCCAGCTGATTAGCTGGGTCTTCTCTTGTTGCCCTGAACAGTAGAACAGAGCTGGAAAGCTGATTAGTGAGGTGGGGAAGGAATAGGATTTTGCAGTAACCTTCCCCTGGAGTTGGGTGGGAATGGAGATTTTACAGTATCCTTCCCCTAACACACCCACTGAACCACATCCACCAAGCCACACCCACAGAAATAATAGTAAAAAAAAAAAAATAGAACTCCCACCACTGATGCAGACTGATAGGATCCTGCAGTAGATGGCTGAAAAGTAAAGTTATTTAAATATTTAAAATTGCCTCAAACTCAAACAGCAACTGTTCAGGTATCAGGGTGACAAAAAGTAACTTTGAGACCAATCTTCACAGTACTATAACACAAAGCAAAACTACTAAGATACTAAGTTTAGTTGCAGTTTCACTTAGCAACCACTTCTCGAATGAGTGAGTTGCCGGTCCCAATTATGGCTCCTAATGAGACATACCTGCATTGGTGAACATCTTGGATGGAATGTGGGGTTTATGTATGTAGCTCAGATAGCAAGCAGGCTGAAAAATATGCTTGAATGTCCCCTATTTAACTGTTAATTTTATCTCTCTGGTGATATGCAGTTACATCAGGTTTCTAGACTTCAATTAATGGTCAAGGAAGCCATCCTCTTACGTATTTTCAGGTCAGGAATTTGGGGAGCTAAGGAGGCCAGGCAGTTTTAGAAAGATGTTTGAGTGTATTTGTGTGTGTATGGGGTTAAGGGTGGACCAGTCAGGAAGGGAAGGAGGGAAAGAAGAAAGGATTAAGATAAAATATAAACTGACTATGTAAATGAAGACTCAATCATCCAGGCCAAAAGAATCTAAAAAAGTTAAATCATGGCAACTGAACCAACATTTATTATAGGGTTTGCAATGAGAGAGGCCGAGATTTGACACTCAAATCTCCTAGCTGCCCACCTCTGCTGTTGGTGGAAACTTGACTATTTATTTATTATTTAGACTTCATTAGTTATTTATTAGTAAATGCCTATGGAGATTATCCCATCATCTAGGTTGCTTTTTTCAAGAGCTGAAGAAGCTTCTGGGATGAGAAGTGAAACATCTTCAAAGAAGAACAAAGTCCAGTGACTTTTGGGGAAAAAGCACCTTGATCTGGATGATTGAGAATCTCCATAGACTACAAGGTCCCTTCCAACTCTGTTAAACTGAACTGTTTTGTTATTCATCCAAGTAATTTCTTCAGTCAAAATGAAGTTTTGCTTAGGCATAGACTCAGAGTCATTAGAATGTACTAACTCTGACATACTGCCTCCCCCCCACCTCCCAATGTCTTCATTTACACATTGCATTGATTTCGGGGAGAAACCCCCTGCAGTCAGTATGGCAGAATTAGTACATTCCAAGGACATTGACTCTATGCCTAACCAAATTTTTCATTTTGACTAAAGATGTTTCTTGGATGAGTAATGAAATGTCTCAGTTTAATAAACTTTGATCCTGCCCATGATTTAAACCTTTTTAGGAACTGACTGAGTGTTCAATATTTGTTAATGGGACAGCAGGAAATGATGCAAATGAAAACAAAAATAAAAGTAATTTATTTAAAAAGGAAAATGAACAGAAATCAGATATTTAAAGCTATTGCTTCCTCCAAGAGAAAAGAAACAGAAGTTGACATGGGGAAATTTAGTAATCTGAAAAGATTCCAGAGGCAGATAAACTGAATGCATACATACACATACGTGTTAATACAATAAAGCCCCTGAATCTTAAATTTTGAGTTATAAAAAAAGAACACAATAAAAGGAAATTAATTATTAAAACCTCTCACTTTCTTGGAGCTCTGTAGAAGTGGATATGGGCAGTGGGGCAATTCAGAGAGGTGATTCAAATGGCAATTAACAAGCTATGCATCATGAATTCCTCATCCAAAATTAACAACAAGAAATGAAATGGACCATACCTTCAGGTAATAAACTTTTAACTGAAGTTGTTAGATACTTTTGCTGAATAAAAACTTGTACATTTTATAGGAAAATCTCAATCACAGGGAAAGTAATTGTGGGATAATATAGAGCTGTCTAAGCATGCTATGCAGAAATTCAATTTTCCTTCTGGTTCTCGCTAATTGCTAAAAGCAATAGTTCAGCAGTGTTTGTGGGTTTTTGTTACTGCAGAGGGCATGGGAGGAAAGATAATACCTGAGCTATATTTTGATATTGAGTTGTTCTAATGGGTTTTGCAAACTAAGCTTTAGCAATTTTATTTTCAAGATCCTGTCCCACCCTTTCAATATATCATTTGAGTGAGAGTATGGCAGGGAAGTGTTCTCATAAATCTGTGTTTATAATTGTTTATCTCTCCAAGGCAACTATTTTGTGAATGGACAAAGCCCATCTAGCATCCCTGCTGTGGGCACACCTAATTTTAAGATTATCTTAAAATTCCAAAATTTGACAACTGGCTCAAATACGTGTTTTCTAACATACAATATTCTATGGGCAAACAACTAAAATGAGAGGTTCAGTATCCTATGTTAGTATATTAATCATGGAGTTGTTATAGCAATTGTTAATTTTGCCACATGATTGCAGTCCAGTAGATACCAACAATCAGAGACACTATAAAATGGTCTTGCTTTATAGTCTATTTTTTTTTAAAAAATGTGAAGACTAGAATTTGATAATAAACACAACAGCTATCATTTTGGATTATTTTTGTTTTCTTTTTACAACCTTGTAATCCCTTCGGAATGGGGTTGGGGTGAATGAATGGATCCAGTTTTTACTGACCAGATGCCTATACAGATTTTGTAGCAATATTTCTTGTGTCAGGGTATTAAAAATGTTCTTATTCCAATATCGAATTTATTCTCTTATTCAAAATTCATATCTTGAAACTATTAAATTTCATGACAAATAATTTATCCCAATACTCCTTTACCTCCTTCTATGATATCCAGCAGCTAATATGGGCTGAGAGTAAAGGCTGAAAGAATCATCTGGACATTAGGAATAAATATTTTGAGAATCAGATATCCATAAATTTAGGAAGTTAAAGATAGAAGCAGCATCAAAAGGTAATACAGATGGAACATGTCACCACACATATCAAACACCAAGCAGGTTTAGGAGAACTGATGAAAATCTGTTTCAATTTAGTAAATAATAAACATTGAAATCATATGCAAGAGCATAAAAGAAAATAGGAATCAAGATATAAATGAGGATTATAACTAAAGAAAAGACACTGCGGTTTCAAACAATAAATTATTACTGTTGAATTGCAGCCATGCAAATAATAACACAAATAATATGAACAGAAGTCATCTTCTCTTCCAGCATTTGAGTCATTACGGTTGTGTCAGACTTAAAAACACACAATAGTGGGTTGGTGATGTACATCTGTACTAAAATAATAAGAGTATGAAGGCCATATCCACAACACAAAGGATACCCACACTGCTTTAGATGAATCAGTTCAATTAAGAGAGCAAAATGAATGAAGGAGTTGCAGGCATTATTCTCTGCTTTGTCAGATATATATTTTTGAGTAAAAGTCAATGGGAAGGAATTTAAGGGTAAAGGAATACAACTCTGAACCACTAAGGTCCAAATAAGAGGTCTGTAGAGGGCGTGCATAAGCGCACCAACGTGCCTACCGTCCCTGTCCCATTGTTTCTTTTTTTCTTATATGTATCCATTTCATGTATTCATAACCATGCTTGTACTTATACCTGTTATCTTACAATTGCTTGACAAAATAAAATAAATAAAATAAAATATATCATTTATCATATAGAACAGGGTTCCTCAATTCCTGGGCTGCAGCCCGGTTCCGAACCAGGATGCACAAGCAGCAGGAGAGTGTGCTTGCGTGCACAGCTCCACTTGTACAAGTGGTGGATGCATGCATCTGCCACTGACGTAAATGGAGCTGAACAAGTGAGCTCACAGGCCCACTGCTTTGTTAACTGTTATGAATCAATAAAGTAACTAATATAAAATGCAAAGTAGGTTTTGAAGGCCTGCATACCTGATTGGTCCTCAAACAACGAACAAGGATTGGTCAGGATGAGGCCACTTCTTATTGGTTATTATTTGAACTTATCACAAAGACTATTGGTTAATAGGGCAGCAGCCAACCCTATAAAGGGTTACTGCTGCCCATAGAGTTTGCTCTGTTCTATTCTATTACTATTATTATTAAAGAGTTGAAGTCACTGGTCAGATGTCTGGTCTCCTTTTTCTCCAAACTTAACACTGGCGACGAGGATGGGATGCGGAGACCGAAGAGCTGACTGATCTACAGAGCAACCAACAGAGCACGTGGTTGAACACGCACTATCAACGGCAACATGGCCAGCGGTGCCGTACCACCCGCTCCATTCAACCCAGAAACCGAAGACTGGGAGTTGTACATGGATAGGTTCCAAATGTTTTGGAGACCAACAACTTGAAAGATGCAACGGCCAGCAAAAAGAGCTGTTTTTCTAACCCACTGCGGGCCTACCGTGTTTAAAATGGCTAAGTCACTTGCCAAGCCGGCCGAAGTAAAAGCAATGGACTGGGATGTCCTCGAGCCTTTACTACGGGCCCACTACGCGCCCACCGTGCCAACTTTAGTCAGAAGGCACGAATTTTACCAGAGGGGCCAGCGGAAAGGCGAAAGCCTTGCCAACTACGTCGCAGACCTCCGGAACCTTGGAGGCCTCTGCGAATTCTCCAACTTAGAAGAAGCCCTCCGAGACCGCCTAGTTCTGGGTTTAGATGATTGCACAATCCAGAGCAAAATCATGGCTAAGGGGGACATCAGCCTTACCGATGCCCTTAAAGAAGCCTCGGCTGCAGAAGCAACTAAGAAGTCGGCAGCCCGAATGCGCCGCACCAGCGCACCGCCACGCCAACTCGCCAATGATACCTTGCCTCGCCCAGAGAGACACCGGTATCGACTCACCACGAAGACTTAGAATCCCCATCAGAAAGTGACGAGGAAGAGGTCAACCGACTCCGAACCGAACGAGACCAGCTCACACAACGCCCAATTCGACCTTGCGCAGGATGTGGAGCGAGTCACCCACGATCCAGCTGCAAATTCCTCGGCGCACTCTGCCGCATTTGCGAGAAAAGAGGTCACATTGCAAAGGTTTGCAGAAGCAAACAAACCTCCAACTCCAAACCCCAACAGGCCAAATGCCAGTCTTCAGGATTCCTCGGTACACCCGAGACAAGCTGAACCACCGATGGGGAAACCACTCCTACAGAAACAACCAGTCCACCACTAACCCCAGGCACGAAGAAACCAGGCGGGAAGAGACCCACCAAATAATCACCATAGGCCACGCTACATCCCTAGACGCCGGGAAAATCCGGGTGAAGGTCGCGATAGAAAACAAACCTTGTGTGATGGAGGTAGACTCAGGATCATCCCTCTCGATGGTATCGTGGAAGACGCTCCAGCAGCTCATCCCAACAATCCGCCGCCAAGACCTCAACCCTCAAAGGGTTATACTCAAAGATTACCAGGGTAATCGAATTCCAGTCGTCGGGTCCCGCCAATTCCAGGTCTCTTTTAAGGACCGCACCGTCGCACTGCCACTAACTGTCGTTGACCGTGACCGGCCTAGCCTTTTAGGCCTGCAATGGTTCGGGCCGCTCGGGATCACTGTAGCCGGAGTTCACGGGCCGAGAGCAACGATTGGGAGGAAGCCCTCGTGCAAGAATTCCAAGACGTCTTCGCAGCGGACTAGACAAGTACAAGGGGACCCCGATATCATTTAATTTGAACCCTGAGGTAGCACCCATCCGCCTTAAGCCGCGTCGGGTGCCGTTCGCCCTGAAACCTAAAATCGACAAACAACTTGATAAGCTAATAGCACAGGGCATGCTGGAACCCACTGATCACGCCCGGTGGGAAACTCCAATAGTGACGCCTATCAAGCCTGATGGGTCACTGAGAATTTGCGGAGACTACCAGGCCACCCTAAACCACGCACTTCAGCAAAGTGCATATCCAGTGCCGGTAGTGCAGCACCTGCTCCATTCCTTGGGGGCGGAAAATTTTTTGCTAAATTAGATCTAGCGCAGGCATATCAGCAATTGCCTGTAGATCCGGCCACCGCCGAGGCGCAAACTATCGTCACACATAGGGGTGCGTTTAAATGCAACCGGCTCCAGTTCGGGGTGAGCGTGGCTCCGGGATCTTTCAGAGTTTAATGGAAAGGCTGTTGCAAGGAATAAAAGGGGTCGACCGTATTTGACGATGTACTCATCGCCACCCCTAACAGAGACATTCTAGAAAAATGGCTCGAATGGTCTTACAAAGGGTCCAAGACGCGGTCTCAAAGTCAAAAGAAATAAATGCCACTTATGTACCGAAAGGGTAGAGTTTTGGGATACCTCCTGGACAGCCAAGGAATCCATCCCACTGAGGACAAATTAAAGGCTATTAAGAGGGCCCCCACTCCAAGGAACAAGGCAGATCTTCAGGCGTTCCTTGGACTTATCAATTTTTATAACGTATTTCTACCCAATAAAGCAACGGTAGCTGAACCACTGCATAGACTCTTAGACAAAAAATCAACGTGGGTTTGGGGACAACGGAACAAAACGCTTTCCAACAAGTAAAAACTGCTAACTTCTGATTCTGTACTTATACAGTACAACGAAACTCTGCCATTGACTATTACCTGCGACGCCGCCTTTTGGCGTTGGAGCAATCCTGGCCCACGTATTGCGCCGAATGGAGCAGAAGCTCCCATCGCATTTTTCTCACGAACTCTAGCTAAAGCTGAAAGGAATTATAGTCAGCTGGATAAAGAAGCTTTAGCTATTGTGGCTGCAGTTAAAAGATTTCATGAATATTTGTATGGGCGTGCGTTTACAATAATTACTGATCACAAACCACTATTGGGGATTATTGCGGGTAATAAACCAACCCCGTATATATTGTCCCCCAGAATGACTCGATGGTCTGAATTCTTGGCGGCGCACAACTACACCTTGCGACACTGCCCAGGAAAGCAATTCTCCACGCTGATGCGTTGAGCAGGGCACCACTCCCAGAATCGGTTGAAGATCCAGCCCCAACCATCACAACACTACAGATTGAGGCCCTGCACGTGCCGCCATTGACTGCAAGGGACATTGCCCTCGAAACAAAGCGAGATCCGGTCCTGCAACACATCCTACGCTGGGTTGAGCGTGGGTGGCCAACAGAACAACTATCACCAGAATGGGCGCCCTTTAAAAGCCGCCAAACTGAACTATTTTCCCAAAAGGGCTGCATTTTGTGGGGAGATAGAGTCATAATTCCGGACAAACTGCAACGAACTGTGTTAGCGGTATTGCACGACGGATATCCGGGCATAGTGCGGATGAAAGCACTCGCACGGAGTTATGCCTGGTGGCGGGAATCGACAAGAGAATCGAGGCCTGGGTCGCTACGTGTCAAGCGTTGCCAAGACGTCAGTAATGCCCCACCTAAAGCAAGCCCAACCGAATGGGAAACTCCAAGAGGACCATGGTCCCGTATTCACATTGACTTTGCGGGGCCTACAAAGGGGCACACTTTCCTTATCACAGTCGACGCCTATTCAAACTGGCTCGAAATCCATCGGATGAATACAACTACAACGGACTCAGTCATCAGCAAATTAAATAGACTATTTGCAACACATGGGTTCCCGGACGTTTTGGTCTCGGACAACGGCCCACAGTTCACTGCATTACAATTTGAACAGTATCTTGCTGATCGGGGCATCCGCCATGCGCTAACCTCGCCCGCGCACCCTGCGGCGAACGGATGTGCAGAGCGCATAGTACAGTTTGTAAAAAGACCCTCCACAAAATGGAATTGGCGACATCGATGAAAAAATCAACCGAATTTTATTATTGCAGCACATTACGCCCCACAGCGTCACCAACAAAACGCCCGCCGAACTTCTCATGGGGCGGAAACTACGATCGCACCTGGACCGACTCCACCCCGCATACGCACCCGAAAAGCCTTTCGGCTCCAGCA
Organism: Notechis scutatus; assembly: GCF_049901735.1. Lineage (NCBI taxonomy): Eukaryota > Metazoa > Chordata > Lepidosauria > Squamata > Elapidae > Notechis > Notechis scutatus. The sequence continues at coordinate 155,041,499 of NC_142011.1, read as the reverse complement.
GCAAATGCCGAGAATTTAAGGTAGGCGATTTAATCTTTGCCAAAAACTTTTCCGGCGACCCTTTATGGATACCCGCAACCGTCACCCAACTCACAGGGCCCAAATCTTACCGCCTGCTAACAGAAGATGGGAGGGTGTGGAAACACCACATAGACCAACTCCGTTCGAGATTACCACCCAGCGCCCAGGGATCCCGGGTTCCCCAACTGAAGGGGAGGAAATATCGAGGAAATTGACTTGACATGACTGATAGCAGGCCAACGGATACCTTACGGCCCAGCGGAGGACCGGCAAGTGAAACGGTGAGGGAGTTGATTTCTCCAGGGACTTGTACATGGGGAAACCGAACTACGAAACCCTGAAGAACCATTAGATAGCAGAGACAACCTCAACGAAAACAGCACGGAAGCACCGTGCAGCGAAACGGAACATAATAGAGACTATCCAAACGCTCCACGGAACCGGACCTCAGGCAAAACCCGGTGGAGCCACGGAATCATCCAGACAGACCAAACGGCCTGTCTACCTTGAGAATTTTGTTACAGCTCCCCTCAAATGGAGCAAATGGAGCCCAAGGGGAGGGTGTTATGAATCAATAAAGTAACTAATATAAAATGCAAAGTAGGTTTTGAAGGCCTGCATACCTGATTGGTCCTCAAACAACGAACAAGGATTGGTCAGGATGAGGCCACTTCTTATTGGTTATTATTTGAACTTATCACAAAGACTATTGGTTAATAGGGCAGCAGCCAACCCTATAAAAGGGTTACTGCTGCCCATAGAGTTTGCTCTGTTCTATTCTATTACTATTATTATTAAAGAGTTGAAGTCACTGGTCAGATGTCTGGTCTCCTTTTTCTCCAAACTTAACATTAACAATGCCTGTCCTCTGGAACAAGGTTCCTCATTAAATCTAAAAAAAAGAAAACCCAACTTACTGTGGTGTTTTGAAGAGCTCAGAATTCCTGAATCTTCATCCAGGCCTTTAGTGGAATGACTGACATCCCTTTTGTTCTTTTTCTTTATTCCTCTTCAGGTTTGTTTTCTCTCCCACCTTTGTTCTTCTTTCGTTTAAATTGTTTTCTTGTTTGAATGTTTCTAAAAATTTATATACTACTCAAAATCTCTGGAATTGGGGGAGGCGTATAAAATTATTTAATAATAGTATTAATAACCGGTGGGACCATAAAATAAAGAAAGTAACAGAAAATGAAAATGCTACTGTGTTCTAGGATTTTAGAATTCAACAGACAGGAACCTTCCGCATAACACATCAGATTTAACCATTTTTGATAAGAAAGACAAAAAGACATAGTGTCTGTGGCAGTGCCTGGAGACAGCAGAATAGAAGAAAAGGAACTGGAGAAGATAATAAAACACAAAAGACTTGCAAATAAAAATAGATTGACTGTAGCAAAAGAAAGCAAAGGTCGTACCAATAGTAATAGGCACTTTGGTTGCAATTGCAAAACAACTGGAGCATCACCTGAACTCCATCAGCATTGACAAAATCACCATCAATCAATTGCAAAAGGCAGCTTTACTTGCTTACATCCTGTGAGGAACAGATTACATCCTGTGACCATACCTCTAATACCATCAAACATCCACATCTGCCTATTCCCACATCCTTGAGAAGGATTTGCTAGGTGGACAAAAATGCCAAATCTAGTCTGAACATCTGGCTGACTGTACAATGAGCCATTGAAAATAGTAATGTCTGGTTCATTGATGTTGCTATTCCAAATGATTCTAGGATTGAGAAAAAGCAAATGGAAAAATAAATAAAACACTGAGTCTTGCAGATTGAAGTTGAATGCTTATGGAAAAAGAAATCCATTTTATACCAATTATGATAGGAATCCCTCAAAAGAATATCCAAATGACTTCCTTAATATCTGGAAATATTGAATTTTTCACACCTGAACATCCTAATTTTATTTTAAAAAACCTTACCCAATTTGGAACTGGCTATATTCTTAGAGTCTACCTTAATAATTCTTAGTCCTTGGTTAGGATTTGAATTATGAAGTTTTCACCAATCTTAGACTGTGAATCTTAGACATCATCATGGATTGTTTTCTTTTCCCAATTCTAAAAACAAAAGGAGTATCATTTATATCTGATTTCCAGCAAACTGCCTTTGTAATGCTTGAATGCATATGTGAACAGTGTCAATATGCATTTTATAGTTTTGGCTCTCTGTTTGTTATTTACTTGCAGTTATTTGAGAACAAGCTAAGATAGAAGTAACTAATTCTCCTTTATAATAATGTAAATATTTCCATGTGAAAAGTCATTGTGCAGTGAAATCTTCATAGAAGAAGTTACAGCTTGAAAGCTGCAATTACTGTCTGAATACCATGATTGTATTTGTCAGCCAGTGAGACAAGTCTGCTGTCAAACCACAAAGCTATCAGGATGGAAACACATGGAATTATCAGCTGAATTAGCATTCACCTATCTACCCACCTACCTGCCCACTCAAATGCAGTACTTCCCAACAGGTCATAAGAACCAACTCATCTACCTTCTTTTTGACAACCATAAAATCCACCTCTTGTTTCAGAGTCAACAAAGTTGTCAAAGCTGGAATGATGGATAGATTTTCCACAACCAATCCCAAAGCTGAAATATTTTTCATGGCTTTTTCTGCATGATTTATCTAAGAGTTATGCTGGTTGAGGACACCAGACACCTTTAACTGTAATATTTATGAGCGGGTCATAGAAGCATACTGCTGATGACACAGATTCCCAGGGAGACAATTTTTGCCTCTGTGAGGCCTGATCTTTGATGATATGTATTTGAAGCCTTAGGAAAAATTAACAGACTAACGATATGTGTGGAATTTGCCAAAGGAAAAGCAGGTTAAACTTGGGTAATAAATGTCACCAAAATTCATGGGGTGCCTGCTATCTTCCAGCCAGGGAACAACTTTGCTGATTTGTTGTCAGCAAAAATAATGCTCTGTCTGTGTTTTTAGGTCACCTTGAAAGGATTTTCCTCGTTACTTCCAGGCCCAGGAAAGAGTCACTCTCTGTCACTTCCCTGACATTTTATAGGGATTAAGAAAATAAATCTGAAAACAAGATGCACGTTACATATTGTTTTTCCCCTCTAGCTGACTACCGATAATCTTTAAAAGTCAACCAATGTCAAATTTCAATTTATTTCTTGTTGAATTATGACAGTTCTGAAGAGTTGTATTTATCTAATTCATTCAGATGGACTACCTGAAAAAGACTCACTGCCTTAGACCATCCAGGCATAGTTACTTACTCTTTTTATTTTCTAAGAATGTTCCTGAGCCTGCATGAACCCAGGGGTATTTTTGGAGGAGAGGAAAAATTACATTTTTGTTTTGCATCATCACAAAAATCATTTACAAAATAATAATGTTTAGCTGGCCAGGGATAGTGCTTAGTGGTAAAATGTCTACAGACAGACTGATATGTGCAGGCATCCTGCTGCTTATGCTTGATATTATTATTTTTTAAAAAGAATGATATGCATCGGAGGATAAAGTAATTATATAACAAGCCCTAAATAATCGGACAACAGAGTTGAACTCTTTCTCTTCCTCATTTTTTTTCAAAACCCACAGAAAGAAAAAGGTCTCAGCAAGAGGAAACCATTCTGTGAGGCTTATTTCTACTTTTGCTCAGTTCTTACTAAGAACAAAAAAAAAACATATGTTGGCCCCCAGGAAGCCTGCAGAGTTTAACCCAAACTTCCTAAAGTCCTAAAGCAGCCTGACAGCTGCATGCAGAAGTCACCTAGGAACAGGAGCAAAATGAGAAGATTTTTTCTTGTTTATCAGAAAAATGAAACCCAGCAAATCACTAATGGTATAAAATAAATCTTATTCTTTTCAATAGGCTTTATTCACTGGAAGACACGTACCGGTCTGTAGACTGAAGGGTTTTATTTTTCTCTCATTTATGGACAATTACTAGCAAGGTTTTCAGTTAGAATACACATTTGTTTTCCACCAGCATGAGAAGAAGAGGAGGGGAGGGAGAGAGAGAGAGAAAACCACCTCCTACTTGAAATACTTAAAATTGGTAAGGATTGATCAAGGGCAAACTTTTATTTTGAATCCTTGGGTGTCCACAAAATAAATGTTTCACCTTTTGTGATATTCTCTTTCCTTCCCTCCCCACTATTATTATTATTATATCTATAGATTTGCTGATCTTGTCTGATATTAGAAATGATAGAGCCAGTCGTGGTTAAGTACTTGAAGATCAGTCTTCCAGAAAATATCAGAGCTGTAGAAGTTGAAAAACATGCTAGAAGTCCTTGGCAAATCACTTCCATTTTGCTATCCAGAAGACAACAAAGAAGTGATTATCCAGTTTCCAGGATCTAGTATGATTGGAGGGAAATTGATATTTGGGATATTTTTTCTGGACTGTGGATGCCTCAGGTGAAGACATGTCCTAAAAAAGCCTTTGTGAAGCTGCAGCTGATGCCCCAGAGGTGATCATTTCTTGAAGTAGATTTTTCCAATTGTTGTTATTCATGCTATAATAATTAATAATTATGTTATAATGAATTATCACCCATGATTATTTTACTAAAATTCTCTTTACTTGGGGTTACTTTTAAAGTTTATTAAGAATTGTACAGGTCCAAAAAGCTATCTCTGACTGCTGATGAACTCAATTTAACAGAACGGCAAGGGGTGCTATGATTCCCACCTTTGATCTTTTGAATTTTATTTCCACTTAAATTGGAATGGCTTCTCTTTAGATGTATCCCAGAAAGATGACAAAGATCTTTTTTCTTTCAGCCTTTGAAGACACACAATAAGAATCCTGGTTGCTACATTGTTCCTGGGGGTTATTTTTTTTAATAAGGTCATTCTTTGGTTTTTATCATTTTATTTTGATGAAGTTTCTGATCTTACAATTCTGATATTCTCACTGGCATCTGTGTGACAGTGGTATGTGTGAGAAGGCAGCCTCTGCCTAGCTACTGTTTGTGAAGTCCCATGTAACTGGCAAGATTAAGAAAATAAGAATTGTATACATTTCAATGAAGGCTCTTAAACATTAGTTCTGGGGTAAATACAGACTCCAGAATTCCAAGAGGCATTTCCTAGTTATAGTGAATTTGTTATGGTAGATTCTCTTTGAAATATAATTTTCTACCTCTCTTAGCAGCTTGGTTGAGTTGCCTTTTCTGAAATAGATTCATCTGACTCTTCCCAGCTTTCCCACAATCTCTCGCAGCCTCTCACCAAGATCATTAACCACCTGTGAGTGTCTTCCATCAGAGCTGAATGTCCTGCAGCATATAGACAAGTTCCGCTCTATAAGAGGCAATGAAATGCAGCTAATAGACCTAGGATGGGGACAGATGGGAGCTTGCTGTTAGTTAGAGAAGGGTTTACTCTTTGTGAGAGTGTTATAATGACTTGATGGCAATGGGCAAAGGCGAAAGGAAAAAGACACAAATCCCACAGAAAATAAGTATCAAACGACTCAGAAGATTTCTGAGGTGGGAAAAGATAAAGTGATAGGACAAGAAAGAGAGGTTGCTGTTGGAGATGGCAGTGTATGGGGGCAAAACAGGAGTGATTAATCAACAATTCAGCAGATTGAAAGCCTCCAATGTTCTAGCAAAGTTGACCTTGAACAGAACATCTGCCTTCCCTTTTCCCTTGACCTTTTATATAAAGACTTAAGAGTGAAGATAGCTGTCAGGGCCAAAAACAGAAAGAAAGCTGGATGACATTCATAGAATCAGGACATGGAGAAGAGGGCCAAGAGAAGAGATAGCCCATATCCACTCAGGAGAATTCCCACATAGGCCATTTAGAGAAATCTGACAGCTGAGAATGACAAATGGTGGAGAGGAGCAACAGTTAGCCTTTAAGCAACCAACCTCAGATCCAGCTGAAAAAAGCAAACAACTAGATATTTGGAAAGAGGGAACAGGGGACAAAGACAGGAGAGAGAGTAATATACCGTAATACTGTATAAATAAGTAGTAAAGCAATCAAAAAGTAATGAAAGACTTAACAAGAGGTAGTTAATCAATGTGGCTAAAAATGGGAAGAAGATTTCAATTTTTGGAACTAATAATAAATCCAGAGACAAGGACCAGAAATCAAGGCTAAAATTATTTCTAACTGTAGGGAATTAAGATAAAATAAGACAGCAAAGGAACAAATGTTTAGAAAAAATAGTGGGATAAGGTGACACAAATAAGAAATCACAGTATTTAGTATGTAAACATCAAGTGCATGCTGTAAGTACTTATAACTCTCTTTTTTATAATAATAGCCTAATGTCCTGCTGCGTTGCCACAGGGGACAAGTGGCAAAATGGATAATTTCTCAAAACCTCCTCCCCTTTCATTGTTGCTTATCACATTACAACACAGGCATTAGAAGGGAGAGTTTGTTTCACAATGGCATGCTGTGTGTTTTGGTATTTCGGTTTCATCATACTTAGGAACTGACAGATTTATATATTTGATGATATTTTACTGTTATAAATCATCCAAAGGTTGGAGAAGAGAACACCATACAAATTAGGTTTTACAGAAGGTAAATGGATTTGTCATTATAATTATGTATCCAATCATCACAAAATGATGAAATCACAAAAATAGATTAAATAACAGTTGTCTTGGTTAGGAAAAGTGGCTGTTATAAAAATGACTCTTTTACCTATGTTAGCTTAACTGTCTAAGGTGTTTCCACTTCATATGTCTCACTAAAATCTTGACAGAGAAGATGCCAAAAAGTTGGTAAAATCTGCTGACCCAACTAATCCACATAGGCAAGAGTTTGATTGAGAAAGACTACTATTTATAAAGCAAGGAAGGAGATTTAGGATGACTCAATTTAAAATGTTTTGTTTGTGTGTATGAGTTAATTACTTCCAATAAAACATATTTAACTATGGAATAGGAAAAAGAACTAATTCAGGTGAAAGTAATAATATAAGAACAATGCCATATGAAAAAGTAATTAAAAAGTTAGAGAATTTGACAATGATGCATGGATGGAAACAAACAAAAGGACTCTGAAATGTCCCCTCTGGCTCCACTCTTAGGTCTCCATTTAGATTTTTATGAAAGTAAATATATGTAGCTTAAAATCTGAGAAAGGCAAGATTTTTTTTTTTTTTGAAAATAAAAAATCTATTTTTAGGATACATTTAAGTAGTCTGTATTTTAAACATAATTAGTTACAAATCCCTCAAGTATTTAATTTAACCTGAAGCCTATAAAACTAGGTTGTCAAACTGGCGACCCACAGGCCGGATGTGTGACATGCAGGCCACATCCATACCAGCTTTGCGAAAAATGTCACAAAATCACATGATGCAATGTGATGTCACAAATTTGACACCCGTGGTATAAACTAAGGATGAAGGGACTATCCATTTAATGAAAATGGAACAATTGATAACAAAAAGTGAAACTTTTAAATGTATAAGAAAGTGTCAAGCACTATCCTATCTAAGGAGAACCACTTGCAATGACTTCTTAGATGGCAACAGAAGGAAAAGAGAAACTCTTTGCTGACATCCGTAGGCTGACCAACTTCTTTCAGATCAGATAAGCTATACTTAATCTCTATAGTTGTACTCCAATGTGCAGATATTATCCAAGGGTCATAAAGCAGCCTGTAAAAAGTTCCTAGATTTCCTTACTGAGGAAGCTAAGTTGGGCTTTATTTGTATAAAAAAAATCTGTTTCAACCAAAGCAAGAAAAAACATGTAGACTGTACACAGATTGTATTTAAACATGTCATGCTTAATCATATATATGGCTCAGTACAATAAGTAAGAAGGAATTTATTGCCATCTCCAGTGTCAATTTTCAGCTGTTCAAAAATTATGGCAAACAATCTTTCAAGTGCAATTCCTTAAAATATAAACAAATCTAGACTTTATTTAGATCTAATGACAGTTTTCGAAAGTCCAAATGAAAAATCTCTTGGACAAAGTATTACCTACTGGTGGAATGTTGGAGAATTACTCTTCATAATCTTTTGAAACATCTTTAACTACTGGCAAGAGAAGAGCAAATATCACTGCTGTCTTTTAAAAGGGGGAAAAGGAAGACCCAACAGATCTCAGACTTGGATAGGAATTTAAAATTAACAGGAGAATGTTGTAGACATAGCCTACCTGGACCTCAGCAAAGCCTTTAGACTAGGGTGCCTCAAAATATTGTTCTTTATGAAATGGTAAAATAGGGATTTCCTGTTAGATGAGCTCAGAGTTGACTGAATGACCAACCCAAAGAGTACTCATTAGTGGTTCCAGCGTGGGGAAAATGCTTTGAGTGCCACAGAGCTCTGTCCTGTACCCTGTGCTGTTCAATATTTTTTTACCAATGACTTGAATCAGTGACATTTACAAAGTTCACAGATTATTCAAAGATTCAGAGGAATCTAAACAATGCTTGAGCAGTGGCTGAAATGAACAGAATGCGATTTAGAGAACAAAATGTTAAACTCTGGATCTTGCATCTGAATACAAAAAATACATAAGTTACAAGTATAAGACAGGAGACACCTGGAAGAATTATATATGAGGAAGATGCTAACTGATTTAACAGTCTTAGAAATAAAATAGATTTTATTCTGAATAGAAATGTTCTTGTTTATATATTTGTATTTATGTATTTGTATTATTTATATATTAATAATTGCTTATATATGTATTTAGGATTCAATATGCATTGTTTTTCCTTTTTCTGTTTGCTGAGTTTAAAAACTTTATTTACCTTTATCAGTCCCATGGTGGTTTTTTTTCTTTCTTTCCCACCTTAATGCTTCATTTGTTGAATACAAGCAACAAAGATTTTATATGAAGTATAGTACCTGGAGGCTGTTGAAATCAGGATTTCCTGATGTGGAAGAGCATTGTTTTGAACTTCAAGATTTAGGTATTTTAAGCTTTCATCAAGTTCCTTGAGCCAGTTGCCTTCTACTCCTAGCCTCTCAGTCTCATATCAGCAGGCTCTCTTCCAGAGGTTCCCAAATGCAGAGAATTCATGCTGATTGCTGTATGACAGTGATTACATTGGAAATGACATAAGGCCTAGCAAGCACCTGGACCAGTGCACAGGATGAAGAGTTGTGCAACATTTCACTAACAACCCAGATGTCCTATTGAGTTAGCTGTCATTTTAAAATTGATTTTCCAGATTAAGACTAGAACTAGCAAACAGCAGACAGCAAATGAATAATGAGCTGCCTCAAAGAGAAAAAGGAGCTTTTAAGTAGGAAATCTTAATGCTAGTTTCTAATCTATATTTTGCTGCTGCTAATAATTAGCTTATTGCAGGTTATGTCAAACATTTCCAGATACTTTCCTTAAGGGCCTAGATTCCCCCCCCACTCCCCCCCCCCCCCAAATCTCTATATGAGATACTTTGGAAGGAACTCAAAATTAAGCAGAGATAGTGTTTACCTTTCAATAGTTTTTAGCACAATCAATATTTTACTCTTGGCTTGCATCTGCTCAATCATCTAAACCATTTCAGCTCCCTGAAGGACTGTTAATGCATTTCTAAAGCTTTTCTGTTTCTCTCTCCTAAGTTTTCCATTATTTAATGGACAGCTAAAATCTAGCTGCCACCATCAAATGGAATGTAAGGATTGCAAAATGGAACACAGAGAATTCTGCCAATGTTTCAGAGTATCGCACAGATTTGCATTGGCGGTAAAAGCCATGAGTTGGCCATCTGCTTTTGTGAAATAGGAAATTGGCTGAGAAATCACCAGAGAAGAGCAGCACTTCAGTTAAACAGAATGCTAAACTAATTTGGAACATTTCAAGGCAAATAGAGGTTGTTGATTTTTTTAAGTCAATTATAACAATATATGAGTATATCCAGGTAATTCTTCCACCGTCTAATTCAAGAATGGGAAACTGTTCAGTCCAGATATGGATTATTTTCTATCTAACCTTGATGTACATATTTAAAAAAATACAGTTGACATGATATTGCTACTACTGGGAGCAAGCCATTATGGTAGCAAATGAAAAGCAGAAATGATCAGGAAAATCCTGATCACCAAAATTCACCAATGAAATTAAATCTTATAAAAATAGCAATGACTTTGGAGAGTTGTCTCTCAGATTTGTGAAGATATGGTTTGGAATGTTCTTCCTCTGTTTTGATACCTGAGTGTTATATCTCTTCAAGTCTCTGCCATATCAGTTGTACTGATTATGATTTCTTTCATTGTCTTTCACCCTTTCTGAATGCTTAAAAAATCCTCTCAACCAACAGATATGTCAAAATATGTCCCTTATGCAGAGCTTTTCACCTCTGTCTCCCAGAGACTTATATAAATCTCTAGTCAGCCAACTTGATCTTATCACATTCTCTTAACAGCAAGAAAGTGATGCATTCAGAAACATTATTATAAGTAATCTCGGTTAGCTGTCTTAGGCTATGACAAATAGCTGGAGTTCATCGATGAAAGCCAGAAGACCACAATTGCCTTATCTTGAATATATTGATGAAATCCCATACAGATTGCACATGTCAGCATATGACATGTCAGATTAATCCCAGTGAGCTCAAACAGTTGTCACTTTATGAGCTGTTCTTCATATTAAATGATAATCAACTCTCCTACTTTTGGGCACCCATTCTGGCTGCTTTAAATTGTTCAGATATATAACATGTTGATCATGTTGGGCACACACTAAATGATGTGATATCAGGTGGAATAGATATGCAAGCATTGTGCTTTTTATAACATGCAAGTGCCATCCTCGGTTGTTTATTTCTGATTTTAATGCACATCATCAATCTAATCCAAAGTGCTTTTGCAGGGCAAAAATATTCTACTCAAACAAACAAAGTAATAATTTTGTTGTTTGTATATGCATGATTAAAGAACTGATGGAAGTGTGACAGAGCTTAGAACAGAATAATCAATACAAAACTAGATTCTAGTGTGCTGGAACTACAACATTTATTCTGAATTATATGGCTTGGTTGAGGATACATTAGGCAGCAAGTCTAAGACAAAATTTCACTGCAAGGCTAAAAGCCTGAATCAATATATCTATGGCTGGAAACCTCCTCACTGCATTCTGATAATAAGGAAATTGGAATTAGTTCTTGAAACTTATAAAGTCTTTGTGAGGAGAATGGGATATATTTTAAAAGAATTTATAATATAGCAAGGAAACTCATTTAATGTATTCAGGATTTACTTTGAATGCTTTAACACTATTATGTTTTAGTTTTTGTGAACCACTGAGAATCTGACTGACTGAAGCTGTGTACAAAAATTAAAACAATTTATTTAAAACAACAACCCCCCTTCCAATTCTAAAGGAGGATTCTTTCTTGATTTTAGTCCCTTGCATGAAGCTAAATATATTTTCTGTTAGTAGGATACTGTAGACCCAATTTCCTGATATATTTAATCTTTAGATATTATATACAGTAGTTTCTGAAATTGGTGTGTGTTTTGGGGGGGACAGTGTCTTGAGGATTGAGAGCTGCATGTGGCTTCTGTTAGGAATGTAAGTCACCTAACAGTTATTTGGGTTGGAAATATGTAAACTAGGATAGACATTTTAATACTGTATCTTTAAGAGAATGCTAAAACTGGTTTTGGGTGTGGTTCCGCAAATGGCCATAAGATGGAGCCTAGAAACCTGGAGTGTGTCTCAGTGAGTATCTGTTTCCTTCTGTTGGAGAGAGTTGCCGTTCCTCCTAATGACTTTTACTGATCGTTGATGTAAGTCTGTTACTGAACTGTTTTTTGATACTGGACTTTGATATTTGGATTATCCCTGAACTGAACACTGACTGCTTTACCTGTGAATGACTTGGCCTGCTTATCTTGGACTGTGCTTAAACGTTTATTGGAAGTAAAAAACCTATATTTACTGTACAGTGTATCTGTGTGCTGTGTGTGTATTATTCAACACTACTTTCACTACGTCTCCCTGTATGCTCTCATTCTCCTGATGGGGAATTACCTCAACAGTTTCCAATCTCCTGTGGTTGCTCATCATTTTAAAATGGGAAACATAGAGAAATAATATGTTTACTCAGGCTATGCAAAATGCCCCAAAGGATGATTTACCAAACATCTAATATGAATGATGCTGCCCTGTCTTAAATGTTCCAAGACAGATATTTCTTCAAGAAGCTCAGATCAGATGCTTTAAAGCCTTTTTATTTTGTTTCCATGGGCATTTGCATGTACAACTGCTTAATTGTTTGTCCCCAAGTGGAAGTGTTGTTTGTATACACATGGAAGCAACTGGAGACAACTGCCTAGTGAGAGTTTTGCTTTGGTGGGACTCCATAGACAATAAAGAAAAGCCTGCACAAAAGAGGCCCAGTCAAGCAAGTGTTAGGACATCTTTGTCATCCCAGATTGCAGGAGATGAGACAATGCCTTGTTTTAAGCTATAGGAAGGCAGATTGTAGTTCAGAGCAGTTTGACAGTAGAATCAGTTGAAAGAATTAGCGAAGTCCTCATTGTTGAATGTCTACAAGAAGTGGCTTAACAACTATCAGAAACATTTTAATTTGATTTCCTATTTCAAGTAGAGAAAGACCTCTTCAACACCATTGTTAGTAACAATTCTATGCTATTCTAATAGAGGTGAAGTTCAATTTTTACCCAAACTCTTACTGAGTGCCAGATTCAATCCTGGAGATCTGGAAATAATGAAAGTGTATTTGATTTAGCTAGAGTCCTCCATCATTATCCCTTCACCCAAATATTGATCTTCCACATCATAGAATAATGCCCTTTTATAACTACAGCTCCTCAAAGGAGGAAGGAAAGTTCAGATTTCACAGATTTAGCCACTCAGATCTTTTCAAACTTTGTAGCGTATCATAGGTGCCAGGAAAATCTTTTGTGAATGTTCATAGTACCACTTCTTTATGAGAACAGATGTCCCCACTGCCACATATGGGCATGCAAATGTGACATGACGGGTCTGATCTTGAATGTTTTTTAATAAGATAAGATAAATCACAACTGGCTTATTTAACATCACTGGTCACCAAAGTATGTAAAAATGATGGATAAAGTAATTCACAGCAACATATACTAAACATTTGCTAACTACAGCTGCCAGTAGTTAAGGACATTTTTTTCCACCTAAATGCACAGCAGCATAACAAATTGAAAAACAAACAAGTGTACAGTTTTCCCCACTGGTCACCAGAGACTTGAATGCATACATTATGATTTCAACAAAAACAAAAGACCAAAATATCATTATAGCATGAAAGGGCAGAGTGATGCATTTTAATTAATTTCTAAAGGACATGTTGTCTTGTCTTCTTTCTCCTGCATCATTAATTTTGAAACCTGTTCCGAGATGTCTAATCTGCATTTGCTTGCATACACTCATGGCAACCATGGCATTGCAGAGACTACAGCCTCCAAGGATTCAAATAGTCCCAAAGGCTTTTGTTGTACTGATCAACAAGTTCTTGTATCACAGGCTCACAAGCAGGATATCTTAAAGCCATGAAGATGACTCTTGACTGAAGTACAAGTAGCCTTTGACTTATGACCACAATTGAACCCCAAATTTCAATTGCTAAACAAGACCAACGTTAAGTGAGTTTTGCCCCGTTCTATGACTTTTCTTGCTGGAGTTGTTAAGTCAATCACCAGATTTGTTAAATGAGTAACACAATTATTAAGTGAATCTGGCTTCCCCATTGACTTTGCTTTTCAGAGGGTTGCAATAGAATAGGGAATCACATGACTCTGAAGCAATCATAAATACAAGCCAGTTGCCAAGCAAATTTTGATCATGTGACCAAAGAATTTTGATCATGTGACCACAGGATGCTGCAATGGTCACAAATGTGAAAACAGTTATAACTTCCAACAGTCACTAAATGAATCGTTATAAGTTGAGGATTACCTGTATATTGTGAAGGCAACATGCCCTAAGGTGCAATTTGTATACTTGATCATCTCCCTATGGATATACAGTATTTAGTTATTGCTTTATGTCAAATTGTCTATATTTTTTTCTAGGTATTCTTTCCATGTCTTTGCATTGATTTGCAATTTCACTACTTTAAGCCCATCTTGGGATGTTGTACAACCCACAATTGTTAAAGAAAGAAATAGTATCTCCTTTAATTTCCTAATATTTCATTAATCTCATAAAGCACACTAACCATACAGTTTACTGGGCTTTATTTTCCCTTATCCAGAGTTAATATTGCTTAGAGAAAGCTTCAGCTTAGGATAATATAGCCCAGTAATGAATACAGTTCTTAAAACATTTAAGTTATAACATTCAACCAGGTAGATTTATTATTTAAATACACTAAATTGGAAATTATCTGAAATTAAGCTGTATGATCACTCTGAAACAGGATCAAATATCATGCTTGATCCTTTTAAGCAGGCAATGAACTGTATCCAGAAATTGCTGGAAGGATAGGGAAAAAGTGATGAAAGATGGTTAGCTACATCTGAAAATTGGATTCCATCATAGTTAGCATAAATTGAAGCATATTTTCTGGTAAAAATGGCAAATCCTTTAAATTGGGGAAAGTTTGGGATTGGGAGATTTAGTGTGTGTGAGAGAGAGGAAGAAAGAGGGAGAGAGACCGAGAGACACAGGGATAGAGTCTTCAAAATACAGAGGAAATTTTGAGTTTTGGAAGAACATTGCTTTTTTAAAATTTTATAAACTTCCTAATCTTCCTAGCTGTTTTTCTTCCAAGCTGAATTGGAAAAAAATGTGATTAAGCAGACAGAACAAATTAAGGGTGAAAACTGAGCTCAGCAAAAGTGATTGGAGAGGTTGTGTGCACAGGGATGGAAGGATTATCGAATGGCTAACCCTGATTCTGCACTTGTAAACCATGGCCCTTCATCCAGGTAAATGTATACAGGAATGCAGCAGATTCACAAAATGTAGGTCAAGGTAATACATATGCCAGCAGTAGAGAACTAAAAAGGAAAGAATTTCAGGCCCCTCAGGAAAAATGTTCTTTGGCTTGCAATGCTGTTTATTATTAATATTTTTCCTGTCTTTCTGACAGGACTCAAAGGTAAGTGGTAACAACTTAATACAAAAAAGACATAAGAAACTAGTGGCAACATATGAAGACTCTTGAAGAAACATGATAGAATCTGTCCATCATCTGGTCCCATGATGGTGAACCTACGGCACACGTGCCGGAAGTGGCATGCAGAGTCATCTCTCCAGGCATGTGGAGCCATCACCCGTTGCTCTTCCGGGTTCTAGGGCACTGGCTAGCTGGTCTTCATGCATGTGGCAGGACAAGAAACTGGAAGAGCAGCCACTGGTCTTCCAGTTTCTGGCACACATGCATGTGAGAAGACCACCTGCCTCATGTGCATGCATGTACTGGAACCCAGAAGAGCAACAGACAATGCCTCGCATCCCCAAAGACATGGAGAGGGGATCCTGGTGGTCACTATCTATGGGAGCAGAGCTGTTGGCCAGGATGGGTGGGCCAGGGATTCCCTCCCTTCCAAACGGGCTTCTTGCATGGCCCCAGCCCTCCAGCCTGCAGCACTGATGCACGTCTGCGGTCCAGAGCACCTGGCCATCTCGGGCATCCCAGAAGGGCAGCAGTGGTGGCGGCAGCCACAGGACAAGGGGCAGGAGTGCCAGCCACCCCGCCCGCTGCTCCTGCCACTGCCAAGGGCAAGGGAGTGGCAGTGGTTCTTGCATTGCCACTTTCAGCCGGGATGCTGGAGGAGGAGGGAGAGGAGGAGCTGCCATTAGGAGGTGAGCTATCCCAGGAGGGCCGGGGGAGTGCACAGCTCCTCAACGCATGGAGACACTGCCAAGGGCCCAGCTCGCCAGTGGGGGAGCAGCTGTGAGGGATGGCCAATCGCTCCTACCCCTTGCACTCCAGCTGTTGTTGCCGCTGCTCTTTCTGGGGTGGCAGAACTGTACAGGGATGAGTTCATGTAGGAGGAATATCTGCCCAGCACTGGGGTAAGAGACGCACCAGCCGGGAAGTGGTACACACTCCCTTGGCAGAAGTGGTGTGAAGGAGGCTGTGCTGGCTTGTTCTCGGTGGCAGGCTATATCCTGCAACATTATCCTGGGACATGTTTATGTGCTTTCATTCATTGTGGGGGTGGATGTGAAAGAATGGAGCATGTGATCAATCTGTCTTCTGGGGCTTGGCCAATCAGAGCCTTCCTCGAAGCTGGATGGTTTTTTGGCAGCCATCAAGATGGTGCTGCTATTTATTGAGACAAGTTGTGAGAGAACAGCGGAAAGGCAGCAGCAGCAGTGCTGCTGAAATGAAAGGCAGAAGCCAACAGGCCATGCTTTTCCAAGCACGGGGAGTGCAGCCAACTCCTGTGTTGGTAGTGAAAGAGGAGGAAGAAGAGGTGGCACTGTTGGCTGCAACCATAGAAACCGAGGCAGCAAATTCACCATCCTGGCCATCTCCATTAGGCACTCCTGCTGCCTAGGGATTCATTGGTGGCACGCCGGGCACTGTCCCCATCCAGCAGCTATGTGGAGGTGTACACCTACCAGGTTCGACCATCATGGGAAGCACTCCTGTCCAACACACTGCTCTGCCTGCCGACTGGGCTAGGCAAATCACTGGTAGCTGCCGTGTTCATGTACAATTTCTATTGGTGGTTCCCTGGCGACAAAATTCTATTCTTGGCCCCGACCAAGCCTTTGGTGGCTCAGCAATGGGAGGCATGTGCCTGCCTCCTGGGCATCCCTGCTGAGCATATGGCTGAGATGATGGGTAGGTGGTCATGCCCAGCCCATGGCTCAGGATCACATTGTTTTCACAAGAGCTGACTTAGTGTGTTCATCTGCTTTGTGAGAAGCTAAGCCGGATGTGATCATTACTGGGGTGGGAGAAGAGCTATAAGACTGTGAAGTTGAAAGGAAGTTCCAGAATAAGGCACTTATTTTATCTGTAGAAACAGACCAGTAGTGATACTGGACCAAAAGGATTTCTTTTTTATCTTTTTTACATGCCTTTTTCAGGAGGAAGGTCTGTTCAGCACCAGAGTAAAAGGAAGTGGTTGCATTCCCTTGGCAGAAGTGATGGGGGGGCTGCACTAGTTTTTCTCAGTGGCGGGCTGTGGGGGTGCTTCATTGACACTCTTCCAGTTTCCAGCATGTGCATGAGCACCGGTAAGCTGGTCTTGTGTGCATGTGCACCAGAAACCAAAAGACCAGGTGGCTGGCACGCATGCATGCACCAGAAACTGGACGCTCTTCCAGTTTCCAGAATGCGGGCTTGTGGCATACAGTGCTGAAAAGGTTCGCCAACACTGGTCTAAGCTTTGTATTTTGTTGTAGTGAGGCTACTAAACTGTTGTTTTTGAATGGTTCCATAATGAATAGAGAATAATTTCAGATGAATTTCATTGTTCCCCATGGGGGAAATTATATTTCCTAAGCTAGACAGTCCTACTATCGAGAAGAGAGGAGAGGAGAGGAGAGGAGAGGAGAGGAGAGGAGAGGAGAGGAGAGAAGAGAAGAGAGAAGAGAAGAGAAGAGAGAGAAGAGAAGAGAAGAGAAGAGAAGAGAAGAGAAGAGAAGAGAAGAGAAGAGAAGAGAAGAGGGCAGGGAAAGGAGAGGAGAGGAGAGGAGAGGATAGGAAAGGATAGGAAAGGAAAGGAAAGGAAAGGAAAGGAAAGGAAAGGAAAGGAAAGGAAAGGAAAGGAAAGGAAAGGAAAGGAAAGGAAAGGAACTTCCAAATGTATTCAAAATTTATGTTCCATCCTCACACAAATGACTTTTAAAGTGTGTCTGGATGTGACAATAATAAAACTGCACCAGGAACAGTCCAGCTATTAATGTGAATTTGATTGACTGGAGAAATGTTTGAAAATGATTGCCAACTCAGAAGGAATTTGGATAAACAACAGTAAGGTTAATGATCTGTGAAAGTCATTGATAGACAAGGCAAATTAAAAAAAAAACCATCAACAGGAAACAATCAATGCTCACCATATGTTCTTTGCTGGACTTAAGCTTCAATTAGATCCTAATGTCTCCATGCAGTAAGCATTTCAAGAATAGGAAATACTGCAGGAGTGGAGAAAAGGTGAGGGGGAAAAATGAACAGGAAGTGTGTATTTATGCATGCATGTATGTACTTTACAAAATGTTGCTTTAGAGAACCGTTTAAAAACTACTGAAGTGAGTAGTGTTGGCTGACAATCTGAAAGCTGCTAATTTTCATCTGAATGCTTGCTTAGTTCTTGTGATGCGCTTCTGCGACAGTGCATTCTATTTGCAAGTAAAATAATAAACAAAGGAAGCAGCCTTTGAAACAGAAGGGTACTCCGAGAGCAGAGTTATTTCCTCCTGCCGTACTTTGATTTTTGCTGGAGGACATGTTATACCTATTTTCTTCTGAAAGTGAGTATTTGAGGGGAAAAAACCTTTAATTAATGTATGTATCAAACCTGCCAGAACTTAAACCTCTAAGTAGGAAAGATCCTGGGCTCCATTTGTTGAGAAAGGGATAGTTTATTAGAGATTAAGTGTATTGCACTATTGCAAAGCCAGAACTGAGAAACTGTGCCAAATTCCCTAAGTTCTAATTTTCCCTCCCTTAATGATCTCTCATTGCTCACCCCATTGTAACCAGTCAGGTTCAGGCAAGATGTTTTCATAACAGTCAATCTAAATGCGGTTTGGTATGTGGCTCCCACCTTCTTCCAGCTGGGTGATTTTGAGGCAGCATCTCGAGAAATACAGCATTTATTTTTGTTTTCCCCTTTCATTCCCCTTCCCCAAAGTTGTTGGCAGTCTATCAACGCATAGCAGTAAAGTACAAGCGAACAAAGTATCAGCTGACATTATGAGGTATACCTTTGCTCAGTGTTTAATCCAATGTTTCTTTCCTTTTTCAACAATTGACCACTAAATAATTAAAAAAGAAACTTGAGACAAGCCCATTAAACAAACACATGTTTCCTGAATTTCTCTGTTTAGAAGCATGGGTAAATAAAATAATTACATTTGCAATTCTAAGCCCTTCCTTCACCTCCATATTAAAATATGCAAAGTTTGTACTAAAACTACAGTTCAAAATTAGGTATTAGTTTCCCTCTTGGAGATGGTGACCAAGTGGTAGCAGATGAACATGTGATGGATCATCTAGAGAACTTTATTGGATCATAAGTGGTTCATGGACCACCTTTGAGATTCAGTTATTTCAGGATAAAAGTGCTTAGGAATCGAAAACATGGACATCACAGATGGTAAATTGGTTGAAAATGTTCTGGTTTTTCTGTAATTCAAACACTGGCTCTGCATGTCTGAAAAATATTGAGAAAATTTAACATTTTTACCAGTTTGGATATATCATTTAGAAAATTTCTTTGTCCTAAGGTGTGTTACTGTATATGATAAAGGTCAAGTTTTAGAGAGTAATGATTATGAAGTATCAATTATTGATACCATATCTTCAAATTCTGCATTTTTTTAATGAAACGAAGTCATCACTTTCCCTGAAATGCTATATCAGATCACAATAGAGAGTGGAATGAAATTCTATTCAAGAATAAGCAACCCTTGAAGTGTTCTAAAAAGGTTTTTCAATAATCAAGAAAAAGTATCTTGTAAGTCTTTTGAAAGCCCACATATTTCCACAAATCAATCGTAATTGCCTGGAGTGAAGCAAAAATGCTAATCCTTAAAATTTATGCCAATAGTCCTATTTATCTACAACACTAATAACCTGATAGAGCCTATGTTATATCACAAATCATTATGTCACACTGCTCCGGTTATTGATATATCTATCTAATATTTCATTGGTGTGCCAAGCCTTTTTCTATAGGCATAAATAAATTTATTTACTTGACTTCAGGCTTGTCTATATTATCCTCCATAAAGATTTATCTCTGAAGTGTTGTAATGCAGTTTTATCTAGGTCCTTTGGTTTAACTCTGGACTAATCAGCAGAGCAAATTTGTAGTTCAAGTACATCAGAGATATATGTACAAAATAAAGCCAAATGCATAAAGATTTCACTTAGTGGCAAACGAGCCTCAACCAAAAGTCTAACATTTTCAATCCCTAGCCAGCTAAGCAAAATATGTATTGTAAATAGCTTGATTTTTTACAAACTGTGAAGTTCTCAACATCTTATAGCATGAGATGCAAGACATTTATTTTTCATTTATTTTGAAAGTCTTTAAACCATTATTTGAACAGGGATGTCTTTATTATTAAAAACTCTTTGAAATTTGTGTTCAGTAAGATACAGGTAACCCTCGCTTTACGACCACAATGGAGCCCAAAATTTCTGCTGGTAAACGAGACAGTTGAGTAAACTTTGCCCCATTTTACGATGTTTCTTGCCAGAGTTGTTAAGTGAATTACTGTTGTTGTTAAATTAGTAACACAGTTATTAAATGAATCTGGCTTCCCCATTGACTTTGCTTGTCAGAAAATTACAAAAGGTGATCACATGACCCCAGTAGACTGCAACTGTCATAAATATGAGTCAGTTGCCAAGCCTCTGAATTTTGATCATGTGACCATGGAGATGCTTCAATGGTCACAAGTCACTTTTTTCAATAGTAATTCATTTGTAACTTCATGCCATCACTAAATGAACTGTTGTAAGACAAGGACAACCTGTAATTGCAAATTGTTAGTGCTGATTTTAAATATATCATTTGACTTTTGCTAATTATTTTTATACTGTACAGGTGAAACTTGAAATATTAGACTATTGTGCAAAAGTTCATTTATTTCAGTAATGCAACTTAAAAGGTGAAACTAATATATGAGATAGACTCATTACATGCAAAGCAAAATAGTTCAAGCCATGATGTGTCACAATTGAGATGATGATGGCTTACAGCTCATGAAAACCCCAAATCCACAATCTCAGAAAATTAGAATATTGTGAAAAGGTTCAAGATTCTAGGCTGAAAGTGTCCCACTTTAATCAGCTAATTAAGCCATAACACCTGCAAAGGGTTCCTGAGTTTTAAATGGTCTCTCAGTCTGGTTCAGTAGGAAGCACAATGATGGGAAAGATGGCTGACCTGACAGTTGTGCAGAAAACCATCATTGACACCCTCCATAAGGAGGGAAAGCCTCTAAAGGTAACTGCAAAAGAAGTTGGATGTTCTCAAAGTGCTGTATCAAAGCACATTAATAGAAAGTTATCTGGAAGGGAAAAGTGTGGAAGAAAAAGGTGCACAAGCAGCAGGGATGACCACAGCCTGGATTGTCACGAAAAGGCCATTCAAAAGTGTTGGGGACTTTCACAAGGAGTGGACTGAGGCTGGAGTCAGTGCATCAAGAGCCACCACACACAGACGGATCCTGGACATGGGCTTCAAATGTCGTATTCCTCTTATCAAGCCGCTCCTGAACAACAAACATCAGAAGCGTCTTACCTGGGCTAAAGAAAAACAGAACTGGTCTGTTGCTCGGTGGTCCAAAGTCCTCTTTTCTGATGAGAACAACTTTTGCATCTCATTTGGAAACCAAGGACCCAGAGTCTGGAGGAAAAATTGAGAGGCACATACTGCAAGATGCTTGAAGTCCAGTGTGAAGTTTCCACAGTCTGTGTTAATTTGGGGAGCCATGTCATCTGCTGGTCCACTGTGCTTCATTAAGTCCAGGGTCAACGCAGCCGTCTACCAGGAGATTTTGGAGCACTTCATGCTTCCTTCTGCAGATGAGCTTTATGGGGATGCTGACTTCATTTTCCAGCAGGACTTGGCACCTGCCCACACTGCCAAAAGCACCAAAACCTGGTTCAATGACCGTGGGATTACTGCGCTTGATTGGCCAGCAAACTCGCCTGACCTGAACCCCATAGAGAATCTATGGGGCATTGCCAAGAGAAAGATGAGAGACATGAGACTGAACAATACAAAAGAGCTGAAGGCCGCTATTGAAGCGTCCTGGTCTTCCATAACACCTCAGCAGTGCCACAGGCTGATAGCTTCCATGCCATACTGCATTGAGGCAGTACTTGCTGCAAAAGGGACCCAAACCAAGTACTGAGTACATATGTATGCTTATACTTTTCAGAGGTCCGATATTGTTCTCTGTACAATCCTTGTTTTATTGATTGCATGTAATATTCTAATTTTCTGAGATTGTGGATTTGGGGTTTTCATGAGCTGTAAGCCATAATCATCTCAATTATGACAAATCACAGCTTGAACTATCTTTCTTTGCATGTAATGGGTCTATCTCATATATTAGTTTCACCTTTTAAGTTGCATTACTGAAATAAATGAACTTTTGCATGATATTCTAATATTTTGAGTTTCACCTGTATATGTTGAGTAAGGTTTTATGATTGAAGTAATGGTAGATGTGCTTTGACTTTGGATAGATTTCCATTAAATTCATCTGGCTAACATGTAGCTTTAGAGTAGTAGAAAGTCTGACAGCATAAAATTTAATAAAGTATTATTATGAGTAATAAATTATATTAATTAATATTGTGTACTCCTGTTCTTTGATACAATTATACAATATTAAACATGAATTTAATATTTTTTCTGTATTGGCCTTAGATTAGCTAGAGTTTTGTGATATACCCCAGACTTGAAACATCAATTATCAGTTGGATAAAAGTGTTTTCCCATTTTTTGGTGCCAGTTCATGCTTAGCTAACAAAACACAACCAGAAAAATCATGCAACACACCACAGCCATTGTTTCTAAGAATTGTTTACATTTATACTTGTTTAAAGTAAAGGAATTCTGATTCTGATTCTGATTCATCAAGTAAACATAGATGAGACTTTTTTTGTGGGTGCAATAGGTATAAATTTATTGCCTGATTATATTCATATTACAAAAATGTATGAAATCTCCAAATTATTATACATTTAATTTTATTTGAGCTACAGTACTTTCAAACTTTAAAATGTGTAAAAAATATAATCATGAGATTTTGCTATCAACTTATTTATGCTTTTTTAAACATTTTTTTTCGTTTTGGGATTTTTAAAATTCCATTCAAACTTTCTTAGCAATGTTTCTTTCTTCATTCCATGTTGTTTTTAATAATAATGCTGTATGATGCTATTGTGCTGTAACCATGTATTAGTGTAAGAAACTCAATTAAGGTTTGCATATTGAGGCTCTTACTTTGCAGTCAACATTGTGCTAAGGTTGCAAATGTTCCATTTAAAGCTGTCATAATTATTTAATGCCATTTATTTAATCATAATTCCAGGACAGCTGGTCTATAATAATTAGGGTTGCACTACTTTTATAATGGAAAATTTAGCTCTCAATAATTGTGATTCAAAGCTCAGGAGGAGCACTTATGTAAGAACAGGATTGTCTTTAGAATTGAGTTTTTAATGATCAATCCTACATGGGAGGAAAGGAACAGATCTGCACTACAATTCAATAAAGATTTGTGCAGTGACTTATTATTTAATGCTATAAATGGTTATAACTCTGACACAGAGAAGCTCTATAAATATAAAACAGTGTTGATTCTATAGTTAATCATACAACAGTTTTACTGATAGTTTGAAAGTTTAAAAATAACTCTTATGGAAATAGTAGCTGCAAAAGAATAAAACACATAGTCTAATCAGTTGTTTTACACTATATTAAACCATTGGTCGATCTACCAAGTTTTGACAAAAAAAAATTTGCAACAGTTCATTAACATTTCTGACAAAAATCTTTCCTGGTACAATTTGTGGTTAAGACAGGTAGTGAAACATAATTTCAATGTTAGTTCTTTAATATGATCCCTCGGGCCCTCTTAATATGCAGGTTTCTCTAGTCTCCTAAAACAGTCCTTTCAAACCTATGTATATGCATGTCCTGTTTTCTCATGTGAATTGTGTGCATATCTTATATGCCTTAACTGTCCCTGTGCTTCTCTTTCCCTATTGCTCAGCACAGGGGTGGCAGACTTGATTTCATTGAGGGCCACATCAGGGTTGTGTTTGATCTTGGGGGGACAGAGTCAATGTGGCGAGCGTGGGCATGGCCAGTTCAATGTCACTCATGTCGGGGACACCTGTGGTGGCCCGACTGCTCTGCTAGTGACAACGGGCTCCGGAGCTCTGTTTTCAGCTGCAATAGCCTCCTGCAACCCTCTGCCAGCAAAAATGTAGCTCGAGAGGGCCACCCATGCCTCACCCAAGTTCTGTTTTCACTGACAGAGGCACTGCAGGCTGACCCTTCACTGTTTCCAGGGCAGACCCATGGGCCAGATATAAAAACCCTGTGGGCCAGATCCAGCCCCCGGGCCTTGAGTTTGACACCCTTGTTCTAACAAATAACTAAGGCATTTTCAAGAATTTCTGTGTGAATGCCTGCCAAGCTAAGCTGAAATAAAACTAGAAAAGATTTCAATTGCACAGCATTTTAATTGGAACCATGGCATGCTAAATACTAACATATGTATGCATATAAGTAGCCAGAGTTTTTTCAAAAGCTAAACAGGAAGCAAGCTAATTGAACCCAGGCTATGTGAATCATTTCTCTCTCTTTCTCTAAACAGAAGGATGCAGTTTTCATTTGCATCAGGCCAAATGGTCCTTAGTTCATCAAGATACTAGACAATTCAATTTCTTTTTCTATCGACAACTTTAATTGTGAGAGTGTGACTGAAAATGTATACATTGCAGCTCAGATGCTACATTCCTACACTAACAAGGCAATACCAGTGCCAGAGTTAGAGAAATAGACCTTCCATTGCCGTGCAATTATACCATGTTCATATATCAACTCAATGTAACTTTACAAGGTGAAAAAAAAAACCACAATAGTCCTTCGATAAATCTCCAGTGTTCAGTTTTCCTCAGCATAATAAACCAACCTTTTTTGCTCGTAGCGGTAATGATGTTTTATTCTTCAGTCGACAGGACTCCATAAACCATAGAATGAGAAAAAGAGTATTACAAAAACAAAATGTTTGCATGGAGAAATAAGATTACAGTATTTCTAATTCAGACCTAGTTCTCATACCCAACAAGCTTTTATCTGTGACAGAATTTTTATTCAAAAAGAAAAAAACAAGGATATGTATCTAAAATAGGTGATAACCAGTTCCAATAATAATTCACCATGTTAGTCTTTCAAATCAAGATATATCAACAATACTAATAATCATTTTATGCCCTGGTATCTTAAAAAAAACAGTTGTATTATTTCAACAACATTGAAACAAATATAGCAAGTTCCAGCAGTGTTAATAAGATTGGCTTTTTCAAAAGCTCCAGTACTATGCCTCTCTAAACTTTCAAATAAGGTTGACTTTTCCCATCACCTTGGTATCATAGATGCAGGAATCCACTCTCAATAAACCCTTGAGAAATGAAGTGGTTTCAGAACAAAAGACTGGCAAGCACACAAAAATATTTCATATAAATAATCCCCTTTGAGGCAGATGACATTTCTTAATGATAGAAGGTTAGACAATTTTGTCTGAGTAGCTTTTCTCAGAGAATAGAAGGCATAAAGAGAAGTTTGACATCCTTCTTGACAATGATGGTGAAAGGATGTATACTTAGATATTTTTTTTTTGATTAGTTAATCTCTTGCCTTCTCAATAATATTGCTCGCATGGTACACATTTAGGTAATTACAATTTTTTTAAAGACTTCATTAGTTAAGTAGCATCAGCTATCCACTTCAGTGTAATTCACCACCTCACATAGATCAAACTGCATTGATATAATAGAATTTTGTGCCCAATGTCATTCTGGACAAAAAAGATGTATGCAAATAGAAAAATTGGGAGAAAAATTCCATTCATAAACCATAACTGTATACACTGAATTCTCTTAAAAAGGTATCCTAAAAATATTCATTTTTAATAAAACTTGATAGGTATGCATAGTTGTGATTTATCAATGAAGTTTTCTTCAAATTGTTTATATTTACATTTTCACAACTATTCACAGAATTTTCAGTACAATGAATACTTAGATATAAACTCTCATTTATTTCCCATCAGCTTAGCTAAAATGATTTCTAATCAGAAATCTCAGAATCAGGTCCTGTCAGAGCTGTGGCTTTGCCTATGTATGCAAAGCATGATCCTGTCAGATATGCTCCAGGTTTTTCTTCCTTTTGTGTCTGGATGAGTCAGTTTATCCAGGCACAGCAAGAAAATGGGATCTTGGACTTGGCTATAATTTTTGTGACAATTAAGTATTTCTGACAAACTACACCACATAGAATAAATAACCCTTACGGGAGGAATGATATATTTAAAAAAATTCCTTCCTTCCTTCCTTCCTCCTAAATTTATCCTCCTAAATATCTCCTAATGTCCTTGCTTAGGATCTGCAAGGATAACTAACAGTTCATCAATAAATATATTATACATTTTTGCCTTCCTTAGTAGACTTGTTCCTAAGCAGTTTTTTTAAGAAAGAAAAATGCAAATATCACTGCAGATAGAGAAATATAGATCCCCTGTAAATGTATGAGCATGTATCAGCACAATGACATAATAAAAGGCTAACGTAGAACTATCTTGATTTCCTTAAACTGATGATTTTTGTGGAATATTGTATTTTTTAAGAAATATAATGGCTACCATTCACTTATAATGCATGTCAGATGCATTTCCATTGTGATAATTACTATCCATCAGAAACATGTTCATTCTCTAGATACATTTGAGTAGCATTCTAGAACTCTTCACAAATTAATCCTGTCACTGCTACTCAAAGAGAAACCTATCTGGGTTCAGTGTAATTTACTCTTTATTATATAAGTTTGAGGCTGCAACCTCTTTAAGTATAAGGTGCATGTTATTAGAAAATACCATTAAGTACCAATCAAACCAAAAAGAATTAAAGTAAGGAAATAATAGTTTGACATTCACCACTGTATATCAATGTCAGTCTCACTAAGTAGACCAGACCAAGAAATCAACTGTACGGGAAGGCCAGAACTGCTTTTATTGACAGTGTCTTTAAGAACATAATCTTGCAAGTCTAACTGTCTTGTACCTTTGCCCCCATTTTATACTCCAGTGAATCAGAATGGCATCTGCCTGTGTCACTTCCAAATGTAATCTTATTTCTCTGATTTTTTTTTAAAGTTCTATATCCTTTTGCTCAGATCTTGCATATTTCCATCAAGGTCATCTTCTTTCTGCATTATTATGAAAACAAACAGTCCAGGACATTTTGGTATCTAAAAGGACTTACAAATCCCTTCTCCCGGGCACACCAATCTATTTAAAGCATTCCTTAGAAAAATCCACAAGTGCATCATTCTGTTTTTGACAGTAATATGTAATCAAAGCACTAAATAATTGTTACGCTTTAATGAAACCCAAATCCACTGCCTGAGAAAACTGTCTCTATCCAGGAGGAACATGTTTTCCTTTCAAAGAAAGAGGATAAAGATACAAATACTTTTTTATGAAACAGAATGTTTTGTGCATATAACATGATTGGTATTTTAGAAATACATAGGCAACATAAAATCAGGAAGCATTACAACATATGCAAAATGAAACTAGTTAGGATAATAAACAGCATCATTCATAACTTATATTGTTTACATAAGGTTATAGTAGTCTCAGCCAAGATTCGTGGAATCAGTATAATGGTATACCCAAGAATCTTTTGGGGAAACATATTTTCACTTTTTATTTCTGGTTAAAAAAAAAATAGCTGAGCAAAGTCATCGCTAAAAAGAGAAAATAGGCCTTCAGGAGATATTCTCTTATCCTAAATCAATCTTCTTCAAATTGATATCCACCAAATGATAGAGTCTATAGCTGCCATAAATCCCTTTCCACTGAGAACCAAAGCAACTGGAAGAGACAGATTGGGGGAATCTGTTCCACTTTTATAACCTGGATGGAAAAAGAAATTGATCAAATAACAGTTAGAATCATTATCGGTAAGAAGATATGGTTACTGAGAGGGGACAAAGGGGATCGAATGTTCAACGCATGACCTTCCTATACGAAAATCCAGCATTTGGTTATTTCTCCATTTTAAATTGAAGAAGGTCAAAAAGAAAGGCTTTTAGGAAAGCACAAGAAACTTGCCATGAAACTCTGTGGTAATCCTATTAATATTCTAGTTCTGATAGAGCACAACAACCTGTCCTCAGTTCAAAGTCACTATCCCATACTGTGATTTCTCTTGTAGACTCCGTGCCGTTTCCTTATCCACCTCCGTTTAGCATGACAGCTAAATCCCCAATGTAACTGATAATTTACAGCAGCTTCACAAACACAGGGCCTAGTGATTCCCAGGAAATGTCTCTGGTTTTCTATGTCTTGTTCTTATATAAGAACATTTAAAGCTTAAAGAGTCAAGTTTGGTATTTATTGGCAAAGTTAGCCTGTTCTCTTTCCCCAGAGGAGAAAAGAAAACAAATTTTGATTCCTCCAGCTTGCTGAAATTATTAATGTTAAGAAAAAACTCAACCATCACCCTGTTTTTGATTTTTCTAAGCACCTTTCAAATCATGGCTATAAACCTAGACACACATCTCTGGCTAAAAATATAACTGTTGTGATGAAATATTATTTTCTGAGCTAAGGCATATTGCCACATTGAATGCCTAGAGATTTTGAATCCCCACCTATCCAAAGATAAATGTCTATTGACTTTTGTTATAGAATATATTTTTAAAAGTAAAGCGGTTTCTTAAAGTGCTGTATCCCAGGAAAAGCAATTTTGAAAGTCTGTCATAATATTAGGAATTTTGAGAGCATCTTCAGGAAATTTTATAAAATGCCTACATTGAATGGTTTGGACATCAATAAAATGACTATCATGGGCAAATAGTTATGGTCAGTCATGAAACACCATCTTTCAGAAAACCAGAATGTATCCTGTGTCGGTCCCTCTGGCCTACCAGGACACTATCATCCCTCATATTATCTTCGTATTTCCCCTCCTGGACATATGTTGTATTTTCAATTCAGGCAGAAAAACACAATCACTATCCATTATTTTCTCTTCTTTGTAGTGCCCATATGAGTATCAGGAGCAAATATTATTGTTAAATAATAGCATCTTCCCATTATGCCAATTTTCCATTATTAAAAAAAGAACCAGGTGAGGGAATCCTATCAAGCAGATATTAACAAACATGTCAACACAATTATAATGGATTTTATTCCATTCCTGTAGGAGATTTATCTCTTATTGGCTGCAATGCTTGGCATTCCCTACCATTCAACAACTGGGTGGTGCCCTGTGCAGATATTTCATATTTGGCTGCTATTGGCTGTTTATCCAACATTGACCCACTATGACAATGAATTATCCCCACCCTTACAATTCATGCTCTGTTCAATTCTCATAACTTCCAACAAAGATACTTCCATTTTCCGCCCAGGATGGTTGAAACTTTCCTCCCTCTCTGCCAACAGAACTTTATTTTAAAAAATAGTATCGGAACATCGTTGCTTTGACTCTATGAAACAGAACAAGAGAAGCTGCTCCTCACTAGAAAGTTTCCATGGCCCTACAGAGGAAATTAGGAATGAAAGAATAACATGTTCCCTATGGCCTTATTTATTGTAAGCATTTCACAGAGAATGGAACAATATTGGTCAGGAAATAGCAGATACTGACAAGCCAATTCACATAGGACCCAGCCAGCAAAGTTTGTTTATTGTTCCTATATAGATGGAAAGAAGCAAGAAAGGACCAATGAAGACTTGTAGTAGCTATAATCCAGATTGAGTAGCAGCCAGTCCTATTGCTAACTGAATGGAATCTGAATTTTGGAAGTTATTTTTGGATGCAACAGGGAACAATACGGGGTCAAGCATCATAGGCCGTGGCATGGAATTGCCCTGAATAAATTTGGCTGCATTCATTCTAGCTCAGAAATAATCAAACATGCCCATTGCCAATGAGTGTTATTCTGTGTACATAAAATTTGTACATAAAATATTTATGTTACACTTTGTTTGAAACCAAGTCTGTTCTGAGGCTGATTGTCTTGTCCTAATTAGGAGTATGCTGCTCTCTATGCCCAAATATTTCTGGACCTGGTTCTGTTTATGAGATACATATTTTTTTTAAAGCAAGATAAAAATATTTGTGGGGTCCACCCACCCCACCAGATCCAGTAGAAATGACATGCTTAATTTGTTTAATTGTTTAAGAATATATTGGATATCAGGTGCCAGAATTCCAAACCATATTTCTAAGTTGTTTTGGAATTCTGAACTTTCATTCAATAAGGAATATGCTATTGAGTTTAACTAATAGACTGGCATTGAGCTTGTTGGAGAAAAAAAAATCTGCCTTAGGGTCTGTTTAAAGTGGAAACCACACTGTCATAACACCACAGCATAAACTGTTTTGACAAAAATTATACTGGAAGTATTGCCTAGAGACAGGAAGAGTTACAAGTCTTCTTTATTGGCATATGGAAATCAACCCATCTATTCGATGGGTTAAATTATGATTCCAGTTAATCAGCATCAATATAATAGATAATTACCATTAATAAAAGTAATGCAATTATTATAGTTAAGTTTATCCATTTTAAATATTATTTTATAAGGATTGAATAAATGGAACCACTCTTCTCTAAACAATAAGGTCTTTACTAAAATAATGGACCTTTAAACTGACCTTTAATTTATTACTTTCCCCTTGTTTTTCAGAGTTGGCTATTAACAGATCTCAGCCAGCTAGTACACTCCCTGAGGCTAGCTTGCATTCTTAAGGTTAACACTTCCACTTATCTTGTTAGTGCTTTGTTCCATTCAATGCAGTTGTGGATTCCAGGTGCCCGACTGATTTTGCTTGAGTTTACACTTGGCCTTTTAAACCATTTAGGCTTCAATCTGGAATCCTCTAAAATTGCTCCTCCAGTGTTTTTTGAAGGAGGGATGCAATTCTTATTAAAAAAACAACATTCAACCTCCCCAGATTATAAAAAAAAAAAAATGAATAAAATGAAACAATACAAAAGTCACAAATGGAGGATTAACTAGAATCATAATGTAATAAGGAAGAAAGGATAAGTTATTGCAATAACTGTAAGGCATACACACATATGCATATTCCTGTCATTCCTATGTATGTTTTTAGGATAATTAAAGTTAGGAAATATGCAGAAAAAGAGTAAGAAGTAGTAAACAACAATTAGACTAACATAAGTTAAGGGCAAAATAGGAGATCTGTGGCAACTTTGGTGCTCTCTGAGTTTGGTTGTTTTCTTGGAGGTATTTAATTACCAAACTAGTAACATCATCAGTGCTAGTTGGCAGTAGGATTTGCTGTCATTTTATATATTAGTGGTTTGCTCTATCAGTTTGGTGGGAGAGGTCTTAATTGTTTCTTTATTGGCTGTTGTTTAATGTTAGCTTTAAAGGAGATCTAACTACAAACAGGTTTAATCCAGCATTATACATAATACTCTCTGTGTGTTTTTGTTCTTGCTTCTACTGACTGATATTTTGCCTTTATTCTTTAAACTTAACTCTTCTTTTGCAGAACTCAAAAGATGAAGCTAGGCGGAATCACATCCGATACCTGTAAAATCAGCACAGGGGGCCCCTAAGGCTGTGTGCTATCTCCACTTCTCCTCTCCCTATATACCAATGACTGTATCTCAAACGATCCATCTGTTAAAATATTGAAGTTTGCTGATGACGCAACAGTGATTGATCTCATTCGAGACAATAATGAATCTGCATACAGACAGGAAGTTATACAACTTTCCTTGTGGTGTAACCAGAACAATCCTGAACTGAACACACTCAAAGCCATAGAAATGGTGGTAGACTTTAGAAGAAACCCTCCCATACTACCACCTCTTACAATACTAGACAACACAGTATCAACAGTAGAGACCTTCAAATTTCTAGGTTCTACTATATCACATGACCTAAAATGGACACCTAACATCAAAAACATCATCAAAAAAGCACAACAAAGAATGTTCTTTCTGTGCCAAATCATAAAGCTCAAACTGCCCAAGGAACTGCTAATACAGTTCTGCAGAGGAATTATTGAGTCTATTATCTGCAACCCAACAAGACAGACACAGACTTCAGAGGATAATTAGGACTGCAGAAAAAACAATTACTACCCACCTGCCTTCAATTGAGGACCTGTATACTGCACGAGTCAAAAAGAGGGCTGTGAAAATATTTACAGACCCCTCACATCCCGGACATAAACTGTTTCAACTCCTTCCCTCAAAACGACGCTATAGAGCACTGCACATCAGAACAACTAGACACAAGAACAGTTTTTCCCCAAAAGCCATCACTCTGCTAAACAAATAATTCCCTCAACACTGTTCAACTATTTACAAAGTGTACACTACTATTACTGTTAATCTTTTCACCACTCCTTATCACCCATCCCCTCCCACTTGACTGTTTCCTAGTATAATTTGATTGTTGATTGTCCCCTATGACTATCATTAAGTGTTGTATGTTATGATTCTTGATTCTTAATGAATGTACCTTTTCTTTATGTATACTGAGAGTATTTACACCAAGACAAATTCCTTGTGTGTCCAATCACACTTGGCTAATAAAGTATTCTATTCTATTCTATTCATCTAAACCAGGGCTGTCAAACTCCTGGCCCATGGGCCAGATGCATCAAATGCTCTCCACACCCATTCCCAGTTTAGGGAAGGAGAAAAAAGTCCCAATACGTCACGTGACTCTTTCTCAGCCTCTCTTTAACTCTTAGTGATTAATTGCATATCTTGGTTTTCTTACCCAGCCAGAGTTTGCTTTGCTTCCTTTCAGTGATGCTGAGTATATTCCTGGATGTTTCTAAACTCAGAAATAAGTAACTGTAGCTACACAAATAAAAGCACTGTTTTTATATTCAGTAATTATCTTCAACTATATATTTCCTCAAAAGAAAAACAGTATTCTCTCTCTTTGAAGGAACTTACCAAGGACATTAGAATAAGAGTCAACCAGTCTTTCAAAAGAAACATATTTTCTTTTGAGTAAATTTCTCTTGCTGTCTTAAGAAAAGCAGAACATATAAACTTTTAATAGCTTAGTTGATGCATATTTTAATTTAACATTACATAGTATCATTTTTAATTATTATTGCCAGCCTACTTGGTATACGCAAGTATACAACTGATATAACCTAAAAATATCTACAATATTTCTGATAATCTATGGAATGAGCAAGGCCAAATTTTCTGCTTACTTTTATTAATGTGGGGAGATGTGGGAGCAAATGGATTGCTGAATTCTTGATATAGCCAGGAAAGAATGCCTTAGAGTTAAAGTGTTTCTCTATTCATATGAAACAAATTCTCTCAATTTTATCTCCATCTAGAATGCTAGGCCCCAAATCCTATATTTTTTCCCAAAGATTTCCATCCTATAATCTACAGTAGATTCAAAATGTTCAGAAAATGAAAGGAAGAATCCAAGCTAATGGAATTGAGATATGTGGAATTTCTACTCCAGTACTCCAACTAAGAAAATATAATATATCCTGAATATATAATTCATTGTACATAAAACAACAATGGTCACAAAAAAGTAAGAATTGTTGCCCAAGTCAATCTTTTCACACAGCATTTAACTTCTGAGAGAAGCTATTATACCATCTCAGTTATAGGATTAGGGATCTTATCAAGCATGGAAATCTGTATGTGAGCATTTATAGTCATTCTGTTGCATTTAATGTAAATCTAATTGAAATACATGAAACTCTCTTTGTAGCCTTAGTGTAAAATAGCTCTAATATTCATTTATGAGCTTTACTCTGCCTATCAGCCATAAATTTATTGAAATCACTTGAATGGCAAAAAGATCAATTTTATACCTCATTCATCACTAACAGGCTTCCAAGCCGCCAATCTCATTTATTAGTTATAAAATAAACTCTGACATGTCTAATAAAGATATAATTGATAGGTTGACTTCAAAGTAAGGGATCTTTATATCTCCCATAAGGAATAAATTTTATTCAAAAAGCTGAGGACAATAAAAATGAGAAAAAAATGGCAAAGAAAAGGCAGTGTTTATGTTAGTTTTGAAAAGAAGTTATTTATTTATATAACTTGAATTAATTAAATTATTCATATTTCTTAAAAAAGGTCTACTTTTGCAGACATGTAATGTCTACAGAACAATGTGAAACAATGTAACAGAAAGCACAGCATTATATCTAAACCATTTAAAAAAAAATACTGATAGATGATTTAGAATGTTCAGCATGATTCCACAAGCTGTTTTTAAGTCATTACAGACTGTATAAAACAGTCATCTGGAGATGGGTAAGCTGAATTGCTAAGGATTCAAAATCCCTTATAATTCAGGTATGACAGTCTGTAATGAAGTGTTTCTATGACAAAGTTCTCTGAGTTTGTAATTCCCTGACAGCTATTAGTATAAGTCAGGGTTACCAAAGCTGCTTTTAACATTGCAAAGTCAGCATAATGTACTGCATGTCCTACAGCTAAGAATTATGCTGAAGTGATAAGAAAAATGTATGTTAGATTTGATAAATGTGTTATAATTGCCAAGATAATAATACGAGAGTCAAAATTTGTATCAGGAAAACTTCCTAACGCTATGTTTCTTAGAGGTACTACAGTGAAATCATAGCCCCTTTTAATATCTCTTTGTTAAATCAAACTAACAACCTTTTTCAATAGCTTTTGAACAGGACTTAAATTTGTATCAGGAAAATTCTTGTCTTCATCATTGTGGACAGCAAATGACAACTAATTTTATGTGGGCCACATTATGCGGTTTTTGAAATCTTAGATTAGATCTTGTGGGAATGAAAACAAAGTAAAGCTGAAGGATCCAATCTGGGTTGGTCACAGGGACCAGAGATTTAGTCTTCCACATTTTTGGACTTGTTCTGGAGCCCATCCTAAGGAAACTTCTCTTTGCCAGAATGTGTGCTTTGTGTTATTTTATACATAGTATTAATTTGGTGCCTAGTTATGTCTGGCTTTGTATTTGTTTTCAATTTCATTGTACACATGTTGTGCATTGACAATAAATGTTTGATTGATGGTGGCTACTAAGTTATTGGCTGTTTTCTTGTGCTGCCAAGTCCTCAGCTCCTAAAAATACTCCTGTTGACTGACAAGATACAAAGTAAAACGGTATAAGTTTTGAGATTGAATGGAGGCTTGCTCTATGTCATATGAGCCCCATTTCTTTGTCACATTGCTGTCAATATACAGTATCATGAAATCCCTGTTCAGTCTTTAGATAATGTGTGGAAATTTAGAGTTATTTCTAAACAAGTTCCAAACTTCACCAAAGTTCATAGTTTCTGCAAATATAATTTTCTTCAGGAACTGTTGGAATCTGCTATACAATACTGACATATACTATGACATCTGCTATTCTGACATACAAAACATGGCCAGGCTCTATTTAATTTTTTTCTACTTTAACTTGTTTGTAATGAATTGTTTTATGGCTATGGGGTAAATTTAATGAATAAAAATTAATTGTGCTTTGTTTAAATGTGTGTAAGTTTGAAAAAAAAATCTTTATTACCCAGCTTATTGCAAGAGATAATCACTGAGAAATTAATTTCCCACTGCAGTTTTTTTCCCAATCAAACTCCACTCCTTCCCACCCCACATACACTCCTAATGTTCCAAGAGGTAAAATATGCAGCCACATAATCTGGTGAAATACAATAAGAAAAAAATAAATTCTCAATATTATTCACAAGAGGCATTTAAATGGACTCTAATATGAGAGTTACCAGGTATCATTGTATAAGTGAAATGAAATATATTAAATGTGATCTCTATGCAACAGTTCCTATGTCATAATCCAGGTATTTGACTAAGGAAGAAGCATTCTTTTGTTGGGTTTGCTTTGGTCTGTATGCAGAAGCAGGAAAATTAATCATTTCAAAATTTGTAAAGAGCTTTCATAGTGCTTTACATGAAATATATCATGGAGTTGGGATCATTTAAGTCAATTTTATCCACAAACTCTCTTTTGAATGCCAGGCTGATGGGATATTTCACCATGTAGCTAATCTTGATGTTGTTGAATTGTTTCAGGAAGACTTCTATCTAGAAAAAATGGTGTAGCTAACTTTTTCAGTCTTATAAATCATTTTAGCTATTCTATTTTCCTCCACTATAAACACTGGGTAATTAGAGCCATGTGATATCAATTTTCTTTTTGGGAGGTCATGGCTAGATTTCAGCTGATATTCTTTCAATGGCATTAGTTTATAACATGTTGAATGAGTTGCTTAAATTTTATCCATATATGAACATTATTTTATTTGAATCCACAGCTAGATTGTACACATACCAATACAATGTGATGGAGTGTTTAATATAACACAGGAGGAAGAAGCAAGACTACTACAGGAGGTTGACCCAAAGATGATTTTTCAAAAGGCAACTGGACTTTCTTTTTTTTTTTTTTTTTTATTCCATGAAGATATTTTGCTTTTCATCCAAGAAGCTTCTTCATTTCTGGCTGAGAAAAAAAAAGAGAGAGAGAAAAGCGGGGCAAAAATAAGAAAGTCCAGTTACCTTTTGAAAAGCACCTCGATAGACATACAGGAGGCTGACTGCTACAGAAAAGACTCCTTTATTTCAGTATGGTGAGGAGAAATGAGAAAAGGTTTAAGTTCACCTTAATCATGCTTGATCAAGTTGAACAGGAGAATTGCTTTGACAGGCTTTCTTATTTCATCTCTAACAAGAGTTATATTAAAAAGCAACTGAAAAACAAAACGTAATATCTTTATTGTGAATTAGAAATTAGAATATTATGGTATAACTGATAAGACTTTGTGTTTGTACTGGTATTCTTCTTTGCTTTTTAACTGAAATGTCATAAGTCACCAAACTTGATTGCAGGAAATACGACTTCAGCAACAGAGTGGTCAATGTCTGGAATACTCTACCTGACTCTGTGGTTTCTTCCCCAAATTCCAAAAAACTTTAACCTTAGACTGTCTTCTATTGACCTCACCCCTTTCCTAAGAGGTCTGTAGGGGGCGTGCATAAGCGCACCAACGTGCCTACCATCCGTGTCCCATTGTTTCTTTTATTTTTCTTATATGTACCCATTTCACCTATTATCTTGTAAGCGATTGACAAATCAAAATAAATAAAATAAAATAAGCTACAGTTTGTGTTTTAAGAAAGCATCTTTTTGGAAATCATAAAAAGTGACTAAGGGCTAATAATGAGTTTTGATCTGAACTAATGATGGACAGCCTTACTTTACTAACCTAAGAACTGCTAGCAAATTTGAAGAATCAAAGGACTTTAACAAAGGGACAATAGATTTGCAAAGTGGAATCCATGAGAAAAAAAGATGAAAAGAATCAGTAGTGCAAGATTTGTAGTTTTAGGCTATGTTTTATAAAGAGAAAAGACAGGGTAATGTGGAAACCACAAGTTAAACACATAGGAACAATTAAAATTCTAATCCTCAATCCAGTGTACTCAGAAATAAGGAATATAACCCATCTACATTAATGGACATCTCTGTGAAATATCACTGAAGATTAGAACATCAGATCTCTCCATATTTTTTCTCAGATTATGGAAGAAGCTTCTATCTCAGATAATACTTAAACTCCACTTCGTATTTTGTTTCACACAACAATTTATGTGAAGGCTTTACAGCGGTCCAAACAAAATTTTAGTAAACTGCAAGATTTGAATTTAAGGTTGAAGCTTGTTTTTGAGTCACTCGGGAACCAAGGGTTTACTAATTATTGGCATTATATTGAAATGTAGTAGGATTGTATATGAGACACTGCAGCTTAATAGTTGATATATTTACTTACTATACTAAATATGAAAAAAAAAATCATGTAGTTTATAGAAGTAAGGATAAGAAACCTATTTTTAACCATTGAACCACTTGGTATTATGTATTTTAAGAAGGGTAACCTAGCATCTATT
This sequence comes from Notechis scutatus, assembly GCF_049901735.1. NCBI lineage: Eukaryota > Metazoa > Chordata > Lepidosauria > Squamata > Elapidae > Notechis > Notechis scutatus. The sequence goes on along the minus strand of NC_142011.1, from coordinate 155,003,646 downwards.
AAAAACTGGGGGATCATGAGTTTTTAATCCAGCACAAAACTATTTGGGTGATCCTGGATCAGACTTTCTCTCTTAGCCCTAGGAAGAAAGCAATGGCAAAACACTTCTGAAAATCCTTGCCAAGAAAACTGCAGGAACACTGACTCTTATATGAATGAATGAATGAATGAATGAATGAATGAATGAATGGACACACACACACACACACACGTGTGTGTGTGTGTGTGTGTGTGTGTGTTTATTTGGTTCTGAAGGTTTTTTTTTTTTAAGGAAAAGTTACTTTTATCCAAATTATCAGGAATAACTTATCAGATTCTTCCAGATGTTCAATTATGGAGTTGCCAAAGAATGTATGCAAATGTTCTGTTTTCACTGTGTTATTATCCTTTCAGGGGGAAGCTATTGTGTGGAAACTCAATATTTTTATTTTTCCCAAAATAGACAATGAGGAGGCTGTGACAGAAGACAATGCCACTAACAATAGCATTCTCCAAGACCCAGACAAATTCAAAGCATGTTATCAAAGACTCTGAAAATAAACTAGGAAAAGAGGGGTATCTTGCACAGAAATAGAAAAAAAAACCCTTTTCTATACTAGAATTACTGGGCAGCCATTTGTCTGAAATGGTATAGTCTTCGACTTGAGCAGAGAGTTGGATTAAAAGACCTCCAAGGTCCTTTCCAACTCTTTCATTCTGTTAATAGGATATGAAGTTGCTTCCTCAGTAAAATTATTGAGAATGTAGCCTCTTCTACAACATGCCATAGATTACTTGATGCTATGCTAACAGGTTCATCTCACAAATATTTCTCCTGTGGTATGTGCATCTGCCGCCCCAGCCTTTTACCAGTGACAAACAGAATGATCAAGGAGACAGTCTTATATAACTATGTGGCTGAATTATGTGAACATCTGCCAATGTTCATAACTCTGATAATTTCCAGGCCCCCAGGCCCCTTCTACACTACATTATTTGTATTTCAACCTTATCCATACCAATACCCTCCAAACGTGTAAGGATGACAACTCTTAGTATACCCAGCTACCATAGTTACTGAACATGCCATCTGGAAAGCTATAAAATGGCCTCTGAATAGAAAGGAATCCATTAGGAAAAGAACACTCTCTTTTTTTTTTTTTTGGTTCACAGATAGAAACAGTGACATTAAACAAATCAAGATGGTGACTACAATAGCCCTGTCCCTTTTGCATATTAAACATATATAAAAGAAAAGCGGAGCCTTGGTTGCAGTCAGAGTCACCATTTTGCCTTTGGCCCCTGATTCCACAGATACCAACAAGTTGAATCTGGATGCAATGTGAAGGTTTTTAAATCTGCAGGTAAATGTAAATTAACTTTAACAAATACAGTTCACAATCATTGACCTTCTTCAAGTTTTTTTCTTTAGGTATATTTTTCTCCATATAACATCAAAACAGATATAACAAATTCAATTTCTTGGACTTCTTTCCCCTACCATATAAAACTGAAGACAAAGGCCTTTATTCATTACCACATTTTCATAGCTCTACCTTTAAAGTAACTGAAATAGCAATTACTGAAGAAAAAATTAAAAACCATGTCTAGCAAAGAAATATACCAGCGATATAATGACATTAGTAGAAAGATATTTATATGAAATTAGGATGAGATTATACATCTGCCTATTTTGCTAGACTTAATTCTGTTGAAAAATTGGAATTAGAAATGAGCTCAGCGCAGTCCATGCAGAAAAATGAAAGGAACTTTAAAGATCGTCTAGTTGAATCTCTTGCCCATGCCAAAAATATGCACAATCTTCCAGAATTAAGAGTTGTCATGAAATTTGGTGAATGTTCCTAGTTTAAGTAGTTATAAGAAGCAATGAAGGCATTTCTGGAAAGTGGATGCTAGAAATAAATCATACAAAATAGCTGCTGTTTTCATGTCCTTTATAAAATTCCCAGAAGAAGGTAACATATTGCATTAGAATCAAGCATAGCAAAGTAAAACTAAATGGAATTCTTAACAACAAATTTTAAAAAAAGAGAATCTGGCAAAATAATAGACATATCAATCTATAAAATAAAATATTTTATTGGCAACCAAATAAAATTTTTCACTCTCTGATGATCATACTCAACAATAAGTCATTTAATTTAATTAGACAAACTATATTCACTCTAACAATTGGACATTCTTTCCCAAGCAGTAAGTAGAAAGGAAGAGACAAATAGCTTTGATCAAAATATTGAATGCATTTCCTGAAAGGGTCTTTTGAAATGACAGTAAAAGTGGGCCAGGGGGAGCATGAATTAGTCTCAGGGTGACAATAAATGAGATTTAGGATTGTCTAACCATCAAGTTCCTATATTAGGTTTCCAACAATGTATTTATTTCATATAGGATGATTTTATGATAATGGAACACATTCTAGAATTAATGTTTTATCTTCTTTGTACTATCTGATGAACAACTAATGAACTGTAATGAAAAAGAAGTTCAAACTTACCAAAACAACCCCTTGTTGTTTAAGGAGCACTTACTTCAAATGGCCTAAAAGCTCATGCTTACTTTCTTGTATCATTTTGGCCAGCTTTTGGTAGTAATATTTTGATGCTTTCCCCACCGTCACATGTTAGCCCCACAACTGTATTAACATTCCCTTTTTTCTGCTTATGTCTATAGTTTTTATTTCCATTACTTGTGAAAGGCGCTCATGCAATTCAGCTTGGGCATTAAAGACATCCTATTTGGGCTTTCTAGAATGAATTTTAATAATAAAAATACAAACTTATTAAAACAGTATGCTCCCCAACTCCCTATATTATATCTCTGAGGTTCAGTGCAACTTATTTTCCCCCATCAAGTCCAAGAAACCTTATTGTTGAACAGCATTCATATATATAGAAAAACATACACTGGAATCAGAACTGGAGCCAGTTACATATATAGAATATTCATTAAAAATATAACAGATTAAAATTAAAGCAGACTGGGCATTGCATCCACTGGGACAGAGGTTGCAGCCCAATGCTTCAAGACAAGCTCTTCTCAATGCCCATGTGAGCATGCTTTGTTTTAGCAGTCCAAATATAATCTCTATGTAGACTTATGCAAGATGCTTGCCTTCCTGCCCACCAAGAAAGCATTTTGACCCACCATACAGCAGCTGGCATCAGTGAGTTGCTTTTAGTTTAGCAGTTCAATTCAGATCTAACTAAAGGACAGCCAAATCCATCTTTCTTAAACAAAGCGAAGAGTCTGAGCTTTTGGCAAGAGAGCAACTCTGCTTTTACATGTTTTTGGATTTTGTAAAAGAACCTCTGAGCAGATGGTTTCCATTATGTGGAACATTTCTGAGCAGCTGCTGCACAATTCAACTATATGAAAAGTCTTTGTCAAATGACCACAAAGGCAGCATATGCTGGGTCTGTGGTTGCCCTGATCTCCTGCATACTTAGACAGAAAAATATTGGGTCACGTACAAATTGTGTAGGATAAGAAACTTGGCCCATTGTGGACTTTTTGCTCGGTAACTCTGATAAGCTTTTGTTGTTATCTGCAGTGGCTGGAAAGCATACAAATCAACACCAAATTTCTAGAATGACACCAGGTTCCTATTTCTGAATTACATGGATCAGTTATTAGCACATCCAATTCTTAAAGTTAATGCTGTGAAGCTGCACTTCAAAATGCTTTGAAACTGAACAAAAAAAAAAAAAAAAAACTGCCTTCCAAATGCTGTAGGAGGGCTATCCAAGTTTCAAACTGCTTACTCACTCTGGGGAAAGAGCAGGATTATTTTGAAGGGAACAAAGCGGCAAGTTATTTTGCAAATCATGAACTCTGGAACAGATTTTATAAACATGTTCTGCTCAATAACAAGCCTTCAATTCTCTGAGCGTACAATCCCTTACTATCAGCAGACTTAAAAATGCAAGAAAATAGCCCAACTTTTATATTTTCAATCAGATTCAGAATTTTTAATCATCAGAACTGAAAAGAAATGCCTTGGAATTTAAGGCTTGTTCTAAAGGCATCTCTGTCAAACTTAAATAAGGTGCTGGATGTCAAAGCAACCTGGAAAGCTGAGATTTGCCTTGAGAACAACAAGCAGATCTATTTTACTTATATTTGTTAAGAGAATTGGAGAAGACAATTTTGGTAGAAGGAGGCAACATTTCTCTGAGACATCTGGGCACATTAATGCACTAACCCATTTCTTTGCAGTATCCGTCATCCTTCATTGTTGAAGGAAAACCCTCAGGGAGAAGAAAAGCTTCCATTTCCCTCCCAGACAAGACAAGACAAGACAAGTAACAGACAAAATATGGGCACTACATCTGAAACTACATCAATAGTTTCATCAGGCTAGAGGCAGTTTTAACATAATGACAAAACACTGGGAAAGACCTACTTTCATCCAGTTTAGAATGAAAGATCACAGAATGTTGTAGCGTGTTGGAAGATGAGATTGAACAAGGGGACGTGAAATAAAATGCCACAGCATTTAGCATCACCCAACATTTAGATCTCAGCCAGCTGTGTTACTTTCATTACAGGTAGTCCTCGACTTAGGACCACAATTGAGCCCAACATTTTTGTTGCTAAGTGTCTCTGATCTAGGCTTCACAAAATCACGAAGCAGACTCCTTGTCCCTTTTTATTAGGCCAATGTGAATTCCTCTCATTCACATCCAGCAAAATCCTGGCAAACAGCCTTTCAAGAGTGAATTATAACCACAGACTTTATCAGGCTTGGAGAGTTGCCAGACCAATAGCTTCCAAGTGCAATGCTGTACAAGAAAATACTTGGCAAGGAGTCTCTGAGAGTCATGAACAAATCTTGACACAAATTAAATGAATTAATTGTCTCCTGCAAACACCATTCCCCTTTCGGTCTTCTTTATTCCCTATGGGAGGGGCCACTTTCCACCTGTGCCTTTACTCCTGAGTCAACCCTTGTTCCTTAACTATTCCCTTCTCCTGGCAGCTCTGTGCATGCGCACATTGGGAACAGGCTCCAGCTGTTCTTCTGCCTCACTGATCTCTGACTCCAAAGGCAGCTGATAACTGTCAGATGGCCCTGGCCCCATCTCTGCCTTTGATGCAAAGCACTCATTGGAGCTTTCCCCAGACTCCAGGACAAGCCCATGTTTTTCCCCAACCTTCTCACTGTCCGAGTGGGCCACAATACTGAGACATTTGTTAAGTGAATTTTGCTCCATTTTATGGCCTTTCTTGCCATAGTTGATAAGTGAATCACTGCAGTTGTTAAATTAGTAATATGATTGTTAAGTGAATCTGGTTTTCCCATTGTCAGGTCACAAAAAGTGATCACATGATCCCAGGACAATATAACGGTCATAAATGTGAGTCAGTTTCCAAGTGCCCAAATTTTAATGGCATGACCATGGGGATGCTGCAACATTATAAGTGTGAAAAACTTTTTTCAGTGCCTTTGTAACTTCAGTCACTAAATGAACTGTTGTACATCAAGAACTACCTGCATATGGTGAAACTAGTTAATTGCTATGGTTTGTCTCTCTGAGTGTCCCAAATAAGGAACAATTACTCAGTTATCATAATCAATATTAGGACCTCAAGAAATGATTCTGGTTACTAGACAAAATTGGAAGCCAGTTTCAATATTGTACAAAATGAAATGAACTGTCATAAAATTACAGACAGTGTAGGGGTAGAAAAGAAGAACTGGAGGGATGGTGTGGAAAGAGAAATAAATGGATGTCTTTGAGAATAATATTGAGAGTGTGATTTGCATATCTCCTGACATTTACAAATTGTATTTTTCCCTAGAGAAAATGGAGGAAAAGATTAGGAAAACTCCCACAACACTTTCTGTTTCAAAGCACAGAAAATAAGAATAGATGACTTGTTGAAAAAACAGAAATCAAGTCTTTTAAGTTAAATAAATCTTTCAGTGCAGTTTTTTAAAAATAAAATTAGACCATGCTCAGTGTATATACAAAGTTTGAAGAACTTATGAGATTATTTATCATCATCAATGAACCAGGATTTGAGTCAGAAGAGAAAAATGCTAAGAGGCCAAGCAATGGGGAAAAACAAAAGAAGACACCTCAGCTTAAATTTATAAATTAAAGTCACAGTATTAATGCTATAATCCTAAGCATAATTACTAATTAACCATTTTAACCATAACCATGAAAATGCTTGACATTAGATGCTTTGCTGATTTCTTTTTAAAAAGCCTTTCTTCTCAATCAGGTTCCTATTATTTTTTTTAAAAGCAATATAGTCAACCATACTTTTGAATAAATATTGCATTCAGAATTAGAATTGTATGCTTATATCTTGACCCAGATATGTAGAATTTAACTGGAATTAGAATAAAACAGGCCTTGAATTCAGTGCCTTCAAAAAGCTTTAAGGACAAACAGGAACTGTAGAATAATATAGTAGGTGCACTCCAAGTCCCTTCTCTTACTAATTGTCATCTTGCAGAAGCATACCTTCTCGACCACAGTCCCTAATCTCAGGAACCAAAAATAAATATTGCCACTCTCCTGGGGTTCTTGAAACCTGGCTTTGATCCTGGATCTGATATTAATGTATTGTACGGAAGTGTGTGTGTGTGTGTGTGTGTGTTGTGGTTTCTTGCTGTTATGATTTAGTCCAGACTGTGTTATTTAGTTTTTCATTGCTTTTATCATTTTTGGTTTGATATGCCATCCAGAGCCTATCGCAGTTGGGCGCCCATGACAAATTTAAATTTTTTTTTTTAAAAAAACCAGCTGAATATACCAATAGCAATAAGACTTATGTACCACTTCATAGTGCTTTACAATACTCTCTAAGCGGTTTACAGAGTCAGCATATTGCCCCCAACAATCTGGGTCCTCATTTTACCCACCTCGGAAGGATGGAAAGCTGAGTCACCCTTGAGCCGGTCAGAATCGAACTCCTGGCAGTTGACAGAATTAGCCTACAATACTGCATTCTAACCACTGTGCCGCCATGGCTCTGTATCATATATCATAAACATTCTACAGTTAATACCTACATACTGAAGCAGAAATAAACAAGTAATCTCCCCTTTCTAGCCAGGGAAATATAGCATGTCTGTTTGTAATTGGGGATGGAATTAACAGGACTGTTCTTACTGTTAAACCCGGTGTTTTATCCTATAAAATGTGTGCAAAATAATGGCTTAAAGATCTATGATAGAGCCTCATGCAATAAAACATTTTAAGCTCTGTTATTTTATCAACCTGAAATGCTACCACTACTGAAGAGAGGAATGCATTTAAGAAATATCATTTTCTTTCGATGTCAGCTTATGGGGAGGGTTTTTTGCATCTTTTGAGAACTAGAAAAAGTTAGCTATTGGCCTATCTATAACTGCCACATCATTTTGGTTGAAGACAGTGAAAAAAAAATTGAGCAAGTATTTTCTTTTTTTCTTTTAATATTCTAAAAAGACCTATGCTGTAAGAAACTTCACTAACCTATTAGCCATATTGTTCACTTAAAAGCAAACACATAAATAAAAGAGAAAGGTAGCTGCCACAGGAAATATTGTTTTGATGCTCTCCTATTGAACCCCAGAAGCAGAACTATATTCAAATTCTGCCAACTTCAACCATAAGAATTTCTCTCCCAAGAAACCTCACTGAAATTCTGGGACAGAGAAGGAACAGACTGCAGCAACTAAGTATCACAGACGGTTAAGAGAAATCTGAGAGGAAAAAAAAAATCAGGACAAGATTTATTTTGATCCTATACTATATGTAGAATCAATTAGCAGTAATATAGAAGCTGGTTGCGTTTTTGTTTTGTTTTTTAAAAAAAACACCTTGTTTTTCAGATTGTTTTCCTAGGCTTCCAGAATTCTAAAATGTCCGATTTGCTAGAAGAGGAATGTTTGACCAGATGCATTCTTGGTAAACCAATAACAAACCTTAGCTTAAAGGCATTAGCAGGCTTTTGCAATTGAGAAGTTAAGTCTTATACTTCAAACTGTAATAGGATTTATAATTATGCCACATCATCATTCTTAATCACCGAACTATGACCATAGAAACATCATCCCGAAATATACACCCTGATAACCTTCGGAATTCCATTCTGTTGAGACAGAGGCATACTTTTGAGAAACATCATTTTCTTTCCATGTCAGTTTGTGGGGAGGAGGGTTTTTTTTTTGTTTTTGTTTTCAATCTTTGCTAAGGCTGCCAACAGGACCGCAGACACTTTGCCAAGATATTTGTACAGATGTGTGAGTATATCTGCAGCATCCAATTGTTCCATTTACGTGTCTGGTAACCATAGATGACAGCCTTACTTAGCTGGCTGGTTAGGTTGACTTGACAGCTTCTCGGGTATCACTGGCGTGGTTAAGGACAAGCCTAGCAGGCCAGTAAATCTAGCCCAAGGGAGACAGTGCTTGCCAAATGTGAAGTCTGTTTGGTGATAAAAGGAGTTGATTGGAGAAAACTAAGGCTGAGTTCTGCCTCCTGTTCCCCCCTCCCCATGCCAAATAACTCGCAGATGGTAGCAACATTTGGCAACTCTCCTGCTTAGCTAGGATTCATATTGATACCCTAGAAATGAAATAAAAGCTCTTGTATCCTATTACCGCTCCCCTGAGCTATCTAGTACCCATCTGGAACAGAAAGTAAAGATTCACACAGCTTTATTTTCAAAGGCAGCAAAAGGGAAAGGGCATTTCGTTTAAAGGGGGAGAGGCAAGGTTGGGTGAAAACATACCAGAGCAAGTGTTTTGTTTCGTTTAAAATAATCTCTTTCTGCAAGTGTCACAGACTATACATACATTTTTTTTTTTTTACAAGAATAAACCAGATTCTTATCTACAAATTGAAGAGCTCAGAGATCCTTAGTGCAAACTATTGCTGGCCTGCAGCTTTTAAATCAGTAAACTTTGGATACCCTAAATGGTCCATTAAAGTTGAACAGATATCCTCAATCTGCTTAATTTCCTCTGGAGGCATATTGTGCTGCCAAGCATGGATGCCCGCCGGAGAGATTTCTCCTTCATAAGGAAGATAGAAAAGACCGGTAGATGTAGCAAATAGTATTTGGTTTAAGCTGGCTGGCGCCAGAGGCATGCCAAGGAAGTCATAGATGGTTTCAGCCGTCTTCTGGGGAGAGTTGACAATATCTTCAAATTTGATCAGCTGGTAGTTTGCTGGCAGCAAGCCCTTATTTACTCTCAGGGCAGCTGCTGTATTGGCCAGCCATAAATGAGACATCACAGAGACAGCATTTGAATCTGAAGCGGTGAACTTCTCTCTCAGCGCTTCATATTCAAAAGCATAGCCTGAATTGGAACCACATTTTTCTTCATGATTTTCTCCTTTGAACATCTTAGTCAGGTGCTGTGGTACCTTCCTCAGAGAGTAAAGGCTAGGCTGGTTTTTGTACAACATTGAGTGGATCCAGGCACGTGGGTCTCGAACCACATAAAGTACTCTCAGGGAAGGACCAATGACTTCCTGAAGAAAAGGTAACTTTAATGTCCAACTTCCACTAGTCAGACTAAGGACGGGGCGGGCATTTGGATAAGAGGCAAGGTGTTGCCTCAGTTCCCGAATGTATTCAGTTTCTTTGTCTGAATTTCCTCGCAGGCGGTTTCTTTGCTCTATAATAGATTCTCTCTTCCTGGACCGTCTCTTTCTGTCTTTGCTAGTGGAAGAATGCTGCATCAACTTACTTCTGCTGGTTTCATGCAAATGAATATTTTGTAAGTGAAGCTTTGTGTCTTTTACTAAGGAAAGCAGCCAGCCCTGGAGGATCCGAAAATGACCTCTCTGAACATCCGAAGCTTTCCATTCACAAGCATCAACAAATGAGTCAACCTCAAACTCCGTTTCAGGGATATCAAGGTAACCCGTTGGGATCTTGATATAGACAAAATCACTAGTGTTGTAAAAGAGCTGCTTCAGAATTTCTGCCCCTGAAGTAGGGAGGGAAGTGATGATAACATTAGGCAAATTAGAATGCCCTTGGTCCTCCCCTTCACTTGGTTCCATATTTGTCAAGCTGCTAGTCCACTTTGCACAAATTAGCTGAGTGCAGGAGCTCCACACATCTACAAGTTCAATAAACCACAAAGTGATCACCAGGATTAAGACCCAGCGCAAAAGCTTACCAAAGGAAATGTAAAATCGCCAGTGAAAAGCCAATATGGCCAAGCTAATCCCCAAAATAAATCCTGCTATCACATTCACTTTAAAGCCAAAGGGGAAAATGGTTTTATGAATAAGTCCCTGCTTCCCTATCATCTTAGTGCCCAGGCCAAACTGTGTAACCTTTCCTTGAGTGGTTACTGTGGCATAGCCACCAAATCCTAAATAACGGAACCTTGTCCACAGATTGAGATACTCTGTTACAACAGAGTAGACTATTTCTGTGCTGTTGACGTTTAGAGAAATCCGATACCCCGACTGGGCATCGTCAATAAACCTACAGCTAGAAACATTGACATAAGGCCCATGAAAAACATAGGCAATTCTCGCAATATTACTCTTTGTAGAGAAAGTGACATTTACAAACTGAGTCCATCTCTTTTTGAACTCAGCTGCTTGCTCGGCCTCTTGTATCCTAGCAACAGGGCTATTTCCATGATGGTCAAACCAAAACATTTTATAGTGAGCATCCCAGACATCCATCATGGCTCCATTATATTTGTTCATAAACCTGTATGGGACATACTTGAAGTCAATGTCGAGGTTATGGAAGAAGGCACTGATGGCATCAATAGGAGAGTTCTCCTCCTTTTCCACGTGGTCCACCACAAGTAACGTCTGAGGATTTAGTAGAAGCAAGGAGCGGTACACACTTTTCAGCTTCATGGCTGATGAATATGCAGAAGCTGCTTCACCACTCACAAACATCATCTCCTCATACTGAGAGGAGGCAATAATCTCCCCGGATGCATCCCCAACTTCATCCCCTGTCCACTTAAGCCACTGCATACATTCCCCCAGCTGACCTTCCCAAGGCTGATTGCACTGACTTGTAGGGGATGGAGCAAATACTAAAACATTGTTCAAGTGGCTAAGCTTAGGTCCATAAAGGGCCTCCGAAACAAACACCTGCCCATTTGGAGCAAAAGTAAAAGAGTTTTGATCTGGGTGTTCGTGGCCTGGATTGAAGCTACGCCAGCCATCAATCCAGGAATATGGCTGAAAGTGGACTATATCATAGACAGCACGGCCACCGAGCTTTCCGGACTTAAAGGAAACAAAGGTATTTGTCTGAGTGTTTGGTAACCCCGCTCCATATGTAACCACCCCCCAATTGGGAAACACATGCATTTTAGCCTCACCATAGTCAGCGGGAGGTTGGGGGGTTAGCCTGGGGTCATACCATATGTACTCTGTATGAAGGGTGCTCCACCGTTGGGCAGTGGATGGTACCATTGGGCCATCTTTGGGCCTGTGCTTTCTAATTTGCTGTGCAAGCCAATTGCCTACCCCATTCTTCAAGACAAACCTATCTAAGAAAACCAGTTGGCTTTCTGGACCATAAAACCAATTATAATTGGAATCAGCTATGCCTACAGTTCTCTGAAAGCCTGGCAAAAGGGTGGCATAATAAAACCAAAAGTGCATCTTGAGCCAGTGGTTTTCAAGATTGTTAATCCCAAAGTGGCGCTGGGCCAGGTAAATATACTGGGTGATGGATTTGGCAGTGTAGCTACCATAAGCTACACCTTCGTCCAAGGAACCATCAACAATATGATTTAGCAAAAACATAGTTTTTTCCATCACATCTATTACAGCATGCTTCCAGGCATTTGCTTGGGACTCAATGCCTCCTCCAGTGACCAGGGCCCCAATAAGCAATGCCAACATATTTGTGGCTTGATGGTTGTGAAGAAGTTGCTTGCCCCAAGACCGGACTTTGGAGTACTCGTACATTTCCTCGGTCACAGTCCATATCTTGGTAGAATATTTTTGTCTCCTAACATCATCCAATGAGGCATATAAAAAATCAAAAGCAGTGGCAAATCCAGTTAAAGAATGCCCAAGAGGAACTTCATCGCCTGGGGCATTCTCCACCAGCCAGTCTTTATATCCTGCCATTCTGTCCATGTATTCGACAACAAAATCAAAGGCAGCTTTATCTTCAGGACTGAGGAGACAATAAAATGCTAGGGGAGGCAAATTGTTTCCATATATCTCATTCCACTTGGCAGCAAAATCAGCATGTTTGGGAGGAGGTAGATAATAGGAGGGATTGGACAGCATTGTAGACACCGCACTCCGGAATATTCTAAAGAGGTGGAGATGACTGGTGTGAGACTTTTGCCTCAGAGCTGGAATCTCTTCAGCACCAAAATATAAGTTTGGATACAGGGTTGTTTTTTCCATCTTCTGATTTGCTCCTAAAGCTTCCATCCTCTGCTTCTCGTACTGATCCACATCATCTGTAAAAGTCACCCAGTCAGAGTAATTGCTTACAGATTCTTCAAAAGTAGAGACTGCCAACATTACTAATGCTAGAAATATGGAATTTCCTATAAACATTAGAGCCATGATCCATTAGGCAGATTCCTCACTACGGTTATACACCTCTGTTGGTGGGGTGGGCGGGTGGAATGTTGAAATTTCAAGCACAGATCAACCTACCAGTGGGGAAATCTGCTTGAAAGTGCTTTACTGTACATAGGGAAAGGAAAACTTTTACAGAGTTCTTGGACAACAAGGTCATTAGGCACAGCTCTACGTTGAATTGCAAATACACTGACAGACATTGTATGGCTACACAGAAAAGTAAAGAGAATGTCATCTCTCACTAATGTCCATGTATACTTGATACATTGGGTCTGAAAAGGATATTGTATGTTTTAGCAAGCCATAAAGTGCAAGGATCTTTTTTTGTCATATCCAACTCATTACTTTGTTAATAATGGAATTATTCTTCTTCAAAACATATAGTCATTCATGCCACTGAAAAAGAAAGCAAAAACATGACATATATCAAAGCATTAGGAAATAAATGTAGTTTTGTATAGAAGGGACCATACAGAGAATGAATTGTGCGCCTTCATTTTCATTTCTCATGTGGGTTGAAAATATCCATACATTACTTTTTGTGGGTGGAAAGGTTTAGCAAAATATTTTTGTCAGCCAGAATTGTAGCAGCTCCAAAACTTAAGCAATGAAAGCTTTGCTTGATTTGAACTTCCTGGAAGAGGATGGTGGTTTTAATGCTCGGTTTCATGACTGCCATGTTCTCATCCATCTGTGCAACTGGCTCCTGTTCCGTGAAGGTTTTTTACTACCTTGATGTCGTTGTCACAAAACACATTTTAAAAAGGGTGCATAAAATGTGAAACACCGGTCACTTTTTCTTCCACTGCTTCTGTAGTCTTTTTTTGTTTGTTTGTTTGTTTGCTATGATGAACTTCTCTGCTTTAAAAAGAAAAACCAAAATGCATCATTAAAAACAAACTAATATCAACATATACATTTAAAAAAAAAACCAATGAAGACATGGTGGCATTCTTATTCTGATCAAATTAGTATCGGAAATAAATAAGTTTTGAGTTTTCATTTCTAATGCTTTGCTTCTTCATCCACTTCCTTCACGGTGCTTGAGCATTCAGAACAGGTTGAAAACTTTTACCCCTGAATGAATCAATTCCATTTTTTTTTAAGATCGATTAGGAGTCAGTGCCACCCAGAAGCCCCATCAACTATGCCCCTTGTCAGTTACATCTATTTCCTTCTTTCCCTGCCAGCTGATGCAAAGAACACCAGTTTTGAGAGCCAAGCCAATTTGAAGGGTGGCTGAGCCTTGATGACTTTGGGCTTTTGAAATATCGCCCCAAAGCATTTCAGTTTCCCCACCCAGATATGCTTATAAGTAATTTATTCCCCTTTGCACCTAATAGCTATAATGTTTTATACATACATACATACATACATACATACGTATATGTTTTATACATACATACATACGTATCTTTCTTTTCACCTGTGGCCGGCCAGTGGCTGATCACCAGAGGGCGCCAGGAGCCAATTAACCAGACCGGACTGACACACTTAGAACAAGTTTTCTTTGCCAACAGATGGAAATACTTAAAAAGTCGTGGCCAACAGGAGGTCAGGCAGGAAATTCTTCTTAACAATAGTAGCAATTATGAAATAACGATATAATTAACGAAGACCTCCCCCTAACACTGTTTAAAAAGTTGCAAAGCCTTACCTTAAGGAGTCTTCCTCCGAAGGCGGAGGACAGAATAACCGAGGGAACCGGGAGAAGAAGAAAAAGGAGAAATATCCGGGGAAACAAATATCTTGTTTTTAAAAAATCGTTTTTTGTTTTTTTCTTCTCTTTCCCGCCGATCTGCTATCCGGCGCTTTCTCCTGACTTCGCGCTCCCCGGCTGGATCGGATAAGCCACTAGCTTCTTTTTTGGCCCCTTAGCAAACTGTCCCGAAGCCCGGCTTGCGTCGACATGTGGTTGATCCGCGTTGTGTGTGTTGTTTTTTTCCCCCCTCAAGATCTAGGAAAGAGTCGGATCCCGGCAAAGACAGTCCGAAGTAGCCGAGCGGCCTTAAAAAAAAAAAAAATCAAATAAAAAAGGCGGAAAAGCCGCGCAGTATCTTTGAAGCGGAAAAGTGAAGGAGCCGAGAAAGAAATGACTTTTGAATCCTTTTTACCTCGATTCCGCGAAGGGGGTAGGACAAAAATAATAACAATTAAAAAAAAAAATCTCAGGCGGGATTAATCGTTCAGAGTTTGATGCCAAATCGACTCCGGCAAAGAACGTGACTTTCTCCGCAGAGACGAGCCAGGCAGAGCCGCTGTGGTCGCAGCAGCCGCCGCCGCCGCCGCTCCGGCTTCTGCCTGAAGCGACGGACTTTCCTCCGGCCGAGCCTTAGCCATGATCCTCCCGGTGTCTGTCTGTCAATCGGTCTGCCTCCGTTGCAGCCAGCAGCTCAACCGCTGCGGTCGGCGGGTTGGAAGCTACAGCGGCCAACGCCGGGGCAGATTTAAGAGCGGCAACCGCTGCCTGGAGCCGGGCGGAGTCAAGGCGGGTCTAGCGGCGGTCTCTGCCCTAGCCGGCAGCTCCTGCTGCTGCTGCTGCTCATTCTCAGCGCCTCTTTTTTTTGTTCTTGGTTTTTTCTTTGCAACGCCCGCCCGGTACCGAGCATGTGCGAAGGCCGCGGTTCCCCCTCCTCTTCACCCTCCCCCCCTTTAACTACACCTGATCTTTGCGAGAGGGCGAGAAGCAAGAGGGACGGGTAGGGGATCGGGAGGGACCCAGGCTGAAGGAGGAAACTGAGAGATGCGAGGCAAGTGTTGATGGAATGGAAAAATTCTCTGGGAGAATACAGACCAACGCTCTTGAAACGTGCCAAGGCTGAATAAGTGGGTAAGGTTCTGGGAAGAAAGTAAAAGTCATCTCTTTGCGGATTCTCAGACATTATTATTATTATTATTATTATTATTATTATTATTATTATTATTATTATTATTATTATTATTATTATTATTATTATTATTCCATTGGAAACCACCGGTTTCAAAGACATGAGGTCTATCAGCTCAGCATGAGCCATTGAGGTCTGAGGCTTCGTGGCATCACCGTGTCCTAAGATCCTGGATCTGAATCGAAGGTATTAAAAAAAAACAAAAAACAATGCTCATCATTTTTATACAGGAGCCGGTTGAAAGCACAGATCACCTGTTGCATAGAAAAAGCCATCATAATCATGTATTGGCAGAAACTTTGTGGCTGGATCCTTCAGCATTTTCTCCTCCAAAGCTAAATTATACTTTGTCATCTTCTGAATCCGTTAACGGAAGCCCTAGACCAGTGGTTCCCAAACTTTTTCAGTCCACCGCCCCCTTGGTGCAACAAACTCATCCTTGGTGCCCCCCCACCCAGGGGTGGGATTCAAATTTATGTGGGCATGGCCTAATTTGAGGGTCTGGCTTGCTGGTCATGTGACTGGGTGGGCATGGCTTGCTAGTCATGTGACTGGGTGGGCATGACTTGCTGGTCACATGACTGGCTGGCATGGCTTGCTGGCTGGGCGTGGCTTGCTGGTCACATGACCAGGTAGGTGTTGTTTGGTGATCATGTGGTAGGGTGGGTGTGGCCAGGTGACTGGCAAACCAAATACAAGTGGTCCTCACTTAGTGGCTGGTTGTTTAGCAAGTGTTCTAATTTATGACTGGCTTCCCCAGAGGTACTTGACCTGTTTTTGGAGTTTTGACAGCCATGCACACACATACACACACACTCCCTTCTAACCCTGCTGGAGCAGGTCATTGGACTAGAATCGGCAAAGCATCTCTGATTAGATTCTAGTAGTGAATAGAATCCAATCAGATATGCTTTGCCGAATCTTGTTGATTTGTTTTATTTGTATTTCTTTATTTTATGTTGTTGAATTGCATTGACACGTGTGTCCCTTCTTGTACACAACCCAGAAGCTTTTGTGATTCTTTGCAGCAAAAATTACTGGCCCCTGGCTTTGCTCTACTTTTCAAACGTGCCGCCACTGCCGCGTTTAGGTGCTGGTCCCGCAGGTCCACCCCATTGAGCCCGCTGCACCGGAGGTCCTGCCCAAGCAAGTCCGAGCAGAGCAGTGCACCAAGTCAATGGGGTGAGCCTGAGAGAGGGAAAGAGAGAGAGAGAAAAGAGAGAGAGAGAGAAAGAGAAGGAATAAAAGAAAGAGAAAATGGAAAGAAAGAAAGAGGGGGGATGGAATGAAGGGACAGAAAGAAAAAGAAATATAGAAGGAGGGAGGGAGGGAGGAGAAAGATAATGAGATATCTATTCTAGTCAACTGCTCCAGCAGGATTAGAAGGGAGCATGTGTATGTGTGTTCTCCTTCTAATTTACCAGTATATTTTGGTTTTGCCTTCTTCAGAATTGGCACTGTAATACATTGGGGGGAAAGTAATTTTTTAGGGTGGAGGTCTGGTCCAATGGATCCTGTTTAAAGCCTCAACAAAATGTGAGAGCTTCCTGATAGTCTTGGCCATGTTTTGTCAACAAAACCTTTAATAGAAGACAAAGAGGTTTCAATGTGGAAAAGGGCCTCAGTCTAAACTAGGCCTCATTTCAACCTGATGCATTCTCTCTCTCTCTCTCTCTCTCTCTCTCTCTCTCTCTCTCTCTCTCCTCCCTCCCTCCCTCCCTCCCTCCCTCCCTCCCTCCCTCTCTCATAGAGAGAGAGACAGAGGCAGAGGCAGGCAGGCAGGCAGGACTTTTTGGATGGATGTATGGATAGGTAGGTAGGTAGACAGACAGACAGACAGGTAGGTAGATAAGTAGGTAGGTAGATAGATAGAAAGGTAGTTAGGTAGTAGGTAGATCTATATTGGTAGATAGGTAGACAGACAGACAGAAAGACAGGCAGGCAGGTAGGTAGGTAGGCAGGAAGGCAGACAGAGAGACAGAAAGACCTTTAGGATGTATGTATGGATAAATAGACAGACAGATAGACAGACAGAATGCAACAGCAGCAGCACTTTGGGAAAGTAGAGCAAAGCCAGAGTGGGAATTGAAGTCCACACCAATTGCCAAGGTTGAGAAACATGGGCTGAATATATCAACCCAGCCATTCTGGTTAGAGTTTAGCATGCTGTTTGATTCCAGTGGATTCAATAAACCATGGCTAAGATCTTCCTGCTCCTTAATGCAGCTGCCCCTCTGCCCCTTCTCCAGCCCCCTGGCCCAGTTCTTTCTTTGGCATCCAATTTTGCAATGCCAACCTCCCCAGGGCAGCGATGTGGCTGACTTCACCCTCTTTGCTTCGACCAAAGGTCCACTTCCATTGGGCCAAACAAGGGGAGGCACTCTGCACACGCTCAGAGACTCCCAACTTCGGGGAAGCGCTCCGCCCATCTTTACGCTCTACCCGAGAGGAGGAAAGCATGTGGAAGCAGCCCAGACCGGCAGAGGGGAGGCGGAGGGAACGATCGTTTGGAAAGCAAGCAAGCACAGGTCTCGGTCAGAAGAACCGGGCTGCAGAGGTAGGCTAGATTCTAGGTCTGGCCCGGCCACATAGAGCCGAACCGAACCAAGCCACGTGCCTTGGAGAGCCGCAGCTGCACCCACCCGCATCCTGCATGCAAGCCCAGCTGGCTGGAGAGGCGGAGGCCGGGCAGGTGCTGCACGCTCCCTTGTTCTCCAGGGAAGGGGGCCCTAACGCTGGACCACCCACCCCTTCCACTGCGCACCTTGGAAGGGTTTTGCTTTTAGGCCTTCTGGAACGCCTCCGCCACTTCCACTGGAGAGGGCAGCCTGCAAGCTAAGGCGCCCCCTTTCCGCCACCTCCCCCTCCCCTCCAGGTTTTGCAAGGCTCACTGCGCACAGGTTCTGCATTCGAGACACCACGCGCAGCTTTCGCATTTGAGCAGTGCAACAGTCAATGGGGTGACCCTGCAGGGCCGGCACCTCAAATGCCCCCCTGCCACCTCTTAGCGCCCCCCTACCGGTCCCCTTGCCTCTTAGCACCCCACTAAGGCATCCCACCGCCCCCCAGGGGCGGTACTGCCCACTTTGGGAACCGCTGCCCTAGACCATGGGTGTCAAACACAGCATCACATTGCCTTCATGTGACGTATCATGTTTGATCCAAATCTAAGTTATACTTTGCCATCTTCTGAATCCGTTAACAGAAGCCCTAGACCATGGGTGTCAAACTCACAGCATCGCATTGCCTTCATGTGATGTGTCGTGATGTTTTTCCCTTTTGTGGAGCTGGCATGGGCGTGGCCTATGCATGACGCACCTGGCCCGTGGGCTACCAGTTTGACACCTCTGCCCTAGACTAAGACAAATGTACCACCCCACATTCCTGATCCTTATTTTTCCTCAAAATCTACATTGACTAATATTTTCATGACAGGATTTCAGGACAATCATGCTTTACATTAAATTCAGCGTATTTCAAAGTTGTGATATTTGTGGGATAGTTCAACAAGTAACCTTAGCTGAAAAAAATCAAGTCCCAAGTTTTCTAACAGTGTTACAGAAGTGGTTTTCAAATTGTCTAGACTGAGCCATCTGGGAAGTTAAGGCTACTGTGAAATTGACTAAGAGAATGAACCCTCTCTTAGATAAATTAATGGATGTAATGTAACTTAATATTTATGAACTCATGAATAGATTTTGCTACAACAATCCAGATCTAAAATGTAGAAACTTTAAAAAAAATACATTGCTGACATTGAATGTGGAATAGTAAGAATGATGCAATAGTACATACTTGTCCTTGGGAAATAATACAGTTAAAAATAAGAATTGAAATAGCCACTGAAATATGTGGCTTTTTTCCCAACTGGTCACAAGAGATTAAAGTTGCCTCATGTCTATTTTCCCCTAAGGGAGATTGAAAATCTTGTCCAAGTCCAGTTACATATTGTTATTGTTATCATCAGGACTAACATTTGACTAACAAAATATCCAACTTTTTCCCATCCAAGTTACAACTTGAATTCCTTTTATATTTTATATATAGATTGATCCAATATTAAATAGTGAAACTCTATACATTAGCATTAGATCCATAGTTTTGTTTCATAGAAATCCCCCACAAATAATCAAATAGGTTGTTAATGAATGAAACCTCTCTTACAGTCAAAACACCACAATGGAACAGCTTTTATAATAACCGATTCCATTCAGATACTTTACCAGAAAAATTCCAAAGAAATAGGTCTGAAAAATTCATACCAGAAACTAAGTATTTTGGGTTTATTTGTTTGTTTAATTGTGCTTGAGGAATGCTGGTTCTAAACTTGGAAGGCT
Source organism: Notechis scutatus (assembly GCF_049901735.1). NCBI lineage: Eukaryota > Metazoa > Chordata > Lepidosauria > Squamata > Elapidae > Notechis > Notechis scutatus. Next base: position 154,983,877 of record NC_142011.1, on the reverse strand, counting down.
GTTTCTTGCCTAATAGGAAGTTATAAATCTGTGATTGATGTATTAGGCTAATTCCATTTCAAAGCCATCTGAACTGGAGGACAGCATTACTATATCTTGTGGCTGATTTCCATAAATTCATTATATTCATAATGGAGCAATATATCATTTTATGGATGGGAAAATTAACAAACCTAACAGAATATGTTAGCAATTAGGCTCTGATAGTGTTAATGTTCTTATCGAAAATTATTGTGATGTATGTGATAGTGTTTGAGCTATCTGCATACATATTTATATGTACATCTACATATTTATTTCACTTTTTACCATGTTTTATTCTCTTAATTTTTTTCAAAGGTTTGCAAACACTCCAAGAACTCCTTTATAATCAATCAATCAATCAATAAAAGTCAGTGGCATGCACAAGGTCTGTTTGCAAAGGATGACCGGGGTGCTATGAACTCCAAAAGGAAGGCTTCCTTCACAGAATGCAGGATGAGAAGCAAAATGACAGATCCCAATTGACAATGTGGACCAATATTAGCCTTACTTTGATCAAGGGTATAATTGTGAAGATACATACCATAAGATATCAGCTAGTCTAAGAACCAATTGAATAGAACGGCATTTTTCTTTGCCCATCCCTAATCATACAAACATTGTATCCTGGTTCAGAATTATCTTCAGAGTTGCTCATTTGTAGACTCCAAAATCAATAAAACTGTAAAGAAGTTTGGAAATAATGAGAGCCATCAATAAGGAAAGCTAACAATGGTGTTGGTGTTACAAATTATTCCTACATTTTTATGTTGTTTTAATAGCTGTTTCTCCCAATGAGTTGTCTTGAAATCCATTGGCATATCAGTGCCAGCAGTCTGGGATCGAGAATGGAGGTCTTTGGGTTGAAGAAAATCATTTTCAGCTACTTCCAGAATCAAAGGATTAAATTGCCAGTTGCTCAGCAAAAGCATCAGCACTGTCATGTCTTGCTTTTGAATTTTCTGGGTGTATCTGATCAGACACTGAATGACTCACTGTGTTGGACAACTCAGGTATCGGTCTGATCTTGAAAGAACCTTTTTATATTTCCCTGTTCTAAATAGGAGAAGGGCAGTGGAATATATCTCCCCAGGAGAATGAGAGTATGACACATATGGTGTCAGTAGAGGGCAGACCAGAATGGAACTTTTGTGAAATAAGCTACGGGTTTGAACCATTAAAAAAAAACAATTCTCTAAATGCATTGCTTTAATCCTCTAGCTTACTCCTAAATTCCTCTCTGTAAATGTCTGTTCTTAATTTATTCAGTTGCACACCATGGGATTTAATATGTCACTTGGTCAATGATACAAAGATGCTGTGCTGTTAGAGATTTGCATTTGATCTCTAAATAAGCAACATGGAATTGTATAATATGCTACATAATACTTCCTGGGTGGTACAGATTAAATGTATAATTGGTCAATAATATTGTTTCAATGGACATTATTATTCATAATAACAGTCAACATTACCTTCACCCAAGTGCTGCAATAGTTATGTGATAATTTATGTCAATTAACATATAATGGCAGTTTAGCCTTATTGCTTAGGATCAAAAGAAGAAAGACAGGAAGGAACAATATTCAAGTTAAAAAGAGGATTTCAGAGCAATCGCTGCAATACATAATTTTAACAAAATGCTTTTAAATTAAGAGAAACAGATATATGAATTTATGTCTTAGTAAGTATGCAGTAATAGTAATCATACAGTACATCTAAAAACAGATTGAGCAGGAGTGATATTACAATATGATTTTCAACTTTTAAGATATCCACTATCTTAAATCTACAAAGATTTAAACTGCACTTCAAACTGCATAGAAGATTCTCACAGATAGCAATAGCAATAGCATTTAGACTTCTATAATGTTTCATAATGCTTTACAGTCCTCTCTAAGTGGTTTACAGAGTCAGCATATTGCCCCCAACAGTCTGGGTCCTCATTTTACCCACCTTGGAAGGATGGAAGGCTAAGTCAACCTTGAGCCTGGTGGGATTTGAACTGCTGACATGCAGCAGAAGTAGCCTGCAGTACTGCACTCTAACCACTGCACCACAAGGCTCATATGTCATAAGCATCAACTAAGAAATATGCAGTTACATTTCTCAGAGCATGGATGTGCTTGGCTAGCAGAAGAGTTGCATTTGCCAAGTGATAAATTATGGCTGTTTATTTTTTTTTGTTACTGCTTAAAATAAAACAATGTTCTTTCTTGAAGGAATTCATTGTGATATTCATAGCTTCCCACACTTCAACTTCCCAACCACCCTTTGAGGTAATCAGGACTGAGGGAGAGTGATCAATTCAAAGCTGTGGATACACTTGTTTATCTTATCTTCTTCTCTTTATATTCATTTCAGGCATGAAAAGTGTAATAAAGTGTTAGACAAATTCTACATCCCAACTAATGTAAGTTGCAGAAACAAAAAAAGCAGCAATGTGATGGAAGAGTGTCATCACATAGCAATACAGTGCTCTAAATAATGATGTGGCCAAAGACCATAAGCAATCCAATAATGACTATTCTAATAGAAATACTTAGGGGGAGAAAGTTGACTTTGAAGTCTTTTATGAAATGCAGAATGGAGATGTCTGGAAATGAAATGACACTTCATATGATAAACTTTTTTGGAAGGAAATACTTATGAAGGGCAAAAGTAGCTTTGGAATTATATGTTTTTATATGAAATTTTCCAGTGCTACTGTTTTTCAAGCTTCTTAAGACAAAGATGCAATTCAGTAAAGTTCACGTTTGTCTTTTAAAAGAAGTATATGTAAAATCCACTGGGGAAAATATCTTCCCAAAAGGAAATCTTCAAAGCGGAAGATCTTTCTTCTAGGACATCTTGGCTTTGTATGTTGCATTCATGTCTTCTTTTTTGTTATTTTTATTACAGCCTTGTGATATACAGAATGGACTTGTGATATACATCACAAAAGGTAGAGAATAGATTTGAACTCTTCAATTTTAATTCAATACTTGAATCATTGCACTCTGTTGCTGCCTTTGTGATAGATAGATAAATAAATTAGGACTTAAGGAGAGGAACATTATTCATGTAAAGGGTCTTCAACCTATGTTATCTCCATTGGTGATTTATTCAGAAGGCTCCAGACTAATAATATATTCCTATATTTTCTTAAGTGATTTATTGAAGTACCCTGGGAAATTGTGCTGTGCTATAAAAAAAAATTCTAAATATTTCTCTAGAGATTCTTTGCCTAAAAAACAATTTGTTTTCCCACAATTGGCACTATAGGACAAGATGTCTTTGCAGTCAGAGCAACCTTTAAGATTAAAATGTTTGCTTTACTTTGCTTACTAGGAAATTCATGAAACCACCCCTATAACTATTCAGCAAAACTTTAAGGTATTTCACAATTCATTGTCTATTATATGGCAGGGAATCTATTAGTCAGAGATACTCTTGACAAGACTTTGTGCCTCATAGAAAAAAATGTATGTATGTATGTATGTATGTATGTATGATGTATATATTTATTTATTTATGTGTATGTACACACAAAATTATGTGTCTTCTTCTTCACAAGAATTGAGATACTTTATAGTGTGGTAAAGAAAATTACAAATATATACATTCTACAAAATATACACAGTCTAAATTAATGCCATTCTCTAAGCCAGGGTGTCAAACTTGTAGCCCCCAAGCTGGATGTGTCGCATGCTGGCCACGCCCATGCCCATTTTAGCGAAGGGGGGGAAGTCACAATACATCATGTGACAATGCTGTGATGACATGAGTTTGACACACCCCTACTCTAAGCCCAATCATCCTTCCCAGATAGAAACTAAATTTGCACCCAGTCCCATGCAAATAAAAACATAAGTAAAGGAGAGTCCTATATATTGCCCTGTATTTGTATTCAGGCTTATGTGGTCAGAATGCAGGGGGCAAATGCTTGTAAAATATCTATTTCTTAAACAGCATTAAAAAGCCTTGCCCAAATTATTTTATTATAGCCTATTTTAGACTGCATAGTGGTTATGAAAAACAAGAACTTGATCAATTATAACATAAGCTCAAAAATAGAAGCAGATGATTTTTTTTCAGCCAAGCATTTTGTTCATTTTTGTACTATTGCCAGTCTAGCATAAGAATCTCTTGAAAGTGAGTCTGTCAGAGACAAAAAAAAAAGAAAAAAGAAAAGAAATGACTGACTGACTGGGTATCCATATCAGATGTTAATGCGAGAAACAGCCAGTATCCATGAGAAAGGCTTCCAAAAATATGTGCAATATGTTGAAATAAGCCAAAGACTCCAATTTTAAAAGCACGTCTCTGGCTTTAAAAAAACAGCAGAATTATTTTCCCATTAGCAAGCTCCATTTTTGTAATTACATTTCTGACTACACAAATTTATTATGTACTTCATTGTCTTTTGTGGGTTTCTGTATTCAAATAAAGCATACCTTAATAACGGTTTGTTAAATAAACCATGGTGAATTAGTTCAGATTATTCTAAGACAGCAGTGGTTAGAGTGCAGTACTGCAAACTACTTCTGCAGCAGCCAGCTGCCTGCAATTCGGCAGTTTGAATCTCATCTGGCTCCAGGTTGACTCCGCGTTCCATCCTTCCGAGGTGGGTAAAATGAGGATCCAAATTGTTGGGGGCAATTGGCTGACTCTGTCAACCACTTAGAGAGGGCTGTAAAGCACTATAAAACAATATATAAGCCTAAAGTGCTATTGCTATTATGGATTATAATGACTAGGTTGATCTATCTTTTTAAACTAACATTAAGCAAATCACATTATGGCTTAGCCAAATGTATGAACCCAGTGTTAGCAGGGGTGGGATTCATTTTTTTTTAAACAACCGGTTCTATGGGCATGGCTAGGTGGACATGGCTATGTGACTGGGTGGGAGTGGCCTTTTTTTGGCAGCACCCCCCAGTCCTCAGGGAAACTTAAGGGGGGACGTTTTTGCTCCCAGAAGGCTTCCCTGGGGCTCAGGAAGAAAAAAAGCATGGAGGGGGCACGCAACATCTCCACCCTCCATTTTGGGGCCTTCTAGGCCTCAGGGAAGCCTCCTGGGGGGGCATTTTTGCTCCCAGAAAGTTTCCCTGGGGCTCAGGAAGGCAAAAAATGCAGTGTGGGGGAGGGCTATGCCCTCCCTCCATGTTTTGCCTTCCTGGGCCTCAGGGAAGCCTCCTGGGTGAAGCAGTAAGACAGGGAGGGAATCCTGGCACAGCTGATTATAGGAACAGCTGATGGTCAGGAGGGGAAAAAAGAAATACCTTAAGGAGTGACTGGGCAGGGTAGAACCAAGTCAGCGATGTTGCGCATGTGCGATAAGGAGTGACTGGCCAGAGAGGGGAGGGACGGGCAGAGAGGGGCGGGGCCAACCAGGGGCATGATTTGCCAGATCTCCGAACTGCGCAGAATCATAACAACCGGTTCTAAAGAACCGGTCCGAACTGGTAGAATCCCACCCTTGAGTGCTAGGCTTTCTAGCTATGCAAAATCTTACAGGTTTTCATGTGGGTCATAAGCTTTACAAAGAATGAAAAGTAAATTTACAATTCATCTTTTATTACTGTACAGTGAGGAAGCTCAGCTGTTCCAGAGCTCTATGAGAGGTTGAGGTATGGATCAAGCTCTCAAATTTAGATTAGGAAAAAAAAATATTCTGTTTTACAATTTTTTAAAATATGCTTTTCTTCACTAGAGTATTACAGCAAATCTTTTCCAATCAAACATTTTTTTAAAAAAATATTGAAGTTTGTCTGTTTACTAAATGGTTGTTTACCAGGCCACAACAAGAAGTAAATTAGTATGCTTCTTCTTTGCCATATTCCTCATTTCTCTATATATTTCCATGCAAAATTTCTTATAAATTATTGAACTATAGTTATGCACCACTGCTGATTCCTAAGATGGTTTTCCAAGAGGCACTCTTATAAACAAAGATGCTACTAATCTGGGCTTTCATATTACTATGTGTTCATGGTACCATGAATCAGATGAGTCAGAGGAGATGGAGGGTGGTGCCTGGGTTATCATTGGGGCCTGACGCAAATTCAGAACAGGGCCCATCTACTCATGCTCAGGTGGAGAGACAGCTGTTTTCAGGGCCTAAGCTGAGTGAGGCGGAGGGACAGGTAGGGCCTTTCCCAGATGCGTATATGCACAGAGAAGTGCGGAGAGGAGAGCAAAGTAGGACTGAGAGCCAGCTATTCAGGAAAAGAAGGAGATGTTAACAAGCCTCTCCCTGGCTTGGATATAAGGAGTAGGGGCATAGTAGCCACGGTTGTTGGAGACAACCATTCATGGTCCAGAAGAGTTTCTTCTGGTGAATTCCTTGCCAGGATTTCCTTGCCACTATCCAGATTGGTCAGGACTCTTTGTGTGGGGATTGAAGTGCTAATTGAGGCTCCCTGTGGGGAACTCAGAGACTGCTACATCTTGTGAATCATCTACAGATATGTGACCTGGAGCTTTGTCAGTGAGAAAGGCAGTGTATTCCTGCCTTTCTAAATAAAACATGAGTAGGCTCCTCATGAGTAGGCTGTTGAGTGGGACTCGTGAAGGCTGAGTCAGAACATTGTGGCAATTTCATATTTTTAAAAATTAGATGAACTTTTATTTTTAAAAAAACCAGTGTCAAATAGAAAGGTATCTGACAATATGAAAAAAGGTTTCTCTGGTTATATTGCTCATAGGGATCATGTTTACTGTACACTATAGAGATCATTATTAATTTTTATAACTCCAATGGGTTTGATTGGTCTTTTCCAAAAAAAAAAAAAATCTTTATCATACTACCATTAAGGGTGAGTCCTAAGAACTTTTCTATTCCTAAACTACTATCCTTTCCTTTCTGGTATAGCTACTAAGCTGGGAGATCTCTTATCTATCAGTGTTTTATGGATGTCAACTACAATTGGAATTCAAGTCTGAGATGGGAAAACTAATAAAAGCAATAGAAGTAAAATCAGTTTCATTTCTTCTCTGAATGCAAAAAAAAATAAAAATTAAGAAAAGTATTCTAGACTGAAAGAAAATGGCTCAAGGTAAAGCAAACAACAAAAAAGCCCCTTGAAATATTGAAAAGAAAACTAGTGCCCTCCCACATAACAACCCCCCACACACACACACACAAATAAAGCTTAGGATAGATTTTTGGCTGACGTCCCAGAATAAGAACCCTGAGAGATAAATTGTTCAGAGTTATAGTTACTTAGAAGCACCCCTCAACTCAATGGGACTTTTAATACTGAGGTCAATTAAATGGCAGCTTTAGCCCTGCCCATATGCTTTGAAGAGGAAAATAAATATGGACATAAAGACTCGAGTGAGATTGGTTTTGATGATCAATGAAACTATGAGCTGGGTTGAATGTGCTTACAGCTACATATGTCTTTGGAAAACGGAATTAGGGAGGATGCAATTGTTCTCCTCAGGTTAAATAAGAAACTTCCAAAACTATCTGTCAGGTGACACAAGAAGAAGCAGTCTTCAAATTCACACTTTCATTGATAAGGGACAATCTTCCATCCTTCCATAACTGGATAAAAGGGAAATCTGGGAGACGTACAGCTTGAAGGAACTAAGTGGCAGAAAGCTGGAGAAATATCTAAGATAAAACATGAACACAGTGTTATAGGTCTGTCTTATGCTTTGGAGAATATCACATGAATATCAAATAATAAACCTACAAGTGATCACATTATGAGGAACATTTTGGTATAGGTCCTATGGCTGGGATATGGGGTATTTATGGTAGCATGACAATTACTCATTACATTTTTTTTGCCAGCTGAATTAAGAACTGGCCAAGGGATTTGTGTTAGAATATCCTCTTCAAGCAGGAATTGGGGTTGTCTAGTCTAGTGAAAAAAGGACTAGGGGTGACATGATAGCAGTATCCCAATATTTGAGAGGCTGCCAGAAAGAAGAGGGAGTCAAGCTATTTTCCAAAGCACCAGAAGCCAAGTCAAGAAACAACGGTTGGAAACTAATCAAGGAGAAAAGCAACCTAGAACTAAGGAGAAATTTCTTAGCAGTGAGAACAATGAACCAGTGGAACAGTTTGTCTTCAGAAGTTGTGGGTGTTCCATCACTGGAAGCTTTTAAGAAGAGACTGGATAGCCACTTGTCTGGAATGGTCTACTAATCTGGAGGAGACATACTTGTAATAATATCTCATCTAAATATGTGTAAATCTTTATTTAGCTGATTTAGATAAATTAGCAATGTGAATTTACAGATTATGCACCATTTGAGGATACTTGGTATGGCTGCTGCAGATTGTTACTACAGTACTTTGTTTCTTAGTAACTGAAGGGGAAGGAGAACTATAGCCAGGAGCCTTCACTGTACATCTTCATCAGTAAAATCGTATTATGCTTTCAACTGAATGCATATATTTGAAAGAACAATTACTAGAAATTTAGGATTTTTCTTTGATGTCCATCTAACATTCTTCAAATTAAAAAATCATAATCATAATTCCAAATCATTGGAATAAAGAAAAATGGGACAATTTTTAGCTCTGGAATTCCTTCTGCAGCTTGATGTCCTTCAAATATAGTATGGATATATGTTATGTCTCCCCTTTAATTGCAGGCGAGTAAAACAAAAAGCAGCCGTTTCAGAAGTAATTCAAATCAAAAACAAACCCCCACAAGAGAACGGCTGGAGTAAATTCCAATACACAGCAATAAATCCCCACTCTGTCCGGCGTGGCAGTAAATCACAAGCCTTAGAGAGTTTGCTGTATGTCTTCACTCCCAATTAGTCACTTTGCTTCTGGCGAATTCCACCAGCCCAGCTGTGTCCTTTTATTCATTTATGAAACGTGCTAATTTCCCTAATTATTGACTAGCTCTACGCTTTCTTTCTAACTGGGTTTGTCTTCTCAGCCTCCTTCTGTTTCTGACGTCTAACCATAAGTTTTCCAAATTCTCATCTCCGCTGGAAAACTCTCTCATGCCTTCCCTGTCAGCCATTCCCGGCTGCTGATCAGATAAAGAACCAGAGGAGGTCGAAGGTCCTGACAACTCTATTAATTCAGGTCTGTCTTCCCTTGTTACATCCATCTCCTCATCCTGGTTACTATCCCAATCACTACACAATGCCGGCTCATATTTTGCTGCCATGTCCTCATCACTTGAACTCATATCTGCCACAGGAGCAGAATCCAAACCCGGAGCCACAACAGATATAGCTACTGTGATTTGTACCCAACATGTTCAACAGTAAATCATAGAAATCCAAAATGTAATATTATTCTCTATATGGGTTTGCATCCAATTGAGTCAATGACCCAATGACCAGAAACATTATTTATGCAAGCAACAATGGAATTCTCAATCTCAAGAATAAGCACTAAGCCTTCCACACATCAAATATCACTCCTAAATTGGCAGAATAGGATTTATTCCAATGCCTCTCCGTAAGAAATGGAACTGGACAGAGAATGTGAAATGGACAAGGATATCAAAAAGGGTTTAACCCTTGTTACTGTGTTTCTCCAACAATATGGCCTCCACTAATAAGAAGCCCCACCATGTTTTATTGGCATAAAATCAAATTAAGCCCCTCCCCCCAAATTAAGGCCCATATTAAACATGCAAAATGGGGGGGAATGGCGGGGGGGCTTGCCGTTAGGAAGTACTTTTGTTGCATGCCCGGATATGGTGCTGCCTGCATTGGTGGGGCACTTCATACCGGGAGACCTTCTGCCACCATTGCTTTCCCTTCTCCCTTGCTGCCACGGTGTGAGCAATGCCGGCGTTTGGCACAGCCACATGCGGCCAGCCAGGGCTCCTCCCTGCAACCGGAGCCCTGAGGGGACACTGGGCTTCAGGTGTCTCCTGTCACCACATTCCCTTTGCCTTCGAAGGTAAAGTGAAATATTTTAAAAATGACACCCTATTACAACTAAGCCTCCCTGCCCGAGAGGGCAGCCAACCCACATGGGGAGGCGATCTCCGGGCCACAGCGCAGGATCGGCCCACCTCGGGAGAGCGCCCAGCCACCATCCCTGCTTGGTGCCGGGCAGAGCGCGAAGAGCTTCACCTGGGGTGCCCAGCGTAGCTGACAGGAGGACCCTCCTTCCCGGCGGCAGAGCTCTCACCAAGGCAGTGAGCACCTCCCCGCCGGGCCCTCCGCTCATCCCGCCAGGGCCTGCGCCAGAGCCGCAGGCGGGCTGAGCAGAGCCGCGAAAGCGAGCTGCAGGCGAGGCGCCGCTGCCTTGGTGAGAGCTCTGCTGCCGGGAAGGAGGGCCTGCCTGTCAGCTGCGCTGGGCGCCTCAGGCGGAGCGCTTGCGCCTCTGCCCGGCACCAGGCAGGGATGGCGGCTGGGCACTCTCCTGAGGTGGGCCGATCCTGAGCTGCGGTCTCCGGGAGATTCGCCTCCCCATGTGGGCTGGGTTGCCCTCTCGGGCAGGGGAGGCTTTGTTGTAATAGGGTGTCGCAGTTAAAATAATTCGTTTTACCTTCGAAGGCAAAGGGAAGGTGGCGACAGGAGCGCCTGAAGCCAAGTGTCTCCTCAGGGCTCCGGTTGCAGGGAGGAGCCCTGGCTGGCCGCATGTGGCTGCGCCAAACGCCGCGGCATTGCTCTAATGCCACGGCAGCAAGGGAGAAGGGAAAGCAACGTGGCGGAAGGTCTCCCGAACATCCAAGCTGTCTCCGCCCACCCACCCAAGGATGCAAGGGGGGAATTAAGTTACCCCTGAAAAGAAAGCCTAGCCATTTTTTCGGGGGTCAAAAAAAATAAGGCCCGGCCTTATTTTGTGAGAAACATGGTAGTAGTGTGGGGGCAGTTAAGACTGAATGAAGTTTCAGTTAGGAATTTGATTCAAATAGAACTCCCCAAACTGAATTATTTTCCAGACTGACTTCATAGAATCATAGAATTTTATGGCAAGGATCTTTGGGACATCTACTTCAATCCTTTGTCTGGTACAGGAACCTTGTATTACCCAGTACTCACAACACATTGCCATCCAGCCTCAATCTGAACATCTCTAGCAGAGTCCACCATATCTTAAGATAGTCAGCCCATTTTTGAATATGTCACTGTTAAGAAATGATTCGTGTTGGCCAATTGAAAACTATTTCTTTATATTTTAAACCTATTGTTTCTTGTCCTATCTTTTGGATAGCAACAATTTCGCCGTACCTTTACACTGAGACCTCTAAAGATGCTTGAAAGCAGCTATTGTGTCTCCCTGCAATGTTTACATCTCCCGACTAAACATATCTTATGTTTTCATATCTTATGATTTTAAAAAGCCTTATTCTCTTATTTGCCCTGCTCCAAACATGTTCAAATTCATCAGTGTCCTTCTTGAATTGTGATAAACAAAACTAGATATTGCCTGACCAGTCGTGCTACAGACTTCCCAAACATATGACTTTGCATTTGTTTCTCTTGACATTGGAAAATTAATAATTAAATCAGATGCCTCCAAAATGATTCAATAATTTTGAAAGGCATTCACATATATTGTATAAAAAACATATCTCCCTCCCCATTAGATGTGAAAAATCACATAGAACCAATTCTAATTGAAACTCTAAATCAAATTGATTTTCAAAGTCATTTTGGGTTGCTGAATTGACCGAATCAAGATTAAAATTATTATTTAAATTGGATGAAAGGCAATCTGATACTGTAATAGTTACATATCACTTTGAAGAAAGAAATCACTAAGAAGAAAACCACCACCACCAAATGCTGCACTTTAAAAGAGGGTGGGGGGAAGAGGAAACAGATTAGCATGCTAATGTTGTATGCCTTGATGTAAATTTAAAAAGACTGGCCATAAAATAAATTGAAATTCATTACTAAAGACCATAGAGAGAAGACCTTTGTGCTTACTCAGTCTGCTGTCCAGCTATTAATTGTTGCTGGGTAACTGCAAATCCTTTGCTCTACTTTTTATCTTTGAACCAGAGGATTGGTATGTAGACGATGTCTTCAAATGGAAGAGTAGCTTCTGACAGCTCTTGAGAGAGAGTCCTGCCTTCTATAAATTAGGATATATGACCACTGTAGTCCACAATTTTACTGTGCCCAAGGACAGCAATTTCAGGTGGCATTTTAAGCATTATGAGATCTAGGCGCTTCCCAGCTCTTAGCAATTTATGCATAAAGGAAATCAAGGAAAAACAATGCTGGAATACTTAGCCTAAATGTTGTCTACAGATTCTTATAAACTAAGCTATGCAAGAAACCAATGCTACATTATCTTAGGAATTTTCTGGGATTTGCACCAGTTCAGAATCAGCTCAGGACCAGTTTTATCTTACAACTTTTGTATGCTGCAGTTGAACGGATTACTTTCTGACTGAATAACAATTTTTTTACATAACAGCAACAGGGCTCTTGGTTGCATTGATGCAGTTTATCAGCCAGTTGTATTCTCATAGATGGGGTCTTTGATCTCTCCTCTTATCCTGGCTCCTGTTTCACATATTCAATGGAACAGCAGCAATCTGCATTTCCCTCATAGTTACTAAATTGTGTCTTTCAGTGTGTGGACTATTGGTCAGTGGAAAAGAATACTGATTAGTTCATGTTGCTCAGAATTTCAAGGTTAGTAGAAGTGAGGACATGGAAGTGGTATTTCCTTTAAAAAAAATAACAATACAAATTGTCCTCAACTGACAACCCCAACTGTGACCAGAATTTCCATTCCAGTTGTTAAGTGAGTTATGCCTGATTTTAGGATATTTTTTGCTGAGATTGTTAAGTGTATCACAATGTCATTAAATGAATCCAGCTTTGTAGAAGTGAAGACATGGAAGCAACATTTCCTTTAAAAAACAACAAGGTGGCACAGTGGTTAGAATGCAATACTGCAGACTACTTCTGCTGACTGTTGGCTGCCTCCAATTTGGCACTTGGATTCTGACTGGCTCAAGGTTGATTCAGCCTTCCATCCTTCTGAGGTGGATAAAATGAGGACCCAAATTGTTGGGGGCAATATGCTGATTCTGTAAACCACTTAGAGAGGGTTGTAAAGCACTGTGAAGCAGTATATAAGTCTAAGTGCTATTACTCTTCCCCCAATGACATTGCTTGTCAGAAGTTTTGACCTCAAACAATTGGAAAATCAAATAAATAAATAAAATAAATAAAATAAGTTGGCTAGGAAGGTAACACATGATGATCATAGGAACCTAGGATGCTGCAACCATCATAAATACATGCTGGTTCCATCATACATACATCCAAATTTTGATCACATGACCATGGAGATACTGTGACAGTCATAAGTAGATTTTATAACATTTCTGAGGATCAACTACTTCCTCGGGTGAAGGATTTAATGAATTCTATCCTAAAGGGGAATCATATGCCAGAATCTTGGAAGGATGCCTAAATTTCAGTAATCTCTATTTTTATTGAAAATAAATATAATGATAACAACGATAAAGTAGTAAGAGAAAAATAAAGAAAAAGGGAACTTTTGTGCACTGATAAACACCTATGCAATTTTAAGCTGAAAAGCAATTAATGATCTGCATTTAAAAATAATAAAGAAAAGATAATTCAGGATGGTAGGAGATGAAGCTGTATAATAATGTGAAGAGAACTGCTATCTTTGTTTTCTTTTGAACAACTGGAGACATTAGGGAAAGATAGTTGCGCAACGATAATGTTCAAAACAATAAAAATGGCATATTTCCCTGCCTCTGATTATTACAGTTAGTTTTGATTCCATTCAAGACAGCCCTTACTAAATTCCCATTAACTTTGAATTAAACCAGCCCTGTCCTATTGTTTTAGCTTACATTATCTCAAATAACCTTTGTGAAAATCAAATAATGAGATGAATTCAAGTAGACCAAACTTAAGAAAAAGTACTGAATGTGAATGAATGTAACAATCAGCTGGATATATTAGAACAGCTTAGGACAACTACTGCCATGGTTGGTCCTACTCCATCAACACCAAGCAAACCCTTTCTTACTGAATAATGAGCAACTCTCTGAACCAGAGTAGAGTAAAGGTGATGACATAGGTGACTTGTCTACCTGGAGCTTCTTTGTCTACTTGTATCTGTGGGTTAAGCACAAAGAAAGGCTTACTGCTTATATCTGGTTGCAAGTTTCCTGAGAGAATCCCAAAAGAGCTGTGGCATGAGTACTTCAGCTTGGCTTCTCTTACATGATGGATGAAGGAAACAAGTTATGCATTAGTGATAATTATTTCATACTGAGATTGCTAGCAACTTTTGAACCCACTTTGGTTTAATAAAATGATCTTCTTCAACTGGACCTCCAATACCCATCTCTTCTCCAGCTGTGTTTGTAAATCTAAAGGAGTCTAAATTTCTTTGCCTGAAGGAAGCTTATCAAACCATAAGGCTAGAGGGCAAATGGACTGATGAAAATAGCAAAATGAATTGGTCATGTAGCGCAATGAAAATCAAATGTTCTGGTGTCCAACTAATGGCATTTTCTTCTTCTTTTGTTTCTTGTCTGTTTTATACAGAAAACTGATGAGAAGCAAAAAAGATTTCTGAACAACATCCAGTGCTGAATATAATTTGTACTTTGGTCTGGAAACTACATAGTCCACTCTTAATCATGTATAATGTGTAAGAATCATGTCATATTAGTCTATCATATAGAATGCCTAATTACAAAAACAGCAAACTACATTACACTGTTTGATTCTTTGTTTGATGTTTTCATTATTTTGTAAATCATTACTGCTATTGTGATACTGTCTCATAGTTTTAATGTATTCAAATATGCATATTCCCTTGTATACAACCCTGCTACAAGAATCAGGATAGAATTTGAAATAATGTACTTAAATAAATTAATAAATATTCTACCATTCCATCTACTGATCAATTTTTTACCATATTTTCTTGCTTTGGAATCAGACTGCATTACAACTGTGCCATTTTAAAGCAGTAATTCAAAAACATTCTTGTTCTTTTACCCAGTTCTTCAAAATATTATCTTAATTGAATTCCAGGGAACAGAAACAATAAAACAGATGTAAGTTTAGCCACTTCTTGTAAATCTTACTTTGCATTCCAGAAATACCACAGAAAATTTTCACTGTTTACTTAGAAGTGGATAGCTTATTTTGCTTGACTTAAGCATTCCTAGTATCTGAATTTATCCAGTTTTCTAAGAGAAAAGAAAATATTGTTCTATCACCTTTGAAATACAAAGACCACAGATGATATTTAGCCCATCTAAAACTTCGCAAGTTTGCATGCTGTCATTCTTATTCTTTCTACTAAAGGTATTTTTTCAGCTATGAATTGAGAAACGCAACATTTAAATGAGAGAAGGATAACACCTTTTAACCAAATTACACCCCCACCCCACCCCAAATGTAACCTGATGCAAACTTACTGTCATGCCCCTGTTGGAATGTGATTTAGAGGGAGAGGCCAAGCAGCTGACAGAGAGTGGAAGTGTGGCTCCATTGGCTGTGGAAGAAACTGGGGAAGGGCAAAGTCTGGCTGGGCTGAGCAGGGGAGAGGTAGAGCAAGGGAGAGGGAATTTGGAGGAAGATCCAGGCCCACCCTCTCTTCATCCTAGGGCGCCCAGGGAGGAACAGAGAAGGGAGCAAGGTGAGTTGCGTGGCTTACGGGGGAGAAAATGGCCCTGATTCCCTTCATTAGCTGCAACTGGGAACACAGTGTTTAAAAAGGAAAGCTCCACACAGCAAGTTGTTGGAAGCAAATTGTGAATTATTTGGTATCGTCGATGCTTATTTGGGTTCCTGCCATCTTCCCAACTGTATGTGTTTCGCTGTGCTTTCAAGGCTGCAATTCCTTCTCCTGCCCTATCAAGTTAATTACTGCAGTGTGGTTTGTTTGAATTTTTAGTTACAGTTTGTATGTACTTTGTTTTTGGATTGAATTTTCTCCACTTAAAGGCTGTTCCTGAGAGTTTTTCTCCAGGCGAAGATAACCTGGACATTGGGGGCAAAGTTGGAGATAATTAAAGGGACTCTTCTTGCTTATTTAACTCTGTTGCCTTTGTGCCATGCCCTGGATCATCACACTTACTTTGAAGTAAGGTGTATTGTGTTCAGTGGCCTATAACTCACTCAGTGTAAATTATAGTTTATTTGAGAGAAGAGTGCTCTTTTACTAGAAAACTAGATAACCTGCGCCCCATTGGGGTATTGATTGAAAGATATTTCCTTACCTAAACAGAGAAACAGAATGACATAAAGTGGGAGCAAGAATGAATACCAGCTGCCATCTTCCCCAATAAGTTTCCTCATGGGAATCTGGAAGAGAGCATTGGAAATCCCCTTCTCCCTTCCCAGCAGATAAGTGACTGCAGCTAGGTACAGGAAGAAGTGAAGGATTGTGAGACTGGCTGAGAAATTCATAGAATGTTAAAAATGAAGAACATGGGACTACAGTAGGAGCTCATCAACACAGTAGCACTGAACAGCCATGACTTCTCCAAATTTCATTCTCTCAGGAGTCATGTGTTCTTGATTATGGACACATTCTATATATTTACCCATTTGGGATACTTTGGTTCAAAAATTCTTGCCCTAATGCACTCTTTCAACCAGTTCAAGGTCATGACAAGGACAGCTTTAGTAGTTCAGGAAGTCATTGATTAACCATTCATTTTGTGACCATTCGAAATTACAACACAGCCAATGGTGGGATTCTACTGGTTCTATAAGAGTGCGCTTTACATGCAACACTCAAAAAATGCTCTCTGTATCAGCACTAGTAAGGTGAGCTGTATTTTAGCTCAGCTGAGGCATGGCAATTCATCCTGCTGCCTGAATCAGTTGAGCTAAAAAACAAGGGAATATAGGACAGAAAAGGGTGGGTTGGGCGGGCAGGGCCAGCCATAGGTGGTATTTGCTAGTTCTCCGAATTACTCAAAATTTCTGCTACCAGTATGCCAGAATTAGTGCGAACTGGCTGAATACCACCTCTGAACACAGCACTGAAAAAAGTGACTTATGACTGTTTTTCACAAGGCCGTTGCTGCATCTCTATGCTTATGTGATCAACATTTAAATGCTTGGCAACTGGCATGCATTTATGATGGTTACAGTGTCCCAGGGTCATGTTATCACCACTTGAGGGTAAGCAAAGTCAATGGGGAAGCCAGATACACTTTAACAACCGTGGTACCAACTTAACAACTGCAGAGATTCACTTAATGACTGTGGCACAAAAGGTCATAAAATGGGGCAAAACTAAACTGTCTTGCTTAGCAATGGAAATTTTGGGCTCAGTTGTGGTTGCAAGTCAAGAACTATCTGGATATAGATAACGAAATACTATTAGATGATGAATGTATGCCTGGCTATGCAAGATCATCAATATTTTATTAGTCCAAATATTCCAATTAAAGTTTTATAGTCTGTGATGCAGTGTGTGCTGTGTAAGTAAAATGTCCTATTGACATTTGCAAATTTTGTTTACATATTAATGGATAGGTGTTTGGATTGCATTCCCGTCAGTCAGCTGAAAATGGCTTACACTATACATTACCTTCTAGCAACAAATAGCAAGACGTTCACCGAGGAAGAAGTGTATTAATTTCATTAAATTAGTATAAGACCAACAGATTTATCAACCGTCTCTAATGAGCTAGATGAGGTTTATGGTACGATACAGCATATAATGCAACAGCCTCATCTAAATTTTATGGACCTAGAGTCAACTACTAGATAGGTGGTCATTTGTGGGCTTCATGCATCCTACTTTGGCCTTTCATTTCAAACCCAGAGAAGTTTGTTGGTACAAAAGAAAAAGAAAAAACATTTGAGGCTTGATTCTATTTCCAAAATGGGCAATCTGTGAAGCCCATGCAGTTGTTAGTAATACCATATGTTTTTCATGACAATCAACCAGCTCAACTGGCCAGAATAGAAAGATAGTTTGCTTTCCATAACATAAGATCAATGACCAACCCAACTAACAGATTGAATAAGTCTTGAGAATAAGTATGATCTTGATCTGGAAATATAAAAACTAGGTTTTTGTCCTCTTCTATTACCCCCAGATTATTATTATTATCTCTTTTATTCATTAAACGTGAAACTCAGTCAACTGAACATTTAAAAAGGTATAACAAATACCAGTGACTGGTACTAATGTTTGATATGGGTTGCTGCCAGCGTCCTAGGTATCAAGCAAGTATCTTCTTGAAATATACGGTGTTCTGAGTAGCAGTTTTTTGCAGTTCCGCTGATGTTATTGCAGGAAGCTGCAATTTCTTGATGCATTTTGTAAAATTGTTGGATATGGTACCAAGTGCCATGATGACAATGGGTATCACTGTTACACGTTTCATCCATAACAGTGTAGTTTTCGATGGCCAGGTTGCGAAATTTCATGATGTTTTTCAGTTCTTTTTGTTCAACTCTGGCATCTCCTGGTACAGCAGTATAAATAAATTGTATGTTTTGGCCCTCGACAACCATAATATCTGGTATGTTGTGTTCCAAATGGTGATCTTTGAAAGTCTTTGAAAGTCTTTGAAATACTTTGAAAGTATTTGAAAGTCCCACAAGATCTTCACCATCTCATTTTCAACAACTTTGTACTACTACTACTGCTGCTGCTGCTGCTGCTACTACTACTACTACTACTACTACTACTACTACTACTACTGTTACTGTTATCGTTATCGTTATTGCTTTGATGTGGAAATTAGTACTAGAAATGTGCTCCCTCCTCATCAAAAATATCCTAGAGATGTATTTTCTTAGCAATAGCAAAGTAGAAATAATTTTGAAACACTTCTCTTCTTAAACATCACTTTTTCTACCCTCTACCCTCCTTGAAGATAAATGTGAACAAAATAAAAATGTGTTCCAAAGCAAATCTATTAACTGAAAGGGTGTGAAACTAACAATATTCATATGTTAACTTCTTTACTCTGTCACTGCTTCACAGAAAAATTTCCCTTCAACAAAAAATAATAATAAATGAACTAGGTAAAAGAAAGTGTAGAGCAATCTGTATTTATGCTGATGTAGTTGCTGTTTCAGGCTGAAGGAATAAACTCGGATGATTGTCTGGGGCAAGGTAGACTAAATGTTTCTAAACATTCAGATATCTGAAACTGCAATATGTCAAGCTCCAGCAGACTCTATACTTGGCATCTATAGATCATTTTATGTCAGCATTTCTTTAATTTCTTTTACACAGAAGTAAGTGTACCGTATTGGACTCCCTTCAATGGTACTCTCCATTTCTAGTTCAACATATTATGAAAAGTAGTTATATTAAGGAACTTTGTATTACTCAATGGTAAAATACTAACAAAGAGTACCATCTCATAATTCCTGTGCCAGGAATCGTTTAATCGAGCAATAAAATCAAAGATTCCAGTGGAGAAAAGGAAGCAACTCTTCCTATGTTTATTTATTTTATTTATTAAATGTACAGTATGTGCTACCTATCTCTCTAATAGGGTGACTATTCTATTCTTATGAATAATTTAATGTATGAAATGATGAAGCAATAACTAATAGCCTATGAATCAGTTAAAGTCATTGGAGGTTGGGCAGCATACAAATTTGATTAAGAAATGAACAGAGAAACAAACTTCTGACTTTAAAGGGGGGATTTGAGAAAATCCCCACTGGTTATTAATCATGAAAAATATATGTACCCTAAATATTACTTGTTGATATGTTTCTTAATAATATTTACTGGAAATATAAATGGGAAACATCTTACAGAACTCATATTCTGCTTGAAGTTATCGCAGGGATCTGCTTATCACTGTGGAAACAGAACTGAATAATCTTGTTCTTGATCCAGCGGGAAAGCTTTTCTCATGTTTTTATAGCTTAAGTATTTTATGTAATCTTAGTTTGTATGTGAATGCATAAAAGAAAAAAAAAAGATAAGCCACAGAAATTAAGATAGAACATAAGGAAAAGCAAAGCAAACTAAATTGAATTTATGCCACTAGCATTCATTATACCTCTCCATATCTATCTTTGCAAAACAACTTTATTTCTACCGTGTGCATATATTGTTTCATATATTCCTTTATCTGCTAGGAAAACATCCCAGCTCACCTAGAATAAAGCAAGAATGCATGGGATAAAATTGGAATCAGGTTGTGAGGGTAGCATATTAGCCAAAATGTGCCACAATCAAGTGTTGTGCCCTTACTATCACCAGGGAATGCTATATATGCATAGATGTAACTAAGGTTGGTAACCAAACCTACATATTCTCTTTTTTCTAACTTTTTGTAAAAAGTATTATGTGAAAAAGGCAAAAAGCCATTAAACTTCCCTCCTAGTACCAACCCATTATTTTAAACTTGATCAAACAAATTCTGTCAACCATCTTTAAATTCCTCAAATATCATTCTAATATCTGCCTTCCCTTGCTCTCTTCATCTCTTCTCAAAATTCTTGTCTCGTATTTGTCAAACCCCTTTTGCATTTCCAACATGGCAACTGTAGCAAATTCTTCTTGTAAATTAAGTACAAAGATAATAATCCAGAGCACTCATCTGATTTGTTCTTTGTATCTTTTTTTCAATGTTTAAGTTGTGACATTTGCTCAACTTGTGATATTTCCCAGGCTGAAAACGACTGGCTCAAGGCTACCCATGGAAAACAGTGTGTATTCTGTTTAAGAAGGAACTTACCTTTTTCTTTGGTGTTTAATTTCTAGAAGTGCCATATATGGTGGCAAATGTTTGGGGAGGATAGAATCTAGGCTTCTTAATGAACAAACACCTAAATGTAGTGTTATATGTTAGGACTAAAATCAGTGTTTCAAAGGGAGGAGGATTCAAACTCAACATTCAGGAATATTTGCAATACAGGCCAAAATATTTAAGACTGACTCAAGGTACAGTTCAAAATAAATGATTGCTATTTTATTCTAAAATTTAAAAGGGCATTGCAAAATTAGAGAGGAAAATCTACTAGTCTCTTTGGTCATTAATTATATCTTTGTGAGTATTAAGTACTTGGAGCATCCGCTGAATACCTGCCTTTTCTCATTTGTATCTAAACATGGCATAAACATGCCTTGGCAGCATCATTTTTCTATTGAGTCCCCATGGTGCTGCTTTCATTTCTCAGTCAATATGTGAGAAAAGCTTAAGTCATCGTTAGCTGTCCTAGTATTTTGATAGTATTTCCCCATACTGTGATACCATCCAAGGGCAGGCTCAAGGTATGTACATTTTTTAGAATTTGTCTCCCATTGCAGGGAGACCATACAGGGAAGTGGGAACAATAAATATCATGCTGGTTCACAGATGGATGGATAGAACTTTGGGAGCACACAGTGGCAGTTGGCTAAATTAATTGCTTCTCGATGCCTGGAGATACCAGCTGCCTGAGTACTGAGATGGCTGACCTCTGCTGTCATATTAACACCCTGATTGCTGTGGGGGATTTGTAGATCCAGGGCTTGTTGGAAACTGTCTACTTTGGCTGCAATTTAATTTAATTGTCGCAATATAAAAATCAACATTTCTGCAGGCAGAAGGAAAGCCTCCTAGAAAGGTTTAGTGATATAGTTGTCATGGGGGATAATACTAGGAGTTTACTCTGAGAAGTTATCTCCCTTCTCTGGATGGATGAATTGAGACTTGAGGAGCTGGCTTCCAGTATGGATGGATCTTGCATTACTATACTCTTTGGAGGTGAAAGGAGTCCTGGGGCTGTGAATCCATTATTCACATTTTGAGTTGCCTCTATGGTGTGTAGATAATAATCAATCCTCATCTGTCTTTCTGCCTTGTTAAATTGATGAGTTCCTGTAATGTTGCTAGGGATGGCCTGAGCTCTTTTCTGGCACTTGAGTGGGATTTGGGAGGCACTGGGTTTAGCTAGAAGTGGTAAAACCTGTTGCAAGCAGGGAAGTTATTTCAGAAGTTACTAGTGTTTTGCCATCTTGGCTAAAGCTTCAGTTCAATTCAATTCAGTGTGGAATAGGTATTTTCATATATGGGGCTCCCAGGGAATTTTTTGAAAGAATAAGGAAGAGCACTGTTTAAAACTTTTTCCCCGAAATCATTTATAGTGTATAGCCTTTTGTCTCAAAACACAGCATTGCTGAGAATTATAGCAGTATATGTCAGCCTAACCATAAAATCAATATTAATATTTCATTCCGTTCAACGACAGCTGTCAAAGATAGAAATTTCATGGCAAAAATGGCCAAGTGACCCAGGGTAAACTTTCCCCCCTCTGTGTTCTCCTGTCTATTTCATTTAAAACACTGTACCATACTCTTTTTTTTTTCAAAGGTTGCTTCCTGAAAAGCTTTTGGTGATTATGATAGACTTTTTCAAACTGAACACAGTATAATTTCAGAATGACTGAGATACATAGGAATCTTGAGAAGTGTGAAATTAACTTTTCAATACAATGTATTTAATTGTATGATGTTTCCAAATGCTTCATGAGTTCAGCAGGGCTAAAAGTGTTTTTCAACTGATTTTCATTTGTATTCAGTTTCTGATGTATCTGGTGCTGCAATGCCCAACAACAATCAGCCAGCATTGATGGATTCCAGTTTCCCTGATACAGTTTTTTCATTGCGGCAACGTCGTGGTGAAAACTTTCACCCTATTTATCATTGACTGCACCTAGATTTTCAGAAAAGATGTCCAAATGTTAATACAGAAAATGGATCTTCAGTGACATGTTGCAGTTCATGGTCTTGTATGCTGTAAAAATTTTGTCAGCCAACTGAATATACTTTTTTGTGCTGTAGTTCCCAAGAAAACTCTCAACTACAGCCTTGAATGCTTTCCAGGCAATTTTCTCTGGCTTCACTAATAGATTTTCAAATTGCTTGCCAGTGATGACATATCTGATTTGTGAACCAACAAAAATGCCTTCCTTACTCTTGGCATTAGTTAGTCTTTGAAACATATGTCTCAAATAATGAAAACTTTCCTCTTCCTTGTTCATTGTTTTCATAACATTTTTCATCAGCTAAAATTTTATGTTACATATCTTTGTCAGGTCAACATGTAGTGAACATGCCATGATTTCTTGTGCTAAAATAAAATTCTTTTGAAGGGGCCAATTCTTTCTAATATAATGTGACTATCTTGTACAATTTCCCATTTGTGTATGTAACCCCAATGCTTGGTATAGCCCAGCTACATTCCAAGCAGCAGAACCATTACTTTTAAATCTCTACAGATATTCCAGTTATAACTGGTGTACTTGGCGTGCTCTAACACCATGTTTTCATGTGTTTCTGTCATGAGTACAGAATAGCTAACTGAGGTACTGAAGTATATATATTGCCATATAAGAGATTTCTATAAAATGGTACATCATTGAAATTACAGATTATTTTCATGATTAGCACCAAAAATCTTAAATTACAGATTATTTTCATGATTAGCACCAAAAATCTATAAGATATACCCAGAAGTGTTCAGGAAGCAAAATCTTTATTGCCCAAGAAAAAACCTTCAGCAGTTTTGTCTCACTCCTTCAACTTCACTGTGGATTGATTCATAGCACAAATTGCATTAACTGCATGTTCATTAAATGGCTTTCATTGTCAACTCATTTCTTGTATTTTGTGCTATTATGTCTCTTTGCACCCACATTTTTTTACAAATAAAGGTAAGGAAGTGGTGGTCCTCCAAAGGTTGCATTGTGAAATTATGCCTTTGCCATCCTGGATAGGGTTAATGGAGTTTAACATTGTCTTAATGAGGCTTCTGCAGTGACAATTTCTAACTTGTAACAACATTTCAGATGCAGAATGTGGAATATCCTTGACAGAGCCGTGCCACACAATAAGTTATGCAATTTGCAAATTGAAGCAACAATTCTACAGAGCCCACATATTTCTCCCACAGGTTGTCATCATCTGAAATGTCTTTTAAACACAGTTATTATAATACTGGCTGCCGAGCATCAAAGAAAATAAAGTAAGTTTGCCAATGAGAGCAGATCAGAGGTGGTATTCAGCAGGTTCTGACCAGTTCTGAAGAACCAGTAGCTGAAATTTTGAGTAGTTCAGAGAACCGGCAAACACCACCTCTGAGTGGCCCTGCCCCTATCTATTCTCTGCCTCCCGAGTCCCAGCTGATCAGCTGGGTCTTCTTTTGTTGCCCTGCACAGGAGAATGAAGCTGGAAAGCAGGTTAGAGGGGTGGGGAGGGAATGGGATTTTGCAGTAACCTTCCCACAGGAGTGGGGTGGGAATGCAGATTTTACAGTATCCTTCCCCTGTCACACGCACCAAGCCACACCATGCCCACCAAACCACGTCCACAGAACTGGTAGTAAAAATGTTTGAATCCCACCATTGGAGCAGATTTAGACTGTTTATGGATTTTAGACTGTTGATCATGGGTTTACAGTTCCTCACTTTCCTTTCTGCATGGGGAAGAATACAATTAGGAAGAAGTAGCTGGAAAACATGCTAGAAGTGTATTCCAAATATGTTTGAAGCATGGAAAAATCCAAACAATTAGCTTTTTGAGAGAGACCAGGAACCCCATTTTGGGGCTGCTACTGATAGGTTACTGTCAGCCTCCCAAGTAGGCCAGACAGAAATTCTACTTTATTGTAAAGCTATATTAACAGAATCTTGCAAATCTGAAAGTACAAATTTCTGCCTTCTCTTTTTATCACCTACTAAGTTAAGGCAGATCCTTTCTAAGTTTCCTTCTCTGTCCTATTGTTCAGTCTTGGGCTCTTCCTCCTTTTATCTGATCATTCGTAGGGCAGCTGGTTCCCTTCCTCATTTTTCCAAGAACATTCTCAGATTCCTTTGCAGATACTGTCAGATTTATAAAACCTCTGTGATCATGTTCTCTGCAAATGAAGTTCATTTTCATCCTATAAGACTCTCATTTACATGTCTCATTGAGTCGTTATTGAGAACTACAAAGCCTAGTTATTCAGCCAGAAGTAAGTGTCTTATGTGCTCTTGAAGGAAAAGGAGCTTGTCAATTTCTAGACAATTCATCCTATGGAAATGTTAGATTGAAAATACTAAATCTTGACCCAGTGTCGAAAAAAAACCAAATTAATAACATTGGGGCAGCAATAATAGAAAGTGTTATACCGTGATACGTATATTTCTTTGTAGCAAATGTATTACTTGTTATTGGAAAACTTAAACAGGCTGATTAAGTTTTTCCCTTTTTTCTCTCATATAGCATCACCAGTCCAATAACTGGAATAAAAGCATGAGAAGAAGATATTCAGTTGGTAAGGTTTCTGCTGGCACAGTAAAGAGAAGCAAGGTTCATGGTTGAATTCCTATTACCGTGTTTCTCATATAATAAGGCCGGGTCTTATTTTTTTTTGAGCCCTGAAAAAATGGCTAGGCCGTCTTTTCGGGGGTGACTTAATTTCCCCCCCTTTGCATCTTCGGGTGGGCAGGCGGCAATGGCTTGGATGTTGACCTCGGCGTTGGTGGGGCACTTCATATTGGGGTCAACGCAGGCAGCACCATATCCGGGTGTGCAACAAAAGTACTTCCTAACGGCAAGCCCCCCGACCATTCCCCCCATTTCGCATGTTTTAATATAGGCCTTAATTTGGGGGGAGGGGCTTAATTTCATTTCATGCCTATAAAACATGCTGGGACTTCCTATTGGGGGCGGCCATATTGTTGGAGAAACAGGGTAGTAATGTAACTCTTGAATGAATGTCTTACTAAGGAAAAAAATAACAACAATAATAATGTAATCCGACTAGAGATCAAAGAGTCATTGACAGACTTGAAAGCTTATGGCTTTCCCACTTTCCGAGTATCACTGATTTAAGAGCATAATCTCTCCGTTTCAGTCCACTTGCTCTACAATAATGACAACAAAAGACCCCCTAATTAAGAGTCTTAAGGGCTACAATTCAGCTTTTGAATAAGTTCAAGTACAAATTGCACTCATGGGACAATACTCCAATGCTGCAATCATTCAGCAGGCTTCTTCAAATTAATGCCATCTGCATAGGCAGTGTATTACTATGTGTTCACATCTGCCTGCTCTCCAGGTACATTACCACCATTTAGTTCAGGCAGCACAAGCTATATCTGACTTACACTGTCCCACCATAAATATGGATGAAGAACATTATTCTTTCATTGTCCCTTTGCTAATATAGACTGTTTGTTTGAAGGTAAGTATAATCTTTTAAGTATTAGCCCCTCTTAAACACCTGCCTCTCTCCTGATGTTTTGGAAAGGTTCTGCTGAACAACCCTAACAATTATGAGAATTTGGGGCTAGGATGAATGTACTGTTCACTCTACCAGCCCCTGAATGAAGACTTAAGAAATTATGTGAAATGAACAGAGCTGTTTATATATCTAGTTGCCAAAAGAAATTTGTCCTTCACAAAGGTACTTGTTATTAAGAGCTATGCTTAAAGATAAAAGCTAGGATTCCCTTATTGCTTCTCATAGCCAACCTTTTCAAGTACTTATTGAAGCTATAAACAGCAAATATGAGCAGGTCAGCCTTCGCAGTCGAATATGAGCAGGTCAGCCTTCGCAGTCGAAGAAGCTACTTTTGATCTCTAATGCCTACTGCTACAGGCTGTTTTGTTTTTCCTTTTCATTTACATTACAAGGAAAATCATCCTCTCATTAGCAGTTCTTATTCACTAAGCTATAAATCTTACTGAGCCTTTCTGTCACTATTAATTCCCTATTCTGGACTTAATCCTCTTCAGTTTTTAACATTGTGACATGCTTCTCCCTTCCTTCACATCCTTCTCACATGTCTTTTTCTCCACTGCTAGTATCACAATCTTTGTGGCTTGTGATCACTAGCTGTCCCTTTCACATGGCCCTCAATTATTGCTATGATGTCATAAGTATCTTCAGAAGTAATGCTATTAGCAGACCCATACATGTAACTTCTACCACACCACCAACATATGTACATTTTATACCAACACACTGATGAGAGATTACAATTGATAACAAAAGGTAACTATATCCAAAGTGCAGTTTCTTTTATTACATTTGTTTTTGAGATTGTGTGAAACTATGGTGATATGAGACATTTCACCTTGATATATCAAACTAAAGACTTTAAAAAGATGTCAGATATAATGATGATGCTCAAGAACAAACTAGTAATGTAATCAAGTTATTATGCAATCCTGCACCACTGTACACTGGACCAGCTATACTTTTCTCTTCAGGGACAACACCATGTACACTGCATTGCAACAGTCAATCCATGAGGATACCAGGGCATGTGACTGTTTGAAAGGCTCCCTGATTTAGGAAAGGCAACTAGACACTTATTCCTGGACCAAGAAAGGCCAACTAGAAAAAAGTAAGGTAGAAAATGAATCATTTACTGGACCACCTCAATTGATGGCATGAATATTAAAAAAAAAAAAAACCTTCTCTTTTTCTTTTCTTTTCATAAAAAATGATGAAATTTCACAACACTTCAGGAATTTTACCTAATAACCTCATGATACTTTAAACTATCATGTGACTTTAAACACCAAACTATCATGATTTGGTTATTTTGACACAATTCAGGCCTTCGAGAAATAAAGACTTTGGAGGCATGCTGCAAACTAGACAATCTAGAACAGGGGTGCTACATCTGATTTTATTGATGGACGCATCAGGGTTGTGTTTGACCTCAGAGGGCCAAGGGGTGGGCATGGCCATGGTGGGCATGGTGGGGGTGGGCATGGACATGGCAGGTGTGGCACAAGACTCGTGTTGGGGGCACCTGTGGTGGCCAAATGCTAATGCAACACTTCCAAGACTCTCTCTCACTCTCATTATAATCTCCTTCCTTCCTTCCTTCCTTCCTTCCTTCCTTCCTTCCTTCCTTCCTTCCTTCCTTCCTTCCTTCCTTCCTTCCTTCCTTCCTTCCTTCCTTCCTTCCTTCCTTCCTTCTCTTCTTTTTCATTCCCTCTTCATTCTCCTTTCTTCTTCCTTTCCCTCTTTCATTATTTTTACTTCCTTCCTCTCTTCCCATCTTTTTTTCTTTTTCTTTGTCTTTCCTCTTTCCCTTTCTCCTTTCCTGTCCCTTCTTGCATGCTCAAATGCCAAAGGGAAAACATTTCTCCATTTGTTTTGGTTTTAGTTTGTTTTGATAGTCCTCTGCCAGCAAAAATGAGGCCCCTTGCACCCTATTTTTGGCCACAACACCCTCCTGCAGCCCCCTACCAGCAAAAATGGAGTTCCTTTGCTGTTTCCAGGCTGACCCTATGGGCTGGATCTAAGCACCCCATGGGCCAGATCTGGCCTCTGGGCCTTGAGTTTAACACCCCTGATCTAGAATGTAGAGGGTGAACATTGTTGCCAATGAGATAGTAAGAAGAAATCTTCCCTAATTTAGATTTAGAAGGAGGCTTACCTTTTTCTTGGACTAGTTAGTACAGATCCTTTGTTATTCAATGAACATGTTTTCTTTAAACTCCTAATGCATGAGTCTGGCCTCCTTACACTGGAGGTACAGATTCAAACTTTCTGTATGAAGAATGGTTGCAGGAATTGGGTAAGTCTACTTTAATAAAAAGAAGGACTAGCGGTGACATGATAGCAGTTGTCTAATATTTATTGGCTGCCACATAGAAGAGAGGGTCAATCTATTGTTCTGACCAAGGCTTCCAAACTGTAATTATGCACACACATCTTTTAAAAGCAAGACTTATTTTATTGCAACGTGGGGAATTGTTTTCATTCCCAGCTGGAATTAATCTCAAACAGTCCCCTGAAATAAGCACACACCTTTGAGTTCTGTGAAATGCTGCGAAAAACAGAAGTATCAAATGAACTAGAAAAGAAACCAACTGAAGAACAAAAAAAAAAAAAAAAAAACCAATCAACCGAAGTACAAAGAGCTTCAAGAATGACTCTGATCCGATTGAACTACTTTGCTTTCTGCAAAGGTATCATCATCTTGGCCTGACCTTTATACCTTATAAGAGGGGCAATCATCTCCCAGCCTTTCTCCTGAAGTCCCTTTTGTTTCAGATGCTCTCGCCTTCTAGCAGCTTTGCACACACACACACACACACACACACACACACACACACACACTGGGAACAGGCTCCCCTGGGTCCTCTGCCTTGCTGCTGTCAGACTCTGAAGGCTCTGAAGACAGCACCCCACTCCAAGATGGTCCCGGCCCCATCTCTGCATCGGATGCAGGACCCTCGTCTGAGTCCTCTCCAGACTCCCTGATGGGTCCCCGTTCTTCCCCACTGTCCGATTCTGCTGCTGTCTGCACCGGCTGCTGGTGAACCACAACACCTATACTCTAAAGTATCTGAAGGCAGGACAAGAAACAATGGATGGAAACTACTCAAGAAGAGAACCAATCTAGAACTAATGGGAAATTTCCTGAGAACAATTAATCAGTGAAACAACTTGCCTCCAGAAGTTGTGGGTGGTCCAGCACTGGAGATGTTTAAGAAAAGATTGGACAACCATTTGCCTGAAATAGTACAGAGTTTCCTGCTTCAGCAGGAAGTTGAACTAGAAGATCTCCAAGGTCCCTTCCATCTCTGTTATTCTCTTACTCCTAACCATCCGTGGTACTGAAAACAAAGCCATCCTGTCACATGGCTGCAAGACAAAATGCTTTCTCTTTATATGCTCTGCAATTGTCATTATACTTCCATGTCCATAGGCATTAAGAGAAATTTCTATTGTTGACCTTGTTTGGTCGTGGATGCTAAACAGGATGGAGTCTCATTAGCACTCTACTGGAAGGGAATTCTAAAGCTAGACTGGGACGTTGAAAGAAAATCTAAGAAGAAGCCAAAGTTAGATCACTTTCATGCTCACGCCCATTCAATTACACAGCTATGTCCATGTGACCAGAGGAGTATGTTTCATGTAAATATATTACATGTATCTAGATGAACCTGGCTTGTAGTAGTACAACTGCACAGTGGCAGATAAGAAAGCACTCCAGAGGGTTAACATCATTGCCCAGAGGATCATTGGTTGCCCTATCCCCTGTTTGAAAGAGCTTTATAGTTCCTGCTGCCTTAAGAAAGTTCAAAACATTCTCAAAAATCCATCTCATCCCGGCAACCCCCCCTTTTTTTTTGAACTATTACCATCTGGCAGATGGTACAGAATAATAAAAACAAGGACAAATAGGCTGAAAAGCAGCTTCTACCCCAGGGCAGTAGCTCTTTTGAATTCTGATGTGTAGTGCAGTGTTGGTGTGGTGTTGGGGGTTTTCGGTTCAATGTGTGGAGGAGGGTGAAGGATGTGTGTTTGTGTTTATTTTCATGGTCATAATCATGGTGTGCACTGAAGATGGTGTTTGATTTCATTGTACGAGGTGCAATAACAATAAAGTAAACTAAACTACTCTCACTGAGAGAAATTATTATTTAGGAAACTAATTTCAGCTCTCTTCTGACTCTCAAAGACTAAAGTGGTCTGATATCTATCAGTTAAAAATAAAAAGAATTGGCATCTGTGACCCTAAAATAACAACAATAAAGGAATAAACAGTTATGCTGGAGGAATTCAGGTTTTAATTTGAACAAGTTTAACATATTGATATTACTGGAAGTGGCACTATGGAGCTGTGTAGTCTTGGGAAAGGACCTTAAAAATGATAAAAGAAACGTGATCTTGTTATTCATAGTCACATGTTTCTTATTTTGTAGTAGCAAAAGCATTGTGTGTGTTTGTCTCTTGTGCACCATTGCCTATTATTTTGAAGACTAATGAGCATCCTAATTAGCATAGTTATTTTCTTAACTTTTAATTATTTCAGTTTCTCTTTTTCTTTCACTTAGGCCTCATAGCATGATACCTGCCTCAGAAGTGAATATATTCATTCAATTTTCTTTACTTTAATTACTATTGCCTTTGGCAAGGTAGCAATAAAAAAAGTAAAAAAAGTTACACTTTTCTCCTATTTTTCAATATGGACTACAAACAAAGAATCCATAGGCCGTAGGCCACTTGAATAACATGTTATTGCTAAAGTCAGTAAATGTGGTAATATTCAGCTGAAAATTGAATAACAGTATATTCTTTTCTTGTGAAAGTGATGCATATGTTTGTCTGCAATTTTTCAAGGACATTTGTTATTCTTGTCAGTTTTACCTATCTTATGGGTCTTTTAATGTTCTTTTCAAAATTTCTGCTGATGTTTATGTAATTTTTCCAACTGTACACTGAACTTTTCTAGAACAGCAGATGGCAACAAATAGAATGTACAGATGTTAGCCAGCCCATATTGCAGTCCACTTTAGGGGATTTCAACATTTTGATGGGGGAAAAATATCTGTCATGGATTTATTTCCTATCCCCATTCTATACTCACAGCTAAGAGAGGTTGTTAGTGCTTATCGTATTAACCCACTTCAGCATCTGTTAGATCTTGGATTCAACTTTTATACCCTGAATAATAATTGCTAGCTTTCGGTGTTTTTTTCAAGTGTTTGTTAGAGGTCAGGCTCTTCTTTAAAAATCTCAATCTGAAAGCTTGGTAATTCTGAGATACAGTGATTTATACTGCCACACGCTATTCCCACCTCCAACATATGCCATCTACAGGCCTTGCATTTGAGATTAGGAAAATAACGTTCTTCTCAACTGCATTTGCCACTTTCCTCAGTTAGGGTGGTTTTAATGCCTGAGCAGAAACCTTTATGAATGAAGCAGACGGGGCAATCAAGGCAGAGAGCCGTCATCTTGACTTTTCATCTTTTTGAAAGAATTGCACCAACATTGATCTATATGTATCAATTTTACCGGATGGATGCAATTGAATACATAATTTTCTCTATTGGACATATTTGAATGCAACATTTTATAATATATATTCTTCTGTACACATTTGGGGAAAAAATAAGCCAGGAAAGTGTGAAACCATAGAATAATTACATAACAATAGATATGGTGTAAACTATGTTGGTTTCAAATAAAATGACAGTCCTAACTATTGTTTTCAGTATTATTCTGAAATATTGTCCTACAGCTTTGGGTGCTAGATACTGGAAGCTCTAAAGCTGTGGTGAATGTATACTGTATTATTATAGATATTTAAAGAAAGAAAAACATAAAGAAGAGGCAATCCCAAATTTGCCCTGTAGCAATATATAAAATGGGGATGGGGTAAGGATTAGGGTTAGAGAAAAACATTTGAAAAGTGAGTTGGAGGGATTATGAAAGAGAAACAGGAATAAGAAAGAGAATCCATACATATAAAAAAGATACTGAACATTGTCATTCCCAATACACATTATACACTTAAACATCTCTAGTAATGGTAATAAAATCTGACCATAGAAATTGATGAGGAAATTTAAGAATGAGCCCTAGTTCATATAGATGTCC
This sequence comes from Notechis scutatus, assembly GCF_049901735.1. Lineage (NCBI taxonomy): Eukaryota > Metazoa > Chordata > Lepidosauria > Squamata > Elapidae > Notechis > Notechis scutatus. The sequence continues at coordinate 154,951,589 of NC_142011.1, read as the reverse complement.
TTCCTGGAGTTCTAACCTTGATCTTATTTAGCAAATGGAGCTACCTGTTTCTGTCCTGTAAACTTGAAGGAACTGCAGCTGAATAAGTATAAAAAATTTCAAAAGGATAACAAGAAGAATTCCTCATCAAGCCACCCTGATAAGGCCAGAGATTTTCAGTGGGAATGGAAAATTGTGAGAATCCAGATTAACCAGAGCTGAAAGAAGATAAAATGGAATGCATTTAACCCTGCAGTCTTTAACAGAGCTCTGTTTGTTGTACCAGCAGATTGTTACATATTGCATTATCCATTTTAATACAAAATGTGAAGTCCGTTCCCCCGCCCCCTTGTTTCAACCTCTGCCTGATTTTCCTGGAACAAAATAAGCAAATGATCTAAGTTGCACAGCAGTTACAGTGAAAGTGTATATAACTACTCAGAATTGAATTAAATTGTGCTTTTTTCCCAAGGAATCTGTACAGGACCATAGCAGTTTTGAACACATTTTCAAATTGCTGAACTCAGTAAAGGTAAAAACACATAACATTAAGTCATTATGCATGGTTGTCTCATTCGAATCAGTGATCAGTGATCCTGCCTTGTATATATATATACACACACACACACACACACACACACACACACATGCCATATCTCTTTCATTCTTAACATTCAGATACAACCATATGAAAACAATGCAAGCAAACCATAGATGTTTATCCTCATTTTTAATTTTGGAAATCACCATTTTTCTCTCCCTCTATTGTCAAATGTTTCATCAACTCTGTAATGCTTTAGAAAAGGTAAAAAATCCAAGTGACAGAAGCTGTCCTTCCCAAAGGCATCTGATTAAAGTACCTTTCCATTCAGAAAGAGGAGGAAAGAAAAAAGAAAAAGAAAAAAAAAATAATGAAAAGAAAAATAATTGGTCAGGATTCATGGAGTGTTAAGCCATATATCAGAATAAAGAAATACACTAAGCTAATGAGAAAATCACATGAGCTGACATTGATGTGCCATTCCTATCTCCATATATCTATACTGTTATATTGTTCAGTGGCTATTCCTTTTGTAACCTCTGAATCTTTCTAGTAAACTATAATTAAGAAAGATTAAAAAAAATAAAAAATAGCAAAAGAGTTTTCGTAGCTCATATGAATTAACTGAATGAATGAATTAAGGGGCGTGCACTATTGTGTCTCCCGTCCCTGTCCTATTGTCCCCATTTATTCGTACCTATTTCCTGTATTCTTACTCATGTTTATACTTATACATATTATCTTGTAAGCGATTGACAAATCAAACAAATACATAAAAATAAATAAACTGGAGCAAGGGGCATTCAAAAGACATTGTCTTCTTTCTTAGTCACTTGTCAACTCTTTCAAAATACAGGTAGTCCTCAACTTTCAACAGTTCATTTAGTGACTGTTCAAAGTAACAATGGCACTGAGAAAGATGACTTATGACCGTTTTTCACAGTTATGGCCTTCGAAGTATCCCCATGGTCACATGAACAAAATTCAGATGCTTGGCAACTGGTTCATACCTATGGCTGTTGCAGTGTCCCAAGGTCATGTGATCCTGTTCTACGACCTTCTGACAAGCAAAGTCAATAGGGAAGTAAGATTCACTTAACAAGCATGCTACTAACTTATCAACTGCAGTGATTCACTGTGAAGTGAATCTTCTTTATGACCTTCAAGGAAGGTCGTAAAAGGGGGAAAGACTCACTTAACAAATGTCTCGCTTAACCACATAAATTTTGAGCTCAACTGTGGTCGTAAATCGAGGACTACCTGTACAGATTGAGATTATGTATTTACAAAGCCATAACCAGATAAACTATAGCATGGCTAAATATGGTATCTATCCGTGATTTATAAGAATATCAGCTCATGAGTTGCCATGGTGAATAGGTGGCAATACAAATGTAATAAATAAATAAAAAATAACTTTTAAAAAAATAGGACTTTAAAATAGGCAATTGGAAACTATGCAAATTTGCTTACATAAGTAGCGGGTTTTCAGATTCAGATTGACCTGTGATCAAATTGTCTTTATTAGTTTCTATATGATGCTGATTTTTATGGAGATAATTTCTCACACCTGCTTTTTACATTTCCAATAAATAGAGCATGAACAGGTATCAAAACAATAAAATACCATAAAATTTGATGAAATGTAATAAAACAGCAGTAAAATTCCAATTAAAAAAAAATATGGCAGGCAAAATACCACTGAAATCCCTAAAACTATTAGAAACAATGTCAACATATTTCAGATGCATAGCTAGTCAAAAGTGTCATAATTAAAAACACTCACTTGCCATTGGACAGTCATAAGAGCTGGTTCTAGCCAAGTATCTTTGAGCCACTGAGAAGATGCTTTTTGGGTTACCTCTTCCCTTTGTCATCTTCAAATTTTAGAACATAAAATAGAGGTTCAGCAGCCTCATTTTTTAAAGGTGCTCTCTCCAAGAAGTACAGCATGAAACTGTGTTCTCAAATGTGATAATTAGACAGTAGGCATAGCTATTTTGGAAATATAAAATACAGATCATAAACCAGATACTGGGAAAAAAAGAGAGAGAAAATGGTCAGGTCTAACCTTTTTATAAATGACATATCATAACCGTCATGAAAAAAAATCTCCATGGTTCTTACATAGCACAATCTTGTTAGGAAAGCATTAAAATGTGGCTCACGACCGATATGCATCCACAAGAGTTGCCAGAGATTGCAATATGTACACAGTGTTCTATGTACGCTTAGCAAAACTTGATGCAAAACTATGCTGAATGAAGGAATAACATAATGGCTTCGGAGCTCTTTATAAACCCCAAATGTTCTTTTCATTTATTTATTTTTTCCTTTTAAACAACAACACAGGAATAATCATGCTGCAGAGAACGAGGCTTCCATGCAAAGCTCTGGCCATTTGACCTGATGCTTCAACTTGCAGAGGCAATTACAAGGGAGAGAAAGGAAGAAGGGCAATGGCTGTGATTCTCTCAGTGGAGCTGTAAAAGAAGAAATTTACAACCTGTTATTGTTTTGCAAGCCACAGTGTTTTAAGAAAACAAGATTTTTTCCCCCTTTCCTTTTCCTGATACCAGTGGAATGAAAGGGGCTGTCTTGAAATGAAACCTTGTGTAGCAGGAATAATGCAAAAGTAAGCCAGCACATCTTTCTCCTTCATTAAAAAGGATGATGTTAAACTGTACTAGTTTTTATTATGCTTATTTTCAATGAGACAGTTGAAATGTTCTATGACTTTGATGTACAGATTAAAATGTTATTGAAACTAAATGGTACACCTCTCACCTAATCCTAGGAGGAGCAGAGAAATGGTATTATTTTAGGAATAAAAATTAAATACACCTCTGAGTATTTATATTCTATATAGTGAAAAGCATTGAGTAGATGACGAAACATAAACAATTGTTCTGAGTTTGTTTTTAGAACCTTAATTAGTAGTTGGCTTTTACTTTCCTCTGCATATTTACATTTCTTTCAAGAAATAAGCAAACTGTTGCATTTTATGATGAGAGAGTGATTAAAAAAATGGTTTCATTTATTTTTAGTGTTATTTTACTCTGTATTTTCTTGAGAAGGACTTTTTTTCTTTAACAGGAGAAGCAATTGTTTTAATTCAAGTGAGTCTTATAAAATATTTGCTTTGAAGCACAGGGGTTTCAAGTAGAATCTCTGGTGGTTCTGCCTGTACCTTGTGCTAAGTTAAATTGGCTTCTAGGAAGATGTAGATCCATTATTTCCCATGAAAAGCTTTCATTCCTGAGTGAGGAAAATATAACAGTGAAGAGACTAGGGTTGCAAACATACTATAAATGATACAATGGAACCAGGATTACATTTATTCGGAAATGTGTATTGCTTGTATCTCAGATTCCATGCCATACCAATTCAACTGCAATCCCTTTCTTCATTAGGTTTGGGTGAGTTTAAGGTGGGGGTGGGGAGGCTTACTTTTATATTTTTTTCCCCAGAATTAAATTCACTTAAGACAGTTTCCAACCCCATTTACTGCAATTAAGGGAGTGTTTGTGAACTACATTTCTCTTGAACTCTGATCATTTTAAAAGAAAAGATGGCTACCGAGGTATGAAAAAAATGCATTGCTCCCTGGAAGCTCTTTCTAATGATGAAAATGCCTCAGTCTTGCCATATTGTCTTGACACTTTCCAGGCCACAATCTGTTGTAGTCACAAGATTTAATCTGACACTCGTGAATCTTTGGCAGAATGTACATATAAAAAAAAATATGGAAATCTGAGATAGGCAAGCAAAGCAGCCACCATCCACTGGTTTCAACGGTGGATGCAAGAACAGATATTGGCCATAATGATTTGATTTTGGGTAAATCAGCTTAGAAATTAATTTCAGTTAACTTTAGCTGATTGTAGTGACCTAAATCAGAGTTCTCCATCTTTTCTGGCTTTGCAGACTGGTGGGAGGGGAGAGAGGGAGTGGTTCCATTCAAGTGGCTGGTAAGCACAGGTACAGCTCCATTTGCTCTGTGGTGGGCACACACGTCCGTCATTCTCACAAATGGACTGCAAGTGCACACACTCGTCCACTGTTCGTGCAAGTAGGGATATGCATGCACATGTGTGGGCATTCTCATCTGACATTTCCATGGCCCAGTTGCAAACAGCCACGGCCCAGAAGTTAGGGACTCCTGACCTAAACCACAAAACAACTTATATGGACTGGTCTTAGAAATATGAGGGCAGCTGCATGAGAAACTCAGGACAGGCAGCCTTGGCACAATAATGGGAATAAATATTAATGCAGCTTTTCAAAGTTCTTCTCTTAGGGAACCTTCAAAAAAAATTTCCTACGCTTTTGTGTAGGTTTATATATACCCACCCATCCACCCACACATATTATAGTTCATTACCTTGCTGCAAAGTTTCCTATTTATTTAATGTCTGGGACCGTTGCCCTTTTTCTTTGAAAATGTTTGGATTCCCCTGAGAAATGTGAGTCAGGACCCTATTCAGCTTCAGCTGAGATTTAAGCTTTGACTGAATAAACATGGGAAATAATTCACTTTCTCCTTCTGTTATTATTTACTTTGTCCCTGGAACCCAGGTAATTTATTGGAAAGGTATACAAAAATTTGTTTGTAACACCTGTCAGCTACCTCATGATTTAACAGTCATTTCACACTCCACCACAATGCATTTTAAAGAGACGATGTGCTAAGAATAAAAATATACATTTTATATCAATATTCCACACTTGGTTTGGCCAGAAAAATATTAATGCTATAATATCAATCATACAAAAAAAGTCTTATCTTGCAAACTTCTTATATCTTAAAGAAATTGTTATTAAATGAAATATTGTCAGTGCTATTAATATTGCATAACAGCTATAAACTTGAATGCATTTAGTGCTCTAATCTCTAATAAAACAAGTGGCAACTCCTAGTAAATTTTCTTAAGAAGATAAAGGGAACTGCGCTGGGTCAGACCAAAACCTATATCTTCAATCCCCATGGTAGCCAATCAATAATCTATGAGAATCCCATAAAGAATAATGAGTGTGATAGCACCATTCAGATCAAAGTCCCCCACAAATAATATTGAGAGCCAGAGCATTAATATATATCCTTTGTGACCAGCGGCTATGCTTTATCGCCCTTTGAGAAGCTAAATCTGTTTCAGCAAGGAACCTTTTCTACATCCTGCAGTATTGAATTCCATAATTTAATAATTGGGTGTGTTAAGAAGTGCTTCTTCAGTCTCAAACAGCCTTCAGACTAAACCTCCTCATTCTAAATAGGACCCTTGAGAGTGACCATCCAGCTGAATTCATCTATCCATCTGGACCCAGAATGAGGGCAATTGATTATATAATTGATCCTATGGACCTTCTCCCTCATGTTATGTCTCCCTAAGAAGTAATGCCTAAATTTGATAGTAATCATCTCCCAATCCTACTTAATTTAAATGTCCGCACTCAAGAAACACAGAGTGAGTTTGCTACCAACTTTTACTGATACTGGGCCAGAAGAACATATTTCTGAGTTAAATGGTTTCCAGAGTTAAACCAAAGGATAACAGATTTTGGCCTCACATCAATTACAGACTCTGCAGTCTGCCCTGACATCAGCTAAATCTCCCAATGTAGTCCTAGTGAATTATAGCATCAAAACCCAGGAGCTCCACCAGGATTTATTAACCTTTTTCACATGTGGTATTAAAATATCCATTTTATATGTAATGACAATCACAATTAGTATTTTCAATAGTTATTAATTCTAATTGCTATTGTGGCTGGTGAAGATATTAGAGAGAAGGTTCTTGAATCTCTAACAAAATGTTTGGAATGGGATGAAGAAGATATGGGTGCAGAAGTGGACAAGTGAACAGAATTAGTATAAGGTATGCAAAGTGAAGAAGTATACCAAAAGATACCTGTGTACTCTGTCAGGAAGAAGACAAGAGACCTTCCATATAAATCGTTCCATTCTCCACTATCCTGTCAGAGCTGAAGAAGTTTCTTGTATTAGAAGCAAAACATCTTCAAAAGAAAAGAAAAAAAAAACCTCCACGAAAGTCCAGTTGCCTCCAGAAAAAGCACCTTTGGGACAAACATGACCTCAATGACTGAGAACCTCTACAAATTTTTTAGACAAGAGACTGTTTTAGCAAACAATTACCAAATTAACTGGGAAAGAATTAAAAGAATTAATTCAACATAAAAATGGTGATTCCAAAGAATATAGTTATTTGTCTGAAAGACATAGATCTTTCTCAACAGAAGGGTTTTTTTTTTTCTTAAAAACCTTGTTACATTTGTTACCAAAGTGGAGATATTGCCAAATAGTATTTTAGAAAATATCCAGTGACTTTAGCACGTAAAAGAAAGTTAGAATTTACATTTGGCAGCAAATTGAGAATTTCTTACTCCCCAAAAAATGAATAATGGAAGATTTTAAAAACCCTGAAATAATTCTTTGATAATAATAAACAATAAAGGCACAGATATAAAGACAATACAGGACAGTAAGAAATCCTTTATGAGAGGAGAATTTATACAGAAAAATAATGAATTGAAAAGACAATTCATTTGTCTTTTCAGAATATGCAAAAGGTTTTAATAGAGATAAAAGAGGAAGATGTAAGACCTCCAGAAAGGAAAAACGCCTTACAGCAAATTAAACTTCTACAATGTCAGCTCTCTATATTATCTCCAGGAGAAATTGAAATTGAAACAAAAATGAATTTTGTAAAACGGGAATTTTGACTTTGCAAATAAGCTGAAGAAATGGTTAGCATATAAATTAAGAAAATAAAGTGAAAAGAAAATTATACTAAAATTACAAAATGGTCAAACAGTAATGTAAACATGAAAAATAACATTTCACTTTATACAAAAAGTGTACAAAAGAAAAGGAATGTATCTGGCAAAAGTGAATAGATATTTAAAGAAACAAAATTTATCAAAGATATGGGATAAATAAAAGCAGCACATTCTAATAAAATTATTTAATGAATATATTTATGAACAGAGTTCTTTGAAATGAAGGCTACAACTTCTTGTAAATTCTTGTTTAATAAAGCAATAATCTTAGTTAAATTCAAGTGACTTTATATTAAGCAGCTGTGTTGTACAAGGTCTTTATTTTTCTATAAAAAAATGGAATGGGAAGGTCAATTTCATTTTTTCACCCATATATAAAGCTGTGTTCATGAAAGTGTTTGTGTGTGTGTATGTGTGTGTGTGTGTGTGTGTGTGTGTGTATTTTGCATCTCTTGTTATATGCAATAATAATCTCAAATGTCTCTAGTCTCTTTTTGAAGTTACTAGGCAGAAAATTGTCCGTATATGTATGACCCATTTTATTAAGGGTTACATTTTATTTTAGATTTCTGTTTTTAACTAATTTAAAGGCTATTTTTTATTGTGATCTGGGTAGCTCTAGTATGTATCACGTTTCAGATTTGAATCACTACAAGTTAATACCTAAAGCTAAAAGAATGTAACATTTTATCCTTTTTAATAATAAATTTTGATATACTTTTCACCTATGAGATTAATTTATTCCCTAGGAGAGAGGGAACAAAGGCTTAATAATAACCCTACTATGCTACATGATTAGGATGGTGACATTATTAAAGTTGTTTCAACTTTTTGCATTTTGAACTTTTAATCATCTGAAAGGAAGCATACGTATGTGAAAGTTTCATTGAGGTGGAGTTATAACCTTCCTTTCGAGAAAGTTTTCCATGTGAGTGCTGCCTTTTTTTGGCCTGAATTTGTACACCATTCCAATATTGGTAGAAGACTGTTTTTCTGGTCCAGTTAATGCCTGCATGTTACTATGGAATTAAAATAGAACTGAGTGCTTCTGGTGCATTAAAATTGTGGAGCTTAAAAGCTGAAATAAATCTAAAACATCCCCATCAATGGAAACTAGACACTTTAAAAAACAAAAGAGGACCCTAAGGCTATTGAACTTCTCTGCTACATGTGATGTGATACACACACACACAGATACACACACACACACTATGCCTCACATTCTGAGTGCTGAAAATGAAAGTCCAAATAATAATATGTCTATAATAATCAAGTACACATTTGTGTAGCCTGAAACCATTTTGTGAAAAAAAGAAAAAAGTACTCTGATAATAGTAGGAAGTTGGCTCAGAAGGCTAAAGCAAAGAAGTAGCATACAAAAAAGATTTTTGTGAAAGGAAAGAAAGCCTCCCAGATAATGCCATTTTTTATTATCATTACAAGGCTGTGTGTGTGTGTATTGGAATATGCCAAAGGGAGACAATAAATACACGTATCTTTGTGGTTGGGTATTCATTGTTATTTACATCATTGTGATTTTTTCAGGTACTATATAAGCTGGTATGGACATTTATACCACAGCAATGGATGACTACTTTGACCACCTATTTCTTCCAGGAAGAATATAAATGCAAAGGTTTTGCCAAACTTTCCCACCATGAAACCCACTGAACAGCGGAGCTCAAAGAAATGGAAAGGGGGGGGGGGGGGACAAGGAGAGAGGGTTCCCCAAGGCAGGTCTAACAACACCAACGGCTATAAGAGCTGGGGTGTGTAAGCGTCAACACAATACTGCTCCAAAAAAGATCTTACAGATCCGAAGGAACAAAGCACAACCAACAAAAAGCCTTTGCAAAAAACAGAAAAAAAAAAAAGCTGAAAGCAAGATCTTGTTAGACCCAGCCAAAGGACCTTGTCCCAAGATTAGAGAGCCCCCAAGCCAAAAAGCATTAGAGTGTTAACCACCGCGAAGAGCACGCAGACCAAAATACAGTCAGCGGACCACACTACGATCTGAAAGCACAATGAGAAAGTCAGAATTCACAAGAAGAGTTCCACCCTCTGCGAGAAACCTTGCACCAGACGAAATAGAACAGAAAACCTTGTCGCTGGGTCTGATTTAGCATGGTAAAAAACACAGCAGTCCACCGTCAAGAAACAAATAAATATGAAAAGTAAAATGGGAAAACCCCATACCATTATCATGAAAACAAATGTCCCATTCAGTATCAGTTCATACATTTACCTTGTCTCCATTCATATGCAATATGATAATTCCAACGTCAGCCTTGTGAGGGCCAAAGTCAGCATAGTCTCAGAAATGTGTATTAGTAGAAGGAACTAGACTTCATAACAAAACAAAACAAAAAGCAAATGCGTAAAAGGAAGAATTCTGAATACCAAGATATATAGTGGGGGGGAAAATAAGATACCCAACCATTTACAAACAATTGCATTCTATAAAGAAAATAGCATTCCACAAATTCAATTAAAAACATTGTCACTGCTGAGTTAGGGCACTTATATGTTACCCCCATTTTCTCTCTGCAGTTCATTTAGAGTCCTTTCAAACTGATCTGCAATTATCTTCTTGGCTGCTGGCCTTGAAGTGCAGGGAACCTGCTGAGATCAACATGAGCCAGGCAGTGTTCATGGTGATCAATCAGTCAGGCTTCCTCCAGCTAACCAGTAGGAGAGGGGCAAAGTGCCAATCAGTTAGTATCCCTCTCATTTGAGCTGCTATGAATCCCGAAGAAACAAAAATCCATTTTCTGCTTCATGCAAAAATAATAAATATTGTCCTTCCCGCAGATATACTTTCACATCTCTGTTTGCTGTAATCAGAAGCTATGAAAGGAATCACATTTATAAAAGAGTGAAAACCTATCTGCCTTGTTGGTATCATGATATCACACATAAAAACATCTGAAAGTTAATGATATTATTTTTTATTAATCTTTATTTTGTAACTCTCAAGGCAGCACACATGATGGTACCATCTCTGTTTTCCCTACAAGAGCAGAATAATAAACTTGGAAGGGACCTTGGAGGTCTTCTAGTCCAACTCAGATCCTGTGAGGTGGATTGAGCCAAGAAAATGACTCAAAGTCACTCGGCTAGCTTTCATAGCTAAGACAGACAAAAACTCATGGTTTCTTGGTTTCTAGTGTGATACTTTAACTGATATATGTGGAATTTTACAACCAGGTGAATAATATATCTACCCCTGATTCCATGGTTTTATAACATTTGGTTTTAAGAAGGTAGAGATAACTTCAGGACTGCCTTTTAAAAACAATATTGGCTGGTCTGAAGTCTTTGCGGATCTTATAACTTTTCTTATATGCCCAAATCTCAACTGATATGAACAGGGGTAAAATCAATGATTTAATATTCCATTTTTTTTTGGCAGCAGAACATCTAAGCAAGCAAAGCAACAGTCTTGCATCCATCCATTCATTCATTCATTCATTCATTCATTTCAACTGACTTCCTTGAAATGGAATAGCTCAGCTGAATCCAGAGCCAAGCAATGACAAGTAACAAGAGTTCTCACCAGTGAGGCAATAAACAGTCCATAAGCTGTAGCACTGCAAAATTAATAACTGTCCTAGCCCTGGTTTCAAATAAACTGGCTTGGTTATCATGTGCAGGTAACCAAATGCATGTGATATGACTTGATCAAGGAGGGTCAAGTCATATCACATGCATTATGACACAATTACCTACTACACAGGCAAACCTTACTTAATTGCGCATAATTCCCTCTCCCCCACATGCCTCTCTCCCTCCCATTCCTGTCCTTTTGGCCACCCGCCACTGCCACTTTCCTTGCCCCCAACTTATCTTCATAGTCTTCCTCTTACTGCCTCAGAGGAGGTTTCCACTGATGCATCACAAGAGGCTAGCAGCTATCTCATTTAATTGCCTCTGGTAAGAATATGTGAAAGGACAGGCTTCCTACAAAATGGCCAGTATCGGTGCTGCTGTTGTCCTGTCCATTTAAGATCTCTCCTTTGCCAGCACAACTGTTGGCTACAACAGCTGAACAGAGAGGCAGCTGAACATGGTGGTGTCAGTGTGTCTGAGGTGTGTTGCTCAGGGATTCTTGTGTTGGGTCTCTTTTGGAGCCAAGTGATTTGGGTATATGTCAGGGGTGTCAAACTCGTGTTGTCACAGCGGCATCACGTGATGTATCAAGACTTTTTCCCCCTTCACTAAACCGGGCAGGGGCAGGGCCAGCACATGATGCATTTGGCTTGCAGGCCACGAGTTTGACACCCTGGTATATGTAAAAGAACCTGTGACAAAGTGAGATGAAGAAAACACTGATGGTCAACTGGGACAGGTCCAGGGGTGGGATTCAAATTTTTAAAAACCAGTTCTGTGGGCATGGCTTAGGTGGTGGGCGTGGCTTGGTGGTCATGTGACTGGGTGGACATGACTTGGTGGTCATGTTATTGGCTGGGTGTGGCCAACTCAATATCACTCACACTGAGGCACACATCTCTCCGCCTGGCCTCTCATGACTGTGGGGATGCTGCAACAGTCGTAAGTGTGAAAAATGGTCATAAGTCACTTTTTTCAGGGCCATTGTAACTTTGAATGGTCACTCCACACAAGAAAAGTACCAGCAAAGGAGGGGAAAAAACCTCCAGAGAAGTTCCTGAGACAGGAAATCTAGTCCTGTCAAGAATGTAAAAAGGGTTAACAAAGAGGCAGTTTCTGTAAGCAACACCAGAATGTTTCCTTCCTGCCTTCCTTACAGGATTAGGCCGGTAATTTCTTCTAACAACCGGTTCTCCAAACTGCTTAGAATGTTAACAACCGGTTCTAGTTAATACGTGCAAACTGGTAGAATCCCACTCCTGGATAGGTCTCAGATAGCAGTATAGCCAAAAGGACAGGCATGGTGGATAGATAGGCAGGTGGGGAGAGTTGAAGCAGAGTCAATCACATCAGGGCAGGAGACATATGAGGTCTTCACCTAACAGCAGTCCTTCCCTACACCTGCAATCAGAACTACCAAAACTGCTATAGCTAAGTGGTGCTAAGTGGTGTGGTCAAGCGATGCTTCATCTATTTATTTATTTATTTATTTATTTATTTATTTGATTTGCCAATTGTTTACAAGATAATAAGTATAAGTGTATACATAGTTATGAATACATGAAATGGGTACATATAAGAAAAATAAAAGAATAAGAGAAACAATAGGACAGGGACGGTAGGCACGTTGGTGCGCTTTATGCACGCCCCTACAGACCTCTTAGAAAAGGGGTGAGGTCAATAGTAGACAGTCTAAGGTTAAAGTTTTTGGGGTTTGGGGAAGAAACCACAGAGTCAGGCAGAGTATTCCAGACATTGACCACTCTATTGCTGAAGTCGTATTTCCTGCAATCAAGTTTAGTGCGGTTTACTTTGAGTTTGTATCTATTGTGTGCTCTTGTGTTGTTATGGTTGAAGCTGAAGTATTCACTGACAAGTAGGACATTGCAATCTATGATTTTATATACCATGCTTAAGTCAGACCGAAGACGCGTAATTCAAGGTTTTCTAGTTCTAGAATTTCAAGTCTGGTGGCATAAGGTATTCTACAACGAGTAGAGGAGTGGAGAACTCTTCTTGTGAAATATTTCTGGACTTTCTCAATTGTGCTAATATCAGATACATAATGTGGGTTCCAGACTGATGAACTGTATTCGAGTATTGGTCTAGCAAATGTTTTGTATGCTCTGGTTAGTAGTGTGATATTACCAGAGAAAAAGCTACGTAGGATTAGGTTAACAACTCTTAATGCCTTTTTGGCTATGTAGTTGCAGTGGGCTCTAGCACTTAGATCATTTGAGGTGAGTATTCCAAGGTCCTTTACAGAGCTTGGGTCATCAACAAGTTCTTGACTATTCAGCTTGTATTTTATTTTCTGATTTTTTTGCCAATATGTAAGACAGAGCATTTATTTGTTGAGATTTGAAGTTGCCATTTGTTTGACCATTCTGATACATAGTCAAGATCTTTTGTAGGGTAGCAGTATTGTCTGTGGTATTGAACAGCTTTACATCATCAGTGAAGAGAACGCAATTGCTCTTAATATGATCACAGAGGTCGTTTATGTAGAGTATGAAGAGAGTTGGTCCTAGAACACTGCCTTGGGGGACACCACTATTGACAGGTACTGGATTTGATAGGACGCTTCCGATTTTGACCATTTGTTGTCTGTTTGACAGGAATGCTTCTATCCAGTTATTCAGTTGTCCAGAGATACCATAGGATTTTATTTTTAGGAGTAGTTTGTCAAAGGCTGAATCAAAGGCTTTACAGAAGTCTATGTAGATTGCGTCTATTGCTTTGCCCTGGTCGAGTTGTGTCGTCCATATGTTTTTGCAGTGTAAGAGTTGTAGATTACAGGATAGTTTTTTTCTGAAACCAAATTGTTTATTGAGAGTAGGTTATTTGTCTCTAAGTGGAGGATGATGGATTGGTTAATAATTTATTCCATGACTTTACAGGTGACGCAGCATAAGGAGATTGGCCTGTAATTTTCAACTAGGCTAGGGTCTCCCTTTTTGAAGATGGGGATGACTGTGGCTTGTGACCATAGGTTAGGCAAGGAGCTGGTCCTGAAAGATTTTTCAAAGATTATGCTTAGAGGTTTGGCTATGGCAGTGGATAGCTTTCTTAAGAAGTAGGCACATATTCCATCCGGTCCAATAGATAGAGATGGTTTTAGATTGCGTAGTGATTTTTCAACATTGTCTTCTGTGAAATCGACATGTATTAGATCATTATTGTTGTCTGTGGTACGGCTAGGAAATACTGGGCATGATCCATTGCTGTTTACAAATACTGAGCCGAAGAATGTGTTAAAGATGTTGGCTTTAATGGTGTCGTCGTTGCAGTCTTTACCATCAGGTCCTATCAAGGGAGGATGGACCTTGAGTCTTTTAGTTTGTTGTTTACAAAATTGTAAAAAGCACGGGTGGAATTGGTGCTTAGAAGGTTTTCCTCTTGTTTAATGTGATAATTGGTGCATTCGGTCTTTATCTGGTGGCATAAATTTTTGTATCTGTTTTTGAAATTGGCAACGTGACCAGATTTGTTTTTCCTCCAGAGTGATCTCTTTTGGATTGAAGTTTCCTTATTGATATGGGTAATCTGCTTTTTGTTTTGTTTTGGGAGTTGTTGTTGGTACATATAGTTTGATGACTCTTTTGACTTCAAGTAAAAATATGTTGTAATGGTCTTCAACAGTATTGCATCCAGTGAATAGAGATTGCCAATCCAGGGATGAGAGATCGCTGTCTATAAGATCATAGTTGCCTTTTTGAAGTTACAATTGGGGATTACATCATTGTGGTGATTTTGTGTGGACGTATGTTGAGACAAAAGTTAATCATATTGTGGTCACTACTGGAAAAGGGTTCTTTAGTTTGTATTCCGTAAATTAAATTCAAACTATTGCAGAAGATGAGATTGAGGCAGTTGTTTAGTCTAGTGTTGTTGGTTACTAGTTGTTCCAGTCCCAGATTTGTAATAGCATTGTAGAAGGTTGTGTGTATGATTTCAGTTGTACAATCATTTAGGGTCCAGTCAATATGAGGTAGATTGAAATCAGCAAGAAAGATAAAAGGGTATGGGCAGGATGCAGCCCATGTTAGTAATGTATTTAGCTTGTTTACATGTTCGATGTCATAATCAGGTGCTCTGTAACATAGTAAGAATCGAATTGTGATATTTAAGGATAGTTCACAGATGATGGTCTCAGGAAGAGCAAGCTCCTGGGTAACTTGGATATTTTTTAGATGTAAGGATTTTTATAGAATATAGCAACACCACCTCCTCGACGATTTTCACGATCTGATCGGTAAACATGATAGTCTCTTACTGTGGTAATGGAGTGGGGAGAGATGCATTGAGCCATGTTTCACAGACAAATATAATGTCGAAGTTAGCCATATTTAGGAGGATGAGAAATTCAGGTATTTTATTCACGAGGCTTCTTGCATTGAGTAGTTTGCATTTAAGGCCGGCAGTAGTTGGAATTGAGGTAGTTGGGGCGTGCGTGCCTAGTTTTGGGTGATGGTGGATCGGTTGAGGTAGGGTTGTGGTTGAGGGTAGAAGCTGGGTATTGGGTTGCGTGGCTTAACTTTTGATACAGTCAGCATGGTAGTCAATGTACAGGTCCTTCTCTCCATTGTCTAGATGGTTTTTGAGTTCAATGCGGAGTGCACGGGAGCGGGCACGTTGCTTTATGGTTAGATCAGGCGGCAACGGAGGTTCTTATGGTTGGTGTTGGTTTTGGTGAGTGAGTTTATAGTATAGATAAATTTACGTTTGCTTGATTCATTTTGCAAATGACCCTGCACAAGCGTGGGGCCACAGAGCCGTCTCTATTTTTGAGCTCTCGGTCGATGCGGGAAATGTCAAGTATTTCATCAGCGGAGATGGTTGATTCTTGATAATCTCTGATGATGTTTCGGACAGTTGTGATGTCATCTAGTGTCCACTTTGCTTAGGGAGGCAAATTCTCATCCCAGTTAGAGTTGTTAGGTAAGGACTACCTCTGTATCATTTGAGTCATGATGTCACAATGCTACTGACATAAGCAATATAATTTTCATCCTTTGTGTCATGCTCATGATGTCATTGTGACTTTAACTAGATGCCTAGCCACCACATCCCTGACTTAGACAAACACAAGGGCTTTGCCTTGCCACTCCCTCCTCTGAAAGAAAGTCTGCCTTCCTTCCTTCCCTCCTGCTCAGGACAAAAATGGATTTGGGCAGGAGAATAAGATGATATAGGATTCTAGCTAATGGCTATTCTTAGCACTTCTCCACTGACATAAAAAATCTGAAACTTTGCTTATGACAAGTGGGTGAGGAGTCCAGCCATTATAAAGAAGGTAAGTTAAGCTCAGTTTTCTTGTCCATGCATTTTAATATGCAAGCTTTTTCCCTATGGTTTTTCAAAGAACATCCTTGCAGTTCTCAAGAGATTTTATGTGATGTCAAGTGCAATTATTTTTAAAATAATAATAAACTAAATTGGCTTGTGGTGAAGAAGTTGAATAATTCATAATGGTGTGTGGAATAAAGGATAAAAATCAAAATGATACAGGTAAGATTTCTTAGATATAACAATCTGAAAGATAAAGTGTTTAAGGCAATGAATTAGATAAATTTTATATTGCTGGTCCTTTACATCTGCATATGTAGACATGTAACTGATAAAATATTTACCAGGGAAATTGAAAATCAAGTTACAAAGGGCATTTTAGGGTAACAATTTTGATCATTGTCTATGTTTTCATATTTAGTTTTATTGATTTATTTCTTTACCTTTACATATGTTCATGTAGACTGTCCATTTTATTTAAATAGATTAATTCTCTAAAACTCTACCACATAATGCTTGCAGGAGTCATAGATGCCTCTAAAAACATTGTTATAAATTTCAATAACATCACAATGCTCGTGATGTCACATGCCCTCTTAACAGGGTGACAATAGATAGCAATAGATACTTATTGCTCTTGGGAAGTCTGAAATGCAATATACTTCCTATAACTTATTCAAGGCTATTAAAAACATAGTTAAAAATGATCCTACAATGATTGAAATATGCTGAAAGATGTGAGCATGTTTATAACATGTCTTGAGAGGTTGGGAAAGAATCAAAAGTTGTAAAATGAAGGAAAATTAGGATGGCAAAGGAAGCATGTATTTAGGATGGTCTCTTAACTAGCACTTTGATTCTAAAATCAGAATAGGTCCAGGATGCTAACTAATCACAAAATGTCATTTTGGGAATATAATAATAATAGAATCAAGTATTGGAAAAGGCTATTTAGATCAGCAAGTTCTACTTCATATTTTAACCCCTAAGTGCACTGTCTTCTTTTTTCTTCTTCTGTTTTTAGAATGTCCATTCTTAGGAACTTATATCCATCTGATAGAAGAAGATTCTGGTTCAAGCCAGGCCAGGTTTTCCAAAGACACGGCAAATTGCTTGAACAAGAGGTGGAGTTTATTCCAGACAACCAGAGCAAGACAGAGGGTCATGGCATCAAAGGTAGTCAATTGTCCCTAGAAAGCAGACAAACTGCCTTCAGAAGGCCTGCCTTCTTTGAGAGGTTATACAAATATCCCCACTTTTCTTTACACTGCACGAGAGGTGGTATTCAGCAGGTTCTGACCAGTTCTGGAGAACCAGTAGCGGAAATTTGGAGTACTTCAGAGAATCGGCAAATACCACCTCTGACAGGAGATTTCACAGTATCCTTCCCCTGCCACACCCACCAAGCCACGCCCACAGAACCGGTAGTAAAAACATTTGAATCCCACCACTGCACTGCACAAGACTTCGGAGATTCTTTAGTATATATGAGTTACATTGGGTAGCTTGTAGCCAATTTTGGCTGATTTCTTAAAAAGTTAAATAAGATAAAATTTGCTTACAAATTGCCAGACAAACTACAGTGAGATGCTAGGGATATAGGCTGTATAATTTGTTTTCTTTAACAAATCCTGAAAGAAGGGAAAAATAGACTATGAAAAAACTACTTCTGTATCATATTGAGAAAACTTCATATAAGTCACCAGGACATGAGTTTTGCTGAAAGGCAATTGTACTTTTTATGATGTAGTAAAGAAGCTAATATTCTTAGACTTAATGCTGAAAAATAATACCATTTGAAAACACAGAATTACTATTCAAAAGATAATAAAAATCACAAATTGTAGAAAGAACCAAAAGGAAAAAAAAACCTATCCTGGAGGCAATACATTAAAGAAAAATTGAAGGGAATTATTAAAGAAAAGAGCCACTGCTATCATAAAAGAACAGATTTTACAAAATGACATGAAGAGTAACCAAATGAGTCAGAATAATGTTTCAAAAGAAGCATTTTGTCATAAAAAAAAATAGGGGGAAATGAGCTTTGTCAAAAAGCAGGATACAGATAAATAGTGATTTATGTGTGTGGATCCTATAATTAATCTGAACAAATAACAACAACATCTTGAATTCTTTCATGAACTCTGATAAAACCACCCCTTTCAGGAGTAAAAGCATATCTATTTTCTGAACATCCTTGGTACTCAATCTTCTTCATATGTTTAATATTTCAAATAATACATTCGATGACAGCTAAACTTTCTTCCTCTTTTTTGAATGGCAAAAGTCTCCTTAAGAAAGAATAGTGTAAACAAGAGAAGAGTCAAAGAAAGATGCTCTGGTATATAATGAAGAAACTGGAAACTGTGAAAGTAAAATATGTGTCAATTACTTTAGAAGTAATTGCTGAAATCCATATGTTTCCATTTCTCACATTTATGAGTAATTTGTATGGCCAGGTGAAGCAAATCACTAATGAAATACTTTTTCCATCATAAAAGGTGCCTCACTCCAAAATACACTTTTAAGTGGTCCACTACGGTTAATTTTATAGGAAATGGATTAGAAGCTATCTGTTTTTAAAGTAAGTCTTGATTTGGGTCTCAAGTTAGTTTTTGCTTTCATGTCCCTGTGACTGCAGAACATGGGGAAGATACACAGGGAGATTATGTATGAGTAGTAATGAATAGCAAAACACTGTTGGAGACAGAAGCAGAAGAGCAATCAAAGATTTTTTCCCCCAGATGGAATGGAAATTCAAACCACAAAGGAATGAAAGCATGGACTATGAGAATAAGATCCTTCCTGGAACTCTAGAGAATACTGAACCTTTTTTAAAAATAAAATAAAAAAGAAATCTCAGAAGAAAGCAATGGCAAACCGTTCCATTTACATTTGCTAACTTCACTCCAGCAAAGTCCACATTCTGGATAGAGAAGACCATTGGTTTGAAAGAAGGGTAAAAGAGGCTATTTATTTGTTTGTTCATTTGTTTGTCAAATATGTACAAGATAACAAGTATAAGTATGAACATAAAAAAGAACAAAGGGAGTAAATACAGATAAATGGGGATAGTAAGACAGGGGCGATAGGCATGGCTCTTTTAAGGATCTCTTAGGAATGGGGTGAGGTCCATGGTAGAAGTTCGAGGTTGAAGCTGTGAGAGGTTGAGGCTGTAACAGATAAAACCCCAAGTGGCCTCAAGAGCTTTGAGACAACCATGACCTGGATAACTGAGAATCTTCACATGCATTCCATTTACTCATCAAGGAAGCTACATAGTCAAGTATGTAAAGATACTTTTTAAAATTATCTCTGGGAACCATACATCAGAAATCTACTTGCTATGACTTTAAGTTCTTGGTCTTCATCATAACACTTTAGAATAAATACTAGCTTTATTATACACTGCTCAAAAAAATAAAGGGAACACAAAAATAAGACATCCTAGATCTGAATGAATGACATATTCTTATTAAATACTTTGTTCATTACAGAGCTGAATGTGCTGACAACAAACTCACACAAAAATTATCAATGGAAATCAAATTTAGCAACCCATGGAGGTCTGGATTTGGAGTTACACTCAAAATTAAAGTGGAAAAAACATGCCACGCTGATCCAACTTTGATGTAATGTCCTTAAAACAAGTTAAAATGAGGCTCAGTAGTTAGTGTGTGTGGCCTCCACGTGCCTGTATGACCTCCATACAATGCCTGGGCATGCTCCTGATGAGGTGGCAGATGGTCTCCTGAGGGATCTCCTCCCACACCTGGACTAAAGCATCTCCCAACTCCTGGAACGAAAGAATCCCCCAACAGTCTGTGGTGCAACGTGGCGTTGGTGGATGAAGCGAGACATGATGTCCCAGATGTGCTCAATTGGATTCAGGTCTGGGGAATGGGCAGGCCAGTCCATAGCATCAATGCCTTCCGTCTTGCAGGAACTGCTGACACACTCCAGCCACATGAGGTCTAGCATTGTCTTGCATTAGGAGGAACCCAGGGCCAACCGCACCAGCATATGGTCTCACAAGGGGTCTGAGGATCTCATCTCGGTACCTAATGGCAGTCAGGCTACCTCTGGCGAGCACATGGAGGACTGTGCGGCCCCCTAAAGAAATGCCACCCCACACCATTACTGACCCACTGCCAAACCGGTCATGCTGGAGGATGTTGCAGGCAGCAGAATGTTCTCCACGGTGTCTCCAGACCCTGTCACGTCTGTCACATGTGCTCATTGTGAACCTGCTTTCATCTGTGAAGAGCACAGGGCGCCAGTGGCGAATTTGCCAATCTTGGTGTTCTCTGGCAAATGCCAAACATCCTGCAAGGTGTTGGGCTGTAAGCACAACCCCCACCTGTGGACGTCGGGCCCTCATACCACCCTCATAGAGTCTGTTTCTGACCATTTGAGCAGCCACATGCACATTTGTGGCCTGCTGGAGGTCATTTTACAGGGCTCTGACAGTGCTCCTCCTGTCCCTCCTTGCACAAAGGCGGAGGTAGTGGTTTTGATGCTGGGTTGTTGCCCTCCTACGGCCTCCTCCATGTCTCCTGATGTACTGGCCTGTCTCCTGGTAGCGCCTCCATGCTCTGGACACTACACTGACAGACACAGCAAACCTTCTTGCCACAGCTTGCATTGATGTGCCATCCTGGATGAGCTGCACTACCTGAGCCATTTGTGTGGGTTGTAGACTCTGCCTCATGCTACCACTAGAGTGACAGCACCACCAGCATTCAAAAGTGACCAAACCATCAGCCAGAAAGCATAGGAACTGAGAAGTGGTCTGTGGTCACCACCTGCAGAACCATTCCTTTATTGGGGATGTCTTGCTAACTGCCTATGCTTTCCACCTGTTGTCTATTCCATTTGCACAACAGCATATGAAATTGATTGTCAATCTGTGTTGCTACCTAAGTGGACAGTTTGATTTCACAGAAGTGTGATTGACTTGGAGTTACATTGTGTTGTTTAAGTGTTCCCTTTATTTTTTTGGGCAGTGTATATTGTCATTTCATCCTAAGATCAAAGTCTTAGTTTATTGATGCATATTAGAGAAAGCAATTCTTAGCTCAGATTAAATCAAACTGTCTAGATGCTGCCTTTTATTTATATTTGCTTGTTGGTTATTTACAGTCAACAAAGTTCATTGGCTTTAATATTTTAAAGCCAGAAAGACATGAACCACGATGGTAGTGAATTACTAGAAGACCAGACTGAATCCAAGACATTAACCTTAGACTGTCTACTATTGACCTCACCCCTTTCCTAAGAGGTCTGTAGGGGGCGTGCATAAGCGCACCAACGTGCCTACCGTCCCTGTCCTATTGTTTCTCTTATTCTTCTTTTATTTTTCTTATATGTACCCATTTCATGTATTCACAACTATGTATACACTTATACTTATTATCTTGTAAACAATTGGCAAATCAAATAAAGTAAATAAATAAATAAATAAATAAACAGCTTTCTTCATCCTACTTCGCTATCATACTTGAATAGCAGGAGCCAAACCTCTATAGTAGCACTCGAATTATCAATATTTTTGATACCATCCAAAAAGAAATATTAGAATTGGAAATGAAAATATAATGGACGTAAACAGTAGCATTCCACACTGCAATGGATTTCAATGTCTCAAGTGATACGTACCTTCATAGTTATTCAGTATTTATAACAATTTTCTCTCTGTTTCAGAAAGTACAAATAGCTGTGGAAAAGAAAAGCTACTTATGTTTCTCATTCAAATGGATATCAGTTTCAGGGGGATGAATCTAAGCTAGGAGAGTAAAAATAGATCTAGAATAAATTCCTAAAGTCTTAGTGTCAGCCAACATGAAAAAGCTACACTGAGGTTTATTCTGCCTTTCTTCCAGATTTAGAGAAGGCTACCCTGCCAGTAGAGGATCTAGTTAAGAAGGCAGTACAGAAAAATATTCAGTGAATTTCCTTCATGATTCCACCACTGAGATCAACTCAACTTGTGGGTAAAATACAGATACTCTTTCTGCTTGGAATTCTTCTAAGGGGATGGTTCATGTTTTACATATTCTGTTCAATAGGCTTGATGTGTTACATAAAATGGTAAGCAAAAAGAAATGCAATCTTGGGGGGACTGTAATTGAAGCATCTCATACTATGGAACTGGAAGCACAATTCTAGAATTTTCTAGTCCTGGGGTCAGAATTTCATCAGTCTGCTGTGTGATCCCTGTTTATGATTTATTGGGCTCATGAGGCTTACTTTCCCAGTTTACAAAAATGACCTCTAATATGATCCCTATTCCTAAAATAATTCATTTTTATACATGCCACACAGTCCATGACCTCAGGAAAATCCTTTCTGTCTGGACAAATCACTTTGGACAATGTTCAGATAATAAGTTATTGATTGAGAAAACTTTACAATGATAAAGTTTGGATGCCTTTGTTTTTAGCGGCGTGACCGATAGGTTACCAAACCTAATTAAAATGAACAGGGTCCATGATGAGAGAATACCAAAGAGAAACAAGAATCAAACTTGATTGGGAAAAAAAAGGCTTCCATTTCACCACGAAGCACAGCAAACATTAATAAGCAATTTCCAGTTAACAAGGCACTGTGAACATGTCAATGGTTGGATGTAAACTGTGGGAATGAGATGTATAAATAAGAAATGAGCAAGAGACAGGATGAAGACCTTCCTTTATCCTTTCTGTGCCCCTTTTCCCTGTTTCTGCCTTCTTCCCATTTGTTCAAGTTTCACATTGTGGGATACGTTCAGTAACAATCCACTTCAAAAGAGGGCTCCAAAGGATTTCTAAACCCTATTGCCTTCTTTCTACAATAGTAATATTATTCAATGAGAAATCCTGGGGCTGATGGAAATGTCCAAAGATTTATATTGTACTATACTGTACTGCATTATATTGTATTGCTTTGCTTTTTCTTTCAAAGCTGGAAACTGAGCTTATAATTTTATCCCTAACAATTAAGGGATAATATATGTATTTCTTGCAAATATATTCTGCCTTTCCCCTGATGAGCTCAAGGCAACATACAAATCAGATCTGTCTGCTTAACTTTATCTACCATCTCTATTTTTTTCTCAAGCATGAATTTATATTTTGCAACCTCACTAACTTCCCTATTGGCATCATTATGACTCTGTAAATTAGAGTAGCTGAAGAGAAGATTTCGAAATGAGTTTTATAGCTGTGTATAAATATAGTTATAAAAAGTATGCATTCTTCTACTGAGCATCATACAATCTATAGCGAACTTTACAGGAACTTTGCACATAATTCTTGTTTGGTAGTCTGAATGCAGTGATGTTAGATTTTGTGTTCAGCTATTATGGGTTTTCCTGGCAGAATTATTTCCCATGATATTGCCTAGGTACCGAGGTAGCCAAGAGAGTCATTATTAGATTATAAAATGATTATATGATAAAATGTTGATTGCATTCTTTTCTGGATTTTTTTTGTGTGTGTGTGAAACTGTTAAGCTGAGATCAGATTTTCAGCTGTGGAGATGTTTTAATGGAATAGCAGTGGGATTATTTTATATATGTACCTGAGACATTTGAAATTTTAGGGAGCAAATATTTTCATTCTCATTTTTTCCCTTTAATTTTTTTAAAAATGTTTACTCTGAGATCAAATGTCAAAAGCTATAGCAAAAACAAATCTATTGGGATTTGGGACCAGGCTATCAGTTTGCATCACTTTAAATGGGAATTACAGGAATGTGTAGAAAATCAGAGCAACAAAGACTGCTAATTATAAAAGCTAAAATATATTACTCCCAGATTCAGCAGCAATATGCTTTTTCAGTTAGCCATATAGGTTATCAGCCAACCACTTGGTTGATCTCAAAAAGATAAACATTATTAAAGCTTAAATAGGAGATCACTGGAAAATCCAAAGACAATATTGAGTTGTTTTACAAAATACAAGTAATTCTTGGCTTACAACAGTTCATTCAGTGACTGTTCAAAGTTACAACATCACTGAAAAATGATTTATGACCATTTTTCACACTTATGACTGTTGCAGTATCCCCATAGTCACATGAACAAAATTCAGACACTTGGTAACTAACTTCTATTTATGACATTTGCAGTAACCCAGAGTCACGTGATTACCTTTTATGACCTTCTTCAAGCAAACTCAATGGGGAAGTAAGATTCACTTAACAACCATGTTACTAACTTAACAACTGCAATGATTCACTAAGGCACAGCTTAAGCACAAATGGTCTTAAAATGGGGCAAAGTTCACTTAACAAATGTTTCCCTTAGCAACAAAAAAAATGGGTTCAGCTGTGGTCATAAGTTGAAGACTCCCTGTATCCTGGAAGAAGACAGTGATAAACAGTTTATGTAAATGTGGCCAAGAAAGCTTCATGGATGCATCCATAAAGTCACCAGAATTAAGTTTGACTTGAAATAAACTTTTGTCCTCCTTCTCTTGGTCTTTCTCTTTCTCCTCCTCTTCCTCTTGTCTCTTTTTTCTTCTTTCTCTGGAATAATAAGGCACCATGACTCATGCTAGACTGTCTTCTTGTGGGACAGCAGGGCAAAAGGCTTCAGGTGAGAAGCAATGGAAGAATTAGAGACAAAAACAGCAGGTTAATGGTAGCTCAGAATATGTGGGAATAAATTCTTGCCAACCAACAGTTGAAAGCTGAGCCAAGAAACAGAACCTGGCAGAACCTCTACATTTGCTAGAGATGCTAACAGCCAGTTTTGTTCCTCCCTACCCTTCTCCCCACTAAAAACTAAATGACTGTACAATGCAAAAGCTATGCAGCGGTTCAGAATGGCGACTAAAGATAGAGCACTGAAAATATCAGAATAACAGCTAAAACTAAGGTGCTAAAAAGTTGGTTGTAGCTCAAGCTAAAAAAGGTGATCTCAGCACTTTGTGAAGAATCTTTTCCTCAATGTCCAGCTGTTACCTCGTTGAGCTTTAAAGACATATTAACCCTTTTTAGTAATCCAGACAAGAAACACAACTATCTTTATTGGAGGGTTATATTAACAGAAAACTAGAAGTATTTGTCCCCTCCTTTCCTTTTACTTTCTGAAAAATGGGAGGAGGATTTCTTTCACACCCTCTTTCCATCTGTAAGAGAAATCCACACCTTCTGTGAGCTCAGAAATCTTTTACATCAGGGGTCCCCGACATTTTTGATTCAGCAGATGGCGGTGGCAACTTCGACCATTTTGGCAACAGGGAGATATGGCTTTGCAAGTGCAGCCTAAATCCCATGCCATACAAATGAAGCTTTGCACACTTGCCTGATGCTTTGGTGGCCCAGTGGGCTGCAGTCCAGTAGCGGGCTATGGCCTGGGAGCTGGAGACCCATTTTACAGGATGTTGCACTGTAAGATGCTCCAGACCATAAGACTCACTTAGCTTTTGGGGAGGAAAAAAAAACACCTTCCTCTGCCTCCCAGCAATTTGCCTTCTTGTAGCAAACAGCAAACAGCCTGGTCAGCTTTAGCACAGATTGATTTAGTACAAGCAGCTGATTGGTGGTTGGATTGGGCCTCTCAGAATACAGCTGATCAGCTGTTCCAGGCTGCAGGGATCACTGCCACCCATCGCTGCCACTGCCACCCATCACCGCTGTCGCTGCCCATTGCCGCCACCACCTATTGCCACCTTAACCCATCCCATTTTTGGCCTCCACGTGCCCATTTTCATCCTCCGTGCATTTTGTTTTCGGCCTGTTTCAGGCAATGGGGATTGGTGAGGATTGGTGGGGATTGGCAATGGTGGTGATCCCTACTGCCTGAAATGGGCTGAAAATGGGACGCATGGAGGTGGTGATAGGCAGTGGCAGTGATAGTGGTGATAGATGGTGGCGATCCCCACAGCCTGGAACAGCTGATCAGTGGTATTTCGGGAGGCCCAATCCAACCGCCAATCAGCTGCTCGTGCTAAATTAGGCTTTCCTGACGCTGACCAGGGTGTTTGTTCTTTGTTGCAAGGAGGCAAATTTCTGGGAGGCAGAGGCCAAAAGGTAGGGGCTGGTGGGTGGGTGGGACTTCAACAACATTCACTCTACCAGATGCACAGACATTTCCACCCCCTTTTTTTTGGGGGGGGGGAGTCTTATAGTGCAAAAAATATTGTACTCATTTCCAAAACAACAATCCAGAACAGCAGCAACAGAAAATAGATGGCTTTTACAACATCTTCCAACAAAATGGAAGTCCATACAACTTTATTAAAAAGTGCCTGACCGTTCAATCCACTACAGCACAACCAACACAAGCTATGAAAAATATATCAGTGTCAAACACCAAAAATATCTCAAACAAAAACAACAACCACACAGCATCACCATGGCGTGCAAAGCCATCCAAAACATCTTCAGTAAACCAAAAGATGCAGTAAAACAACAAAAAGGAGTCATCTACAAATGCCTACCACTGGGTTGTGTGTATGCATGCATGCAGTGAACAGAAATTCAAAATTGGGCTGTAAGTACTTTTTAGAGGGTCTGTTTAATGTCCAATGGTTGCTAAGCAACCAGCCTTAAGTGATGTTTAGCTGTAATTAATTACCCTATGGCAAAGATCATATAATTTTGTTTAGCTTGATTATTTTAAAACAATATGTTGTTATTTGTAATTATGAATAGTTTTTTAAAACTACTTTGGATGGCACCAGACATATCTTCTCAGAATAACTCATGTTCTAGAGCAAAATACATTTTTCATTGCTGATCTAATCTGACAAATGGAATTCAAATGGATATCCAAAAGAAGAACTAGAAGTTCTTTTTTTTTAGAGTGATTTCAGGGGAGATAAAACTATTAAGCTGATCTACTCTGAACATCTCGACAGATTCTTCAAAGCATAGCTATACAACTATTAAAACCTTGGTTAATCCATTAAATGATCTGAATGGCTTGGCATGATCATGGGCATATGAACTATTTGGCTCTGTCATATACTAAGACTTCATTGCATTTGCACTGAAACCATTTTGACAGTTTATCTGTACCAGAAGAAAGAGGGATAGAAAGCAATCCACAAAAAGGGCTACTTTGTAGATTTCTGGAAATGGTGGAAGCCTTGCACTGGGAAGGTGTCGTAATCTTCAATAATGATGTATTTTTACGTTGTACCTTTAGGAAAATTTTGAAAAAATGTTTTGCTTCATTTCTTAAAAATATTGTAATGGTTTGTGGGAAAGACCTTATGAGACTGTGCAAAAGAGGAAATGGCCAGATAAGAGAGGATGCAGCCTGCAGCTGGATAGTGGACAGAGAAAAGGGCTCAAAAAGGACTTTCCCTAGCTTCTCAGGCTGCAAAGAGAAAGCAAGAGAGATTTGTAAATGCAAAGCTTGAATTTGTAAGCTTTTATTAATGTAGCCCACCATAGAATTAGCTCATCTGGTAGTGTTTCCTATCTGATCTACAGGATGATATTTGGACTATTGTCCAAATAATAGAGTTTTTAAATCATTCTGCATTACAATATTTCTTCTTCCAGTACTGACTCCAAGTAATTGCTAGACAAACATGAAGCATCTTCTTATTTGGTTCTGCTTTCCAGCACAGATACTGTGAATAATCTCTGCCTGTTCATGGAATGAAATGTAATTATTTCCCTTATAGCACCTCTAGAAAAATCAATAGCTACAGCATCAGCAAATGATCTGAAGAAACTAGAAGAAGTGTACTCAGAAAAGATAGGAAGATGTTCTTTTGGGACACTGTTTATCTCACCGGATTTTACAGATAGTAATAATAAACAACTGGTTCTCTGGGCGTGGCTTAGTTGGTGGGTGTGGCTTGGGTGGACATGGCCTGGTGGTCATGTTATTGGCTGGGCATGGCCAACCCAATATCATTCACATCGAGGCATGCATCTCCTGCCTGGCCTTTCATGACTGTGGGGATGCTGCAACAGTCAGAAGTGTGAAAAATGGTCATAAGTCACTTTTTTCAGTGCCATTGTAACTTTGAATGGTCACTCCACACAAGCAAAGTACCAGCAAAGGAGGGAAAAATAACTCCAGAGAAGTTCCTGAGACAGGAAGTCTATTCCTGCCAAGAATATAATAAGGGTTAACGGAGAGGCAGTTTCTGTAAGCAACACCAGAATGTTTCCTTCCTGCCTTCCTTACAGGATTAAGCCAGTAATTTCTTCTAACAACCGGTTCTCCAAACTGCTTAGAATGTTAACAACCGGTTCTAGCAAATAGGTGTGAACTGGTAGAATCCCACCTCTGATTTTTCCCCTTTTCTTGCAGTGTCGGTGAACCAGTAGTGGCCCTACATCTAGAAAAAAAATAGAAAATAGAAACAGAAACAAAATGGACATAGAAACAAAATCAAATGGTAAATGGTAAAACTGTAGTCTTGTAAGGATCTTTGCAGTATCTGCAATGCAATATTAACTATATAAACTTAACATATAGCCATTCATCATCACCAAGGGTTCCAGCCTTTTTGGCCAGTGTGTACCTTTGCAATTTTGTGTACTTGTTATGGGTGTTCTGACTACCAGGGAGGAGGCTTTAACCTTTCACAAAGAAGCCATGTGACCATTCAACAACCTCAGCATTTAATTAAAATTTCTCTTTAAATTTTACCTTTGGCTTCTAATACTTCCTTCTGGAAAAACAGATTAAAAAGCCTCAACTATATTCCTCTACTTGATACCTCTTCAAACATTTTCTGTCAATATTCTCTTTAATTTTCTTTTTGATTGATTAAGTTATGAAGTCATTTTGACTCCTAGCAATCACATAGATCAATTTTCTCCATGACTATCGATCCCTAACCTGTTCTTTCAAGTCTCCCAATGGTGCAATTATCATTACCGTAACTGAGTCCATTGATTGTACTGCTGGCCACCTCTTTCTTTCCATATTTCCCAGCATATTAAAGGTTATTTTAAGTGCGCTGTTATAGTGTATATACATACACATATGCATATACATACATACATACATACATACATACATACATACGTGTGTGTGTGTGTAACTACTTCCCAGTCCCAGTAGCTTAATGTTGTGTATGTGTACATTTATGAGAGCTGAGTGAAGTAAACACACACACACACACACTTATATACTTATATACATACTGTATATATACTGTATATATACTCTCTGTGTGTGTATGTGTATGTATGTATGTATGTATGTATGTATGTATGTATGTATGTATGTATGGTATTCAGCTTTGTTCGGGTATTTTCCCACATCATTATAGTTGTGCTTTTAAAGTTGTAGTGACATTTCGGCAGAATCTCATCTACCATAATCAGGCTTGTGTATTGGGTTCGTCTATGTGTCAGGCTTTCACAGCCATTTCTGTTTTAAATTTGGTGCTAGCCTCGTGCTGTGTTCATTTTTTCTTCATCCTGATTGGTTGGGAGTCTTGGTCTGTGTTTATTGGTCTTGGAGTTTGCTGTGTTCTGCTTGATTGGTGTTTCTAATATCTTCTGTCTGTTTTGTAGTGTTTTTTTGTCTTGATTGGCTGGCAACATCGATGACACATTTGTTATTTGGCCCCATGGAAAAGAAAACCTAAACAATTTCCTAACACACCTAAATAGCACACACCCCAAAATCAAATTCACCATGGAAATGGAAACAACAACCAACTACCATTCCTAGATGTACTAACCTACAAAAAAACAGATGGCACACTAGGACACACCATATACCAGAAGAAAACACACACCAACAGCTACCTCAATGCCCAATCCCACCACCACCCAGAACAGATAAACTCCATGGCCAAAACACTAATTGCCAGAACCAAATGCCTGGCAGATAAGACACACATAAAGACTGAACTATGCACCCTGACTAAAGTACTGACAGCTAACGGCTTCCACAAAAGCAAAATCACAGGCCTGATCCACAAAAACACACTGAGACATAATGGAGACTTAGAAGATGAACAGACCTATGGAACAGCTGTCCTGCCCTACATAAGAGGTACTACAGACAAAATCAGTAAGATACTACATAGGTATCACATCAAGACTGCCTTCAAAACAGACAGAAAAATAGCAGCCATCCTTAGAAACCCCAAAGATAAAATTGACCTGGAAAACCAAGGCATATATGAAGTTCCCTGTGCATCATGTCCTGCCACATACATTGGACAGACCAATAGAAGAATAAGTACCCACCTGGATGAACACAAAAATGCAGTAAAAAAGCTGGAACACACTTCCTCACTAGTCCAACACATGAAAGCCACAGGTCATAGCATCAACTTCAATGGCACCCAAACCCTAGCCACTATAGAAAACCCCAGCCACAGAATTATCAGAGAAGCCATAGAGATTGAAAAAAGACCTGAAAGCATGAATAGAAGAGATAACTCCACCAGACTGTCAATTATCTGGAAGCCTGCACTCTCAAACAAAAAAATCTCCACACCACAAGCCAAACAAACACCTGGACACAAACAGACCCCCCCGATACCTCCAGCCCAAACACACCCCAGCCAGCCACCCAGATGAAACCTAGCTTCCTAATAAATGATAGCTGGCCATTCACCCAAAGTCAAGCCACACTAAAAGCCCCCAATACACAAACCACAATGTTGCCAGCTAATCAAGAGAAAAAAAACACTACAAAACAGACAGAAGATATTAGAAACACCAATCAAGCAGAACATAGCAAACTCCAAGACCAATAACTACAGACCAAGACTCCCAACCAATCAGGATGAAGAAAAAACCATTCTAGCACAGCATGAGGCTAGCACCAAATTTAAAACAGAAATGGCTGTGAAAGCCTGATACACAGACGAACCCAATACACAAGCCTGATGATGGCAGATGAGACTCTGCCGAAACATCGCTACAATTTTAAAAGCACAACTATAATGATGTGGGAAAATATCCGAACAAAGCTGAATACTATACATATAAATACCCGTGAAAATTTAAGAAAACACAAACACACACACACACACTGTGTGTGTGTGTGTGTGTGTGTGTGTGTGTGTGTGTGTGTGTGTTATATATATATATATATATATATATATATATATATATATATATATATATATATATATATATGGATCTTTGGTTATTCGGGTTTCTCCGCGTAAGATTGGAAGTGTCTAGGCAACGTTTCGATGAAGTCTCATTCATCATCTTCAGGCTTCTGTCTTCAGCTCTGTGCTTCTCAGAGTGATGTGAGCTTGCAGCTGCTTCTTCCTTTTAACTGCTAGTGGGGGTGAGACTTGATTGGCAGTTAAAAGGAAGAAGCAGCTGCAAGCTCACATCACTCTGAGAAGCACAGAGCTGAAGACAGAAGCCTGAAGATGATGAATGAGACTTCATCAAACGTTGCCTAGACACTTCAATCTTACGCGGAGAAAACCCGAATAACCAAAGATCCACATACAAATACCTGCAGAGAACCTCATATATATATATATATATATATAATATATATATATATATATATATATATATATATATATATATATATATATATATATATATATATATATATATATATATATATATATATATATATATATTCTTAAGTTTTCGGGTACTCACATGTATGGTGTTCGGCTTGGTTCGGGTATTTTCCCACGTCATTGTAGTTCTTTTAAAGTTGTAGCAACGTTTCAGCAGAATCTCATCTGCCATCATCAGGCTTCTGTATTGTGTCCGTCTGTGGGTCAGACTTTTACAGTGGTTTCAGATTTAAATTTGGGGCAGCCTATTGCTGTGCCAGAATGGTTTTTCTTCATCCTGATTGGTTGGGAGTCTTGGTCTGTGTTTATTGGTCTCGGAGTTTGCTGTGTTCTGCTTGATGGGTGTCTCTGATATCTTCTGTCTGTTTTTGGCTCTTTTTGTATCTTGATTGGCTGGCAGCATTGTGTTACTTTAATGGAGGCCTTTAGTGCAGCTTGGCTTCGGGTAAATGGATATATATATATATATATATATATATATATATATATATATATATATATATATATATATATATATATATATGGTTTTCTTAAGTTTTGCGGGTACTTACATATGGTTCGGCTTGGTTCGGGTATTTTCCACGTCATTGTAGTTGTTCTTTTAAAGTTGTAGCAATGTTTCAGCAGAATCTCATCTGCCATCATCAGGCTTCTGTATTGTGTCCGTCTGTGAGTCAGACTTTTACAGTGGTTTCAGATTTGAATTTGGGGCAGCCTATTGCTGTGCCAGAATGGTTTTTTCTTCATCCTGATTGGTTGGGAGTCTTGGTCTGTGTTTATTGGTCTCGGAGTTTGCTGTGTTCTGCTTGATTGGTGTCTCTAATATCTTCTGTCTGTTTTTGGCTCTTTTTGTATCTTGATTGGCTGGCAGCATTGTGTTGCTTTATTGGAGGCCTTTAGTGCAGCTTGGCTTCGGGTAAATGGACGGCTATCATTAGTTAGGAAGCTGGGTTTCATCTGGGTGCCTGGTTGGGATGTGTTTGAGCTGGAAGTATCAGGGGGATCTGTTTGTGCCCAGGTGTTTGCCTGGCTTGTGGTGTGGAGATTTTTTGTTTGTGAGTGCAGGCTTCCAAATGATTGACAGCCTGGTGGAATCATCTCTTCTATTCATGCTTTCTGGTCTTTTTTCAATCTCTATGGCTTCTCTGATGATTCTGTGATTAGGGTTTTCTATAGTGGCCAGGGTTTTGGTGCCATTGAAGTTGATGCTATGACCTGTGGCTTCCATGTGTTGGACTAGTGAGGAAGTGTGTTCCAGCTTTTTGACTGCATTTTTGTGTTCATCCAGGCGGGTGCTTATTCTTCTATTGGTCTGTCCAATGTATGTGGCTGGGCATGATGCACAGGGGACTTCGTATATGCCTTGGTTTTCCAGGTCAATTTTGTCTTTGGGGTTTCTGAGGATGGCTGCTATTTTTCTGTCTGTTTTGAAGGCAGTCTTGATGTGGTGTCTGTATAGTATCTTACTAATTTTGTCTGTAGTGCCTCTTATGTAGGGCAGGACAGCTGTTCCATAGGTCTGTTCATCTTCTGGGTCTCTATTATGTCTCAGTGTGTTTTTGTGGATCAAGTTGGTGATTTTGCTTTTGTGGAAGCCGTTGGCTGTCAATATTTTAGTCAGGGTGCATAGTAAGTATCATTAGTAAGATACTATACAGACACCACATCAAGACTGCCTTCAAAACAGACAGAAAAATAGCAGCCATCCTCAGAAACCCCAAAGACAAAATTGACCTGGAAAACCAAGGCATATACGAAGTCCCCTGTGCATCATGCCCGGCCACATACATTGGACAGACCAATAGAAGAATAAGCACCCGCCTGGATGAACACAAAAATGCAGTCAAAAAGCTGGAACACACTTCCTCACTAGTCCAACACATGGAAGCCACAGGTCATAGCATCAACTTCAATGGCACCAAAACCCTGGCCACTATAGAAAACCCTAATCACAGAATCATCAGAGAAGCCATAGAGATTGAAAAAAGACCAGAAAGCATGAATAGAAGAGATGATTCCACCAGGCTGTCAATCATTTGGAAGCCTGCACTCACAAACAAAAAAAATCTCCACACCACAAGCCAGGCAAACACCTGGGCACAAACAGATCCCCCCTGATACTTCCAGCTCAAACACATCCCAACCAGATGAAACCCAGCTTCCTAACTAATGATAGCCGTCCATTTACCCGAAGCCAAGCTGCACTAAAGGCCTCCAATAAAGCAACACAATGCTGCCAGCCAATCAAGATACAAAAAGAGCCAAAAAACAGACAGAAGATATTAGAGACACCAATCAAGCAGAACACAGCAAACTCCAAGACCAATAAACACAGACCAAGACTCCCAACCAATCAGGATGAAGAAAAAACCATTCTGGCACAGCAATAGGCTGCCCCAAATTCAAATCTGAAACCACTGTAAAAGTCTGACTCACAGACGGACACAATACAGAAGCCTGATGATGGCAGATGAGATTCTGCTGAAACGTTGCTACAACTTTAAAAGAACAACTACAATGACGTGGGAAAATACCCGAACCAAGCCGAATACCATATATATATATATATATATATATATATATATATATATATATATATATATATATATATATATATATATATATATATATATATATATATATATATATATATATGCTTCACACAGCTCTCATAAATATACACATACACAACATTAAGCTACTGGGAAGTAGTTAAATGTATGCTGTGTCTCTTGCTAAAAAAAGGTGTAACAAAACTTCAATTAGATCTGGAATTATGTTAGTCTCTTTTTTCTTGTAACAGATGTTTTACTGTCTATCCCTTGACTTCCTGAAGCTCCTAAAATCTTTAGAAAGGTTGCCAAGAATTGTGGTACGACAGGAAGAACTATGAACAACCAGGGGTGGGATTCTACCAGTTCGCACCTATGCGCTAGAACCGGTTGTTAACATTCTAAGTAGTTTGGAGAACCGGTTGTTAGAAGAAATTACTGGCCTAATCCTGTAAGGAAGGCAGGAAGGAAACATTCTGGTGTTGCTTACAGAAAGTGCCTCTCTGTTAAACCTTATTACATTCTTGGCAGGACTAGACTTCCTGTCTCAGGAATGTCTCTGGAGTTCTTTTCCCCTCCTTTGCTGGTACTTTGCTTGTGTGGAGTGACCATTCAAAGTTACAATGGCACTGAAAAAAGTGACTTATGACCATTTTTCACACTTCTGACTGTTGCAGCATCCCCACAGTCATGAAAAGCCAGGCGAGGAGATGCGTGCCTCAATGTGAGTGATATTGAGTTGGCCACACCCAGCCAATAACATGACCACCAAGCCATGTCCACCCAGTCACATGACCAGCAAACCACGCCCACCACCTAAGCCATGCCCACAGAACTGGTTGTTAAAATTTTTGAATCCCACCGCTGTGAACAATGCTCATTATCTCAACTTTTTATTCCTTCAAATTATTTCAATCCTTCTAAGGGAATATATGATGATTCTAGTCATAGATACCTGAAATATAACAATTAAATATAACTGTGTGGCTACACAATATGTAAAATTAAAAAGGAAAATTGAGTTATAAAATATAGGTAGTCCTTCACTTACAATCACAATAGGGCCTGGAATCTCATTCATTGAGTGAAGCAGTTGTTAAGGAAGATGACACATGACTGTTCTGCTCAAAGTAATCCCAGATCTCCATGTTCTATTTGTTAAGCAACTGCATTAAGAGCTCTTCTGCTAGGAGGTCCTGGATCTCCTGGACAGAGTAGACTGGAGGAGATGGCCACATCTCCCACCACAGCAGGGTGGTCTGATCCTTCTCCCCACCCTAACAGGGAAAATGAAAATTGGCACCAATGCCACACCAAAAGTCTTGGACAGCACTTAGAAAATCTGGTCATCGATAAAATTTCCATCTGTCAATTATAAAAGGACACATTGCTTGGATCTACCCACACATACCACACCGATACATTACAACATTCTAGGTTCTTGGGAGGAGCTCAATGTGTATAGAGGCCCACACCAGCTAAAAAACTGGCGGGTATTACTTTACATGATTGTGAACAGATAATAATCATACAATTATATAAATTGCATCTATATAGTCTCATTAGTATAACAGGGATTAGTTTACAACATGCTCTCACACAGAATGCAAGAACATCCAATTATACACAAGGCTGGTATATCAAGCAATTATATTTTACAAGTATCCAACAAATCCAGCTTCTCCAAGATGTTAGCATTGAAGATGCCACTTAGGCAAATAATGAAACATTTGCAAATAAAATAATTATATTTTAAAACAAACCACAAGTTAAATTGATTCCCAGAACCCCACACTATCAGGCTTAGTCCCAGCAAAATATCTATTTCAATTATGAGGAAGCAGATGATGTTGATCTACAGCTTCCAATATAAGGCAGCATAATCAATGGTGAAAAATTCAGGAGTTTTAATTCAAGAAAATCTGAAGTGCAAAAGTTTTTTTCATCTCTCCGTTGCAGGAGCATTTCCTTAATAATTTTATCATGTAAGCAGTTCAGTTCTGGCACTGTCTTCAGCTCAGTGTGTCTCAGAAAGTAATTATAAGAAGCCATAATGTACAAATAGTTTTGCCAACCTGAGAAAGTATTCAAACAGTGCTTTTCTTTCAGTATTTTGTGCTGGAGGTTCCTCTGTTTAGCTAATTTACTACACCGAATTTTGGGGTGATATTCAAAATATGAATGGGAATGCTTATTTACTGAACAAAGATTTTATAGAACAAGAAAATGGTTCACAACATTTACCAATATTTCAATATTGCTGGGTTAGCTCTTCCTTCCTACATCATTGAATCAGTGACATAATGAAGGAGCCCAATGTTATATGCCTTTTCCTAAGTTCTTGTTATGATTTTAAAATATAGAGCAAAATATGAAACATACTAACATTATTATTATCACTTTACTTTTCAAACAATGCCTCTTACAGCTCAATTTGAAAATTAAAACACCTTTTATCTTCATATTATGGCTACAAATTCATATAATACTAAAACATTTGAATGAAGGTAAATATACATGTCCTAGGATAATGTTGCAATATTATGCATAGACTAGCCCAAAGCATACATTCTGGTGCAGAGAAGTTCCCTGAGGATGGGCTCCAGTCCAAAATCTCAGAAGATTAAATCTCTGGTCCTAGTGACTGACTC
Organism: Notechis scutatus; assembly: GCF_049901735.1. Lineage (NCBI taxonomy): Eukaryota > Metazoa > Chordata > Lepidosauria > Squamata > Elapidae > Notechis > Notechis scutatus. The sequence goes on along the minus strand of NC_142011.1, from coordinate 154,914,694 downwards.
AAATTGGATCCTAAAATTTTGGTTCCCATAAACTCTAACTGGGCAAAACAGTTCAACACAGGGCAACATTTGGCCTGTGAAACCATAAGGCAAAAGAGGGCTGTGAAAATATTTACAGACGCCCCACATCCTGAATATAAACTGTTTCAACTCCTACCCTCAAAACGATGCTATAGAGCACTGCACACCAGAACAACTAGACACAAGAACAGTTTTCCTCTGAAAACCATCACTCTGAAAAACAAATAATTCCCTCAATACTGTCAAACTATTTACAAAGTCTGCATTACTATTACTATTAATCTTCTCATCACTCCTTATCACCCCTCCCCTCCCACTTGCGACCGTATGACTGTAACTTTGTCACTTGTATCCTTATGATTTATATTGACTGTTTCCTAATATGATTTGATTGCTTATTGTACCCTATGACTATTATTAAGTGTTGTACCTTATGATTCTTGACTCTTGATGAATGTATCTTTTCTTTTATGTGCACTGAGAGCATTTGCATCAAGACAAATTTCTTGTGTGTCCAATCACACTTGGCCAATAAAGAATTCTATTTTTTAAAACCAAGTACTTCATATAGGCTAACTTAGAAAATGCATCTAAAATCCAGAGCCAATGTCTCCTGAGGAATTAAAATTGGCAGAGTTTTAAAAACATGTTTTGACATAAATCAAAATGTCATAAAATATTCTCTGGGTTGCTGTTTGACTGTGTCACACAGTTGAACATATAGTAGGTTATTTTCGAAGCAGGTACATCTCTGAATGCAATTTTCCAATGAATGCAGTACATTAGAAGTTCTATCATTGCTGAAGGCATTGGGGAATCTGGTGAGAAAATACCTCTGAAATGATGACCCAAGGAATCACAAGTTGTCCGGTTCATCTATAAAACTGCCAAGAACAAACTGCTGATGCAATGTGTCTGAAAATTCAAGTCCCTGTCAGACACAAAGTCTGATCTTCACTGGCTATTTGCATACAACTATTATCCTTGCCCCAAATAAAAATGAATCTGAAGTCCTTGCACAATATTTCAAGTGCAGCATGGGTCCATAACTTTATGTACACAAAGATATTAAATAACTGGAGAGCCATAAGGGCAGACAATAGTGTGGATTCAGTACAGGGTCTAAACCAGACCCTGGTTATTTAACAGATTTAACAGATTATCAGAGTTGGAAGGGACCTTGTAGGTCATCTAGTCCAACCTCCCACCTAAGCGGGAGACCCTACACCATTTCTGACAAATGGCAGTCCAATCTCTTCTTGAAAGTCTCAAGTGATGGCGCTCCCACAAATATTCAGCAGGTTCTGACCAGTTCTGGAGAACTAGTAGCGGAAATTTTGAGTAGTTCGGAGAACTGGCAAATAACACTTCTGACTGGAGATTTTACAGAATCCTTCCCCTGCCATGCCCACCAAGCCATGCCCACAGAACTGGTAGTAAAAAAAATTGGAATTCCACCACTGGTCTAAACAAAGACCAAAGCCTTTAGTAGTTTGAACAGCATTATTTGTATTTAAGTACAGATCTGCTCTTCTTACTTTCTCCCTTCAAAGGAGTGGATAATGTTTACAGGGGTGGCGGGGGTAGAGGTTTACTGCAATAAGTACAGATAATGAGCAAAAGCCAGTAAAAATGTCCTTCACTTAAGTGTTTATTGTAGCTTGAGATTTTCCATCAGTGGAAAATGGAGATAGATGAGTTAGAAAAGATTAGAAGTCAAGGAAGTGATTCTTAAAGAGAACAGATACCTTTATATATAAAAGGAGGAAGAAGTGGGAAATCAGGAATAATGTAGAAAGAGAAGCCAAATGCTTGTCTATAAACAGTTGAAACAAGGGGTGTTTGGTTTAACTGTTTGGTTTAACTATGTTACTCTGAATGAATTGAATGGTGAATTCAGCTATTGTCTTCATAACATTCCTCAAACAAAACATCAAATAATTGGAAAAAATATGAATTAAATGTAGGGGAAAGCACAGTGTAAACTCTGTCAGGAATGTATATTATTGAAAGCAAAGTATCCATTCAATAACATTTTTGACATATTTCTCTGAAATAATCACAAATGAGCTGAAAATTTCTGTTGCTAAGCAAGGTAATTGTGAATCAAGCTCCATTTTATGATCTCTTTGCCCAGTGTTGGGATTCAATTTTTTTTTACTACTGGTTCTGTGGGTGTGGCTTGGTGGGCGTGGCATGGTTTGGTGGGCGTGGCTTGGTGGGTATGGAGGGGAAGGATACTGGAAAATCTCCATTCCCTCCCCGCTCCTGAGGGAAGGTTACTGCAAAATCCCATTCCCTCACCACCCCACTAACCTGCTTTCCATCTCATTCTCCTGTGCAGGACAACAAAAGAAGACCCAGCTGATCATCTGGGACTCAGGAGGCAGAGAATAGATGGGGGCAGGGCCAGTCAGAGGTGGTATTTGCTGGTTCAGTGAACTACTCAAAATTTCTGCTACCGATTCTTCAGAATTAGTCAGAACCTGCTGAATACCACCTCTGTTTTTTCATGGTTGTTAGGTGAACCACTACCATTGTTAAATGAATCATGCAGTGAACTTGGTTTCCCTCATTGACTTTGCTTGTCTGAAGCTCCCTAGAAAAATTGCAAATAACAATCCCAGAACCCTGGAACACTGCAAACATAATTAATACATGCCAGTTGCCAAGCTCCTGAAGTTTGATCATGTGACCGTGAAAATGCTACAGTGGTTATAAATGTAGTACCATTGTATCTTTGAATGGTCATTAAACAAATGATTTTAAATTGAGGCCTACCTATACCTGATATTTCTTTCTCTCATAGCAACCGTCTTACTTACCATTCCTGTTTTGAAGCACCATAATCCTCAAATACTGTTGGAATAACAATTTCTAGGCCACTAATTTTGAAAGTACACTATCAGAAACTGATTGATTGATTGATTCATCAAGTCATTTCTTACTCTAGATAGATTTTTTTCCCCATTGTGATCTATCCCTAACCTGGTTTTTCAATTTTCCTAATGGCGTACTTAGTGTCACTATAACTGAACCCATCCACCTTGCTGGTGGTTGTCCTCTTTTCTTGTCTTCCATCTTTCACAGCACTATAACCTTTTTGTGATGACCTGGGGTGTGGCACAATGGCAATATAGTCAAAAAATAACCATGAGTTCCTTTATTAGCTTCAACTTTGCCCCCAATGTCCTGGTTACCTTCTAGTCTGGAGAAAAACTCTCATAGGAACAGCCTTTGGTTGCAGAGATTCAAGTCCAAAATGTGAACAAAAACTTTAACCATAAGTCCAATCAAGGCAAGATAAGGTAATTAATCTGGCATGGCAAGAGAAGGAATTCCAGATGTGAAAGAACAACAATAAAACAACCCAGTTGGGAGGGTTCCAGGAATGCAGATAACCACAGTCAACATAAGATAAACTCATGTTTGTTCCCAGAAAATTCAGCTCTCAACTTGCATCTCTTTTAAACTCTCTTCCCAGGTGTGCCTAATGAAGGGAATCAGGGCCTTTTCCTCCCCCAAAAGCCACACAACCCACATTGCTCTCTTCTCCGTTTCTCCACAGCCAACGGAGCCACACTCCCACTTCTTGTCTGCTGTTCATCTTCCTTCTCGGATTCACACTCTGACAGGGGCTTTTCCAGTGAGCTGGCTCTTCTATTTGTTCCTTTACAAGTTGATAATTGATTCAAAAAAGTAGAAGCTATCCATCACTTCAGTATCTTCATTATCCTGGTTGGTTGCCCAATCAGATGTTCAGCCTGGATATCGAGTCCTTCCCAAGGAGGTGGGTGTTTGATGATGTTACAGATATAGTCTCAGGATGTAAGCTGCTTTTGCAATTAATATTATTAAGACTATGATGCTTAAAATTCAAAATATTTATTCTGTAGAATAAATAGGCAGCAGAACAAAACAACAACAAGGATCTGGTTAACTCTTCCAAAGGATGAATGAATACTAAAGGCAAAATGTTGGGATTAAGTTCAAAGAGCATGCCAATATTTCCAACATATCATTGTTGCAGTGATGGCTATAGGTAATTTATAACAAGAATTGGAGTTTGCATTAAAACCAGAGTGACTTTTTTCAAAGATAAGTTTTCTTTAAAAAAATCTCTGTAAATCAGCTTACTTAGGAGGAAATAAAGACATTCAGTGATGATGAGATTTATAGCAAAGAAGCTGCTGGAGAATCCCCTTGAGATAATCTGGCTAAATGGCCTCCTATTTTGCTGCCTTGAATATCCTGGAGAATTTCAAGGGTGCTTTTGTAATATAGTCCTGGTTTAAAGAGATCAGAAATGAGGACAAAGGAAACAAATTTGCAAGGGCACAGGAGAGTTGGGAGTGCTTACGGAGACTCATGTCCATTACAACCCTTTTAAGATGAAAAAAATTCTCAGTTTCTCCTCTTGGGTTTCTGAGACTTAATCTTAGATATCAGCTATGAGGACATTAATAACAGGAGCCATTAAAGAAATAATGAAGCTAGTCTTGATCATCTTATGTATTCTTTCATTTCAGTGCTGTCAGATTATTTTTCTCTCTCCTTGCAATAATTTCCTGCTTTGCTTATAAATAATAATATGAATCATCCATTTTAATAACCTTAAGAATGCTTTAATTGGTAAGTTTATACTTCAACATATAAAATCACTGGTCTAGATCTCCATCAACAAGAAATAATATAAAATTTTATTAATCAATCTTTATTCATTTTCCAATATTGAGTTCCACATCAGTAATTTGCATATTTTTCATATAATTAAGGCAGTTTGAATATGATTTATGGAAGAATACTGTTATGTCTTAAGAACCTGCCAGCAGTTCTCCTTCTGGTCCACCGCCTGAGCGGGAGCGCCGATCGCTCCCATTGGCTGATGCCGTTTGACAGCCGGCTATAAAAGGGAGCTGTCAAACGGCATCAGCTGTCACCGCCAGCTGGCTGTCAGATTGCCTCTGAAGCCGCGGCGACCCTTTATTCTTTGAATAAAGTCTGTTAGCCTAACCTGGCTCCCTCTCCCTCTGTAACCGCCGCTCTACAACACTGGCGACGAGGGCGGGATACAGCAAAGACGTCCAGGTGAAACAATTGAGCCGAAGTCACACTAAGAAAGAGCTGAAGCCGCTAAGGGCTGATTGAAGTCACCGCCGCCGGCGCTCTCCAAAAGAGCGCAAACTTTAAAGCTCCACAGCTGAGGAGCCGAACGCCGCTGACAGGCACTACCAGAAACGCTTTTCTAAAAGTGACCTCTAATTTTCCTCGCTCAGGAGACCGACTCTGCCACTCCAATGGCATCAACTCGAACTTTCCCGCATTTCCAGCCGGGAACAGAGACTTGGGAATCTTACATTAGCAGATTTGAGTGTTTTTTAAATGCCATAGATTTGTCCAGGGCTACAGATCTGAGGAAAAGGTCTTATTTTTTAAGCTTCTGTGGGGCTACCGTTTTTGACACAGCCTCAGCGCTAGTATCCCCACGACCCATTAAGGCTATCCCCTGGGATGAGTTGAAAGAAATTTTGTCAAACCACTATTCCCCCAAACCCTCTCAGATAGCTAGGAGGCTAGCTTTTAGGAGAAGGATTCAAGCTGAAGGGGAAACTGTGAGTCAATACATGGCAGCACTAAGATCAGCTGCCATACACTGCGGGTTCAGGGATTACCTTGAGGACATGCTACTAGACCAAATTGTAGGTGGAGTTAGAGATTTGAAGCTTCAGAGGAGGTTATTGGCAAAGAAAGATCTGACCTTATCCCTAGCCATTGAGGAAGCTCAGGCTGCTGAGTTATCAGAAGTATCTGCAGCTGAGATTCAGGGTACTACCACAAAACAAGGGCAGGCTACAGTTCACTATGATGAAGTCTCCCAGGAAGAAATAGAAGAACCATTAGAGGTAAACCGCCTCACACGTCCCAGAACACCTTTAGCTCCACCAAGGAGAAACAGCAGCCAGTCCACCAAACAACAACCCTTTTGTATGAGCTGCGGGGGTAACCACCTTAGATCCACTTGCAGGTTCAGAAACGTTATCTGTCTGAACTGCCAGAAGAGAGGGCATATAGCCAGAGTATGTCAAGCCGAGCAGGCCCCTTCTCAAAAATCTCAAGTTTCTGCCTCCTCCCAAAGGCAAGTAAAAAGCTGCTATACTTGTTATCACGCGGGCAGCCTCACCTGTAACCCTAACAAAATAAGCATTTCTCTTCTTATAGAAGGTAAGCCCTGCCACATGGAGGTGGACACCGGGTCAACCCTCTCCATCATTGTGTGGTCCACATTGAAGAAAATTCTGCCTTCGCTCTCGAGGAGGAAGCTGATCGCCTGCCACCTGAATCTTCGGGACTACCAGGGGAAGACCATCCCAGTCCTGGGTAAGGGAAGATTCCTTATTCAATTCCAAAACTTTAGAGGTTACTTGCCACTGGTAGTTGTTGATGGTGCCCTGCCTACCTTGCTAGGACTAGATTGGTTCCCTGCCCTAGGTCTTAACATTACAGGGATTCACTCTGTGATAAACTCTGAAGTTGATGCCCTTTTTAATGACTACTCTGACGTTTTCAGTAGTGAACTGGGCTGTTATTCTGGCACTCCCATATCATTCAATGTGGGTCCACAAGCCACCCCAATCCGTTTGAATCCTCGAAGGGTTCCCTTCGCCATTAGGCCTAAATTAGACGCTGAACTAGACAAACTCATTAATCAAGGAGTTTTGGAACAGGTAGATTTTGCCAAGTGGGAAACACCCATAGTCACCCCTTTAAAAAAGGATGGTAGCGTGAGAATTTGCGCGGACTATAAGACGTCCATCAACCGTTTCCTTCAAGTTAGCGCATACCCAGTACCTGTAATTCAACACCTGCTTCACTCATTTGAACCAGGCATAATTTTTTGCAAAATTAGACATGTCCCAGGCTTACCAACAATTCCCTGTGGACCAGCACACTGCAGACCTTCAAACCATAGTAACACACAGGGGCGCTTTCAGATGTAAACGCTTACAGTTTGGAGTCAGCGTAGCCCCTGGCATTTTTCAATCACTCATGGAAAGAATCCTCCAGGGCCTACCCGGGGTGGTTCCATACTTTGATGACATTTTAGTATCAGCCTCTAACAAGGCACAACTGCTACTCAGAGTAAGGTCTGTTCTTGAAAGATTTAGACTAAATGGGCTCAAATTGAAAAAAGACAAATGCACCATAGCTACCAATCAAGTAGACTTCCTTGGTTATCGAATTGATGCCTCTGGGATTCACCCCATTGAAAGTAAAGTTAGAGCCATTCACGATGCACCCACTCCCTCCAACAAAACTGAATTACAGGCCTTTCTAGGGCTCCTAAATTTTTATGCATCCTTCCTACCCCACAAGGCCTCGGTAGCTGAACCCCTACATAGGCTCCTAGACAAGAAGGCCCCATGGCACTGGGGACAGAAAGAAGCCAACGCTTTCCAGGCAGTGAAGTCTCTTTTAACTTCAAACGCAGTGTTAGTTCAATTTAACAAGGACTTGCCCCTAGTACTGGCCTCTGATGCCTCACCTTTTGGTATAGGAGCAGTTTTAAGCCACAGACTTTCAAATGGATCTGAGGCACCCATTGCCTACTTTTCAAGGACATTCTCTGCTGCAGAGAGAAATTATAGTCAGATCGATAAGGAGACCTTGGCAGCTGTAGCTGCTGTAAAAAAGTTCCACGAGTTTCTCTATGGCCATTTTTTTGAACTGGTAACAGATCATAAACCTCTCTTAGGACTGTTAGCTGGTGACAAGCAAACTCCACAGGTGCTTTCCCCAAGAATGACCAGGTGGACTCTATTTCTGGCCGCTTATTCATATACTTTGATCCATTGCCCCGGAATAAACCTGAGCCATGCAGATGCCCTCAGCAGGTGCCCCCTGCCTACACCAGTCGAGGACCCAGCTCCCATCCATGCAATCTTCGACTGCAATGAACTTGACCTACCAGTTTCATCTGGGGATATTGCTGCTCACTCAAAAAATGATCCTGTGATTTCCCAGGTCCTGGACTGGGTGGGAAGGGGGTGGCCTGATATGCAATTTGCCCCGGAATTAATGCCCTTTAGGATCCGCAAGCAGGAGTTGTCTTCAATACAGGGCTGTCTGTTATGGGGGACTAGGGTGGTCATTCCTGCCACCTTGCAAGAACCAGTTTTAAGGGCACTGCACGAAGGACATCCGGGCATCGTAAGGATGAAGGCCTTGGCCCGCAGCTACGTCTGGTGGCCAGGACTTGATGCCCAAATTGCCAGCTGGGTCAATGCATGCCAAGCCTGCCAGGCAACAAGGACAGCCCCACCCACGGCTACACCCACCAGGTGGGAGGATGCGGGGGCACCCTGGGCCAGGCTGCATATTGACCTAGCTGGCCCCATGCTGGGGAAGACATTCTTGGTGGTTGTAGACTCATTTTCCAAATGGACTGAAGTGGCCTTGCTGCCTTCCACCACAACTCAAGCTATCACAAGGGTTTTAACCAGACTGTTTACTACACATGGACTGCCTGACACCTTGGTGTCAGATAACGGGCCCCAATTCAGCTCTAACGAATTTGCCATCTTCACTGCCAACCTGGGCATCAGACACGCCCTCACAGCCCCCTTTCACCCCGCTAGTAATGGGATGGCGGAGAGGGCTGTTAGATCAGTCAAGGAAGTGTTGGCCAAGCTGGGCCAGGCAGATTGGCACTCCAAGCTGTCCACTTACCTACTCACGCAACATACCACTCCATGCCCCGCAACCAACAAGTCACCTGCTGAACTTTTGATGGGCAGACGACTCAGGACCACCCTGGACAGGTTGCACCCCCACTATGCCCCCAGCACACCCCTGGCATCTGACAGCCATGCCAGGGAATTTGCCCTGCAAGACCTGGTTTATGCCAGGAACTATGCAGGGCACCCGTTATGGCTGCCAGGGCAGATAGTTTCTGTTGTATTGGTCTAGACGGACACACCAGGCAGACACAGGAGCTGAAGAATAACGTTTCTTTATTTGAAGTAGTAACAGATTAACGTGGCTGCCCAGCTGGGCTGGCAGCCGGCTGGCTGGAGCCGGAGCCCCAACTGCTCCAGCTGATGCCGTTTGACAGCTCCTTATATAGTCTGCTGTCAAACGGCACCAACCAATGGGAACAGTAAGATGGTCCCGCTCAAAATGCGGACCAGGTTGAAGACTTAGCTAGTCAGGGACACAACACCCCTTTCCCCTAGCTAAGGGCATGCGCTGCCCAGCCTTTTGGGAATACCATGGTATAAACAAGGAAATTGAACTAGTGAGGAAATTGAACTAGTGGCCAGGGAGGAGCACCTGGCCTGGGAAGGAGACCCTGACAAACGTGGCAAGCAACCCTGCCCAGGTGACCTCCCGCCTGTGGCGGAGTAGGGGCCCCCACATCCCAAGGGTTGTGGGTCAAATACTGACAGCTGCCTGCCTTGGAACCAACGCTGCAGAGATGGCAGGTCTAGCTGTGGCTTGCGTGAAGGGGTATGTGGGGACCACTGAGTTAGGGAGCAGGCCTTCGTGCTCTCCTGGCCCCCCCTAGGGTAGTGACAATCCAACCTCCCACCCACCTAGCTTTCGCCCCCCTGGGGAGTGTAGTGCTAATGTCAAGGGAGACAAGCCCAGGTGGGAGAGACCCTGGAGGTGGGTGCATGGAAGGACTCTAATGGTGGGTGCATGGAAGGACTCTAATGGTGGGTGCGGTCGTCCTTGTTCAACGCCTGACACCCACCACCCCCTAAATACCGGATCCATCCCCCCAGAGTCATTGGGAAAGGGGGGGGGCAGAGAGAATTTTTATTTAACAACCCGAGAGAACGAAGAAAAGGTCTCAACAGTTCAGTGAATCATGGAAACGAACACCAGCCCTGCTCAACCCCGGAGGGGCTGCATCTCTGCAGAGCCAATGGCTGCACCCAGTCCACAATGGTGAAAAGCTGCACCGGCAGTGGCCCATCGCTCGGCAGCGGTGGGAGTCGCGGCCACGGCGGAGGCGGCAGCGGCGGCGACGGCCGGGACGGGAGGCGCTGCAGCGGCTGCGGCGGCGGCGGAGAGAGGCGGCGGTGCGGAGAGAGGCGCAGCGGCGGCGCGCGGCGGCGGCGGAGGCGGCGGCGGCGGCGGCAGCGGCCGCAGCGGCGGCAGAAGAAACGGAGGCGCGGCGGCGGCAGGCAGCGGCGCGGCGGCGGCGGCGGCGGCGGCTGGGAGCGGCGGCAGCGGCGGCGGCAGAAGCGGCGGAGGCTGCGGCGTGGCAGCAAAGGCGGCGGCGAACGGAGGCGGCGGCGGCGGCAGAACGGAGAGCGGCGGCGGCTGGAGCGGAGGCGGCGGCGGCGGCGGCAGCGGCGGCGGCGCGGCGGCGGCGGCGGCGGCGGCGGCGGCGGCGGCGGCGGCGGCGGCGGCAGCGGCGGCGGCGGCGGCGGCGGCGGCGGCGGCGGCGGCGTACGGCGGGCGAAGCAGCGGCGCAGCGGCGGCGGCGGCGAGCGGCGCGGCGGCGGCGGCGGCGGCGCGGCGGTGGCGGCGGCAGGCGGCGGCGAGCGGAGCGGCGGCTGGCGGCGGCGGCGGCGGCGGCGGCGGTGGCGGCGGCGGCAGCGGCGGCGGCAGCGGCGGCTGGCGGCGGCGGCGGCGGCGGCGGCGGCGGCGGCGGCGGCGGCGGCGGCGGCGGCGGCGGCGGCGCCTTCGGCGCGGCGGCGGCGGCGGCGGCGGCGGCGCGGCGGCTTCCCGGCGGCGGCGGCGGCGATGGCGGCAGGCGGCGGCGGCGGCGGCGGCCCAGCGGCGCGGCGGCGCGGCGGCAAGCGGCGGCGGCGGCGGCGGCGGCGCGGCGGCGGCGGCAGGCGGAGGCGCGGCGGCGGCGCAGAAGAGCGGAGGCGCGCGGCGGCGGAGCGGAGGCGCAGCGGCGGCTGAAGAGCGGAGCGCGCGGCGGCGGCTGAAGAGCGGAGGCCACGGCGGCGCTGAAGAGCGGAGGCTGCGGCGGCTGAAGAGCGGAGGCCGCGCGGCGGCAGCAGAGGCGGCGGCGGCAGAAGAAACGGAGGCCGCGGGCGGCGGCAGCAGAGGCGCGGCGGCGGCGGAGCGAGGCGATGGCTGCGGAGGCCCGCGACGGCGGCGGCAGAAGAAACGGAGGCTGCGGCGGTGGCAGCAAAGGCGGCGGCAGAACGGAGGCGCGGCGGCGGCAGAACGGAGGCCACGGCGGCTGAAGAGCGGAGGCGCGGGCGGCGGCAGAAGAGCGGAGGCGCGGCGGCGGCAGCGGAGGCCGCAGCGGCGGCTGAAGAGCGGAGGCGCGGCGGCGGCTGAAGAGCGGAGGCCCGGCGGCGGCTGAAGAGCGGAGCGCGGCGGCTGGCTGAAGAGCGGGAGGGCGCGGCGGCGGCAGCAGAGGCCGCAGCGGCGGCTGAAGAGCGGAGGCGCGGCGGCGGCAGCGGAGGGCCGCAGCAGCGGCTGAAGAGCGGAGGCCGCGCGGCGGCGAGCGGAGGCCGCAGCGGTGGCTGAAGAGCGGAGGCGCGCGGCGGCGGCTGAAAGCGGAGGCGCGGCGGCGGCAGAAGAGCGGAGGCGCGGCGGCGGCAGAAGAGCAGAGGCCGCGGCGGCGGCAGGCGGAGGCCGCAGCGGCGTCCGAAGAGCGGAGGCCGCAGCGGCGTCCTCGGCGGGAGTGGCTGCAGCGGAGGCGCTCGCGCCCTTGGCGGGAGCGGCTGTCGGGGTCGCGCGGCAGCGACGGTAACGGCGGCCGGATCAGTGGGGGGTGGAAGCGTGGACTCGCCGGCCTTCACGGCCTTGAGGCGAAATCTGGACCTCTGCTAGAGGCTGTAGGCTTTTGCGCTCTTGTAGCGCCCACGGGGTGGGGGTTTTTTCGCCAGCCTTCACGGGCCTTGAGGCGACGTCTGTTCCTCGACTGGGGAGGCTTTTCAGACTTCTGCGCTTTTGGTAGCGCCAACGGGGGTTTCGCCAGCCTTCACGGGCCTTGAGGCGACGTCTGTTCCTCGGCTGGGGAGGCTTTTCAGACTTCTGCGCTTTTGGTAGCGCCAACAGGGGTGCCTTTCGCACGGGAGGCTAGAGTGCCTGTCAGGCAGTGACTTTCTCCTCAGCTCAGGGAGACTTTCTCCTCAGCTCAGGGAGACTTCCTTTTCCTCAGCTCAGAGAGACTTTTCCTCAGCTCAGAGAGACTTTTTCTCCTCAGCTCAGAGAGACTTTCTTTTCCTCAGCTCAGGGAGACTTTCTTTTCCTCAGCTCAGAGGCTCTTTTAAATTTGGCGCGCGCAGAGACTGTCTGCGGCTCCAGACATTCTGTGGCTTCAGCTCTTTCTTCAGTGACTTAGCTTCTTGCCTGGGTGTCTCTTCTGACATCCCATCCTCGTCGCCAGTGTTGTATTGGTCTAGACGGACACACCAGGCAGACACAGGAGCTGAAGAATAACGTTTCTTTATTTGAAGTAGTAACAGATTAACGTGGCTGCCCAGCTGGGCTGGCAGCCGGCTGGCTGGAGCCGGAGCCCCAACTGCTCCAGCTGATGCCGTTTGACAGCTCCTTATATAGTCTGCTGTCAAACGGCACCAACCAATGGGAACAGTAAGATGGTCCCGCTCAAAATGCGGACCAGGTTGAAGACTTAGCTAGTCAGGGACACAACAGTTTCTGTTACAGGACCCAGGTCTTACAGAGTCCTCCTGGAAGATGGGAGAATCTGGAGAAGGCACATAGACCAACTCAGGAGATGCTGGACCTCGCCTGCCGCCGAAAGCCCTAACAACCAGCCACCGAACTACCCGGTCTACCCGCCGCCTGCCGCAGCCGACCCACTGAACTACCCAGTCTACCAGCCGCCCAACTACCCAGCCAACGACCACCGCGAGAAGACTCACCCAAGCAGCAGCCAGATAGCAGGTCCAGGATGGCCAACGACCCTCCGCAGACTCCTGGCACCACCGGAAAAGAAAAGGACTGTGCAGCAGCCGAGCAGCCCCCAGAGCCGCGAAGTTCAGGCCGCGAGCGGAAGCCGCCATTATGGCTGTGAGACTACGCATGCTCGCAGCCAGGGGGAAGGAGTGTTATGTCTTAAGAACCTGCCAGCAGTTCTCCTTTTGGTCCGCCGCCTGAGCGGGAGTGCCGATCGCTCCCATTGGCTGATGCCGTTTGACAGCCGGCTATAAAAGGGAGCTGTCAAACGGCATCAGCTGTCACCGCCAGCTGGCTGTCAGATTGCCTCTGAAGCCGCGGCGACCCTTTATTCTTTTAATAAAGTCTGTTAGCCTAACCTGGCTCCGTCTCACTCTGTAACCGCCGCTCTACAACAAATACAAATCCTGGACATTATTGTGAAAGTGATCCACAGTGCCATTTTTGTATGGTGTGAAAATGGTTGATTCATTTTTACACAGCTATAAGATTCAGTACAAATGATTATATTGCTTAGGAGCAGAGCCCACTGAATGCTCCAAAATATTTGGATAATAAATATGAATCAGCTCTGGGGACAAATGTCCAAATATATTTCCCTAAATACTAAAACAGATCTGAAAATGTAAGGGAATTCTTGGAAAGAGACATTTTGTTTGATTTTTCAAAGACCACAGTAGCAATGGTAGCAAAGAGCTAAAGTAGAATTCTACTACTTTGAGCTTATGTGTTTCATGAGGAAGTAGAAAGGATATGGTATTCCTTCTTTCACTATAATGTCCATGATGGTTCAAATAGTCTACTACTGTTTCTGTTCCACAAAAACACTTCGCAATACTGAAGTAAGTCTACCAACAATTTGAAAGAGACAATGGAAGAAGGAGATCTCTTTTTATGCATAGCCCAGCTGAGGAAATAAACTTGTGTTAATTATATGTGTGTATCTTGGAGTTGTTATGCTATTTTGAAGCCTTCAGCAATATGTATTTTATCACAGAAAGCAGCATACATAGAATACAGGTTATAATACTCTAAACAAATTAGTATACATGCTGATAAATTATAAGGAAGAATATTTTGTTGGTGGAGATGTTGAAATGATCATTAATATATTAACAGTCATTAAAATGTCAACATTCTGTACTAAAATTTATGTCTTCTATTTTCATGGTTCTAACATCTGATATAACATGACTGATCTTTGGAAAATAAAATGTATGAAAAACAGTTCACTAAAACATGATAAATTTTTATTAGTTTTTAGAATAATCAATTTGAAGATGATATATGTATGTATCTAGTCATCATTTATGACAAAATAAGGAATCTCTCTTCTTTCTGTATTTCGATTACTTTGCTACTAAATATGTAAATGTATATTTAATAGGTTTATATTAAACAAATATGAAATATGAGAACTTCACTCTTACTTCTTGAAGTGTGCACCAAATAAATATTTTTATTTACAGTATTTTTCTCAACTGCACCAAATTTTTGTATTTCAATATGGAAAAATATTAATGAAAATCTAAATGAGATATTTTTTCTCTTCTTTTGTGAATTAAGTTTTCTGTTATCAGCAGTCAAGCTTTCTCTAAGTCATTTAAAATATCAGGAAATATTATACTGGTAAATATTACACTTTAAGGCTTATTTAAAAAAAAATCTTTGAAAATTTTTAAAAATAAATATTACACTGGTGTAATATTTATTTTTTTAAATTTTCAAAGATTTTTTTTTAAATAAGCCTTAAAGTAAAATATGTTAGCCTCTCTGATTCAGAATAACTTTTAGCATTAACTTCAATAAGTATGTCAAACCCTTTCTTCTTCCAAGCCAAACACCTTTAAAATATTTATTAATTGCATTTTTTTAAAAAAAAGATTGAAATTAGATAACATAAATATGAGTGGATCTGAGTGAGAATATTGCAATTTCATTCCGACATATCAGGCAAAAACTGACAAAGCCCAATCTTAATTTCCTAGAAAAGAATTATGCAAAAGGTAAGGAAGACAGTAGTTATTGCTAGGCCAGTACAGGAATATAACGATTGTGAAAGATTCATATAAAATTCCACTATCTGTCATGCAAATAAAATGCAGATGGGCAATTCTGTAGTTCCATTTCTAATTCCAATATAAAAGTTGGAGGGATAGAACGGTTTTATCATAGAAATGGAAGGGTTGGGGAAGAGTCTCCATAATATTTGTTCCAGCATTTTTGTGCTTAGAAATTGTTGTAACATTACTCAGTGACTTTCTAAGGTTTTACTTTAGGAGCTTGAAAATATATCCTTTCTCTTTGAGGGATTTCATTTTCATTCCTGGACTGGCACCTGAGATGCCATTTCCAATTTCTGATTGTTGTTATTTTTTTTTTTAAAAAAATTAAATTATACATATATTCAGTAGATATGTGAAAGTATCACTAGTTGCTGGCTAAAATCCCAAAGGCTGACATGAGAATAGGCAAGCTCTGCAATAAAATATACATTTGGAATTCTAAAAAACTTCTATACTCAAATATAGAGTATTTATACCCCTGAAATTATAATTAAACTAGGTTTTAAGATCAAAAGAGAGCCTCCATTGCTAAATGAATACATTGGCCTATGCACAGTACTCTGATAGATTCATCAGGAATTGGGCAGCTGGCACATTAGCTTACAATGTTTAGCACACTTCTACAATGTTTTCTTCAAATGTATCGCCCTCAGTCTTGCTCACTGTTGTTCAAATTCGTAGTCATGGATGCTGGATGACCTCTCTGTCATTATCTCTCAATTCAACCAACTATAAAAGAATGTTGTGGGAATAGAAAAAAAATATATGTATATTTCCAATTTTTTGAAAGTTAATAACAGACCATCCTGTTCTCATGGTAGAAGCTGTTCCATAAAGCATAATGGCTATCATAAAAGTCACCATCCCTTCCCATCATGTAGACATAGAGTATTCCATTGGGGGGGGGGTGGATATACAAAGCATACTTTCTGTGGTCATATTGGAGAGATCAGTGTCAGAGAAGTCAGTCCTGCAGATCTGCAGGTAAAGAGGCTTTATAAACCATAAGCAACCCTTCACATTGTAACTGGAAACAAGTTATCAGCAAGTGCAATTATTTTGATGTTTTCATTCTCATCAGTACGTTCTACTGAATTCCTGAAGTACCATTTTGTTTATCCTTTTCAGATATGCATTGCAAATTAAAGTATCATTCATCTGCTAACTTGTTTAATAATTTGTTAGCTTTTATTCTGCTTAATCTTTTTGCTATTTTACTTAGTTGCATGCTTATTAATTTCATTTGCTCTACTAATTTTTAATCAGTTTACAGTCTTAAATGTATTTGTTGTGTGTATTCCAATCTTAATTTAGCTGCCCATTTAACAACATAATTGATTATAGGTTATTCCATTGATTGTATACTTAAGAAATGGCTTGGACTTCCAGTGGCACTTCTGTCGAAGATGAATCGGAGTCCGCGATTGTGCACGGCTTCAATTTGTACTCTATCCATTGGAGGATCCCAAACAGGGCTGGAGCCACCTTGTAGGAGTAGTGAAAAAGGGGGAGACCACCTGCTGGGCCAAGGGGAGCTGCATCTCCTCTCCCTGGCTAGGAACACTCCCTCTGAAGGTGGGCTGTAGCAGTGATCTAAAATGGCCACCCTGAAGATGGAAGGCTAACCGGGAAATAAGGTTTAGCTGGAGCAGTAAAGCTGTGAACAGTGTGTGGACCAGGCAAAATATCTGGATATTAAAAGGTAACCCTGGAATTAAGGGGAATAATTCTTGCTAAAGATTGTAGAAGCAGCAACTTCAGAGAGAGAGAGAGAAAAAATGGAAACTCAAGAAATTGGACTTTGGAAAATAATTAAATTGGATGTGAAAAAAACTTAGAGGAAAACATTTAACTATAACAGACTTGGAAATTGAATTGGATAACTATTTGGATTTTGGCACTAAATAGGCATTGATTAAATGCTGGAATTGACTGTGTTAAAAAGGAATAATAGCTAATAATTGGGAATTAGCAAAATTAACAAAAGCTTTAAAAAAAGATAAAGCAGAAAAATAAAAAGTGGAAAGTGGAAATTGAATTAAGAGTGCCACCTAATGGTAAAGGAAAAAATTCATTGACTTTTTGAAAAGTGTTTGGTCTATTTAAGATTGGAATGTGAAATGAAGTAAGAGGAATTTTAGTACAACAAAACTCCCCCAAAGTGGAATATTAAAACATTACAGTAAAGAGATACATGAAGATATTACCCTGGGACTGATTGGTGACTTTGAAAAGCGGTTCGAAAAGGAGCAAATTGAATAGAACTGAGAAATAAAGACTTAGAGACATTGACTGTTAAAATTAAACATAAAAGATGCTGGTTGATATAAACTACTGGATAATCGGATTGGATACAAGTATTAAAGAAGAAAAAGAAGTGCATACAGAGAAGTGGATACAAATATTAAAGAAGAAAAAGAAGTTCCACTCATTAGTGGAATATATATGGAAATAAGTTCAGAACTGCAAAGCATGAAGGAAATGATGAAAAAAAAAGCTTAGAAATATGGTAACTAGAATACTGTACTAGAAAAACTAGAAATGGCAATCCAAATCAAAGAAGAACAAAGAGAGCCAGAGGGGGAGGAGTTAAGCAAAGAAGAAATCAGCTTTAAAGAACAAGTGGAACAATGAACATTAAGACAGGACAAAAAAGGAGTTAAAACTAAAATTTTAAGGTTTGATTTGATAAACAAATGGGGAATTATTTGGAAGGTTAAACAAAGGAAGAGGAAACAACAGAAGAGGGAATTACAGAGGAAAGATCATAAGAGGGAATTACAGAGGAAAGATCAAAAAAGGGAGGAGGATAAAATAAATAATTGGAGTAAGAAATTGAGGGAAATAACAGGGAAAAGGGGGAATTAAGAGAAAGGACCAAAAAATGATAGAAAACAGAAGCTAAGATGGGTAGAAATTATATACTCAGAAGGACAAGAGACAATGGGTAGAAGGTGATTAGGAAAAGGGATTCTGCATGGAAACATATTGTGGTATTTAAGAATATAGATATAAAAATGGAAAAGATTGGAATTGACATTTTATTAAGAATTATTGTTAAACTAGATATAAATTTAACTGGAATAGATATGGAAATAAGAATTTATTATAAGAATATTAATTAATATTTAACAATATGATGAATACCATGTTTCTCACATAATAAGGCCGGGCCTTATTTTTTTTTTGACCCCCGAAAAAACGGCTAGGCCGTCTTTTCGGGGGTGACTTAATTTCCCCCCCCCTTGCATCCTCGGGTGGGCGGGTGGCGACAGCTTGGATGTTCGGGAGACCTTCCGCCACCGTTGCTTTCCCTTCTCCCTTGCTGCCGCGGCGTTAGAGCAATGCCGCAGCGTTTGGCGCAGCCACGTGCGGCCAGTCAGGGCTCCTTCCTGCAACCAGAGCCCTGAGGATACACTTGGCTTCAGGCGCTCCTGTCGTCACCTTCCCTTTGCCTTCGAAGGTAAAGCAAATTATTTTAAAAACCTCCGCTCATCCCACCAGGGCTGCACCGGAGCCGTGCGGGCTGGCCAGAGCCGGGAAAGTGAGTTGTGGGTGTTTCCTGGCTCTGCCCAGCCTGCACGGCTCTGGTGCGGCCCTGGTGGGATGAGCGGAGGGCCCAGCGGGAGGTGCTCGCTGCCTTGGTGAAAGTTCTGCCGCCGGGCAGGCGGGCCCGCCTGTGCAGCTGCGCTGGGCGCCCCAGGTGGAGGTTCAGTGTCTGCTGCTCTTCAGAGCTACCAGTTCTATAGAGCCGGGCAGAACCAATAGCATCCCATCCCTACTCTTGACACACTTGTCCTTACTCATACTGGTGAACAAAAAAATGTATACTAATATTTTAAAAAGCTTAGGAAAAAACAGCATTATCCTCCTTAAAGCATGTACATTTATTTATTTGAGCTGTTTCTTCTTTATTCTTTCTTTCTTTCTTTCTTTCTTTCTTCTCTTTCTTTCTTTCTTTCTTTCTTTTTTCTTTCTTTTTCCTCCTCCTCCTCCTCCTCCTCCTCCTCCTCCTCCTCCTCCTCCTCCTCCTCCTCCTCCTCCTCCTCCCTCTTCTTCCTCCTCCTCCTCCTCCTCCTCCTCCTCCTCCTCCTCCTCCTCCTTCTTCATTGCAGTCAGCCAGATGTTCAGACTGGGTTTGGCATTTTTGTCTACCTATCGAGTCCTTACCAAGGACCTGGGATAAGCAAATTTGGATGTTTGATGGTGTTACAGATATTGTCGCAGTAAAGCTGCCTTCTGCAATTGACTGATGACAAATTTGTCAGTGACTATGATGGTGCTCCAGTTGTTTTGGGATTGCACCCAAGGCACCTATTACTATTACCATTGTTGTTATTGTTATTGTTATTATTACAGATAGCAGAAAACTAAGGAAATACAAGCGTAGTCTGAGACTTGGATATACGCTTCCAATTTTAAAATGAAATGGCCAGCTAAACTTTACTTTAGCTTAAAGGGTTTTAAAAAATATTTATTTTACAAGAATTTTATCCACTTTCTTTCTTGAAACAGCACCCCCTTATCTATCTTCCACCATTTTAATTGCTTTTACCATCACCTAATAAGCTCTCTTTTGATCTGCCTACACAAATTTGACTACAGTTATTGTTATGGGCATGAATTATGTTGTCTTCTGTCATCAACTCATCTGACATCCTAGACTGTTCTATATTTATTGGAAAAATCTCAGGGTAATTTTTCTACTTTCTAAATAATGAATTTTCTATCATATGAACAATATATATATTATTGTAAGATATCTCAAACTTTTTGCTGTAATAACACATTTTGCTGCATCCTTTGATTAGCAGAAAATATTGCTTTTTCCAAAATAGATAAATCACACATTTCTGATGATTCCTTGACATGTTGAATAAAATTGCTTTTCTGCAAAAAAAGAGATTTTCATTTTATTAGAATGGTGCCTGGAGGGTAACTCCCAGTTCCTTAGACTGCCTTCTTACCCAACTTACTTTATGTTTGCCACTGAAAATATTAAGGCCATTGTAACAACTTTGTGGTAAAGCATCCAATGTCCACAATGAATTAATGCAAGATGAGGTGGGATGAAAATACTAGAAGAATTACAGAGCAGAAATTAGATGAAATAATTAAAAAGGAGTCAAATAAAATCATTGAAGTAGTGATTCTCCAAGCCATTTCTGATTTCAAGCAAAGATCTTTTATGTTGTTTTCTTTGGAATGTTAGTTATACTGGGAATTAGCACCGAATTTGAAGTAGCTGTTATAACCAGAGGCTATAAAGCTAGTATACTTTTCAGCTTAATGTCCTTTGTATGGTTCATTGAGTGTATTTCATTTTATTGTCAGATTTTTAAAAACTGTCTCTTAAGTATATCTCATCATGGTGAAAGGAGGCCATGAACTAATTTGTGTTAACATAACAATAATTCTAGTGCTCATCCAGAGGAACAGTTCATATTTTAATACCTCTGTAACTGTTAAACTTGAAATTATATTGGCTCTGACTTCTCTCCTCCAGTGTTCAAATACTTTCATTAGTAAGAACTACAAGATGAGGAGAATTTTGATTTAATATATATGAAGCTTGACCTGTAGACTGATTCCTAAGTTAGATCAGTGCTTCTACTTGCATTAAGATTTTCTCTTTACCTTTTAGCAGAGCCATTATTAGTGGAAGAAAAACAGATAACAGAACAATTCAGGATAATATGTCTATCTTGATTTAATATGCCTATAGTAAACCAACTGGCTTAATTGGTTGCACACACTGGCTACATTCTACCCACTTTTACAGCAGAAAATCAGTTTTCAAGGCAGTGATTCCAATTTAGAGAAGAGAATGTAGGCTACTAAACAGAGCAATAGAATTAAGCAGAATTAAAGATTGATAGAAGTAATCATTAATTAATAAACTATCCTGGAACATGACATTAAGCTTTCTTTTTGAATCAAAATGGTAGATCAGGGATGGATGGATGTGTCAATTTCAGTTAAGCTCCATTTCTCCTATTCCAGCCTTAAATTTGGTTCATCCTGTTCTTTACCTTTTTAAGAGCTGATTTTTTTTAAAAAAACAAAAGTTGAATAAGAAACCCACATGAATTGTGCTGTGCATTCATTTTAAATTACATCTCACCTTTATTTGTATAAAGTTAGCATACAAAATATCCTTATGGTACAATTTTGCCTACATGTTTTGCAAGCTATTTCCCCAGGTATGTTCTTCAGATTATTGTCAGTATATGGTTTTTCCTAACGTCTTTCCAATACCCCATGTATATATTTTTTCACCATGAAACATCAAAAAAATTGGAGAACACAGAATGAGGAAGATAACAGAGGCTTATTATGCATATGGAAGAAATGGATGATCTCAGTCAAATTCCAGAAGCTCCATCCCAAAAACCAGTTTAAACCTTTAGAAAATAGCTATGTAGCTGCTGCTTAGGATAGACAGAAGAAGGTTTCAAGAAGAGAGAAAAAACGAGAAATCTTGACCCATATCATGGTTTAACCCAACACACACACACACACACACACACACACACACACACACACACACACACAGGGTGGGGAACAGAAACACATATTTATATGTTCCCCTCATACACACAGAGAAACATATATACTGCATATTTACTGTGCCTGTGCGTGTATGTGTACACACACACACACACACACACACACACACACAGAGAGAGAGAGAGAGGGGGGGAGAGAGGGAGAGGGATATAGATAGATAGATAGATAGATAGATAGATAGATAGATATAAATATAGATATATAGATACATACATATACATATACATATACATATACATATACACACACACACACACACACACACACACACACACACACACACACACATATATATATATATATATATGGATCTTTGGTTATTCGGGTTTTCTCCCGCGTAAGATTGGAAGTATCTAGGCAACGTTTCGATGAAGTCTCATTCATCATCTTCAGGCTTCTGTCTTCAGCTCTGTGCTTCTCAGAGTGATGTGAGCTTGCAGCTGCTTCTTCCTTTTAACTGCTAGTGGGGGTGTGACTTGATTGGGTGGGGGCTTGGCTGTGTTCTGATTGGGTGGGGGTGTGTTCTCATTGGTTGGGGGTTTGGCTGTGTTCTGATAAAAAAGATACCACAGGGGATCAGAAAGAAAAAGGAATGGAGGGATTGAAAATCTGAAGAAAAAGAACCAATGTATCCAATACATACTTCACCTACAACAGACAAAAATACAAACAAATAGAAGGAGCACCCATGGGATCACCCCTCTCACCTGTCATCGCAAACCTCTACATGGAACACTTTGAAACACAAGCTCTAGAAAAATATGATCACAAACCCAATCTCTGGCTCAGATACGTAGATGACACCTTCATAATCTGGCCACACGGGAAAGAAAAACTGAACAACTTCCTCACACACCTCAACAGCCTACACCCCAAAATACAATTCACCATGGAAACAGAAGCTAACAATCAACTTCCCTTCCTAGATGTCTTGGTATACAAAAAACCCAATGGCTCCCTAGGACACACCATCTACCAGAAGAAAACACATACAAACCGCTATCTACATGCACTCTCACACCACCACCCAGCACAGATCAATTCCGTAGCTGAGACACTCATCTCCAGAACAAAATGCTTAGCTGATGAACAACACCTAAAAACCAAACTAAACACTCTCACCAACGTACTAACAGCCAATGGATTCCAAAGAAAGAAGATTACCCACCTAATCCAAAAAGAAACCCCAACCAAAATCCAAGACAGAGAACAAGAGAACGGCAAAGCCCTCCTCCCATATATAAAAGGCACTACAGACAAAATCAGCAAGATCCTCCAAAAACACAACATTAAAACAGCATTCTGCACAAACAGAAAAATATCCACCATCCTAAGAAACCCTAAAGACAAAATCGAGTTAGAAAACCAAGGAGTATACGAAATCCCTTGCACTGCCTGCCCCACCACATACATTGGACAAACTAACAGGAGAATAAGTGCACGCGTTGAAGAACATAAGAACTCAATCAAAAAGAAGAACCGACCTCTTCCCTGGTCCAACACCTCAAAGCCACAGGACATGAGATTGACTTTAAAAATACCAGAACTATCGCCAAAACCGAACACTTCAACAACAGAATAATCAGAGAAGCCATAGAGATAGAAAAACGCCCACACAGCATGAATAAAAGAGATGACACCTCCCGCTTACCAGCCATTTGGAAACCCGCCCTCATGAACAGGCAGTACCTAACATGATGAATGACACCAGACCCACACCCACGAGGGCCACACAAGATGCCACCACCACACTTCCACGTAAAAAGCAGACTCACACCCACACAGAAGATGAGACACGACCACAGACCAGAAGCCGCACTGCAGCTGCATCACTACCCACTTCAACCCCCTGAGCCATACATGAAGCGAACTGACCCCCATCATGAAGATGCAGCATGACCACGAACTCGAAGCCAAACAGCAAGATCACAGCTCACCAGCTCAAATACCCCAGTAACTAAGACCAACCTGAGCACAACCAAGCCCCCACCTGAACAGAACACACCTCCAGCCAATCAGAACATGGCCAACCCCCAACCAATCAGAACACAGCCAAACCCCCAACCAATGAGAACACACCCCACCCAATCAGAACACAGCCAAGCCCCCACCCAATCAAGTCACACCCCACTAGCAGTTAAAAGGAAGAAGCAGCTGCAAGCTCACATCACTCTGAGAAGCACAGAGCTGAAGACAGAAGCCTGAAGATGATGAATGAGACTTCATCGAAACGTTGCCTAGATACTTCCAATCTTACGCGGGAGAAAACCGAATAACCAAAGATCCACATACAAATACCCATGAGAACCTCAGAAATATATATATATATATATATATATATATATATATATATATATATATATATATATATATATATATATATATATATATATATATATACTGTTTTTCTTCCTTTCTCTTTTTCATCTCAAGTTCAAGTAAAGTAGCAAAATAATTGTGTCACATGCAATTCCCTGCTACCATCAGATGGCAAAACCAAACATTACTCACTGTTCTTTTTCTTCAGATTTTCAATCCCTCCATTCCTTTTTCTTTCTGATCCCCTGTGGTATCTTTTTTATCAGACTTCCTGACATTCTCATACCGAAGGGAAAGATCTCAAACATAAAAGAATCTTGTCATCTTTGGGATACTCTTCTAGCATGAGAGTTGATTTCCATAGTAAAGGTATTTTTATTAGGGCCTCATCAAAGATACTATATATTCATGAATGACAAAATACCATTAGAACTGTCATCTTGCTTTGTTATTGATACTGAATCTCTAGAGATATTTCATTGGTTATTGATTGGCTAATTTTGTCCCATAATATTTGATAGCCACAGAGAAGGACCACAGATTTTTTTATTTTTCACATGAGAATTAGTCTTCATTTTTAATCAATATTATCATTGTAGTTGTTCATGAAGTCAGACAAATGTTTAGACTGGATTTGGCATTTTTATCCATCTACTGAGTCCTTCTCAGGACCTGGGATAGGCAGATGTGGAAGTCTGTTGGTGTTAGAGGTATCATTGCAGGATGCAAATTGTTTCAAGTAAAGCTGCCTTTTGGAAATCACTGATGGTGAATTTATCAACACCGATGATGTTCAAATAGTATTCCGGATGTTTTAGGATAGCACCTTTTCTGACTTTCTCTTGCCATAGTTGTTCTATTTCTATATATAGGGCTTTGTATTTTGTGATTTCCCCCCCCCCAATTCTTTGTCTTCCATTCTGCTGTCTCTGAGTATTGTCATGTCAACTACCCAGACTTTTTTTGTCTTTCTTATTGACAATAGTTAAATCTGAAGTGTTATATGGCAGGGGTCCCCAATTACCACGTCCGCGGACCGTGCACCGTCCGCTGAACAACTCCTACCGTCCGCTGCTTGTTGGCGCGCCATCTTTTTTTTCATGAAAAAGTGCTTCCGTGAGCTTTTCCGGGTAGAAAGCTCACCGGAAGCACGTTTTCATAAAGATGGCGGCGCTTACGCCCGGGTGAGCTTTTCCGGTAGAAAGCCATTTCTACCCGGAAAGCTCACCGAGCGCTGGCGCCGCCATCTTTTGATGAAAACGTGCTTTCGGTGAAGTCACCGAAGCACTTTTTCATCAAAAAAGTTGGTGGCGCCCAGCTGATGCTGGTACCGCGCGCCAAAAAGGTTGGGGATCACTGTTATATGGTATGTGTTTGTCTGAATTGTCAAGTCCCAGAGAACTTTAACTTCTTTATTTTCTATTACTTTATTTGGTGGTCTCACCAGTTCTGCTTCTGAAATATATTTCTTGCAGATATACCAATGCACCATTGTTGCTATTTTATCATGTCATTGTTTGTAGTTAATCAGTGTGATCTTCTTGCAACAGCTAACTAGTTAGCTCACTGTTTCTTCAGCTTTTTTGCTATCTGTTGCTGTTTTCTTAATTCTGACTTTGTATGCATTTATTCTTAATGCTTAATCTTGGGTATCCAAAAATAGCTTTATTATTATTATACACAGTCAGCCAGATGGTTAGACCATATTTGGCATTTATTATTAATATATATGCAACAATGTGAAAGCATAGCTACCAGTTCCTTAGCTGGTTTTGGCCTTCATACACGTCAAGTTCTTTCCAAGAACTTAGGATTCTGTAATATATTGGCATAGTATGTGCAGATCCAAACAATGTGGTTTATTATTTAGCATTGAAAACCAGCAGACCCCTTACTGAAGGATGAATAAAAGAGCTAGAAATATTTGATTCCGTTGTTATTAAGAGTGTGTAGAATCATTCAAGATGCAGTTCAAACTCAAAATTAATGGCACAATTCCATTTAATTTTGTATTACAAGACTCAATTTGAACCAGTGGTGGGATTCAATTTTTTTACTACTGGTTCTGTGAGTGTGGCTTGGTGGGCACGGCAGGGGAAGGATACTGCAAAATCCTCCCTACCCTACTAACCTGCTTTCCAGCTCCGTTCTCGTGTGCAGGGCAACAAAAGAAGACCCAGCCAATCAGCTGGGACTTGGGAGGCAGAGAATAGATGGGAACAGGACCAGTCAGAGGTGGTATCTGCCCATTCTCCGAACTACTCAAAATTTCTGCTACCAGTTCTCCAGAACTGGTCAGAACCTGCTGAATACCACCTCTGATTTGAATGAATATATGATAAAAGATTTAATAACTATTGGATAAATTATGGAAAAAAGCATTAGAATGCTTGCAAGCTATTCATTTTCCCCCCTCTAAAAAAAGCCACTGAGAAGAAAATAGTAGGCATTATTGATCCTTAAAAAGGAGCAACCTTGTAAAATTTTCAATATCTCAAGAATATCAGTGAATCTTTTCTAAGGCAAAGGGTAACACAAGAACAAGGAAAAACCCCTCAGCTCAATAGCCTCCAAACAGTACTGGAAAGGCCCTATGGAGGAATTGTGCCAAATCACTGCGAAAGATGACTGATTCCAATGTAAAAATAAATTTGTTTTTAAAATCTATTCACTAAAAACCAAACTCTAATGCCCTCTGGCCATTTTTTTTTAAAACTGGCATGCTGGTGGGCTTATATCAGTGACAGAATTGTTTTCTCCTCCACTACATAACCCAGTCTGTATAAAATAAGGCTGTTCCCATTTGGAATTAATGCAGGACATGTTTCAGACTGCACAAGCACTGCAGCTCTCTTCTGCTATTTATTTAAAAGCAGCTTGGCTCCCCCCCCACCCCAGACTTCCATGTGAATTTGGAAAAAAATGATGTGATGGCTTTCAGAAATCCACTTGTTACAGCTAAAGGGAAGCTTTAGGTAGAGGTATCTTTTTAAAAGACCTTTGTGAAAGTGTACTCATTCAAACAATATAATATAGTAGGGGTGTCAAACTATGTCATCATGGCGGCATCATGTGATGTATCAGGACTTTTTTCCCTTTGCTAAACTGGCTGTGGGCATGGCCAGCATGTGATGCATCCGGCCTGTGGGCTGGGAGTTTGACAGCCTTGCCATAGAAGGTTCTAAAAATGTCTATGAAAAATAAAGAATATCAACCCAATAGCAAACACATCACCCCAGACCAGGGGTGGGTTTCTACTGGTTCTATCCACCTCTGTAGAACCGATAGCTCTGAAAAGCAGCAGACGTAGAACTGGTAGAACAAATAGAACTGGTTCTATGTCTGCTGATGTTTTTGCCCACCTGCCCACCCGGGCTCTTACCTGTTCTTTATTTCCTGATTTTTCAACTTCAGCTGCCGAACGAGGCACAGCTGCAGTTAAAAAAGCAGGAAAAGAGGGCTGTTTCAAAGGCTGCGTCTCTGCACACAGCATGCTGATGACGATTTACAGGCGCGCGGCTCACAGCGGTCAGGGAAGCTCATAAATCCCGAACCGGTAGTTAACCCTATCATATCCCATCCCTGCCCCAGACCCGCTCATGAAATTCATAAATAGGAATCTCTTTTCTTCCTCCCTTTCATTTCTTTCTAAACAAATCTACCTATACGAATTCTTACTGGAAGAGTGAGAGATACAAATAACGGCATGCCCCCAAGCATTTTAATAGAGGAGGGTATAATAATGACGAAGCTCATGTCAGTATCAGCCTACCACACAATTCATCCTGCCCCAATTTTGTCAATAGAGAGAAGGAAAACTTCAATAAACTGAGATTTCGTGAACTTCAAAATCTCTCTGTTGCAATTTAAAGCACTGATTTGATGCTTTGAATCCATTCTAAGATAACTTCATTCAAAATATGTTTCAGTGAAAATCCATTGCAACTATATCGATTGAAAATGTTGCAGAACCCTAGTTTCTGTACTGTTTTGCATTTGGACAATTATACCTAACCTCTCAAGTATTTGCAAAACTCTGTCTAGGGATTGTGTGTTTGGTTACGCTAAGCAGAAACCCCCATCAATTAAGCAAACCCCATACAGATTAAGCTACCTTTAATAAAATCCTGTGCATTTTTTTACAGTAGGTCCCTCTGTATATGATGGTAATTTCCAATTAATGTTATGCATAGCCTGCAATTGTAAAATAAATGAATGCTCTTTTGGTATTAAGTTATTTTTTGTAATACAAGCTGTTTGAATGCCGGAATTGCAACCAGCCCTAATAAGCAGCAAATCAAATCAGATTGTTTTGGATGGCAGTATTTATTAGACAGATGAAAGAAAGAATTACTGTATGAATGGTTCACTAAGAGTTTTAAAGTACGTGTGCCTTAATGTTCAAAATAATTAATGAGTTGGAGGGGATTTGGTGTTCAGGCTAAAAATGTCTTGTCACCATTTGTTTAAGTGCACTTCCTACCCCTTGCATTTCAGTTAGGTTTCTATAGAATTTCCCTTTCCTTAGATGGTTGTCCAATTTTTTTCATACTCTTTGGACTTTGGAGTCTCATCTCCAATTGCTTCTGCCAAGTGAAGCAATGGAGGCAGCTTCAAGTTAGAATTACCTTTCCTGGACTGCAGAATTCCAGACAACATTTAAGTGGCAACAAAGATATAGTTGTTCAACCTTTCTGGACTACTGTCCATTGGAGAGGGGGAAACTGCCTGTTGCTCTTCTAGATATTGGCAAAAACATTCTTCTTCTTCTTCTTTTCTTCAGCGTTTGTCTCGCTGCTCTGGCGAGGTCCGCTAATGTCCTTGAGTACTGCTTCCACGCCTCTCTGTCTGCCACATATGTCGGGTCTGCCTTCGCGATCTCTAGATCGGCCTTGATCGTGTCCATCCAGCGTTGCTTAGGTCTACCACGCGTCTCGCTCCTCCGACAATCACCTTCATCACAGATTTGATGATGGATTCTTCCTTGGCGCGACTCACATGGCCGAACCATCGTAGCCGGGACTGCCTCATGACCGTGGGGATGGGCACGACGTTGAACCGCCTGCAGCACTTCTTCATTCCTGACGCGATCGAGTAGGGTGAGGCCTACCACCATCGGAGCATTCGCATCTCCATTGTCTGGAGTCTGCTTTCACTTCTTTGATCGCCGGCCAGCACTCTGCGCCGTATATGGCCACGGGCGCACCACAGAGTTATAGATTTTCGCCTTCAGGCGCATCGGGCATCTTCTTGTCACAGAGGACGCCCGTGACGGACTTCCATTTGCCCCACGCTGCGTTGATCCTGGCTGCCACCTCAGTTTGTAGTAGGCCTTCTTCCCAAGAGTAGTTCCCAGGTACTTGAAGGTGGAGGCGCTGCAGCTCCTGCCCATTCACGTGGGATGGAGCCTGTCGCTCGTTGTCAGTGGTCAGGTATTCGGACTTCTTTAGGTTCAACCAGAGCCCGAACTGCTCGAGGCGGTCGTGCCACTGTTGGACCAGGTGCTCAAGTTCAGCCTTGCAGGCTGGCCAGGAACACATCATCGGCGAGAGCAGCGTCCATGGGGCGGGCGGTGAAAAACATTCATATAATGTTATATCAAACAACATGCTAAGAACACATTCTATATCTTTTATATTTTTCCTGGTTGATTGATTTCCTGCTTACTAACAATTGTGTCCCATTGGTTATTTATTTATTTTATTTATTTATTTGATTTGCCAATTGTTTACAAGATAATAAGTATAAATGTATACATAGTTGTGAATACATGAAATGGGTACATATAAGAAAAATAAAAGAATAAGAGAAACAATAGGACAGGGACGGTAGGCACGTTGGTGCACTTATGCACGCCCCCTACAGACCTCTTAGGAAAGGGGTGAGGTCAATAGTAGACAGTCTAAGGTTAAATTTTTTGGGGTTTGGGAAAGAAACTACAGAGTCGGGTAGAGTATTCCAGACATTGACCACTCTATTGCTGAAGTCGTATTTCCTGCAATCAAGTTTGGTGCGGTTAACTTTGAGTTTGTATCTATTGTGTGCTCTTGTGTTGTTATGGTTGAAGCTGAAGTATTCATTGACAGGTAGGACATTGCAATGTATGATTTTATATACCATGCTTAAATCAGACCGAAGACGGCGTAATTCAAGGTTTTCTAGTTCTAGAATTTCAAGTCTGGTGGCATAAGGTATTCTACAACGAGTGGAGGAGTGGAGAACTCTTCTTGTGAAATATTTCTGGACTTTCTCAATTGTGCTAATATCAGATACGTAATGTGGGTTCCAGACTGATGAACTGTATTCGAGTATTGGTCTAGCAAATGTTTTGTATGCTCTGGTTAGTAGTGTGATATTATCAGAGAAAAAGCTACGTAGGGTTAGGATTAGGTTCCCTCACTGTTTAGGGTTTAAAAAAAATGAAACAGTTTTAGAAGCATTTAATGTTTTAAAACATATCACAGTCCACTGAAAGAATTGTAGCAAGTTTGGAAATGAGGAGAAAACTGAATAAATCCATCATGCAGACATTGTGATAGCTGCCCCCATATTCGTTGTTTGTTTTGTTCTGGATGACTGAACTGAAAGACAGGGTCTCTGGCTTGTTTTAAATCTTTCATAAAAGTGTGGAAAATCCATTAAAAAAAGCTGAAACAAAAAAGGACAATCTTTAGCCATTAATTAATATACAGTCCTATTAGTTTGGAGGATGAATTATACTTATTTCCATTTTAGGAGTTGAGGGATTATGTGTACATATACTCATCCATTCTTCTACAATTGTAATGGTTTAAGGTGTCGGTGTCAAACTCAAGTCCTGTGGGGTGCTTAAATCTAGCCAGTTGTGAATCAATAAAAGTGAATAACCTAAATGCAAATTAGGGGTTGAAAACCTGCACACTTGATTGGTCCTTATACAACAACTTGGGATTGGACCAGAACCAGTCCCTGATTGGCCACTTTTGGGACTGTCCTTATTGGTCAGTAGTTTGAACCTGCTGCACATTTTCATTGGTTAATAAGGCAGCAGCTAACCCTATAAAAGGGTTACTGCTGCCCATAGCATTGCTCTGTTATGTCTATCACTTTATTAAAGAGTTGAAGTCACTTGGTCAGATGTCTGGTCTCCCTTATTCTCCATACTTAACACTGGCGACGAGGATGGGATCCGGAGACCAAAGAGCTGACTAACCTACAGAGCAACTAACAGAGCATGCACTGTTAACATGCACCATCAACGGCAACATGGCCAGCGGTGTCGACCACCCGCTCCATTCGACCCAGAAACCGAAGACTGGGAATCGTACATGGATAGGTTCCAGATGTTTCTGGAGACCAACAATTTGAAAAATGCAACAGCCGGAAAAAAAGAGCTATATTTCTAACCCACTGCGGCCCTACCGTATTTAAAATGGCAAAGTCACTTGCCAAGCCAGCAGAGGTAAAAGAGATGGACTGGGACGCCCTCGAGCCTTTACTACGGGCTCACTATGCGCCCACTGTGCCAACCTTAGTCCGAAGACACGAATATTACCGGAGGGACCAACAGAAAGGTGAAAGCCTTGCTGATTATATCGCTGGACTCCGAAACCTTGAGGCCTCATGGATTCGCAGACTTAGAAGAAGCTCTCCTGGACCGCTTGGTTCTGGGCCCAGAAGACGCACGATCCAGAGTAAGATTATGGCTAAGGGGACATCAGTCTCACCGATGCCCTTAAAGAAGCCTCGGCAGCAGAGGCAACCAAGAAGTCGGCAGCCCGAATGCGCCGCACCAACGCACCGCCACGTGAACTCGCTACTGATACCTTGCCCCGCACAGAGACACCCGGCATCAACTTACCACGAAGACCTAGAGTCCCCGTCCGACAGCGATGAGGAAGAGGTCAACCGACCTGCGAACGGAGCGAGACCAGTCCGCACAACACTCCTTTCGACCGTGTGCCGGTTGTGGATCCAATCACCCACGATCCGGCTGCAAATTCCGAACGCGCTCTGCCGAATTTATGGGAGACGAGGTCACATCGCAGCGTTTGCAGAAGCAAACAAAACTCCAAACCCCGACAGGCCGAATGCCAATCTTCAGGATTCTTCGGCACACACCGAGAAAAATTAAACCACTCCTACAGAAACAAACCGTCCACCACTTCCACCAGGCGTGAAGAAACCCGGCGGGAAGAGACCCACCAAACAATCACCATAGGCCACGCCACATCCCTTGATGCCGGGAAAATCCGAGTAAAGGTCGCCATCGAAAACAAAACCTGCGTGATGGAGGTAGACTCAGGATCTTCCTCTCGATGGTGTCGTGGAAAACGCTCCAACAGCTTATTCCATCGATTCACCGGCCTAAGACCTTAACCCTCAAAGGGTTATACTCAAAGACTATCAGGCAACTCGAATCCCCGTCTGCCGGGTCCCGCAGATTCCAGGTCTCATTCAAGGACCGCACCATCACACTACCACTGACTGTCGTGGATCGAGACAGGCCTAGTCTTCTAGGCCTCCAATGGTTCAGGCCGCCGGAATCACTGTAGCCAGAGTCCACAAGGCCGAAAGCCGATTGGGAGGAAGCACTGCAAGAATTCCAAGACGTTTTTTAACGGACTAGGCAAATATAAGGGGACCCCAATTTTGTTTAACTTGAACCCTGAAATAGCACCCATCCGCCTTAAGCCGCTGGCCGGGTGCCTTTCGCCTAAAGCCTAAAAATCGACGAACAACTCGATAAGCTGATAGCGCAGGGCGCACTGGAACCCACCGACCACACCCGTTGGGAAACCCCGATAGTGACGCCCATCAAGCATCTGATGGGTCCTAAGAATTTGGCGGAGACTACCGGCCACATTAAACCACGCACTGCAGCAAAGTGCTTATCCAGTACCGGTAGTGCAACATTTACTCCATTCTCTGGGCGGCGGGAAAGTTTTTTGGCCAAACTAGATTTAGCCCAGGCGTATCAACAATTGCCTGTAGACCCAACCACAGCCGAGGCGTAAACGATCCTAACACATAGGGGCGCATTTAAATGCAACCGGCCCAATTGGGTAAGCGCCCTGGAATCTTCCAGAGTTTAATGGAAAGGTTGTTACAAGGGATAAAAGGCGTTGTCCCATATTTCCGACGATGTACTCATCGCCGCACCTAACAAAGACATCCTAGAAAAATGACTCAAAGAGGTTTTACGAAGAT
This sequence comes from Notechis scutatus, assembly GCF_049901735.1. Taxonomy (NCBI): domain Eukaryota; kingdom Metazoa; phylum Chordata; class Lepidosauria; order Squamata; family Elapidae; genus Notechis; species Notechis scutatus. Next base: position 154,881,632 of record NC_142011.1, on the reverse strand, counting down.
TCCAAAATGCAGGCCCCAGGGTAAAAAGAGAAATGCCAGTTAGTGTACCAAAAAAGTAGAATTTTTGGGATACCTCCTGGACAGCCAAGGAATTCATCCCACCGAAGACAAATTACGAGCAATTAAAAGGCACCCACTCCAAGGAACAAGGCAGACCCACAGGCTGCCTTTGGACTTATCAATTTCTATAATGTGTTTTTACCCCACAAAGCAACAGTAGCTGAACCATTGCATAGACTATTAGACAAAAAGCAACGGGTTTGGGGACAACGGGAACAACATGCTTTCCAACAAGTAAAGAAATTGCTAACTCTGATTCAGTACTTATGCAGTACAACGAGACCCTGCCACTCACTATCACGTGTGATGCATCACCTTGGGGTTGGGGCAATTCTGGCCCACGTGTTACCAAACGGAGCGGAGGCCCCCATCGCGCTTTTTTCGCGAACCTTAGCTAAAGCTGAACGAAATTATAGTCAGCTGGACAAAGAAGCTTTAGCTATTGTTGCTGCAGTTAAAAGATTTCACGAATATGTTTATGGTCCGTATGCTTACAATAATCACTGATCATAAACCGCTACTGGGGATCATTGCGGTGGCCAAACCAACCCCGTATATATTGTCCCTCAGAATGACCTGCTGGTCTGAATTCTGGCGCCACAACTACACCTTGCAGCACCGCCCAGGGAAATCGATTCTCCACGCCGATGCATTGAGCAGAACACCGCTCCCAGACGCTGTTGTGGATCCAGCCCCAACCCTCTCAACACTACAGATTGAAACTCTACAGGCACCACCCTTGACGGCTAGAGACATTGCTTTTGAAACGAAACGTGACCCAGTTCTGCAACACATACTACGCTGGGTTGAACGGGGTGGCCGACTGACCAAATTGCACCTGAATGGGCGCCTTCAAAGCCCGCCAAACCGAGCTGTTTTCCCAAAAAGGCTGTATCTTGTGGGGCGATCGAGTCGTAATCCCTAGCAAATTGCAACAGACTGTGTTGGCGGTATTGCATGAAGGATATCCGGCATTGTGCGGATGAAATCACTCGCACGCAGCTATGCTTGGTGGCCGGAATCGACAAACGAATTAAGGCCTGGGTCGCCACGTGCCAACGCACAGGACGCCAGCAACGCCCACCCAAAGCAAGCCCAACCGAATGGGAAACACCGAGGGGACCATGGTCCCGTATTCATATTGACTTTGCGGGGCCTACCAAAGGTCACACTTTCCTGATTACTGTCGACGCCTATTCTAACTGGCTCGAGATTCATCGAATGCACACAACTACAACCGACTCAGTTATTAATAAATTAAACAGACTATTTGCCACGCACGGGTTTCCGGACGTGTTGGTCTCGGACAACGCCCACAGTTCACTGCATTGCCCTTGAACAATATCTTGCTGATCGGGCATCCGCCATGCGCTGACCTCGCCTGCGCACCCCTGCGGCGAATGGACGGCAGAACGCATGGTACAATTTGTGAAAAAGACCCTGCATAAAATGGAATTTGGCAACATCGACGAGAAAATCAATGGAATCCTCTTATTGCAGCACATCACGCCCACAGCGTGACCAATAAAACACCCGCTGAACTTTATGGGCGTGAAAATAGGATCGCACCTTGACCGCTCCACCCCGCCGCACCGGAAAAACCTTTTCGCTCCAGCAGCAAATGCCGGGAATTTAAGGTAGGCGATTTAATCTTTGCCAAAAACTTTTCCGCGACCGTTATGGATACCCGCAACTGCTACCCACCTCACCGGCCTAGATCTTACCGCCTGCTAACAGACGATGGGAGGGTGGAAACGCCACATAGACCAACTCCGATCGAGATTACCACCCAGCGGCCATGACTTCCGCTTCACCAACTCATGGGGGGAGGGAGTATCGAGGAAATTGACTTTGATACAACTAATAGCAGGTCAACGGAGCCCTACAGCCCAGCGAAGCACCGGAACGTGAAGCGGAGGGAGTTGATGTCTCCAGGAACTTTAATACGGGGAAAACGAACTGCAAAACTCAAGAAACACGCAGTAGCAGAGACAACCACAGTGAATGCAGCACGGAATCGCCGGCAGCGAAATAGAACTTAACAATGGTCATCCAAACGCTCCACCGAACCGGACATTAGACAAAACCCGTGGAGCTCGGAATATCCAGGCAGACCAAACGGCCTGCCTATCTTGAGGATTTTATCACAGCTCCTCAAACGGAACCCAAGGGGAGGGGTGCTGTGAATCAATAAAAGTGAATAACCTAAATGCAAATTAAGGGTTGAAAACCTGCACACTTGATTGGTCCTTATACAACAACTTGGGATTGGACCAGAACCAGTCCCTAATTGGCCACTTTGGGACTGTCCTTATTGGTCAGTAGTTTGAACCTGTTGCACATTTTCATTGAGTTAATAAGGCAGCAGCCAACCCTATAAAAGGGTTACTGCTGCCCATAGCATTGCTCTGTTATGTCTATCACTTTATTAAAGAGTTGAAGTCATTTGGTCAGATGTCTGGTCTCCCCTTATTCTCCATACTTAACATAGCCCATGGAGGCATGACTCATTTTCACACTCCATGGCCTCCCGCAGCACTCTGCCAGCTGAAAACTGGGCCAAAATAGGCTGAGAAACAGGCCTGAAATGGGCCAAAAAAACAGGCCAAAAACTGCCTGAAAAATGGGCCAAAATGGACCCAAAACAGACTGAAAATTGCACCCAAAACAGGCCAAAATGGGGTGCAAAAATGAGGCACAGGGGGACCGCACATGGACCCCAATCCTCATTTTTGCCAGCCCACTGCACCCCCACTGCCCTCTTGCGCCTGGCCTGCAGTGGAGAACTAAAATGCTAATCCAGCCTTTGATGAAATCCAGTTTAACACCATTGGTCTAAGGGAATGACCTTAGGAGGAAGGAGGAAGAGCTACAGACTGTACAATAGTCATGAAAAAGTTATCTCAGCTCGCAGAAGGAAGCAACTCTTCCTAGTTTGGGGAAATGTAAAAGTAAAGGAGGAGACAAGTGCTTTCAGACCTGTAAAATTTTTCCATTGTAACTGTAATACAAATACATTAGTCCTCATGGTTTGTTTCTATCAAAGAGCTGACAGCCACGTACATAAATGGCTTGCAATGCAGAGCATGCATGGATGGCATCACATATCTCTTTTGTGGACAATTTAAGGCCATAGCAAATAAAGGCTGTTGCATTAAGTGCCCAGATGCTATACATTATCTCACATGGTCTGTGAGAGCTCTCTCTGTCTTTAGCACAATTGTGAAGCTCTGTTTCAGGAAGTGCATGATTCTTTCTACTTTGGGAATGAACTTTTACAACCTTTACAAAACATGATGAAAACGTGAGGAAAGATGCCAGAATGTTGGAAAGAGGCCAGTATAGCATTAATCCTAAAGAGAGACAAGATGTACTTCAACAAGATGCTACAAACCAAAATCATTATTGAATAATGATTACAAGTTGTTTAAATGATTTCAGTTGAAAGAATTTCAATTTGCAAGAACAATTTGCAAGAATTTATTTATGAGGATCAATGTAGGTTTCTTTATCTAAAAGACAGTTGAAGGATTACATTAGAACAGCACAGAACATTTTGCTGGAACAACATAATGGAAAACAAGCAACATTAATCTTTTTAGAGGCAGAGAAGGTTTTGGACAGTTTGATCTGGAATTTTCTGTTTAAAGTTTGGAAAAATATGAACTTTGGAGATAAATTTATAAAACATATAAAATTGGTTTATACTTTACAGACAGCATTAATAATTATTAATGGAAATCTAACCATATCATGTGAGATACAAAAAGGAACAAGACAAGCTACAGGATTCTTTTCTCTTTTTTTTGCCTTTCCCCTTCTTTTTTTTGTTTATACCATATTAGTCTTGTTAGTTTTTAATTCTTCTTGTTAAAACTTTTAATAAAATATAGATGCATGTATCTGGACCAAATATTAGGCGTATCCTTGTAGTAACAAAGGAGATCCTGTAGAGGGTGCACACAGCACACTGCTGTGTCAAATACAGGGGCCTCTTTGCATGATCTCACTCCCTGTTCTGGGCTGGAAAGTCCTGGACTTGTACATGATCTCACCTTACTAACATCACCATTATTCTTAAGGATTGGTTGGGGGAGGTTCACCAATGCAAATGCTGTATCTATGTTGCCTTTGTCTGCTTGTAAAAACCCTATAAATGCAATAAATGCTGCCCAGGCAGTCAGACATCTTGGCACCCTGCACAATGACTGGTTTTTTAACTCCATCATATCCGAACCATACTGAACCAACCTGCATTTAGATCATATCAATTACTGCCCCTTTTTTTAGAGCTGGAAACAAAATATTTGTTCATTTGCTTTCTGTTGTGAGAAAAATAATCTATACAATATCAGTTCAACCTAATAGAGAGGAAATTAATAAATGTGTTAATAAATGTAACAACTTCATCTGAACATTCATTTGAATATGAGATATGGTGGTGCAATGGTTAAAATGCAGTACAGCAGGCTACTTCTGATGATTGCCGGTTGACTGCAGTTTGGCAGTTCGATTCTCACCAACTCAAAGTTGACTTAGCTTTTCAACCTTCTGAAGTCAGTAAAATAAGGACCCAGATTGTTGAGGGAATTATCCTGACTCTGTAAACTGCGTAGAGAGGATTGTAAAAGCACTGTGAAGCAGTATGCAAGTCTATTGCTATTGTATTAAAGATGTTTAAAGGAACCTATTGTGCCTTTAATGTCACAACTGCAAGCCTGCCATAGAAGATGGAAATTCATTCTCTCATCCTCTCTCCCATGGTTTTTGAATGCTGCTATTTAAAATGCCTGCTTTGCATTATACTCATGCATAAAAAACATTCTATTTGGCTATAGATAGCATTTAAATTCCATAATTCGCACAAAGCTGCTATTGCAGGAAGCAGCATGAGGCAGTCTTCTTAGGGAACCATTTCCAGAAGAATGCCTTTGTTTGTTCATTGAAAAAAACCCATCAATTTGAGACCTCAAAAGGCGTGCCATTTTACCTCCAAAGTTTATCTTCCACTCTAAAGAGATGATGCTATTTTGAATGTTTATTTGATGTGCAAAGCACAGTCTTAAAGAGGTTTCTGTTTATGTATTTTACAGAATACACTTAGAGCAGTAGAACAACTGATCTAGACAAACCATATGACCGTCACAATGCAGGCAGGCAGGCAGCAGGCAGACAATTGTCCCCTTCAAAATTGGCTGCCCTATTTGACACTCTAAGTAATTGTTTCATTAACCTATATGGATGGGTATAGTATTGATTAGAACTAGATGTTGCTATATTTTCTTTTTCTTATCTCCTGTCTTATTTATGCTTACTGTTTCTTACTCCTTTTCTGAACTTAGTGTACATTTGAATTAAGGCTTGTTCCAAGACTAGGAGAGTCACATTCATTTAGCTGCTCAACTGTGAAACTTATCTAGTGTCTTTTCTCTAATCAATATCTTTTAGTCTACCTTGTAGAGTTGCTCTGGAAATAAATGTCTGTACCTGGAAATGCAGATACAGATGTAGAGTACATTCCTTTAAGCTTCCAAAAGAAAAGCTGGTTACAAGTGTAAAATAATAAATATCAATTTACTCCACAGATACTTAGAGGACATTTGAAGTACACCTGTTTTTCCCCCTTCACACAGTAGCTAGAGTCTGACTGCAATATTAAATCAGTGAATAGATCATGTCTTGTATATCAAGTTTTAGACTCCTTATAATCAATAAATTAGTAATCTAATTTATATTTTTTAGAAGCACAGATATATTGAAGCTTCATTTCATTATTCTTTTTCTTCTTCTACTCATGCATTTTGCCTGAGAAGAAATTGTCAAATTGTCTCCATGCAACTCAACATACTTCTTATAGGTAGAGAAATTGCTCTGCATTTTTTTTCTGGATCTCATTCGATTTGATAGAAATTACTTTTGAAATTATTTCAAGAGACAAAAGAATTAAAATGAACTTCTTGTAGGCAAGGTGTAGTATTTTTACACTTATTTAAGAGGTGACTAATAGGCATGATGACAATGATGGTGATGACAACTACCACCACACCATTCCTATCACCATATCATCACAACACATTTCTGTTAAGAGGTAGCATTCAAAGACAATTATCAATAATGTACTAGAGATAGATGATGGATGGGTGGGTGGGTGGGTGGATGATAGCTAGATACTTTCATTTTATTTCTCCTGAAATCTGTGATGTCCCTAGATTTCCATTCTTCAATTAATTCTCAAGGGAATATATTTTGAGAGGACTCCTGGCAATAATTATTTTTGTTGTAATATTATTGTCATATCATTAAAATTGGAATTTTAGAGCAAGAATCTTGCTCTAAATCTGCAGTGGTCCCCAACATTTCCGGATCTGTGGGCTGATACTGGTAGCTGTGGTGAAGGGGAGAAGGGATAGTTTCATATCCATGTATGTCTTTTATACATATGCACATTCATGTGCACATGAGCTCACCTCCGCTTGTGCAACCTGGTTCCCAATGGGCTATGACCTGGTATTGAGCTATGGACCGGGAGGTTGGGAGCCCCTGTTTTAGTGAAAATTTCCATGTTATACATCTATTACAGTTCTATCTAGCATGACTCTGTCTACTATCAATTTGGACTATATTCATGTTATTGTAAAATATATGTCATTAATATCACTGATTATATGTCTACTGCTGAAAAAGTCATTGAAATGGCATATTGAAACACATGTAACTGCAGAGGAAAAGATGGCTGTATGTAAGAGAGAAAATAGCATAAAACAAAGGAAATGTTGATTACTCTTGTTTCACATTTTAAATTACTGACACGTCATGGTCTGCTTACAAAGCAAGGTATCTACACTGCTACATATGAACTGGGACATAACCTCAATATTAGCAACTTGTACAATCAATAACAGGCAGGCAATATTCACACATCCCTTTGAATTCACAGATGACATTTGTGAAATCAAAACATAGAAATAGGTAATCAAAAATATTGATTTGAAAAATAACCTACTCAATTACAGTCAAGGCAATCATGTTATTATGTGAATAGTTTGAAAGACAAAACAAAATATTTAATTATTCACTGGTGGTTGACTAGGCTGGCAAGCAACAACAATCAGAACAATGATAACAACAACAAAAAATACTGCTCAGATCTCAATTCATATCTGGAGTTATTGGGATCATTTTTATTGTTTTCTCCCTATGGAAAGCAATGAGGGGAAAAGAGAAGGCTATATAATTTTCCCAAGGTCAGAATTTCCCAAATGTGGAAAAAGCTGACTTCAAAGATTTGGGTGGTTAACATGAGTAATTAGTGCCAAATTTCCTGCTCTTATCTGTTTCCTTAAAATGGTATATATTTAGGATCTGTCTGCATATGAAATAATTATTTTTAGGAACAATTCTTCATTGGAATAAATTATCTAAGGTACACATCACAATCTAGAACAGCCTCATTGTATCTTTAAGAATATTATCATCCCTTTGATGTAGTCCAGAAAGTAAGTAATAACCATGAGTTCCAGCACTATTTTTATTGTAAGGATATAATATCAGAATCTTGCTAGTCTTTACTTCCAGGAGAAAACTACAGAGGTCCCTTCTGAGTTGCTTTCCCTACCCCATTTCTTCTGTGGTCTGGGATATTTTTTGCCTGACCATTGTCTAAGCTGTGGCTCCTCCTCCTCCTCCTCCTTTCTCCCAAGTTATTCTCACAAGTGATTACAGGTAGTGTCAGCAAGTATACTTGACAGCAAATCCCACTTTATTTATGAGGCTTATTTCCAGGCAGGTGTGCATTGAACACAGCTTTTGTTCTTAGCTTTTCCTGTGTCTCTCTCCAGATCTCACATTTCTGCGATATGAGCAGTTTTGTCCAGATCTTTCTCATATCCTGGAAAATACAATATAAGATTTCCATCAGTGTTCATAAGTGCAGTTAAAGATTAAACAAAGCCCTACCCCCTCTTCAATTAAAAAATGTTCATGCGGTAAAGAAAAAAAATGGCTTAAATGTAATAAATTCCAATCTGCTTTCAGTATAATCAATACAAATTATAAACTAATAATAATGAATCTGAAAAAGGAGAACACTTTTTTGAAAATTCATGGTACAAATATCCAAGCAGCTGGTTAGCAATGAAAGCTATATAGTGACTTTGCCATGCAAAATCCAACAGTAGCTCTGTTTATATTTAAATAAATTTCATTTTGTTAGGCCTTTTTTCCCTGAATGCCAGAAATGGAATGGAGAGGCAATGCAGTGATAGTGCCTGGATATATTACATCTGCAAGGCAAAGATAATTCCACTTTGTGTATGAATTAATGACATCTATATATCAGAGTGCACTGAAGATGGAACACACAGCAAGGCACGAGGCTGCAGCAAGTGCTTACTATAAGGCAAGCTATGTTGTTATTTAAATATTTCCCTGTTGTTGCTTTTGTGCTCTTATTATAGATCATGTAATAACTACAGATTATGTGATATATTATAATTATATGATATATGATATTAAGGAAAATGGAGCTTACCGTAAATGAAACTTTAGGTTTCAGTTATTCACATGGCCATTTGGTACACTGATGTTCAAGTGTGTCTGCCTAATGAAAAATTTAGATACTTAAAAAATGAATCTTCTTAAAAATATCAGCATACTCACCCTACAGTGAGTACTGAAAAAATAACGATAGGCAAAAGGATTGAAATGAAACTGTCCTCTGTGGCAGAGATTAGATCCAACCAGTGTTGACTAATTACAGTCCACTCATAAGCAACTATTTTACCACTTTTCATGAAAAGTGAGCCGAGATTTCAGCATGAGTTGTGTAGGGTAGAAAGTTTAACACTCATTTTCAATGCCCAAAGCCATCTGTGAGCAAGACATACAAGATCAGCCCTAATATCTGGTTTCCTGGGTCTAAGAATGTAAGCCAGCATGAGGTCGTTTTAAATCTGTTCTGAAATAAGATTTCAGAAATGGCATATCCCCTCCAGAAATAGTTAACATTTCACAAATTTTCTCTATATCACTGCAGATCTACAGGTGTAGCTATAAATTAATGCATTATCTATAATACATCAAAGTAGGCTTCTTTAAATAAATTCATTTCACATCATTCCACAAGCAAGTAAAATTGGTGTTGTTCTAGTGAGCCTTCAGCTTCAGTTGATGGATGATTTATCACACTAATCATACTTGTGGATTTAAAGATGGCATTTGATCACATGTATAATCTTGTTTTGTGCTTTTATACCACCCAGAATTTTGTAGGATTTCAGTAAGTTACTGACCACAATTTACAACTTACCAAAATCCCAAATAATTTTGGGGTATATATTGTCTCACATGCTTCCATCTTGGTTCCTTCTTATAAACATTGTCATATTATGGAAGAGAGGGAGAGTATTTTTCCGTAATTCCAATATATGATATTTCCCAATTCTGCTTGCCTTTGGAAATGATGTAAAACATGGCTTTTTCACCCAATTCTTTGGGTCCAGTTGAGTGGAGTTCCCTTTCAATTGTCTAATTAAGCAATATCTGTTGGGTCACTATTGCATATATGTGCCTATATGTATCTTTCTTAAAGAAACAAATAAATACTCATGTAGTCTATCTGCATCCTATGAAGTCGTGTCATATGATGTAATGGGCTTTAAGAGTTATCTTAAGAATCAGGAGAGTCACAATCCAGACAATGGACAGATAAAAGAAATTTGAATCCTATGCAGAAATGTAATTTGGGGGCGGGGGGGGGGAGTTTCTAGTTTGACCTTTCAAATTCTTTTTTGTATAAAGGGAAGAAGTACAGTAATACACATTAACATTCATAATTTTGGTTTCCTAGTTTGGTCCAATTCATAATAATTATTTTTAATATTACAATTATGAGTATAGTTTTCACAGAGGGAAAGGAAAAGGTACATTTGGGGTGATTATGGGGATTCAAAGCAATCATTTTCATCACCATTCTGGTATGAAGTTGGACATTGTTTGAAGGAAACAGTTATATTTATACATAGAAATAGAAAATCCTTTAAATCCCATTTATTCTGTAGACCATTGGGTTAGCGTCTGCCTACTACCACCACTATTCTTTTATTGGACGGTTTCATTAAAAAAAATCCCTCATGGTTTGTGAACAAATGCTACCATGGTAACTCATTTTATGGCTACAGGAACAAGACATGTCTAGTTGTAATTAGAAGTCAGCCGTGGATGAGCTCACAGAGTCGACTAATCCTTAGTATCATTGCTTCTTTTTCAGCTCAGTATTTTATCTTCCTAATGTTAAAATTAAGGAGGATGAGGCTTCTTAAATGTGGTTTCTTAACTATTTCTTCCCACATACTAGTGTAAAAATATAAGTATGCAGTATACAAAATGATTATATTGTAAGCACAAGCATGATTTGTTTATTATGTTTGTTATATTAATCAAGATATGTTAATATAAATTGGTCATCCCCCCAAAAAACATACCCTCCCTTTTTAAGACCCAGTAATCCCTTAATTTGGGATATCGTCGGGGCGACTGGATGGAGCTGAGTGATAAATTGTTCATCCACATTATGGCTATTTTGCTAAAATGATGTTTTTTGAAAAAAACACTATACCTTGATAATAAATAGAAACACATACATTGGCAATAAAAAAGAAAAATGTATACATGAAATGAATATACTTTCAGGTTATTATGATACCCAAAGCAATTTTTATATGCTGGATCTGAATAATATTATAGATACAGATTTACATTTCCTTTTTCTTTTTTAGATACTAGGAAAAATGCACTAATAAACAATTTCCAGTGGATATAATGCACTCAGCACTAGTTCTAGTATGGATTATGTTCATGGAGGACTGTGGTTGCCATCTTTATTCAAACTGTACAATTACTGTTTGAGATCAGGAGTACTTTTATTTGGTAAGTTCATCCCACTGCAGCTTCAAAATATAGGAGCCAAATTTATTTTTAAGTATTATATATTTAGAAAGAGCTTCATTCAGAATGTCAGCATGGAACTAATAATGTTTATAGAAGAAGGATTCATACAAACTTTGTAATTCCATTGAGAACAGAAGCTTCCTAGAGTATTTCAGCCAGAAAAAAATGACAGAAACTCTTCAGGAAAATATATCTAGCAAATATTTTTTTAAAATGAAACAACAGAAAGGAAAAGACATAGGGTACACAATGGCTCACTGCTGTTGATCCATGACTTTTATTTCCAGAGAATATTGGGGAGTGGGGGTTACTTTATGAACTATTTGTATAGGAGCACTGATTTGCTGAGTATTTCTTATATAGGAAATGCAATTGGAAATGCAATTAAATGGATTAAAACAGAATTAAGCACACATTTAATGTTACTTTAATCCAATAATCAAATGATGTCCCACCTATTGATTCAGTCATCAGTTGAATCTGATCAATGAATGCAGGTGCCATGGCACAATATAGAATGTGTAGTGCCAGTTTCATCATTATCTGTCATGAATGATGAAGATATTGGATATGCTTAATGCTGGAAGTCAAAAGAGTCATGAGAAGAAATTTTGAGATGATACTGGTTAGACTCCTCCAGTTTATTCAGTGAGTTGCATATTTAAAGATAAAGATGGATGCTTAAAGTCCAAAAGAATAAATTACATTTGTCAAAGCAACAAATATCTGCTATTATAAAGTCTACATATACATATAACATGCAATGTGCTAAGGATTCTGATGCTGCATTGAAAACAGTCTTCTTTATTGTCTTCGCTGGTCCATATACAGCATATAATTGTTATTTATTGATTGGGGGATATATCTGCATATCTATCTATCTATCTATCTATCTATCTATCTATCTATCTATCTATCTATCTATCTATCTATCTATCTATAATATATCTCCTGATCAGCAATTTTGATAATGTCATAAATGGTCTGATAATGGTACATTGGAAGCAGTTTGTCAAGCCATCTGCTACCAATTCTTGTTGTATTTTACTTTCAACAAGTCCCCTTTTAAAAAGTTCATATACATAGTGTTGCTTCATGTCAATGTGCTTTCTCCAAGAATTAATCTTTTGTACCTGTAAGAGATGAATACATCCTTAATTATGTGAATTATTTGAAGTGGCTCGTCAATGCCAAAATTCAGTAACAATCTTTGTAGCTATGCAAGTTCTTGGCATGCTAACTCTTATTACAGATTTACCAAGATGCTCAGTGCCAAAGCTGGAAACTATCTAGTCAATTACAAAAATGCATTATTTGGACACAGATCCAAAGTTAATTTTATAACTTCTTAATATGGAGACTGGCTGGAGACCAAATAACTAGACTCATAAATTATTAGTCTTAAAATAACTAGTGATTTATCCAGTTAGAAACACAATGTCCATTCGTGGAAATGAAAAATAATTTCAAGCATTTGTAAACAAAATACGTGGGATGCAGTCAATGACACAGAACTGTTGGCTTCCAACCGGTTCATGTGTAGAATATTTATGTCAGCAGAACAGCACAACTATAACAACTTCAGTTATTTTCTGTGAGATCGTTGTGCAGGTTGGTTTCATAAAAATCAACCCATGGCATTATATGACTTTATTATGGAATAGGATATGTTTTTGTGAAGAGGAATCTATATTTTTCTAACATGCTAATTTGAATGATCAATGTTTCGTAGTATAAATTGAAGACAATACAGAGATTTGAAATGAAACTAAAATCCGTAAAAACCTATGGCTTGCATAAATAATCTAAGCATGTCTTCCTAAATTAAATTTAAATTTACTAGATTAAATTATTGCTGGATTCTAAGAAGGTATATCATTTTTCAGCCATTGATCCAAGAGTTTAAAATTTGACATAAACATTGGCTCTCTCTCTTTATTCTTTTATTACAGTATTGATGCTTCAGGTTTGCTGAATTGTACTTAAAATTGTCTGGTTCATAATCCCAAGATGACTTCACCCAGTTCTGGGTCATTCTTTCTTCCCATGAGGTTCCATGCTATTTAGAAGTATTTGACCTTCTAAAAAGACCCCAGGGGAAGTCTTCCAAAGGTAAGAGATAAAATTGCAGGTTCTGCAGCTCTAAGTTATAGTTTAGCTTTGGGACATGAAAAAAAAAAAAAAAGCCTTGAATATTGGTTTATTTATTCTGAGAAGAAGGGGGAAAAAAGGGGAGGGGGGAGGAATCACCTGCAATGTTGAGCTTCAGTTCGTGTGTGCATTTGTGCTGTAGTCCAATAGCATGCATCAATGTGTGAGGCAGCTTTTAAGCAGTAATGAATGCAGTGAAAGCAGCAGTCATAGATCTCCCATTTAATTGCTCACCCCTCTCACTTTATGACATAATTAGGAACTATGGTCATTTTTCTTGCTTGCTTTCTAAGCCCACCCTGCAGCTCTAATGATGAGAGTGATGCTGACAAAAATAGCACATGAATGTATTTCTCTGCCTCAGGATGGATTTAGATGGGCAAATGTCAATACTATTACAGAAGCATTCACATTCTGGTAAAGTTTGAATATCTATTTATTTTTATTTTTTAAAAGGTTCACTTTTAGCATTGTTAGCTCTCTCCCCCCACCCCAGAACTGTGGTTAGGGCAATCAGAGAGTACACTTATGCTAGGAAAGAATAATTCATACCATGGATATTTCGCTGATGAGTGCCTTTTGCATATTCATTTAGAAGGTTATCTGCAATTTAAATGCCTTGTTTTAGTTAATTAGGGTTGTCAAAAAGTCCCATTAACAATCCCATTTTGGGATTACTTCTCAATTTACTCAACTGAACGTAGACAAACAAGGCAACTACATAGTACGACAGCAGGTGAGTATTTTTACATTTTATGTCCTAATAGCTTCAAATGGAAGATAGTAAAGAGAGGAACTATTTCAAGTACAATTGAAACTATAAAAAAATGCTCATCATGTGATCTAAGATTTCTTTTTATTGATTATGTGCTATGAAACCTGAGCAATCACACAGATAGACTTTCATACTACGATCTGTCCCTAACTTAGTCTTTCAAGTTTCCTAAAGTTGCACATCTGTAACTGAGTCCATCCACTTTATTGCTGGTCTTCTTCTTCTCCTTTCTTCCACCTTTTCTAGCATTAGAGTTTTCTCCAGCATGCTTTGCATAATGTGTGGGATAATTGATCTAGGAATGACTGGTATTATAATATTACTTTCCCCAGCATCCTGCCTTAGAACTTGATGTTAGTAAACTTGCAACAATTCATTCCTAATTCTAAGAAAATATTGACTTTTGGTTGCCACGGTCACCGAGAACCATTCAGGTGAAAAATTAAATGACCTCAAGCTTATACCTATAGAGCCATGTACAATTACATGAGGAATGAACAATAAGCATACTCTGAGCTATTCGAGACATTTTGGATTATATAAAGTCCAAACTCTAAATTAATCTATCCTTTGTGTAATCAAAGTAGATTGACTAGACTAGAGCACTGAACTCCACAATTCTAATAATTTTGTAATCCTAACTATTGATTTCATAAGGCCAGTTGGAAGAAGGAAGAAAAGTTCACTTATTTATTCAGACATGATGTTCTCTTTTCAACTCTCTGAAAAATCTTACCAGTCCTAGAGGAAAGTTTCTGGAATTCTAGAATTGTAGCCTAAATATTCCAGGAAACATTTGTTGTATTTACAGTGTGGCTGTGAAGTAATGATTTAATAGTTGTAGAAGTTCATATGCTGAGACAATATAGATTGGTTACCTTATAATGAAGTTTTCTATACCTTGTCTCTGTGAATCTGTATGTTTGCATATCCCAGAAAAGGAGAAATATTAATCCCGAGACAAGTAATCTGAGTAGAAATAAATGCAGATACATTCTGTGAAATTTCCCATTCAACAAACATGAACTTTCTAGCATACATAAGGAAAATTCTTCAACAGGTTTAAAGACAAAAAGCTTAATTTTCCTAAAAGACAGCATGGTATCCTATATCCTAAGAATACCCATCAACAGATTGAAAATTTGTTTTGCTTTCATATTTATATTTAAACAATTTTACCTTCTTATGTACAATTTTGCCTTCTTATGAAGACAAACCAAGCAAAATTCTTAGCTGTGCCAGATTAATTTAATATATTTATCTCAAAAAGGAGATGATTCTGCTATATCTATGTTGGTGGGGTCTGCCACAGAAAAGTATCAACACTGATAGACCATTAATTGAATCCACATTAAATCAAAACTTTTAAGAGAAAAAATAATTCAAGCTCTCTGCCTAGGTGAAAGAAAATGTTTATTTTTCTTTGTCCTCCAGTCATTAAAAATGTAATTCTTGTTGTATCCTAGTTTTGAAAACGAATTATTTTAGTGATTTTTTTACATATTGGTTGATACTAACATATCTATATTGTTAGTTCCTGAATTTATTCTATCTGTTTAGAAGTGCATAGGCACCATTTCAGATATTTTCCCAATACAGCTTACAGCAAAACTTTAAATATCCACAATATCATAAAATAATGATAACAGAAGGAAGATGAGAAAAATCTTTACTAGTAGCGAGATATGCACACTCCCTGCATTAACCAGGATTGCAGGAGTCAGGTTAGGCAAAAGATCAAGTTAATATATAGTAGGTATCTTTCCTTTTATGTTCAGTATATAGATTTTTTTTATTTTAAAAAGTTACCAACAAAATAAAAAGTACAAATTAAAGAAAAAAATAAAGGAAAGTGACAAGAAAGCAAAAAAAAAAAAAAAAAATAGTAATAAAGAAATAGCTTCCAATTTTCTCAGCAGCAGTTATAAATACATTTATATTTTAATTTTTTATCTTTCAAAGATTACATCTTGGCACCTTTCTTTTAATTATTCTATTCTTTCTAATCACCATCTATAAAATACCAGTTCATTTTTTTCCTTTTTTCAGCATAAAGTCCACAAGAAGTTTCCAATTAAATGTTGTTCTTTAAACAACAACAACAACAAAAAAGTAAAATTTGTCATCTCTGTAAGTTCTCTCATCTTCAGTAATCATTTATCCATTGTGAGTCTTTCAGTCATAGGTGTCATATTTCTGAGGAGGGGTTTGTTTAGTTTGTGGAAAAAGAAAACTTTGAATTGATCACAAGCCCCTGTGCTCATTGCAGCCAGAGTCTAGCTGACGAAAGATAAGCTGGTAGACCAAGAAAAAGAGAGACCAAATGGATGGTGGGTTTTATTCAGCCCCAGCATTAAACAGAAATTGAAAGGAAGAAAGCCATACTATGGAGATAAACAAGCAGCGATTGGCAGCAGGGGGGATAGCTGGAAAATGGAGAGTTGTTTTCCTGACTTTAATCAGAAAGAACATTCCTAGTTCTGATCAGAACAGCTGACAAGCAGGCACAATCATTGGAATGGCTACCATAATGCCGCTGGCACTAATGAGTTTTTGAAAGTTGCAACACAGAAAGTAATGGTGAAAGGGAAGGAGATCTGACTTTGAACCTTTGTAAAACTACATGGAGGTTGGTCATTGGGGGATATAAAGGGTATTTCTCCCCTCCCATTTTTCTTAATTTCCAATTTACAGGATAGCATATGAAAGACCACTGTTCCACTGCAAAATGTTAGATGGGTTTTTTTTCCCAGAGAACTGTGTTCATTTGAGATTCTCCTTGTCTACACTGAATATTTCTTTGTCAAGAGTTACCTTTTATGAGTAAAATGGATATATGAGACATTAATATTGTTCATTATTCACGGGATCAGAAGCTTGAGGCTTACAGAAGCTTAATGCCTCAGGGGCTGGTACACAAGTACAGAGGTGGGAAGTCAGATTTCTTAGTTTCAATAAGCACACATAGAATTGTTCAGGCATAAGGAATTAGCATATAGAGTATATTCAATATATGTGCAGAGCTTCCACGAATAATAAATCAGATGTGCCATGCTGTCATGGCTGCACTGAATGATAACCATGAAGGGAACAGAGACATAAGGGGGTTTATTCAATAGTTGGAAGGTGTTTATGGTTGTGTTCAAGACACCCATCATATTTTGAGAAAAATACCCATGACTTTGTTTTCTATATTATGTGTTATAAAACAGAAAAAATAAAATAAAATGAGTTGATTGCCTGTATATTTTATATATTCAAAGGGTGCTAGAGGATTAATCAATAGTGAAAACCAATTGAGTGTGCTTTACACATTAATAAATAAGAAAGGCAAAGTTGTCTTGGGTTACGTATATTAAATCAAGGCTGAACATTGTTCATTTGTTTGTTTGTTTAGTTTTGGCAGCACCAAAGTGGCTCCAAGCTCACAATATAAAATAGAATACAAATAAAATTACACAATTAAGGCTAAAGGGGGTTTGTTGGATCATTAGAGGGAGAGTTCCACAAGGTGGAGGCATGAAGGTGGAGGTTCATTCTCCAAGCTTGTGGATTGGTTTCTGAACATTTTGTTACCAGGCTACCGGTAGGTAACATCTTCAGTGGAATTTAGGGGATGTCAATATTGGTGTTCTTCTGCATATAAGGGCTTCTTGTGATCAGTAAAGCATGAGATGAGGAGGTCACAAAATGGAGGCAGCCAGAGAAAATAATGCTTACAAAATCCGGTAGATTCTCGAAACATGCCTACCCTGTCTAAGGGTAGATATTTATTGGCCTCATCAGATTGGAATCATAACCAGAAGAGCTAATTTACTTTATTGTAAAGCTATCTTGGCAGAAAACTTGCAAATATAAAAGTACAATTACATCTCTCATCTCCTTTAGAGCTCAAGAAACTAGGGAGCATCTCTTCTGAGCCTCTTGCTCCACCCACTATCTAGCTGTGGGCTATCTGTCTCTAATATGACCATTTCCTTGGCTCCTTCTCTTTGCCCGGTCTCCCAGGAAGGACATGAAGAGAGAGAAAGAAGTAATATTTCTAGGAAAATCAACTTTAGGAAGTTAAGGGATTGGCAGTTATTCTGTAGATCAGAAAGATGCTATGGCATAGAAGGATAGGCATTGTCCAGTGGACAGAGTAGCCTGCAATTCAGACTTGCAAACAGTTATCAAAATGTTCAGCCCAGACTGGATTTTCTTAAATCTGCTCAGAGTCAAAACAACTTTAACATAGAACAGAAGAAGCATAGATGGCACAGTGCAGATATATCTTCACTCTTCTCAATTAACCCTCAATTTAAAGCTAATTTTATAAAATTTACACTTGGTAAAAATTAAATATTTTAATTTAATAATTCTCCAGTAACATACTTATTAATTTACTCATTACAGATTAAAGTTTGAAGATGCATGTCCCTGTGTCTGCTGGCCCAAATGTCTATTGCTTCAGCAAAGTAGCCACAAGATTCAGTATAAAGTTGATAAATATTTATTTAAAATATCTCTTCCTTGTGTCACTAAAGAGAGCAAGAGAAACAGAGAATCAAACCCTTAACATTCAATCCTCATTCAAATCACTTAAGCTATTTCAAGTCTTGCTGTGGTACCTGGCAGAGATAAAACTAATTTGGAAGAAGCAAAAACAATTGAGAGCAGTTGCATCACATATGAATGGAAAGGGTCCTTAATGATGTTCAAAGAATCTGACGAAATATTGTTTGAAGATCCAAAGGAAGCATTCTGAGATTGGATTCATGCAGACAGATGATTTGTGACAAGAGAGAAGTTGTTTATAAACTTGAGAAGAATAGGTACCAAGTGATGTTTTAATTGAAATGATTCATCCAGCAAAGCTACAAAGATCTAATCAAAATTATACAAGCCAATATTCTCCACATCACATAGGGAATAAACCTCTAAAAGTACAGGTGTTGAATTTTAATTAACACAGTAGGTAATTACAATCTTGTCTCTGATCTATACTCTATTCATCTCTTCCATATTCTCTTCTCATTGCCCACCTGGAGATTCTCCTTTGATACTAATGACAGCCTTGACAAGCATGTCAAACCACAAAATGGAACTAGAGACTAGAGCACAAGAACATAATTTGTCTAAAAGTCTGTTATCTTGGAGTCCATGTTATACCAGGGTAAATGCTTTCTCCCGGCAATAGATGCAATAATTAAATTGTGTTAAATAGAAATAAAGAAAGAAAAAAATAAATAGGAATTTGTATAGAGACATAGCTCTGACAATCATTGTCACAGAGGTTTGGAGTATCTGGGAAAGGATTGGCTATTCAACATACAGAAACCTGTTGTGAATTTTTTCCTTCTTTAGTCATATCTCTCACTGACAAGCGTGTGTGGCTGTACAGTATTTTAATCAGGTAGTTCAGCAAATGTTCATTCCTACCCACTTTGGCATAAAAGAAAACCATGCAACTTATTGCGATGTTGTAATTTGCACCAGTATTAATCAGTATTAATACTTTCTCTATTAATCAGTATCTATATATGTGCATAGCTAACAATTATTTCTAAACCTTCTCCACTTTTCATTCAGAATTAAGCCAGGGTATTAATTGAACAAGACTGATAGATTCTCAGATGGCAGGGCATTATCTTCCTTCATCTTTTTCAGAACATGATTCTTAAATACAGAATGTCTCTTTGTTTTGGATCAGTTCTCCTGGTGGCTGTCCCTCTTCAGTAATTTGGTCTCAGGAACCCTTAAACATCTCAATGGTCTGAGTTCCATAGGAGAGCAGAGTAACAGCAGAGTAACTTCAAAGTTTCTTAATCTAATGTCATTTGTCAGCCATTTCTTCTCCAAATTCTTACTCCAGACCACAACTAGCCCTCCCATTCCTGCTACCATATCAGCCCCTTTCTTCCTATCTTACCCTTGTGAGAATTATTGTGAGAAAGTGCAAATGCTATTTATCAGGGTACTAGAACAGATTCTATGTCTTTAGGATTATATATGTGGCAGGATATGGAAGGAAAGGAAAAAGTTAGGGAAATGTGGTAGTTGGTTATTTTTTTTTTTATTATAGTTATTTACTATTTTTAATTATAGTTATTTACTATTACATGTGCTATAAGACATGTCATGAATATTTTTCTTAATGTGGTGGGTGCACAACTCCTTGCTTGCTAAATGTGGTTTTGCAGTCCTAGCAGCTGGAAATTGATAAATAACAGTCACCCCTTTGCATGGCTTCTCTATATTTTCACTGACACAATGACAATTTAATAAAATTAGATTTAGACATATTACTTCAAATGATTTAGCACTGGCTTATCCACCGAATAAAGATACCGGAGTTTCACTGGCTACCAGTTGGCTTTTGGGTACAGTTCGATATGCTTTAAAGCCCTTCATAATTTAGATATCTGTAACATAATCTTTTCCCAGTAACATCAGCAGATGTTGACCAATCAATATGGTGGGCCCATCCTGGATCTATTCTCTTAGAGCAGGAATGGGGAGCCATGGCCTTTTATTACTTGTGGATTTCAACTGCCATGATGGCTGGTTCAGGAATTCTGGGATTTTGAAATCCACAAGTTGTAAAAGGACCATGGTTCCCCACTCCATCTTAGAGGCTGCCCTTTTCAAGAACTGCGGGATTTTGTCTTTTCAGTCACAGTACTTTTTATTTAGAATTAATTGTCTCAAGGTTCAGAAGATACTTTCTCTTCATTTTTTTAAAATGTTATAACATGATTTAATGAGAGCATGGAGGCTGGAATATTATGACTGGTAAGGAATTATGTTTTCATTTGAGGACCATTGATTGTAGTATTCCTGATGTTTTTTCTGTTTGTTTGTATTTTGCTTTGTTCCTATGGATGTGTTGAGTGGATGTGTTATTTTTAGTGTTATGTTAATTGTTTGCTTTTAATTTGAATTTACAAGGTTGGAAATTATATGCCATTTGGAATTGACTTTGATTGAAGCATCCTATAGGTCCTATATAACAAATGAACAAAAATGTATCTATGGATTTTCTATCATGTCTTTCCTCATTTTGTTAATTTTTATGTTTTAAAAAATAAAACATAATTTAAACATAGGTATAAAAACTAAGAAACACCCAATACTTTCCCAGCCTCATCAGTCAAAATCAACAAGTATACTGAAGGCAATCTACAAAAAACAAACAAACATGGTTTGCAGGCCAACAGAATTAATACTGAGAGATGACTAATCTGATCTTTTGCAATGGGAAATGTCAAGGTTCCAAGCATACAGCCCTACGCTTGCTGAAATTATTTTGAAATGAAACATATATGTGTATTAACTGAATACAACTTTGCATGTTAGCTCTTATGAAGTTACATAGACAGTGATAGCAATAGCACTTAAACTTATATAACACTTTACAGCCCTCTCTAAGCCATTTACAGAGTCAGCATATTGCCCCCAACAATTTAAGTCCTCATTTTATCCACTTTGGAAGGGTGGAAGGCTGAATCAACCTTGAGCCTGGTGAGTTTTGAACTGCCAAATTGTAGGCAGCCGACAGTCAGCAGAAGTAGCCTGCAGTACTGCACTCTAACCACTGTGCCACCGGGGCTCTTCATCTGATGATGTTTCAGATTTGATTAATATTTCTCCTAGTTTCAAAGCCATGCTGCTGAGAGTAAGCAGAGGTTTTACTTTCCTGTAAATCAGTAGTTTTCAAATTGAAGAGCATAGTTAAGTCACGTTATCAACATTTCATTTCAAGTGTTTGTAAGATTAATTTGCCTGTTATATGATAATTTCATTCTGCAAAATGTTGAGCTAGCCCAAAATAATTTCTTTTTATTTTCCTATTGAATACATAAATGTCCACAAAAGCTAGGCAAGCTGCTTTTATTTGCTATCATAAATAATTTTTACAGGTCCCTATTTTAGATAGATATTCCCCTCCAAATACACTTTCTTCTTCCAAAATGTATAAAAGTTCTCAACTTTATTCATCTTGGTGAATGTACGAGAGATAGAATTTTAGACTAAGAACATTTCGCTTGTAAAATTATGCCTCTGAATAATATGCTACTTTGTTAAATCCCCGTCTGGCTTATTTCTGAAACTATAACTATGTGGGATCAACCACATTAAGTCAGATTTTAGGCTGACAATATTTTCTTTGCAAAATGATGCCTCTGAATAATCCCCTGGGTTGTTTTTTTTTTTTTGGTTCAGTTTTTTTCTTAATTCTGGGCAGGTTTATTTCTGAAACTATAACTATATGGGCTCAGTCAAATCTCAACACAAGGTTGTGAAAATATAACATCCCCACCCCCCAAATGATTCTATCAAATATTGATCGCATAAAGGACACAAGCTAAATCAGAAATGCTGGGTAGAGGTGGGATTGGAATGTGTAGAAATGGGAAGGGGGATTTTCTACTTGACAAAACTAACAGTCACTTGTGACAAGAGTAGCACATAAATAGTTGCTCCAATTTCTATGTACTATAGTTGCACAGAGAGTCAGAATGTGTTCAAGACATTCATTTGACGCTACAAAGGATTAAAAGTCTGTGCCTGAGGGGCTTTTTGACAACATGAGGAGTGAGCAAAAGCCTCAGGGTAGTTGACAGCAGTTTCTGGAGGCAAATCTTTTCTTTGATTTTTGCACTAAAGCTAGCTGAGAAGGCTTGTAGTTTCTTACTGTTTCCATACAACTGTGAATGGGTTATGGCAAATTTAGGAAGTTACTGATTGTGAAGAAATTCTATGACGATTTGCCATGGCCAACTTGCCATGGCCGAGTCACCATGGCCAACTTGCCACAGCCAACTCGCTACAGGACAACTCGCCACAGCCAACTTGCCACTGGACAATTCACTGCAGGGCAGGAGTTACACTAATATATATTAAAAAATGGTGGCATAGAGTAATTAAAGAAAGGATGCAAAAGGAGAGACAAAATGAAATGTGAAGGGCAAAAATTAAAATATATTTTATTTATTTTATTTATTTTAAATTAAATTGAATTGATAAATTATTCTGTGGTGAATTGTCCCGTGGTGAATTGATAAATTATTCTGTGGTGAATTGTGGTCATGGTGAAGTTGTTTCTCAGAGACTTGGCCATAGTGAGTTGTCTGCAGCAAGTTGTCTGCAAAGAGTTGGCCACGATGAGTTTTCCTACTTCATGTGAAGATCCTACTCCACGATGTTTGACATGAATCAAATTTATGGAAAATTGGGGTATCTCATTTTTGCCTTCTTTCAGGTCAGAACTGTCTTTCTCCCTTTAACATATGAGAAACGGATAGTTATGAAAGGTTATGAAAGTATTTAGTTGGCAAAGCCTATTTAGTATGATATATAGCTTTGGGGGAAATAGTATGATTGGGCAAATCATGGGCAGATTTGAACTTTGATTAATGCTTCCACACATGACTTGCAAAGTAAATGGACAACCATTAGCTGGTATAGGGAGCTATGGAAATGATCTTAAAGCAGATATCCAAAAGCTGGTAGAAATGGGGCAAGGCTAGAGACTGAATGGGTTTCACGTGGCTCCCTGGGACATAAAAGTGAGGGAAGAGAAACTACAGGCAGACTTAAAAGATTGATGTCAGCCATCTTGAGACAGTCTATAATAGCTGAATCCTTTTCTTTCTAGTAATTTTCCATTCCCCTGGGTTTAACACATATTTCTTCTGCATTTTCTAACAACTTCTAGATGTCCTTTCCAAGGTCACATTTATGACTGCCTAAAAGTTTATCAAGCAGTCATTTGTATTTTTGGAGCATATGTATTAGTACATACTGCATTTCCCCCCACTTTAATAATCTCCCAGTTTTTACTAAATTGGCATTGGCACTGGTTGGCAGCTGTATCACAACCTTACCTTTGGTTTATTCCATTACAACAGCTGAATGGCTCATGCATTACAAACTTTATTTAGTTTTAACATAATCTAGTTTGGGGTAAATGCATTGGTGGGATTCTACCAGTTCAGCCCAGTTCAGGCGAACCAGTAGTAAGAAAAACAGCTACCGGTTTGGCTGAATCAATATTTCTTTCTTTTTCCTCCTGATGATCAGCTCTGCCAGGATCCCCCTCAATGTCTTACTGCTTTGCCCAGGAGGCTTCCATGAGACCCAGGAGTCAAAAAACATCATGGGGAGGGGGTATTCCATTTTTTTTTTTTTGCCTCCTGGGCTTCAGGGAAGCCTCCTGGGAGCAAAACCGTGGGGGGGGGGGTGCTGCAAAAGAGAAGCCACGCCCACCAGATTCCACATGACCATCCCACAGAACCAGTAGTAAAAAGATTTGCATCCCACCCCTGGGTAAATTTGCATGCTACTTTAAAACCTCTTGCCTCCTGCAGCCCATCATTCCTTTTCAATGAAAGAGAGATGTGATACAAGGCCACACAGTTCTGGCATAAATAGATCAATAGTATATTTGTTTTTAATTATATTTTATGAATAGTTGTGAGCCATTGTATGAAATAGCCACCACATAAGATCTGTAAGTGAACGAATAAACAGCTGTGTTGTAGATTTTCCTCATTTCATTTCACTTTATTTAGGACATTGAGGAGATCATCCTGTCAAGATATTAAGATGTTACCTGGGTCAACTGTAAAATCAGGTAGAGCGAGAGGAAGCTACCTCAGAAACAGGTGCAGGAAGCATGTGGAGTGAGGACAAAATATTTGGACGTGATTGGTCTGAGTTCCACTTGGACTAGTTAGAAATTCTGAAGTTAGTCTATTGCCCAGATACAATGAGAGATATGTTAATCAATATGAAAATAAGAAGGAATTGCCAATCTCATGATCATATGTGGGGAAAGAGAAGTTCTGCAAGTAATGCATTTCACATTTATCCAAATTATAAGACATTCCAAAGATAATGTTAGGTTTTATTTCTTTTCATATAATACAAATGCATTTGTTTTATTTCTGAATATACAGCAAAACTAAGGCAACTTCCCCAAGGCTTTATTTAGCTAATACCAGCAAAATTAAACTGCAAACATGTTGTAGAATTTCTTTCTTCTATTGCTTTGTCCTTTCCCCTAATCATCAGAGAATGAGAAATACCATCTATTTTCTCATTTTCCCAGCCTTATACTTACTCTGTTGCTTAAGATTTCTGGTAAGAAAAATCCAACTTGTAACAATTTAAAAGTCACCAGATTCCACATACTCGGCTACCATACTAAATGATAATAGGAATTTAAATGACACTGTGAAATGTTCATTTGGAACATTTTTCCATGGATCAAAATAATACCAAAATGAAGTTGGAATATATTAAATCATTCATTTTTTTCCTCAAAAAGATTTAAGATGATCGAGAGATGCTATTAAAGATATTAAAGATGCTATTACTACAAAGCCTATACATTCATACACAATCATTCCTACATATATCTCACCCTCTCTCTCTATGAAAGAAGGATATACTGTAAGGGGAAGATGAAAACAGGATTGAAAGAATAAGGGCCTGTCCAAGAAGAAAAAAAGCATTTGCCTTTTAAAGGGATACATTTTTTTAAAAAAAGTCAGAACAAAGTCACCAAAAAAAGAGGAAAAGAAAGGTGTTTTGTGGACGTATATAGTGCAAACCAAAAGTGTAAATTAAGCAGTGCAATCACAGCTTTGTAGTTTATACCAGCTTTATCTGCTACAGAACATTTTAGATGGGGAGTGATTTCTCAAATATCAATATTATTATGTGGAATGTACTTTGTGCACACCAGAAGCCCTAAATCAAAGTGCAACTTCATATCGACAGTAATTAGTGAATGCTACCAACTTAGAATTAGAGTTGGGTTGTCAATATTTGAACAGCTGGAACAAACTGGTCTCTTAGATTGTGTTGACAATGTTCCATGGCTGTCAATGTTTTGGCTGGTTGTTATATATTGCCTTTAAAAACAGTTTTCCCATCTACTACTACGAATTGGAATCATTTAAAGCTATCATATGAGCGTCTTAAGGTTCACCTGCAGTTCTTGTTTTGCTTATGCACACACTTCACCTTGAATTATTTACTCTGAAAAGCAGCTTTCAGTACTCTACTTGATTTCTTCTTGTAGCGAATTGAATGGCATAAATAATTCTGTAGAAACTGCTGGGGAACAACTCAGCGCTGAGAGTGAACCCATTTATTTATTAATTTACATCTTTTAAAAGAAACGTTTACAAGACAGGTTATGTTTTTAAAAGGCAAAAAAAAAAAAAAATAGATAGATAGATATTAATTTGTGTGTGTGTTGACCTTTCAACGGTTGACAAAATTTCGGAATAACCAGATGTAATTTGTTAAGAACCCAGCAATTTTGCATCTTCTACACATGATTGAATGGAAGGGGGATAAAAGGCAAAACAGAAGTTGATTCAGCACAATGAACATAGAATCTCAAAGCAAAAAAGTCTGAAGAGCCTGCAGTCTCCCCGGCACCCCAACACTTATACTCTGCTTTTCATGGCAGAGAAGTCCAACTTAACATAAATGTTCAGACTGACTTTATTACAATCTTAGAAGGTTCCATATAATATATTTAAATGCCAAGCTGGCTCTTCCACAGGAACATAGGAGGAAATAAAGCAGGGATTGCAAAATAATGGTTTAGTGTTCCTATTTGTAGGTCCTATTTGTGAGTCCCTTGGATTGCAAGGTGATCAAACCAGAGGAGATCAACCCTGACTGCTCTTTAGAAGGCTAGATCCTTTGGCCACCTAAGGAGAAGGAAGGACTCACTGAGAAGAGCCTAATGCTGGGAACGATTGAGGGCAAAAGAAAGAGGGGATGGCAGAGAATGAGGTGGCTAGATGGAGTCACTGAAGTAGGCAGTGTGCGCTTAAATGGACTGTAGGGGATGATAGAAGACAGGAAGGTTTGGAGCAATGTTTTCCATGAGGTCATGATGGGTCAGACACAACCACTACTACTACTAACAACAACAGCAACAGCAACATCAATAACATCAACAACAATTTGAAGGTACCAAAGAGGCTAACTCACCAGATCGGTTTGCAGAAACCATATCTCCAGTATCAGAATTTTTTTCCTGGTACTACAAATGCCAGAAGAAGTTGTAGAGAAGAAAAGCAAAGCAAAATAAAACCAGCCCACATGGCTGCTTTCTTTGCTCTTTTTTCACAAAGTATCTTCAATGGAGTGCTTTGCATCTTGAACCACATAACTTCAGGACAAGCTATCATATGTCATGGTAGAAATATGTCACTTGTGTAATGACATCATGCTACACGTGCTGTCCTTTTCCCCTTTCCCTTTCCCTGCAGTTTGCCATGATTCAAACTGTAGCAAACCATCCTCTTGAAGACTTGCATAGCATCGCTGGATATAATTAATTCAAATAAATGATATATTGGTAGGATTAAAAAAACAACACTTTTTTGGTTTATATAATCTCAGAGCAAATGAGGAAAATCTTAAGAGCTTGAAGTCTCTGCATATAGAATTAAACTGTGGGATACATTAAGAAATGCCTCAACTGACAAACAGCTACCCCTGATGCTCATTAAAATACTGTATATGAGAAAATCAGGTACAGTTATCAAGGACATGTCACAAATGAACTACCCTAAGGAGGTGAATCAGATAGAGATGTGTATTGGCTCCAGTTTTATTCAACTACTGTATAAAATGATTAGTTCATCACTTAAGTAACTCTCCTTTTCATTCCCTTAAATTAGCCCAAAGACATATCAGTTTATTACTATATGCCAATGATGCAGTAATTCTGTCATTAACCCCCATTGGCCTTAAAAGAGCTTTGTAGTCACTTATGTACTATTGTACCAAGGAGGAACTAATAATAAATTGCATCAAGACTGTTACATTATTTTCAAATGCCTAAAACAGAGAAGATGAAACTTAGGTAGGCAGCCCACTGAGCAGGTTAAGATCTGTAAATATTTAAGGGTAGTTTTGCAAGCTTCAGGAAGCAGAAATATCTACCTGGACTATGTATCTCACAATGGGCAGAAATATGCATCAGCTGTACATTTCCCCCCAAAAAGGAACAGTTTATCTTTACCATAATTAAGTTGCTTGCAGCTATATCCCAGCACAACTGCTACATGGGTCCCAATTAAAAGCATATAACAGCATGATTACCTTGGAAAGAATTCAAATAAAATTTCTAAGAAGCATTTTTCAGGTTACCCACTGTGTTCCAAATACAGTACTTCAGTAGGAAGCAGGACTCAGAAAACCTGAATCCAATCTTTAGATAAATATGCTTACCTATGAGTTAAACTATATGAAATACTAGTGGAATAACCCATTTTAAATTGGCAGACAACCACAAGTCTTCTGGGAAAAAAGGCTATAAAAATATCCCCTGAACCTATGATTTTTTTTCCTGTGATGTTATCTTAACTTTAGAGTCAGATCAAGCTAGATCAAAATCTTATATCTAGATATCTAGATCTTAGATATAAAAGGCAAACAGAATTTACTGTTTCTTCTATAATATAATTATAAATAACCAAATTTTAGTGCCTAAATCAACCTGATATTTGTATCATATCACAGTTTCCCAAATTCAGGAGACCCTTAAATTTAGATGGATTTATGCTTGCCCACAGCTGTTTTGGAAAATATTGGAAAAGCCCATGGGAAACCCAAAACTGTCCCAGTGACCTATTCTAAGCATACAAAAAGCTATGATGGATCAGAAGAAAAACAATGTTCCCATTGAGATTATGTTTTTATCAAAGTAACCAACATAATACAAAGTAGTATGCAAAAACTGGGATTCTATAGATTTTTTAATGTCAAGGTATTCCTCCTCCCTGCCCCCCCCCAAAGAAAATTGGTGGTGGATGGAAAATAGAAAACATAAAGTCCAAATATTTCATAAAATTTAGGCTATTTTAAACTGGATATTTATGGATTTAAATTAGAAGAAATATTAGACTGAGCAAATATTGACTGCGTAGAGAAATTGCAACATGGTTAATGGTCTTGTCTGTTAACAGTGGAATCTATAGCATTTTCCCATTGGCTATCATTTACACCTCAGGTTTTTCATCTCTAATTCAGTGGGTGTGTAGAATGGTTTATTATTATGAATAAGGCACAGAGCCGTAGAAAGTTATAATTTAGCAGAGTAATGAATGAGGATTCTCATTAGGCAATGTTATTCTATTACAAAGCATTTTTGTATTGTTGCTACTCTACTCTCAGAGAGAGAGAGAGAGAGAGAGAGAGAGAGAGAGAGAGAGAGAGAGAGAGAGGAAACCAACAGCACTTAAAGGATATAACTTTGTCCCAAAAAATCCCAAACCTACCTCATATAAAATGAAATAAGTCAAACCTTCATCAGACTTTTCTGCTGTGAATTTTTCCATTAGTTTGAAAGGACATCTGGGGGCCTCTTCCTTGTGTTTTACTGTCAATCTTTGGTCAGCAATTATGACACATTCAATAAAATATTCATGAATGGGTACCAAGAGGGATCCTTAAGAAATGCACTGAGAGGTATTGGTAGCTTCAAATTGATTGAATATTGTGTAACTAATAATGTCACCCAGAGTCTGGGTAAGTAATTTTTTATGCGAGGCAGTCCATTCTGAGACTTCCAAAATCTATTTTAATCTAGTAAAGCATCCATTAATGCCACAGAAGTTCATGTTTGGGACAGTGTGAATGATATCCGGATGCATCAGGAAGAAAGTCATCATATGCATCCATAGGAAGTAATTATTAATGGATTGTGAACCTTTCCTCAGAGAAAATAGATTTGCTGTGGTTCCATCTCTCACTTCCATACATAAAGGCAGTCCTAGATCATATTTAGAGTTTAAAAAATACCTCCATTTTTTTGTACTTCTGTATTTATCCCATTTCTTTTCTCTACCTTCTGGTAGAAAACTTATACAGGACTTTAAATAGCCTGTGAATCATGTTGCTATGACACATGCTTTCAGACATATAATTGAATCTAGAACTTGTTCAGGGATAAATGCACCAAAAGGAATCTTCTGACTCCAGCAAAACTGCATCCTGATGGATTTACCCAGTAATTCATACATACAGCAGCTGCTAATAAAGTTAATCAGTTTACTTCAGATACTTGTATGTAAACAACTACAGTGTGAAAAATCTTATAAAGTCCACAGCAAAATTATGTACCCCCTACATATATGTATGTATCAGAGGTAGTATTCAGCAGGTTCTGGCCAGTTCTAGAGAATTGGTAGTGGAAATTTTGAGTAGTTCGGAGCACCGGCAAATACCAACTCTGACTGTAAATTTTACAGTATCCTTCCCCTTCCATGCCCACAAAGCCATGCCCACAGAACCGGTAGTAAAAAAAATTGAATCCCACCACAGGTATGTATGTAATTTCAAAAAAGTAAAATCTCATTAATCTAACCTTCATAGCTTTCCCTAACCCCATCCAATATTATGAGTAATAACTTCTGGATGGTCCCTTGGCCTCCCATCTGCTGATGATGCTTAATTGAAATGAAGAGAAATGAAACTGAAGGAATCCACTAATCCATGTACTTAATGTGTTCTATACATTGTCATTGTCTAGTGAAAAGAATGGCCAGTGGATGACATGATAGCAGTGTTCCAATACTTGAGGGACTGCCACAAAGAAGAGGGGGGGGGGGGGGGTCAACCTATTCTCCAAAGCACCAGAAGGCAGGGGAAGAAACCATGGATGGAAACTAATCAAGCAGAAAAGCAACCTAGAACTAAAGAGAAATTTCTTGTGAGAGCAATCAATCAGTGGAACGGCTTGCCTTCAGAAGTTGTGGGTGCTTTATCACTGGAGGCTTTCAAGGTTCCTTTCAACTTGGTTATTCTGTTAATAAGGAAAGCTTCGAATGCTAGTATCATGTCTGTGCCAAATAGGGATTGCCAATAAATCAGCTAATTGTATCCATATATATATAGAGAGGATATCCATCCATCTACTCACTAGTCTACTAACTGTTGGATAATATTTTAACCCAAGTATAAAGAAGATCCCTTAATTATATGTTTTAGTGCTAAGGTAACTATTTTGGAGTCTTGGAAAGCTAAGCATTGGAGAAATGAGGCATCTGAGTTCTGATGAACAAGCAGAAAAGAGAAACTGTTCATTACATCAGTCAGGAAACAATAAAGGGATTTTCTGGGCAAGTTATCTTCAAATCTTTGGAATGTGATTGTGGCCACTGACTGGAATCATTCTGGGACTTGGCCCACAACAGTTTTGGCCATACAGTATGACATGCTTTAAACAGGTACAGGAAGGAATAGCAATCTGGCTTAAATGAGAAAGTTTCCTCACATCAGTAATTTGAACTCTCTAATAACTCTTATATGAAGACCCCGGAGAAATATGAGAAATAAAGGAGATACAATTCTGCATGTATAAGTCAACAGATAACTTTTTATTCTCAACTGGATTGCTTTACGTCATGGTATTTTGCCTGCCAATTTGTCACGAAAACAGTAACATACTAAAAATTGTAATAATAAAACAGAAATAATCCTGCAACTTTGAAAAAGTAGCATTAAGAAACATTTTATGGCTTGTTCAAAACCAAGATTGAGTTTCAAGTGAGGTAGCACAGAGTCCCCTTTCTAATTCCTTGGCAACAATGAAATACGATGATTTGTAATGTTTAGAGAAAAATACTGTATATAGCTAAGAATATTTTAGGCTTTAAAGTAGAGCTGCTATTTCTGTTGATAGTTTGATTTTTTTTTTAAAAAGAATCTTTCTCGTATCTGTTTTTTCCCACCTATTCTATGGATGTATATATGGATAAAACAGCTGAAAAATAACAGTGTATGCCTAGCAATTATCTAATTCTCTTTATAGGCTATTTTGCAGATTGTCTTCATAAAAACAAAAATGTTAATTATAAGAAAAAATGCCCACTTGCTGTCTGATTCTAGACTATGAAATTAATTCAAGATTATTATTTTTTAAAAGTAATGAGTACTTAAATTATTATGGATGCTTCCTGAATCCATAAATGAGAAAAAGCATTTTCGTCCTGAATTTAAAGAAACAGTGGATGGATATCAGAACCCCAAGTAGCTTACATGTATTCAGTGGTTCCTTTCTCCTTGAAGCTCATCTAGTGATTAGTATGTAACTCTGTCATGTCCACTATGCTCAGCTAATAGAAAGATTAGTTAAATAAGAATTATGAATTTGAAAAGGATAAGGGTAAGGATAAGATTGAATCTGATGTAGAACTCTGCGATGATAATAGAGGTATAAATTTTATTGGATGAACAAGTTAAAGATTGCATGATAAAGTGGGCAAAACAGTTTTGGATATATTATAGAGTTGGACCAATGGGAGAATATGTGAAACAAAGGATTGAAAAATTATATCGAATTATAATAAAGAGATTTTTGCAAGATGATGTATTATTAGTACATAATTCTGGATAAATTGTCAAAAATGTATAAGGGAATTTCAAATGTTTTTTTGGAAATGCAATCAAACTGACAGGACATTTTTTTCTTTGCTGGACATGCAAGATAGCTGGAAAATATTAGGATCAAGTATGTATTATGATCAGGGGTGGGATTCAAATTTCTTAACAACCAGTTCTGTGGGCATGGCCTAATTTGTGGATGTGGCTTGGTGGTCATGTGACTGGGGTGGGAGTGGCTTGCTGACTGGACATAGCTAGGTGGTCATGTGACTGGGGTGGGCATGGCCAGGTGGCCATGTGACTGGCAAACCAAATGTAAGAGGTCCTCGCTTAGTGGCCAGTTGCTTAGCAAGTGTTTTTTGCCAGTTTCCAAGGCCTGGGAAGGCCTGGAGAGGATAGGGCAAGGCCTGGGCAGGTGGACATGTGACTGGCAAACCTAATGTAAGTGGTCCTCACTTAATGACCAGGTCCTCGTTTAATGGCCAGTTGCTTAGCAAGGTTTTTTTGCCAGTTCCCAAGGCCTGGGGAGCCCTGGAGAGGATAGGGCAAGGCCTGGGCAGGTGGACATGTGACTGGCAAACCAAATGTAAGTGGTCCTCACTTAATGACCAGGTCTTCGCTTAGCAAGTGTTCTAATTTACGACTGACCTCCACAGAGCTACTTGGCCTGTTTTTGGTGTTTTGACAGACACACATGCACACACACACACACACACACACACACACACACACTTCTATTCTTTGATTCTGTAAGGATCTCCTGCTGGAGCAGGGGGTTGGACTAGATGACCTCCGAGTTCCCTTGCAGGTCAGCCCTAGATTGCTGTGCTGCTTTAAAGTCTTCTGAAGCTTCTAAAGCTTTCTGCTTTAAAGTCTCCTTCCTTCCTCTCCTTTTTTCTCTCTCCCTCTCTCCTTCCATGTATTTATCTATCCATCCATATAGCTCATTTACATTTTCCTCTCTTCCTCTTTCTTTCTTTCTTTCTTTCTTTCTTTCTTTCTTTCTTTCTTTCTTTCTTTCTTTCTTTCTTTCTTTCTTTCTTTCTTTCTTTCTTTCTTTCTTTCTTTCTTT
Organism: Notechis scutatus; assembly: GCF_049901735.1. Taxonomy (NCBI): domain Eukaryota; kingdom Metazoa; phylum Chordata; class Lepidosauria; order Squamata; family Elapidae; genus Notechis; species Notechis scutatus. The sequence continues at coordinate 154,848,222 of NC_142011.1, read as the reverse complement.
CTTTCTTTCTTTCTTTCCCTTTCTTTCTGCCCCTGCCATCCCCCTTTCTTCCTTTCACTTTCTCTCTCTCTCCTCCTCTCTTTTTCCCTCTTTCTCTCTCTCTTTCTGCATCCCCCTCTCTTTCTCTTTCCCCCTCCCTCTCTCCTTCTTTTCTCTCTCTTTCTGTCCCTTCCTCCTTCGCTCTCTCCTTCTAAAGTTAGGAAGTCCACCTGAAACACACACATATACACACACCCAGGGGTGGGATTCTACCAGTTTGGTCTGGTTCTATTGTACTCTGCTTATCAGAGAATAAGCCTGCAGGCAGGGACTGTGCTTTATAATCTTTGTGCAGGGACTTTAAAAAAATTCATGCAATCAACAGAAACAAATGAGGCAGCTTAGAAACAAAAGGATGCTCAGAGCAACCCCAGTTCTACAGTATCATAGAATAAGAACATCCCAGAAGAAAGGCAATAGCAGAAAGGGAGGGAGGGAGGGGGAGGGAGGGAGGGAGGGAGGGAGGGAGGGAGGGAGGGAGGAAGGAAGGAAGGAAGGAAGGAAGGAAGGAAGGAAGGAAGGAACCACCCTACTGAGGGCTGAAGAATCATGCAGCCTTTAATGTTTCAGATTGGTGACCCTTCCTAGACCAAACTGATGCTTCTTATTGTGTCTACAGTACATGAGTTTCAGTCCCAAAGATGTTCCTTCTCCCCAGGAGCCCAATCTTCAATTCTGGATGAATACTTCTGCACCATTTCACTCTTTGTTCCTCGACATCCTTCTTACTTTGGATCACAAGCTATTGAACCAGATCAGAACCAAGAACAAAAGTTGCAGTTATGCTACAACGGTCATAAATGTGAAAAATGGTCATGTCACTTTTTTCAGTGCCATTGTAACTTTGAATGGTCACTAAATGAATTGTTGTAAATCAAGGATTACCTGTACAAAAATACAAAAAGCTTCTTTGCTTGCAAAAAGCTGCCCTTAAATACCAATCATTAGATTTAAAATACCTGCAAGCTGGAGTTACAAATCAGGCAGGGTTCCAGAGCACTTTGAGATATGAAAATATTTAAAATGCAGTGATAACTATCAAACACCCAACTCTTGCTCATAAAGTGAAACCCTTTAGCAGAGAGGTCATTTAAGCTCTCCAGAAAAAGCAGACCCAGGAAGAGAATCCTTAGATCCATTTGCACCACTTAAAAATACCAGCTGGTCTCACTCACCTCACAAGATATCCTAAGGAAATCACTCAGATTTAAGGAAAGGTCACATGCCCCCCAGTAAAAAAAAGTTAAAAAAAATCAGTGTCAAACTTGCATCCTGCCTCTTGGAAGTATACTCCAAAAGGACAGTGCCAGATAGTATGAAAGCAGTGAAGGAAGACCTCTTCCCCAAATAGAAAAAGAAACCATGAGGCAAGAAAAAATTCAAACACAATACAAATAATTAAATCACAACAGTAGCTGTTGCTTGTTGAAGCTGAATAGGGAAAATTATCCCATCAATAAACACAGGATTAAACTTCACCAAGTACAGAATTAAGCTTCACCAAAGAACAGTTTTAGACCAAAACTCAGAAAGGGTATGTAAACTCATGTTTGAATGTCAATCCTTCTAGCTAGCCAAGAAGCCTTGCTGAATGTCACTCATCTAGGTTCCCTGTCACTAAAAGCTTTGCTTCATTATTCAGTTATTTCTTCAAAGTGCTGATTGTCCAGGGAAGTATTTCCTCCCAACAGCAGTGTAAAAATCTTAAAACAACCATTCCCCTTTAAGAAAGCCAAGCCTCACAAGCTCCGAAGACAGAAGTCTAGGCTGTCTGCCAAGAATGTAATAAGGGTGGAAAAAAAACAAACAGAGATTGCTTCTAACTACTGGTTCTCAGAATACTTAGAAAGTTAACAAGGGGTTCTATAGAACTGGATAGAACCGATAGATTTCCTACCCCTGATTATGATGCAAAAGATTTTTAAAATGAAAGTACAATTGAAACCACAGATTCTTCCTTTGGGCTTAATAGACAAAGGAAATGAGACATTTTATGGAATGTTGTTACATATAATAATGCAGCAATACATTTGTTATTTGTTTGTTTGTTTGTCATATTTAAGAAGTGTTCAACACCCTTGAAGAGGGGCTCTGAGTGCTCTACAATAAAATATATAAAGCATAAACATCATAGTAATTTAAAATTTAAAAAGGCAAGAGGTCTTTAGAATTAATTAAAAGGCAGGGGATGACTTTAAGGGCACCAATCAATCCCATGGCTATATGCTCATCTGCATGCCCAAACAATGGTGCAGAGCTTTGTCTTTACAGCTTTACGGAAGTTCACAAGAATGGGGAACTGCCTTATATCAAGGAGTAACATGTTCCACAGGGCATAGGCAATAGCAGAGAAAAATTGACATGACATCTGGTGCCCACCAGTGAGCATTCTTTAGTTGACACGATCAGCAACTAAATACCTTCCCTGTTCAAAGATTGAAGGAGTCACAAATATCTACAATGGAAGAATGGATGGTGAAGCTGGTTGAATGGGAAAAGATGGTGAAATTGAGAAGTTCGATGAAAGAAAAGACATTGCCAAATTTTATTTCTTCTTAGAAACCACTTCTGAACTAGTGGTGAGTTTCAAAAAAAATTACTACTGGTTTTGTGGGTGTGGCTTGGTGGGTGTGGCAGGGGAAGGATACTATAAAATCCCTATTCCCTCCCCACTCCTGGGGGAAGATTACTGCAAAATCCCATTCCCTCCCCACCCCACTAACCTGCTTTCCAGCTCCATTCTCCTGTGCAGGGCAACAAAAGAAGACCCAGCCGATCAGCTGGGACTCGAGAGGCAGAGAATAGATGGGGGTGAGGCCAGTCAGAAGTGATATTTGCCGGTTCTCCGAATTACTCAAAATTTCCACTAACGGTTATCCAGAACTGGTCAGAATCTGCTGAATACCACCTCTGTTCTGGACTTTTTGGAAGAAACTGAAAGGTAAATGGATGTTGTGATTTGATGATTAGGATTGCATGGGACTATGGAAATAATGTAGGCAGAGTAGATGTGTGTTTTTTTATCTATATCTGCACCAAGAAAAGTTGGAAGTCACTTTTCTGTTTCTTTTTTAACCTTGTACATTTCCCCCCCAAAATCAATAAAGTTATACAGGAAGTCTTTCCTTATAGCCATATAAATGAGTAATAGTCAAATCAGGAATTAGCATGGATCTCCTTTTCCAGTTTCAATAGATCTTCTATAATTAAAATTGGAAAAGAAGCTTGTGCCTTTTCCATGTTCACCTTTCCTCTACCTACTGCAGTAACATAAAATGCCAATGGAAAAAAATACTTCAAAAATTCAATCTTTTATTGTATTGTATAGTTATTCCAATGATGAGTTTCATGTTCTTGGGGATCCTTTTCTTTAGGTATGCAAATGTGTTCCTGCACATAGAGGTCATCATCATGAAATGCTTCTATATTCATGCTTATGCTATATCAAGATTGATTTTTGTAGCGTTCCATGAATGTGTATGCTAAGTAATATAAAAGGAAATATATAGTAATATATAAGGCAGATGGAGTTTACAGATAGGAAAAGCGTACAATATGATACAGTATTTGGAAATATGAATGAAATGACACATGGGAATAAATGCAACCAGATCAATAACAATTCCACAACTGAACATTTGGAGGAAAAGTTTGAGACAATATAGACTAAATAGAAATAGAATGCAACTATTTGTAAAAAAAAGAAAGAAAGAAAAAAATAATGCAGAATTTAAATCTTTTCATCTATTTCTGGACACATAGATAGCAATAGCAATTGCACTTAGGCTTATATGCTGCTCCACAGTGCCTTACAGCACTCTCTGAGTGATTTACAAATGTCAGCATATATGTGCAGGTATTGCACATTTTATATTTTAAAATGCAGATTGTTTTTTTATTTCTGCAATTACAGCCTTACTCAAACTACTTCTAACATTGAAGACTACAATATTCTTATTTGTTTTTATGCCTGACCACTGTAGTGAAAAACTCACTTCAGATATGCAAACAACTGGAGAAAATCCAATGATTGTTTTATTATTTCAAAATAAAAATATTACAGTGAGTTGTTGGTCTTTTCCATTCAGAATGATCAAGAGCAAATACCTTATATGGGGCCCCACCCATAAGAGAAAATTATAGCTATTAAGGGTACAGAATAAGAAGAAAGAAAATAGAAACATAAAACATTGAGTAAAGACATTATAATATTCTTTGAAATGCAATATAGAAGCGGTGATATACAGAGGTACCTAGACTGTTCTAACAAGTTGACCCTGCAGAAAGATCTTCTGATTGGCTGTGAATTCTTTTTATTTGTATTTTTTATGTTGATTTTTTCAATATTTTTATATTTTAAGCTACCTGTATCCATTAAGGAGTCAGACAGCATCAAAACTGGATAATAAATGAAAAAGAAGAGAGATGAAAAGGCAGTTATTGTACCTCTTGGTTGCATTTCACTAAAGACACAAATTCCATAGGTATTTGGGATCATTGTCAAAACTTTGGCACAGCTTAAAAAGAATCTTACAGCTAAGTGAACAATGAAAAAATACATGACAATTTGGATACATATTATAAAGCATATTACATAATATAAGTTAGCTACCAAAATATGGATGACTACATTTTTCTCATTTATTCTTTTTTCATCCTTCTACACTTCTCATGTCTAGAAGGAAAAAAATAATCCTAACAGGAGCCTGCTGTTAAGCAAAAGTCAGAAAGATCTAACATTTCCATTGCACACTTTAATTCAGTTATTTCAAGAGATATCAGGCACTAAAAATGAAAGACCTATTACAGGCTGGAGTACTGAAATGGGCAAAATAATTATTCCATAGATAGCATTGTTAACCAGGTAAAAAGGGAAGAAAGACAGAAAGATGTGATGTGGGGGAAGGGTATTAGAGATATAAAAAAAAAAATAGATCCTGAAAAGGTTGTGAAAAATAGTACTTCATTAAAATCTGTTTTTGTTTTCTATATAGAGTCTTTAATTTGGGGGTGGGTGGGAGGTAGGCTGTTGTGGCTGCATATGCTTCTTCTAAACTAAAATTCCCAGACTACATAATTTCAAATAATTTCAAATATTCTCCTAGTAGCCTAGGAAATGAATTCACTTTGGTGGCAATTGTTCTTTATTAATTTGATTTATGTGAGTTAGATTGAGTATTAACATTTTGATTTAGAAATATACCACGTGCAATATAATGGTGTTTAAGTTTCAACCTGTGCATGAATCCCAACAAATTGTATCTTATTATTTTCTGAAGAAAATTTTTTAACTGATTTTCCAAAAGAAAGGAAGGAAGGAAGGAAGGAAGGAAGGAAGGAAGGGAGGAAGGGAGGAAGGAAGGAAGTGGGGAAGAGAAAGAGAGAGAGAGAGAGAGATATCCGACTGTAATATTACAATCTTAGCATTCTCCCTAGTTAATTCTAAGCATTTAGTTCTTTTCATCAATAGAGAAGGGGATATTATTTATTTAGGGTTTCTGAATTTGCCTAATTTTGATACTCACATTAACATAATATAAACCTAGAATGTATTCAAATCTGAAAATGATTAAGAACTGAAGTGCTACAGTTATGAAACAAAATATTCTCCTCAACACAATTTTAAAACTGTGTGGAAGAATATCCTGGAGAAATGATGGAATAATTTTTCCATTGGGTTTCTGTGAGTTGGCCTGGTTCCAATCTGATGAAAAACTTCCCTTGTCAACATGAAGAGGCAACATAACTGAATTGATGAGGTGATTTTTGAAGCTTTGCCCACCTGCTTGGCCAATACAGGTTCCCAGTAACTGTCAGAAGAAGAAACTGTAAGAAGATATTGATTTGGATATGGGTTTTTTTTAAAGGTTACACAAAGAAGCCAAATGCACCAAATGCTTTCTCCACTCCTTGGTATAACAACTATAGCAAAAATTGAGAGACCAAAGATTGCACAATTGCATCTCTTTACAATTGCAAGGTAGCTTTTCCAAATGAAGGAATATGCATTGTGTTTCTTCTTGTAGGGAAATAATTCACCTACAGAATTCTAACAGTTATGCCACAGAATCAGTGTTTCCAAACAAAATTAAAGTAAGATAGAATTTACTTATTGTTGGAAACCAGGAGAATTGTGAAGATAAATTGCTGTGTTCAGCTCATCATTAAGACAAATGCATTTTGCTTCTCCCTTGAATCAATCTCCTGCTAGGAAGCCATTGGTTTATATGATAGGAATCCCAGAATCACATACAGAAAATAAACACACACAAAAAGAGAGTTAATGCTAATTCTTGCTATTAAGTCATGAAAACATCTTGCTAAAGCTCAGCATTCTATACAAACTCACTTATCATGGAAGAGAAAGGATGGGACAGCATACCTGCAGTGACAAGAAAGAGAGTTATAAGTATTATTATCTCAACTCAGCATAGGTCTCTTTTTGGCAGCTGAAAACACTACAAGCCATAACAGGAATAAATTTTACATCAGGCACAATCATATTAACTTGAATACACAAGACAAAAAAAAGTCTAACAAGATCTTTACCTAAGGCTGATGGTGGCAACAATAAACTTCTGAACAGAACAGACTTAAAATATGCTTTAGGTGGCTAACAATGAAATTCAAAACAACAAGCAACAAACCTCATATTGTAACCTACACCAAAACTTCAAAACAATGAAAGCTTTTAAAGAGGACCCTTTAAATCAGTGGCACAAAGGTTTGAAAAGGAAGGTCAGACCACTCTCATGCAACAGGTTGTGTTGAAATGTTTCTGGCATAAGTTGACTTTTTTTAGCTCGTTTTCAAACAACATTAGTAAATCACTGATCAAGTTAGGCAAAGCTTCCTTTTTAATTTGACAAAGCTTCATTCAAATTAGCAGCTTCAAAGCAGCTTCAAAGAAAAGTCAGACAGTAACACAAATTCAAGGGCTTCTCCATTGTCCTTTCAAAAATACATATTGCAATCTTCTCTTACATATATGGAAGACGCTGAAGGGTTGGCTGTGTGGAAAGCTCTTTGAAGTTAATACAGTACCCAACCAACCAATCCAATCACCTGCCTCTCTGCTTACATTGGAACTTTGCTCAGATGACAATGCTAACATGGCTTTGTTTTCTTAGGTCTTAGATCATTCACTTTCTTAGATCTCCCTTTCTTTAATACAACCAGCCACAACCTTTGTAGTTTTATCCAACAGGCCATTCACAACCTGGAAGCCTACCAAATTAGTGGTAAATATGGGCCTTTCAAAGAAGCCCAGTTTAAGGGAGTTGCAATCATATATGTTACATGGACAGCGATATAAATTAGAGACACAGAATCTTGGAAAAGAGACCCATTAACAGAATGGCAGACACAGAAGTTATGGAAAACAATATGAGAAAATGAAAATGAAGATGCTATCTCCTTACATCACTCTATCTATGAGAGTTAACCCTATGCTCACCTCAGGGCAATAAATCCATAAGCTAATGTAGATCTATATGATGGGATCATTTTCCTAAACAGGATTTATGCTGGGTTTATTAATGCTGCTCTGCTCCCAGCTCATCTCGCTGCAAAGAATTATTATTTCAAAGGCATGTTATCGGTTCTTCCAAAGATGCTTTTTCCAAAAGGCAACTGATTTCTTCTTGGTATTTTTTAAAATGTTTTGCTTCTCATCCAAAAAAATTTCTGCAATTCTTATCTTCTTGGATGAAAAGCAAAACATTTAAAAAAAAACCTCAAAGGAAATCCAGTTGCCTTTTGGGGGGGGGACACCTTTGGGACAACCATGATTGAGAATCTCTATAGATATTATCTGTACTTCTTTCTCCTCTACCTATTTTTGTATTAAACAATACAAAATAACAACACAGCTCTGTAAAATAGATATGAGAAGCTTCTAAATGTGTGTTCTGTTGGCTCCCTATGTTTCCTCTTGATGCACTACTTATATGTTGGTTTATATTATATTATATTATATTATTTTATTTTATTTTATTATAATATTATATAATAATATTTTATTATTATATTATTATTATATTATTTAATCACTTGTTAGAACAGCCAAGGTATTCAAGTGCTTAGAATTTTTTTAATGCCACAATAAACATAGGCCCATGACAATTAAATTGTTTTATATGTGCAGAAATATGCTTCAGTCATACAACTATTCCAATGCTCCAAAGAAGTTCGGTTTGTACATGCAACATTTGTAATAGAAACATTTCCTATTATGAAAGATAAATGTAGTTATGGCATATGCCCTATTAACTGCATTAAATTAGAATCAGCCAAGGTATTCAAGTGCTTAGAATTTTTTTAATGCCACAATAAACATAGGCCCATGACAATTAAATTGTTTTATATGTGCAGAAATATGCCTCAGTCATGCAACTATTCCATTGCTCCAAAGAAGTTCAGTTTGTACATGCAACATTTGTAATAGAAACATTTCCTATTATGAAAGATAAATGTAGTTATGGCATATGCCCTATTAACTGCATTAAATTAGAATCACTGGTTGCATTTACATAGCACTTTAGGCTGATGGAAGAATAAGGACTTACTGTGAGCTGAAGAGAACTGGGACTTTGTGCAGTGGCTCAAGCTTGCAGCCTAGAAGATAGACTCAAGATTCAGAAGGATCTTGAGAGACTTAAACATTGGGCCTTATCCAATAAAATGCAACTCAGCTGTGAGAAAAATAAGGTCCTGCACTTAGGTAGGAAAAAAACCAAATGCATAAGTTTAGAATAGGAAACACTTGGCTCGTTAAAATGTTTTACAGATGGCAACTTCCTCCAATTAGATTGGCCAAAATTAGTAAAAGTATATCACCACATTGTTGGAAATGTAACATAGAGATAGGGATCTATTATCATATATGGTGGAAATGTATAGAAGCAAAGAAAAAAAAAACTGGTGGAAAATAAAGGTTTGGATAGAAGAGGTGGTTAACCAGAAAGTAGAGTTCAGATCAGAAACGTTCTTACTGGGAATTATTAATGAGAAATACAATAAAGGAACAATATATTTAACGATACATATAATAACAGCTGCGAGATTGGTGTATGCCCAAAACTGGAAGAATGAAGATACTCCTACAGAAAGTAAAATAATAAGGGAAATATTGGTTTGTGCAGAGATGGACAGACTAACTTTAGAAATCAAAGATAAGGGTGAGACAGAGTATTATGAAGTCTGGAATAAAATGTATCAGTGGCTGGAGTCAAGGAAAAAGAAAGAAGGGGTTGATGCTTTATAGGAATGAAAGTTTTGTAAACCAAAAAGAATGGAATATAATGGACAAATATAAGATGATACGAATGCATGAGTATAAAAGACAGTTGTAAATATGTAGATAATTGTAGATAAATCTAAATAGAAATAATATGCAGCTAGCACTATACTAATAACATAAGGGAAAAAGGAAATTAACCGTTATGTGTATCTCTATACTATAGTTTGTATGGCAAAATGATGGCCGAGGAAGTTGCACTGTGTTCAATTATTTTTAATGTTTATTCAATAAAGTTTATTTTTTTTTAAAAAAAGGAATGCTATGCTGGCTGGAGAATTATGGGAGTTTAAGTCCACAAGTCTTAAAGTTGCCAAGTTTGGGGGCCCCTAGTCTAGTTCTCCTAGTGGACCACCATTTAATTATGAGTCAGTATTATGTGACAATTGCCAAAAAAGCCAACACAGTTCTAAGCTGCATCAGCAGAGTGATAGCAGCAAGAACACAGGAAATGATAGTACTGCTTTATATGGCACTGTGAGACACACTTGGAATATTGGATCCAGTTCTAGTCACCATGATTAAAAAAAAAAAATTGGATTAGAAGTTGGATTTGAAGACCTCCAAGGTTTCTACCAGCCCTATGATTCTATGATTCAAAATGAGATATGCCACGTTTCTCAGCCTGCCATTTTAAGAGGATGGAATGAAAAGGGAACTAAGCAGGCAGTGATCAAAGGAAGGTGATACTGGCTAAAATGAATCTGATACTGCAGTGAAACAAGTGGTATGATGCATGGCACAAGTCAATGTTTTCATGATCCATCACCAGTGACCAACTCTCATTCAACATGTTGCAACTATTTTCCTATTCCTCCACATTGCAGGGAAAGTTCTATTGGCAGTTGTGCTGTGTATTGACTGCTATACTAGATATTGTTTTTAAATATCTCCTTGTATCAGATTATTAAGTTTGAGTGGTGCAATGGCCTAGAGGTGGAGCTCTCGCCTCACAATTAGCCAGCTGTGAATTCGATCCTAGGTAGAGGCAGATTTCTCTCTCTCTCTGGGCACGATGAGATTAAATCTGCTGAATATAACTCCCCATTGGTGACAAGAAGGGCATCCGGCCAGTAAACAGTCAGTTCCATTCAGTTTCCTAGACTCCACCTTGCAAGGGATTATGGGGTCATTAAAAGATGATGATCAGATTATTAAATTTGTCCTGCCCTAGTTTGTCTCTAGGAACTTGAGATAATTCAGGAAAAAAACAACAACCAAGATAATGATTTTCCCATCCTACTAAAGCCATGTCCAGGTCCTGCAATTCAAATGCAATGCAATATGCCTTTGCATTGGGCTAAGCAATGTTGAAAGAGAATAAATCATTCTGCCTGCTTAGGTATTTCATTAGCATACAGGTGAAGTAGCACAAATCACTAAGAGGCTGGTTTCCCTGACAACTGTACTTGGCCATGATCCAGGGAAAGCCTGTGCTCAATTGGGTCCAATTATAGCTATTATTTAAAAACCCACAAGCATAAGCTGCTCCTTCACCAACAGCAGGAAAGTCTCGGTTGTGCTTGTGAAATTCATCCAGGAGACTGTGGTGATCCAGCAAGTCACATATCGTGAAATCATTATACAAACTGCCTTTAACTGTTGCTGGATGTAATAAGTTAGAAAAGGTTTGGTTACATCCATTGCATACTAACAAATTTAATAAGTTTTTTGTGAACGGCAATCATTTAAGAGTCAGGAAAGGTGTGACTCCTTCCAGATTTTGGTGACCATAAGGTAATATATCTTTTCACTTACAATGAATCAAAATATGCATATAAAGCAGCGGTGGTATTCGTCCGGTTCTGCCCGGTTCTGGAGACCCAGTAGGAGCGATGAGCAGCGGAGACCGAACCAGTTCTCTTTGCTGCTTTAATGGCTCTGCTGTTGGGCCCACCTGCCTGCCCGGGCTCCTATACTCACCTTTATCTTCTGAATTTGAAGCGTGCCTGCTTTGCACGGCACAGAATAGTGCTGCACGGCAGCTGCTGAAGTGACCAGAATATCATACAAGTTTGCAGGAGGCGAGGTAGAATGCCTCTGCGCCTGCACAAATGCCTCTGTGCCTGTGCAAAGTGCACGTTTGGCACATGTGTGCATGCAAAGTGTTTGCACGCACACAAAGCGCTCCCACCAAACCACGCCCACTGAACCGGTGGCAACAATATTTGAATCCCACCACTGACATAAAGGCTATGTGTACTTTTTTTCTTTGACTTATTCATACACATCGGATGCAGGCAGCAATTATCGGATTTTTCCCTTTTTCAAAGAAGTCACAAGACTACCCTCATAGAGTTTCCAATTTGAATTTAGAAATTGCTGTCACACTAAGGCAAGTTAGCTTGAGAGCAGTCAAGCAAAGAAATACTGTGGCTGGATGGAATTTTGATCCTGGTTTTCTGCAGCCTCATTTTCTATCTGCATGATAAGATTGGCTCTTGTATTGAATTAAAGTTGATTCCGGCTAAAATAAGATTCCTTGCTTGTGATTTATGCTATGTAGTTCTTTGAAAGTATTCTGGGAACAAGGGTTTTCAAAACTGCCCCTGCTATTTTATTTTAAGTTTCTGCAGGCAAGGTTGCTGTCTTGCTTAAAAAAATGAGATGGCTGTGTTTTCTTTTTCAATAAAATGAAATGTTTTCCAATAAAATGAAAATTGTAACAAATACAATAATTCAGTATAACAAGATGCAATAAAATCCATCTATGCAAAGTTTAAATCAAAAGGTTTTGTGCATATTTGCTATATTATAATCCTAATATCAAGAGAAATATTTAACAGAAATGTATTGAAATTAGGCTAAAAAGCTTAATCTGCTCCAAATATTGGAAGAATTTTCAAGGTGTTTTTTTAGATTCCACTTTGTAGCTTTAATCTAAATTAATTTTTTTTAGAAAAGGACAAGTAAAGCAGATCTAAACCATATTGGTGGACTTATTCCTCAAGCACTAAAGAAACATATACTTGAAATAATCAAATAAAAAATGAATCTAGTGTAACCTTGAAATATGCATTATCTAGAGAGAGTTCTCTTGTATACACAAGTATGAAGTATCAACAAACTTTCTTCTCAAACTCTAATTCAGTATTTTATTTTATTTTATTGCAGTCATTTGTAAAGGAACTCAATAAACTGAGTATGTTGTGGTTAGCCGGCAGCAGGTGCAGATGGCTGAGGAGAACGAGGACTCTGATGAGGGGCCAGGATCATCAAGGAGTGGACTGCTGCCTTCAGAGATTGTGGGAGCTGGCAGCAGTGATGAAGAGGTTCCCGAGGAGCCTGTGCCAAGTGCACGTGCACGAAGGATTGCTCAGAGGAAAGAACAATTACAGGAGCACAGGCGATTTGGGAGTAAGGCTGCAAGGTAATGTCCCCTCCCTCAAGAGGATAAAAGCCAGGTTTGGAAAAGCATTCTTTGCAGACAGCAAAGAAGCTCTGAAACTCAACTGGTGGACATCTTAGTTCATGTTTGGAGAATTTTGTAAATTAGTTCTTATCTCTGGGTTTTTGGCAGCCTTGACAAACAACTTGGCAAGGCTCTTTCTTGTCAGAGCTAGTTAGTGGAAAGCAGCCTTCAGAACATAATTTGTTATTAAACCTTAAAAGGTGGGGGCTGCTGCCTTTGTCTGTGTTTGTTCTTTGGGAACCTGGTTGGGTCAGAACAGAGTAGGAGTATATTAAAAAAAACCAGGAGATTATTTGGCTTTAATTGGCTTTCTCAATATATGATATCATTATTATTGCAGATTGTATCAAGACATTAAATTTTTTAAGCTTCTCTGATTAATGATTACTGTAGTCTTATACAAGGTTCTTCAAAAGTACATCCAGTCATACATGTTTTTGAGTATATGGGTTTAAATTTGAATTCACTTTATCATTATTACTGAATAAAGTTCAATATAAGGATAGACATGCAGGTAATGACCAATCAACCAGACATCATTGTACTAGAGAGTACCAGAAGACCGCAGGATAATTGTAGTGGTACCCAAGTAGCAGCAACATTAAGAAGAAATAGTATGAGAAGCTGGAGAAGTAGTGGGCTTGAAGCAGTGGTGCTATTCTACTGGTTTGGCCCGCTTCTGGCGTACTGGTAGCACCAAAGATCAGCGGAGACCGAACCGGTTCTCTCTGACAAGCTGCCTGCCCAGGATCCCATACTGACCTTTATTCCCTGCTTTGGAAGCGCAGCTGCTTTGTGCGGGACAGCAGATTGCCACGCGTCAGCTGTTGAAGCTACAGGGAGAGTGCAGGATTGCAAGAGGTGAGTAGGAAAACCTCTGCATGTGCGCAAAGTGCATGTTTGGCACATGTGCATGCAAAGCACACCCACCAAGCCACGCCCACCGAACCAGTGATAAACTACTTTGAAACCCACCACTGGCCTGAAGGAAGAATTAGAGATGATGTGTCAAGTAAAGGCCAAATAAGTCCCAGTGGTGATAGTAGCTTTCAGAGCTATGATTCCTAAGCTGGAAGAATAGAAGATCCCAGGTACAGCATCAGAGCTCTTGATCCAAAAGAATGCAGTGCTTGGAACAGTTAAGACTCCTCAAACTCCCAGGCCTCTGATAGAGGACCTGAGATTAAGGAAGTCACAGACCACCCATAAGAGTGAGAAGGGATTTCATGTATGTTTGTATGTCTATATAATTTTAGTTCACTTGGGGCGGTGGTGGGATTTTTTAAGGTTATCCAATTCCCTCATTGAACTTTACTGTCAAGCGTCTACTAGCTCTTCTTGTTTATACATTTTACTTCTTCCCTGGATTTTTTTCCCAATATCTTTTATAGGCCACCTTTATTATTTTTACTAATAACTCAAAATGGAAAACATAGCCAACGTGTTGTAGCTTTCTCCTCCTATTCTCCTATTTTCCATACGGAAGGCTCAAGCATAGCCTAAGAAACAAGGCTACTACTGGAGAGAAGCCTAGCTCCTAGGCTAGGCTTCACTGTGGCCTGGTATATGTGCTCTTCCCACCAAGATTTAAAATTAAGCACTGACAAATAGATAATCACTACTATTAAACCCACTGATATTGTAGATCAGGGATGTAAAACTGGCAGCCCATGGGCCGGATTAGTCACATACAGGCCATGCCCACCCCAGCTCCGCAAAGGAGGAAAACGTCATGATACGTCATGTGATGGCAATGTGATGCTGCATGTTTGACACGCTGCTGTAGAAATAGTTGCCTTGGAGTCGCAATATAAAAACAGTGGTATACCACTCAAATGTTATACTCAGCTATCCACAAGCATTAAAAGAAGTTAGGTTGAGTTAGAAAAATTGCACAGCATCAGCGCTCGGCCAAGGTGTGGCCCTAAGGGACACCAGAACCAGTAGCAAATTCAAGTGATGATATGAAGTTCAAAATAAATGTTTTAAAAATCAATGGCACTGAAGTTGTTTTTATGATGGGAAGAAAAAGGAAATCCCAAGGAAATTCCTGGATTCCTAGTGAATACAGAATTAGAAGACACAAAAAATGTCACTCTGCAGGGGATAGTGAATTACAGGGATACAAAAGCAAAAAAAAAAATTTGTCATGTGGAGTCCTCAGATGGCATTCCTGCTGCTGATCTGTTTTGAAGATGAAAACACTTCTTTAGTCTGACCTATTTTTTCCACCAGAGCTCTCAGTTGGCCAATTTACAGTAATCCTCGCAGGTTTTCTGGCAGGGATATGTTTTAGCAGTCTGCTAAGTATTTGCATGTATCACAGTTCTCTAGAAAGAAGCCCTTCAACTTAATCAGTGAGTGAAGCACATCACTTTCTTTAACTGAATCACTGAGGCTCTACAAGCTTTCAGAGCATGATTATTGCACAGAATCAAAATGGATCCTAGAGCCAAAGGGTCTGGAGAAAGTCAGCAATACCAAAAAGTGAAGGCTACCCCTACATGTTTACAATCAGCCAGCACAACTACCCTATCTCTAATGGGATACAGAGAACTAATAACATCCACATTTCCATATGA
The DNA here is from genome assembly GCF_049901735.1 of Notechis scutatus. Classification (NCBI taxonomy): domain Eukaryota; kingdom Metazoa; phylum Chordata; class Lepidosauria; order Squamata; family Elapidae; genus Notechis; species Notechis scutatus. The sequence goes on along the minus strand of NC_142011.1, from coordinate 154,832,891 downwards.
TTTTCATTTAATCGATTGAGCTGCTTTGTTCCTTTCAACACAGTGGTTCTAGCTAAACATTTTTGTGTTTTATGCTTCTTTTCTAACTTCTCTGCTCTTTTTTGCCTGCCTGAAACATTTCACTGAGATAAATAAATGTAACTTCAAGTCTGTTTTGATGGTTTCCAATACCTTTCACTGTTACTATTTCTTCTGGCAAGGGAAGTTAACATCAAGTTTTTCTTGACAAAGTGGTACCACATGGACCATGAAAAAATGTTGCTTGCAATTCTGGCCACATTTGCTTTTCTTTTAAAAAAAATGTTTGCACATCTGATGATTATAGCACATTTGGAATTGCTGTCTGCTTATTTTCTCCTGGGTCTTGGAACTGGCATGTCATTACATTGACCTACTACTAATAATAGCTCATAATGGCTGTCAGTTTAGTTTGAGATGGTGCTATTGGTTTGGATTAGCACATACCTCAGAGTGCCTGGCCATTTTCTACTTTACATGAGATTTAGTGGCTATTCATCAGCAAGTTGTCCTCTAACTTCAGTAATAGGGAATCACTTGTGAGCAAGAAAGTAGGTACAAATTTTTAAGAGGAACCTAAAGAATACATTTTGAACATGTTATGAAAGATTATTTAAAAATATGCATCTGGGCTATATATTTGGGGTATATAGGCACAAACACAGAATCTTTCACATACATGTTTTTGGAATACTAAATCTAGCACTTACAAAGTCGGTTGGAATACTGTTATTGTGATGGAAGGTGGAGAAGGAATAGGAGGGAATCTCAACAATCACACTGTGGCTTCCCAAAGAGGAGGCAACAGATTCCAGAGAGAGGTTCAAAATAAGAGACTACATAGTTCTGAACTTGATAGGAGATGAGAGAGGTTCAGGGTAGCCATACTCTAGAATCTCCCAAGGTATATCTATTAGGTTATAACTTTAGTCTGGCAAGATTCTGTCTATTAAATGAAAGCAAATAAAGAGCTAGATTCAAATGGATTTCATTGTGTTGTCTATGAACTTAGGCTGAGAGTTATGTATGCCATGCATGTTTCTCTAAAGCATGGGTGTCAAACCCATTGCATCATGTTGCCATCACATGATGTTTTGTGATGTTTTTTCCCTTTGTAGAGCTGGGCTGGGCATGGCCTGCACATGACGCATTCGGCCCACAAGCTGCCAGTTTGATAACCCTGCTCTAAAGAAAGTCTTAGTATGAACTTTAATGTGTTTTAATTAATTTGCTTTCTTTCCTAGCCCTAACCAACACTCTTCAAACGTACTCCTGCAATTCAGTAATAAACAGGATATTGATATTCAAAAAACAACCAGTTAAATATATAACTGTGTTATTTTGTGTGTGTGTGTGTGTGTGTGTGTGTGTGTGTGTAGGAAGCACCAAAGTGCTTCCATAGCAAAAGGATTTGCGCAGTGATTTCACCATTGCCCAGGGATGCCTATTTGGGCACTCCTTTCATGTCCCCGTAAAGTTGCCAATCAAAGTGGTACCCATTAATCTACTCATGGTTGCTTGCTTTCGAACTGCTAGGCTAGGAGAATGTTGAAGATAAAGAAACACAAGAATTTCATAATTTAATTCTGATTTTAGTCATAGTAAGTAATGTCTAACATCAAAATGTCTCCGAACATCAGTCAAGATTGTGAAAATAATCAACATTTTCATTTTCAAAAAATCCAAAATGGAGGTGAGACAATGACTTTGGTTTTTATGAGTTTGCACAAGAAGCCACGAAAATTATTGGGGTATATATTAGATTTTTCAAATGTATTTATTTATTACAAAGAAATGAATGTACAACAGTAATTCACATACACTGCTTTTGCAGGAGTTTGCAGTGCTTAGCTTCATAATATGAGAAGGACATCATAAAATTAAAATTGTAATAGAGATCAGAGTAACCAACAGAATTCAGGTAACTCAGGCATGAATATTCTTTTTACATCTAAACTTTCTCATTCATCTTCCCAGAAGTCAACAAATCAGATCATCAAAGACGTCTTGTATAAATTTAGTTGATTGTAAATTGATACTGGCTGCTGATTGTAATATCCACATTGACTGAAAAAATCTCTCTAGAGTTTCAAGTTTGAGCTTGTCTATATTATGAACTGCAGCCTCCCACAAAGCCTTTTTCCTATATCTTAATGTTATACATTATTAAATAAGTGAATGATTTTCCATAGTGTGGAAATTGTTACTTATTTCATCGCTTTGCAAGTCTGGGTCTCAAATAATAATAAATTATATTGATTATAAATTATTATTATTATTATTATTATTATTATTATTATTATTATTATTATTATTATTATTATTATTATTATTAATTATATTTTATTATAGCCACTCAGAAGAGTAAGCTAGCTATAATAAATCCAATAGAATCACCTTTTCTTTTCAACACTGGGCTGTTTGTGCACAGAGTTCTAACTCTTCAAAAATCTGTGTTAAATGAAACATTTGAGGGTTAGAAGGGAAGTCAGATAAGAGGTTCCTTTGAATAACTTCTTGCCGGGATGTTTAACTGTGTGTTTTATGTACTAGGTCCCTAAAACAACAGTTCTTCTGGAGGTGAGGACTTAGACCAATTCAATAGATACATATTTTTATACTGCTCCTTTGTCTTATTTGGGATCTATATATATGATCAAGTCAAAGATGGTATTCAGCAGGTTTTGACCAGTTCTGGAGAACTGGTAGTGGAAATTTTGAGTAGTTCAGAGAACCACTTCTGACTGGATATTTTACAGTATCCTTCCCCTGCCATGCCCACCAAGCCATGCCCACAGAACAGGTAGTAAAAAGAATTGAATCCCACCACTGGATCAAGTGAAGCTAGAAGGCTGTTCTGGGATATGAAATCCAACTCAATTGGGCTACTTCAGTGACCAGGAAAGTTGTGCTTCCAAGGTTTAGGAAGTGATTTTTCAAAGGAATGGGGAGTGGGATTAGGTCAGTTCCTGTGAGATTCAGCAACATCCTTGGGGCTGTACTCTGTGCCCAATTCAGTGAAGGATTCTTGTAGAGAGTCACTGGTTTAAGTTCAGTTGTTTTTCTTTTTCTTTCTTTATAGGGAAATCTGGTAAGTCAAAAATATTTATCTTTAAATTAAGCAAAAGGGCAGCCAAGTTGAGGAAGAGGGGAGAATCTCAGGTCTAGTTCCACTTACTCACTTTCTTCTGAATTAAAGAAAACAGTAACATGAGTTTTATTTTCTTCTTTGGTAAGAGATTGCTCTAGAAATATTACATTATGCAGATATCATTTGACCACATTTTTATTTTAGCATAGTGTAGAAATCAGCACTAGAAACTTGAATAACTTAGTGGATATTTGTTCAATCTTAGTATAGAAATATCTTCTTTGTGGTCCTCTAAAACTATAAATATAAGTCTCTCTCTCTCTGTGTGTGTTTGTTTCATGTTCCTATTAGAACAGCTGCACCTAGAGCTATTAAAGGCATCTCGCTTTTTGGGGGGGAGGGCGTCATACTTGGATTATTTTTCCAAATAATTATGCCAGCTAGACTCCCTCTGGCATATAAGAATTTCATTCTGTGCAACTTGCATTTTTATTTGTTGGTTTGACTATCCTAGTGGAGTAAAGTTATGCAAGCACAGCAGTGATGGGATTCAAAATTTTTTACTACCGGTTCTGTGGGTGTGGCTTGGTGGGCGTGGCAGGAGAAGGATACTATAAAATCTCCAGTCAGTGGTGGTATTTACTGGTTCTCAGAACTACTCAAAATTTCCACTACCGGTTCTCCAGAACTGGTCAGAACCCGCTGAGTACCACCTCTGAAGCACAGCCGATTTAGTGGTAGTGGGAGAGCAAATCGGGTAACATGTAACCTGGGGGTGGGCTGTTGGGGGTTCGCAGGGGTTTGGGAGAACCCCTAGCTAAGATTCTGCACAGTTTGGAGAATCCCCAAATCCCACTCCTGGCTGGCCCCAACCCAACCCTCCCAGGAGTCCCCACACGGCTCATTTTGGATGCAGGTTAGTGCAGGGCACACATGGAGGCTCAGGGACAGTAAAAAGTGGACCTCCTGGAAGTTCGGGAAGGCCAGAAATGGGCCTGTTTCTGGCTTCCAGAGAGCTTCTGGAGTCCGGGGAGACCATTTTCGCCCTCTCGGAGCCGCAAGGAAAGCCTCTGGAGCCTGGGGAAAGCAAAAACTCCCCCCACCCAACATGGTGCAGGAAACTGACTAGGCCACACCCACCATGGCCATGCCCACCCAGCAACTGGGCAGAGAACCCCTTGCTAAAAAAATTTAAGCCCATCCCTGATGTAACCCTTCCAGGACCTCTGTATATTTTTTCTATGCTTTTGTGTGTTCCACTGCTGGCCTTTCTTAAAATAATATCAGACTAAGAGCAGGGTTTTATTTTCCCTTTTTGTATTTATTTAACCAACATTTTACCAAGCCAAATATTTGCATTTCCTGCCAACTTGTATGAGTCGATTCTGTCTGAGCTATTTCTTTCTCCTTTGGGACTTGGGAGAGAGATAAACATTTACAGGTCTTCACTTCTAACAGCTTTGGGTTTGCCCTTGAATTTCTATCCTGAATTTCAGAGTAGATAACATTAAAAAAAAAAAATCCGATGCTTTTTAACTTCCAATATCCCTGACCACCAGATCAGGCTTTTAGAGGCAGATGACAAACATGGTTTAAAATGTCTGAGAATCAGATGACAGTTAGAATAAATAAACAAAATGTTACACAAAATATCACATAAATAAATAAGAGGGGTGCAAGAGAATTAAAGAAGAAATAAGGGTACAGACATGGTCGTTCTCATGCTAGTTACCTATACATCATCATAACATAACCTGTCACTAAGATGATACTAAGCCTATTCATATAACTGATATTCTACCCAATGATAGTTGAGTGACTCTAAGTGGAAATGACAGAAATGACTGAGCAGATATAACAGAAATTAGGGATATGATTTTTTTTAAAGGAATATTACTGTGTTTCATTTTTTTAAAAAGTAAATCGTAAAAGTGTCCCTGACACTGTATTAAAGGTTTTCCCAATCCCCAATGCTAAAATAATCCTACAGAAAAAACAGCTGGGATTAATTACTGTACATTTGAATCCAGTGAGAGTGTTTAGCTAGCTTCCTATGTTAAAATGCATCCTGCATATTTTATTAACAAAAATCATTTAAACTAGTTTTATACAGTCTTTCAAGCTGTTCTGTGAATGGACATTTAGAGGGCTAGTAACTAATGGTACAATTTGATTTTTCCCCTCTTTGTTAACTTCACAATTTTTCATAGGTGCTCTACATTTTCATACTTGTGATCATGACCATCCACAATTACTCTGGTTATCAATTACTGAATATGTAAATGTGCATCAACAGATGGGTGCATTGCATTTGAAATAGCTTATGTATTATGCATTAATAGTATTTTTATACTACTTATTTCATGATTATGCATTATGCATCAATAGTATTTCTATACCACTTCTTATCACTGGTATTCCCAAGCAGATTTACAATCATCCCAAAGGAAATTTAATACCAAGTAGAAGTCAACTCAGAACCAATTAAAAAAAAAAAACAATTAAGAAAGACAGATGCTAAACACACACAAAGATGTGCTTTTAAATCATGGCAGTGTTGAGACTGTGCTTACACTTTTCTTGTCCACTGTGCATGTATAGATACTTGCACAGCTATTTTCTTAATGTAAATATTAGCTGACCAGGAATATTACATAAGAGGTAAGCTAGCGTGTCCAACTTACACACATAAACTGTGTATGAAATCTGTGTGACAAAATGTGTATCAAGAAAGTACGTAATGGTCCCACCCCCAACTTGCCAACCAATAGTTCTTTTAGGCATAATGAGATGCTGAGTGATATTGATGCCAGTTTATAATCCACTGGATATAAAATAGAATCTTAAAAGTAGAGTCTGAACTATTTCATATCTCTGTAATTTAGTGTTTTTCATAGAATTTTGGAGAGGAACTCGCAGATCTTATTTCTAGTCTGCATTCAGCCAAGGTACTCATTGATTGGTTTCGGGTCATTTTCTCCCAACTCAACCTTTTTCACAACTGTGTGTACACACCATATACAGTTCTGCCTGGGTCAAGGAAATCTAGCAAATAAAAGATTAAACAATTCATCCATTCAGTTTTAAAAGCCGCTTGAGAGAAATATAATATAAATGCTAATATGCAAATGTATCAAGGCAAAAATTGCCAGAACATTGGGATGTTGAAAAATGCAAGTTTTGGCATATATTTTAATCTTTTTTTTTTTTTTTTTGAAAACAATTTTACTGATTTTCTACAAACAAACAAGACAAACAAAACATTAAAACATCAACTCTCTTATGTACGTACAGTGTGTCGGTTGGTTCATCAGTTTTGTGCATTCATTTCGTAGTCTCAATTACAGTTATGTTACATAACAACTCATATTGTCAATCCAAACTTATATATCCTAATATCGCTATTAATAAATCATTTGACTATACTTTTAATCATTCATGCTTTAAGAGATAACAATACTTTAAACAGTTTATTCTATAACAAATCATATAATCATACCAAATCTATCCTAAAAGAACACTTTATAGATATAATGTCAAATAACATAGGCAAAAGAAAAAATAAAGGTATTCCTTGCTATCTAACTTTCTAAATATTCTATTATCGTATTTTGTCCTCTAGCCACTGATAAAAAAGATCCCAAATTTAATAAAATTGTTTATCCTCTTGCTCTCTAATTTCAAATGTCAATCTACTCATCTCAGCACATTCCAATATTTTCTTAATAATTTCTTCCTGTGATGGTATTTTCTCATTCTTCCAGTTTTTAGCAAATACAATCCTAGCCGCTGTTAACACATTTACAATCAGATATTTCAAATCTTTACTATATGTATCTGGTAAGATTCCCAATAAAAAGAACTCCGGTTTCAAATCTATATTTTAATCTTGATAGGCAGATCAAGTCAGTTTCTATGGGGAATTGCCATGGTCAAGTTCTTCAAGCATCTGTATAACCTGTAAAGGCCTCTGTATAGCAGGCAAAAAATGGCTCCTTGGGGTATGTCAGTGTTGACAGGAGAAAATGAAGAATGATCATCTGATTGGCACCAAATAATCTTCAACAAGAATCTTCAACAAGAAACAAAACATTCTTTACCTGACTCATTTTCTGAGAAAAGAACCAATGATGGGCATTTAGGTAAAAAAAAAAAAAAAAACACTTCCAATTCAGTAATATTTCAATAGCCCTTGGCATATTCTCCTCATGGGAAGAAAAGGCATCTGTGACTTAGAATTTGTAAAATAACAAGAACAAACCTTTATCATGGCCTACAGGCCAGAAAATAAAATAGTCTAAGGCATACAAAAATCCTCTCAAATAATTTGTATTTTACTGGGTATGTCCTTTTTAAAAAGCAAGGGTGTTAATTTAATCAAAGCATGACAAGTATGCTGGATATGAACAGATGTCAATTTCTAATCCCTATCAATGTCACAGTGACCTTCCTTGGCTTTTCTTTCTTTCTGCTGATGGCTCTCTTATGCAAGAGAAGCCCTTTATTATTAATAGACTTCCAAACTCAGAAATCTAATATCCATAATTATATAACTGACACACCTGTCATTTCTAATCAACTGCATGGCCATAACTAAAACATTTGGATATGTTTGGGTGCCAGATGCTGAGATCTCTAGGCCCTCCTCTAGTTGCCAAGGAAGAACATCAAATTTTCATGACTAAATATGGAGGTGATGACTTTGCTAGATCAAAGTCATGAGGAAGTCTAGTCACTGATGGAGTTGAAAGAGGGCTGAGGAAGAATTCCTTATTTTACACATACAATAGGAATGAAAAATATAAGAAGCAGTAAAGAAAGGCCAACTTCTTCCTTTAGTAAGTAATCAGGCATAATCAGTAAATAAACACATATACTTTGGACAGGAGATGTGAGTGGCTGAAGAACCCAATGAAATGACATATATAACAGATTTCAAAGAATTGGAAAAGAAAAAATAAGTGATCAATGTATGTAATAGAATTAATCCCTTCATTTTCACAATGTCCTATTTGTTTTAAGAAACTATTTATAAAATTGATGATTTTTGTTGCTTGGAAGATTGTGTAGAAACATTGGGGATTTTAGTGACTCTCTCTTCTACAGCAAGCCATCCATCAACTTCAAAAATATTTTATTTTGTTGGAATCTTTTATTTACACAGTGCAGATAAATTTACCACCAAAGAAGCGTGTTGCAGCATCTGATTTAATATCTGCAGTGGTGTCACCATCTAACTTCCAATACCCATATCTACAGTAATACAACTGCAAGTGGCCATGGGAATAAGTCACTTTCGGAAACAATTGATATGAGGAATTTAGCTTAGATGTATCATAGATGTATCAAATTCTCATAGAGAATTTGTTTTTCATTGTGAGCTTGGATTACTGTCATTCATTTATTCATTCATTCATTCATTCATTCATTCATTCATTCATTCATTTATTCTATCTCTTCCATATATCAGACCCCCCCAAAAGTTTTCTTCAGTGATGTTGCAGCAAACTAATCATGTAACAGGGCTAGTTTTATTTTTGTAAACATCCACAAAGTACTTAGTCTAAGAAACATACAAATAGTCTTTGACTTGTGACCATTTGTTTAATGACTGTTTGAAGTTAGAAAAATCTATTTGCAACCTATATCCTTGCTCTTATGAGCATTGCAGTGTCTCTATGATCACATGATCTACATTGGGGTACTTGGCAACTGGCATGTATTTACAAAGGTTGCAGAATTCAGGGGTCATGTGATTGCACTTTGCAATCTTCCTAGGGACTCTAACATGCAGTCATTGAGGGAAGGCAGATTCACTTAAATCATATAAGTCATTTAACAACTGTGCTGATTCACTTAATGACTGCAGCAAAAAAAAAAAAGGTTGTGAAATAGGGTGTATTTCATTAAATGGCAGCATCACTTAACAACAGAAATTATGGTTCCAATTGTGGCCCTATAGGGAATCAAGCCAAGAGAGACACTTCAGAATTGTATATCAATGGATACCTAAATAGTTGTCATCATCATCATCATCATGCCTATTGTCTATCCACTGCAGGATAAAGGCCTCTTCAGCATGTTTCCAACTAATACGGTACTCGAGCTTTTTTTTTTTTTTGCCAATTGGACCTGCAATACTGGTTGGTGTCATTGATCCATTTTGTTTTGGGTTTCTTTTGGGATGCTTTTTATCAAGTGGGATAAAGCCCAATTTGTAAGGTGAGTGGTTTAGACATCTTTGGAATTACTTTTAGTTTTTTTCATTCAAAATACTCTTTTGAGTAACTAAGTTTCTTTCAGCTATTGGTAGCTAATCTAAAAAGGGGAAAAACCAGTGAGTCTCGATTAGATTGAGATAAGATGCAGGTTGGTGTTTAAAACATCTAAATGTTTAATGACTCTCCTTTGCCTATGTCAGGAAACTTTGACTACCACTTAGTTTATTTACTTTATTTGTTAGATCTCTCGTTTCTTCCAGAAGTTTAAAATGGCATATATAGAACTATCTTTTACAGTTTTTTTCTGCCCATTATCACTCCTACAAGGCTGTAACTGAATTCTTTCAATCAGCTTCTATGGCTGAGAATGGACTTAGATTTTGCCCCAGTCCTGATCCATTAATGTTTCAGCCACTGCGCCTCAAATACAGAAAAACAAATTGTTTTAATAGACAATTATAAAGTAAAAAGAATGTTGGTCTTCTGGGAACAAGGGTGCTGATTTTTTTTTAATCACAAGGCTGAAACAAATGAGCACTACTGAATAACAGCTGTATGAAAAAGGAAGCTTTTTAGAGTTTAACATGTTTCCTCATTCCTCATTGAAAGGGGGGCGGGGGATGAACCTATTTTCCAAAGCACCAGAAGGCAGAACAAGAAACAATGGATGGAACCAATCAAGGAGAAAAGCAACCTAGAAATAAGGATAAATTTCTAAGAGTGAGAACAATTATCCAATGGAAGGGCTTGCCTTTAGAAGTTGTGGGTGCACCATCACTGGAAGCTTTTAAGAAGAGACTGGACAGCCACTTGTCTGGAATAGGATAGGGTCTCCTGCTTGAGCAGGGGGTTGGACTGGAAGACCTCCAAGGTCACTTCCAACTCTGTTATTCTGTTTTTTATGTATGTTTTTAAAGAAAAAGAGGAAGAGGGTGGCCAGTGGTGAGGTGGCCTGATTCAGTTACAACATCTATGAATACAGAAAAGGAAACTTAAAAGGCCATGCTGAAGACGGATCATTTTGGAGAGAATATGTCCATATGTTCTCAAGAACTTGACATTGACTTGATGGTACTTAATCAATTAATCAATCAAGATATTGAAAGACCCAAAAGACAGCATACACAGCATTCCCTATTGAGAATACATCAAAATGACATCAGGTCCTTGGTGATATCATGACATCAATCCCATTTGCATCTTGATGTTTTACATAATGCATGAAAACAATAACAACAACAGATCAATCTCGGGCTCAGAGAAATGTTTTTTTTTTTTTTTTTAAGTCCCTTAATTCTGAATTGTGCTTCTGGATTCTCGGTTGTGGTGAGAATAATTCTTGCATTAGACAGTTTGTCTCCAAATGCAAGATTACTTCTGAAGGAGTAATGTAGTTTTTTGGACATTCTCTGGGTCTCCCCTTGCAAGCTGAGCCTTTATTTCTCATTAATAGAGAGGTTGGAAATCCCAGACATATTTGACTACCCAAACTTGGTTTTCTTTGGAAAGAAGTCAAGTAGCTGAGGTCAGATCACTCTCATACAGGCATTAGTCTCAGATGAGTCCAAATCTAGTCAGCTCATTAAAAGCCAAGAAAAATAATACTATTTCCAAAAGTGTTGGAGGTGTAGAAACAAGGGTGACGTATAGGCAATGGTCAAGATAACTATAGAGTTGAAATACCTAGATGCAGAGCATAAGTGGGATGAATTAGTGTTCAATAAACCACTGAGCTTTTGTTGTCCCTTGGAAATAAAGTTTGGAATGCCTCAGTTAATGTTCATTATTGTTGTCACATGATTCTGATTCCTGAGAAAATCAGTTCTCCTTGCAGGCTAGAACTCTCCACTCCTCTTCCTTCACTTGCCAATGGTAGCAAAGGCTGTGGATCAGGATTGGTATTGATTAGCTGAAAAGATAAATATAGAAGGATGAATCTTCAGATCAGGAAAAGGAGGAATGTCTACATCTTCATCATCTGATTATCTTAAATAAGTGGAAAGAATCCATAATAAACATGATAGTAACATTCCAAAATATTTATTTAGCTTTCCTAAAAGCCTATTCACTTAATTCTTATCTAAAGTATGTAACATTTTCTAATAAAGCATGTGCTTCTTTCAGTATTTGAGAACCTGAAAAATCTGTTTTGTAATGTTTTTTGGCTATTATGTGCCAGAATCCAAAATAAACAATAGCAATAGTACTTAGACTTACATACCACTTCATAGCCCTCTCTACCACTTACAGCCCTCTCTACCACTTACAGCCCTCTCTAAGCAGTTTACAGAGTCAGCATATTGCCCCCAACCATCTGGGTCCTCATTTTACCAACCTCGGAAGGATGGAAGGCTGAATCATCCTTGAGCTTGGTGAGATTCAAATTGCCAAATTGAAGGCAGCTGGCAGTCAGCAGAAATAGCCTGCAATACTGTACTCTAATCACTGCACCACCATGGCTCAGAAGTAAGTATAAGACAATCGTTATGTATTATTTTGTATATTTTAAACAGAATTAAGGAGGGATTACTTGCAAATATTACTGAATATAAATATAAAATTAAAAGAGCAGTATCTATATCGTGCTACATGTTATTATCTGTGAGGTTTAATTATAGAGTTAGTTTATGTAGGAAGATGTTAAACAGTGTGAAATCTAAACTTGGCATTTTGCCTACATTTTTCATAGCTTCAGAGTTAATAATGCAAGACTAATAAGTAAAGTAGAAAATTACAAAAGGTAAAAAAGAAACTGCACAATAATGCATTTCCAAAAAGAATGAGACAAAAGTTGAGGCAAAAGTTGGAACAACAAATATATAATATATGATTATTTCTGAAGCCATGTTTTTGGCTCTTAAGACTCTTGAACTGGGGAGCAGGAGATGTCATTTTGACTTAAGTCAGATTCTAAAGTGCAAACTAGTGGGAAAAATGAAATACTGTTCTTCCATCAGCAAGAATGAGTGAAATACACTGCTCAAAAAAATAAAGGAACACTTAAACAAAACAATGTAACTCCAAGTCAATCACACTTCTGTGAAATCAAACTGCCCACTTAGGTAGCAACACTGATTGACAATCAATTTCACATGCTGTTGTGCAAATGGAATAGACAACAGGTGGAAAGCATAGGCAGTTAGCAAGACATCCCCAATAAAGGAGTGGTTCTGCAGGTGGTGACCACAGACCACTTCTCAGTTCCTATGCTTTCTGGCTGATGGTTTGGTCACTTTTGAATGCTGGTGGTGCTTTCACTCTAGTGGTAGCATGAGATGGAGTCTACAACCCACACAAGTGGCTCAGGTAGTGCAGCTCATCCAGGATGGCACATCAATGCGAGCTGTGGCAAGAAGGTTTGCTGTGTCTGTCAGCGTAGTGTCCAGAGCATGGAGGTGCTACCAGGAGACAGGCCAGTACATCAGGAGATGTGGAGGAGGCTGTAGGAGGGCAACAACCCAGCATTAGGACCACTACCTCCGCCTTTGTGCAAGGAAGGACAGGAGGAGCACTGCCAGAGCCATGCAAAATGACCTCCAGCGGGCCACAAATGTGCATGTGGCTGCTCAAATGGTCAGAAATAGACTCCATGAGGGTGGTATGAGGGCCCAACGTCCACAGGTGGGGGTTGTGCTTACAGCCAAACACCATGCAGGACGTTTGGCATTTGCCAGAGAACACCAAGATTGGCAAATTGCCACTGGTGCCATGTGCTCTTCACAAATGGAAGGAGGTTCACAATGAGCACATGTGACAGATGTGACAGGGTCTGGAGATGCCATGGAGAATGTTCTGCTGCCTGCAACATCCTCCAGTATGACCAGTTTGGCAGTGGGTCAGTAATGGTGTGGGGTGGCATTTCTTTAGGGGGCCGCACAGCCCTCCATGTGCTTGCCAGAGGTAGCCTGACTGCCATTAGGTACCAAGATGAGATCCTCAGACCCCTTGTGAGACCATATGCTGGTGCAGTTGGCCCTGGGTTCCTCCTAATGCACGGCAATGCTAGACCTCATGTGGCTGGAGTGTGTAAGCAGTTCCTGCAAGACGAAGGCATTGATGCTATGGACTGGCCCGCCCGTTCCCCATACCTGAATCCAATTGAGCACATCTGGGACATCATGTCTCACTCCATCCACCAACACCACGTTGCACCACAGACTGTCCAGGAGTTTGGGGATGCCTTAGTCCAGGTGTGGGAGGAGATCCCTCAGGAGACCATCCGCCACCTCATCAGGAGCATGCCCAGGCATTGTAGGGAGGTCATACAGGCACGTGGAGGCCACACACAATACTGAGCCTCATTTTGACTTGTTTTAAGGACATTACATCAAAGTTGGATCAGCCTGTAGTGTTTTTTTCCACTTTAATAATTTTGAGTGTCACTCCAAATCCAGACCTCCACGGGTTGCTAAATTTTATTTCCATTGATAATTTTTGTGTGATTTTGTTGTCAGCACATTCAACTATGTAATGAACAAAGTATTTAATAAGAATATTTCATTCATTCAGATCTAGGATGTCTTATTTTTGTGTTCCCTTTATTTTTTTGAGCAGTGTATAAACCTTATATATGCTGGCACATAACGGACATACAGACCAGCTATGAATACCTTGATATCCCATGGTCATAGGGGAATCACAATGAGGAGAAAAGGAACACCGCAACATCCAAGTGTCACCATAGGATCAAACAAGTCCAGAAAAGCCAGCTCAATGGGAAGAACAAGATCAATGCCACCAACATGTAAGCTCTGCTAATCATCAGATAATCTCCTGGTATAATGAGCTGGCCAAAGAAGGATGTGGAAGTTACCACTGTGAACTCCAAAATTTCTCACAATATACAGTGGTTTCCATTCTAAGTCCAACATCCAGAGACTGTACACCAGTCATAAAGAGGATAGGTGGAGTTTGGTGAGTGTCAAAGCCAGTGCCCTTTCCTAAGAGGTCTGTAGGGGGCGTGCATAAGCGCACCAACGTGCCTACCGTCCCTGTCCTATTGTTTCTTTTTATTTTTCTTATATGTATCCATTTCATGTACTCATAACTATGTCTATAGTTATACCTGTAATCTTATAGTCACTTGACAAAATAAATAAATAAATAAATAAATAAATAAATAAATAAAATAAAAAATAAAACCCAGAACATCCAGGAGTACATCTGTAAGATGGCATTCAAAGATGAACTGCTGAAAAAATAACTGAGCAGCAGACATGGGAAAAGATCAAGCAGAGGAAATGTCATGGCAAGACCAGGCCCTGCACAGGATGTACCTTTGGCAGATATCTGATAGTCATTGGGACATTCCAGCCCTTTCCAGCCACATTCTGTCATTATTATTATTTTTAACCCATTAGTCACCAGGTAGATGGTGACATGCTGTCCATAAATCTCTGGCCACTGATTTTCAAAGACTGATATTCAGGAGAAAAACAATAAAGACCTTTCAGAACACTAGAAACCTGATATAGGCTTTTTCTTGAAAGAAAAAAAAAATGACTTGATGATTTATGAAAGGGTGGGGAGCACAAAGTAAGCAGAAAAAAGAGGGAGAGGAAAAGTAAGATTTTTAACTACTCAATGAAAGGGCATTGAATATGAAGCCATTTTTTTTTCTTCCATAATGTTTTTTCTTTTCTCTTTTTTTGTTGACTTTTACTGTGTTCAAAAGATTTACTAAAAGTATATTTTGAAACTAGCCCCATAGTATGTGTGCATAAGATCAGGGGTATCAAACTCAAGGCCCAGGGCCTGGAACTGGCCTGTGGGATGCTTAGATCTGGCCCACAGGGCTGCCCAGGAAATAGGACTGCCACGCAGTGCCTCTGCCAGTGAAAATGGAGCTCTGGAGGCGCACGTGCAACCCACTCAAACTCCATTTTCACTGGCAGAAGATTGCAGAAGGCTGTTGCAGCTGAAAACAGCTTGGGAGCCCATTTTCACTGGCAAAACGCTCAGACCACCACTGGAGCCCCCAACACAAGTGATGTTGAGGTGGCCACTCCCACCCTGCCACACCCACTCCGGCCCCCTGAGGTCAAACACAACCCTAATGCACCCCTCAAGGAAATCAAGTTTGACACCCCTGCATAAGATCACAAAAGGGTATATTTTGGATGTACAGTTCAAGGTAGGAGGCTTTAGCTTGTAATGCTGAATGACATTGCTGCATTCTGAAGTTAATATTTGGGTTTGAGCTTAAAGTATTTGGACACATTTGTATAACAATTCCGTGTGTCTGTGTGCGGCTGAGTTTTAATTCCTCAAGAGGCCAGTGGGTGGATGATTGCTAAAGCAATCTGTTTTGCCTGCTGGGCAAACATAACAAGGCACTGTGACAGTGATCCTAGCCAAATAGATGGGTGGATGAGTTTCAACAACTTTTTTATGTTGGCCTGCTAAGCAGTCAAGAGTCTATTGTGTTCAAAATGCGTTTAAAACAGCAAAATCATCCTCTCACCAACATTAGTTTCAGCAAGCTTTTATTTTTAAAGAAAGAAGCTGTTTCAAACATTTAGCAGCATGAAGAGGTGGGGTCTTATTCTACATGTATTTCATTACCACAATGGGAACAAATACTTAGATATATTTGGAAAGTTTTAAAAAACTATTTTCCATAACAGGTCTATTTGCATATTCTGATTTCTCTTCTGATTGTACAAATCATGGGTGTCAAACTTACTGCATCACATTGCCATCAAGTGATGTTTTGCAGCATTTTTCCCATTTGTGGAGCTGGGGTGGGATGCATCTGACCCGTGGTCACAAGTTTGACACTCCTGGTATAAATCTTTGCTCTTTTACATAATAATCTCTCTCTCTCTCCCCCTCTCCCTCTCCCTCTCTCTCTCTTATGTCCTTGACAATCAATTAGTATCTTTATGATACTAATCTGCAAATTTGAGGAATACAGAATAGAATGGAATGGAATGGAATGGAATGGAATGGAAAGGAAAGGAATAGAATAGAATAGAATAGAATAGAATAGAATAGAATAGAATAGAATAGAATAGAATAGAATAGAATAGCGAATAGCATTTTTTTGTCCTGATTAGACAAATTCTGATTAAACTGCAATGTTGCCAGCCAATCAAGACAAAAAAATGCTATGAAACAGACAGAAGATATTAGAAACACCAATCAAACAGAACACAGCAAACTCCAAGACCAATAAACACAGGCCAAGACTCCCAACCAATCAGGATGAAGAAATAACCATTCAAACAAAGCACGAGGCTAGCACCAAATTTAAAACAGAAACGGCTGCAAAAGCCTGACACACATGATGAAGACGAACCCAATACACGAGCCTGATGATGGCAGATGAGATTCTGCCGAAACGTTGATACAACTTTAAAAGCACAACTATAATGATGTGGGAAAATACCTGAACAAAGCTGAATACCATACATGTAAGTACCCGTGAAAACTTAAGAAAACAAATACACACACACACACACACACACACACAGAGAGAGAGAGAGAGAGAGAGAGAGAGAGAGAGAGAGAGTTTAAGAGAATGGCAGATCTTTTTTTGGAATTAAAAATGGAACTAAGAAATATGAAAGAAATGTTACATGAAAGAGACAAGTCGTTTGGTTCTGCCTTGCAACTTTTAGAAATGGTGATTTTAGAGTATGAAGAACAACAAGAAGTGCCAGAAGAGAAGGAACTAATTAAAGAAGAGGGCATCTTTAACGAACAATTAGAGCAATGAATATTAAAGCAAAAGGGGAAAAGAATGGGAATTAAAACCTGGAGTTTCAAGGAGGCATTTAAAAGGGGGAATGTTTTGAAAATCAAACAAAGTAAAAGGAAACAGCAGAAAAGGGAATATCAGAAGGAAGCTTTAAAGATGGAGGGGGATAAAAACTGGAGTAAGAAAAAGAGGGAAAAATGAAGGAAAAAGGAAGTAATAAGAAAAAGAACTAGGAAAAAATGGAAATATAGAAATCGAACAAAAATGAAAAGAAATTGTCTATTTAAAAGTCAGAGATAATGGTTAGATAAGCATTAGGAAAGGGGATTCTGCAAGGTGATATGATGCAGTATAAACATATTTGAAGTAATAAATTATTTAGAAAATAGGAAAATATAGATTTTTAAAATGTAAAGATTGGAACTGATACCTTCTTGTTATTAGAATACTTGTTTTTTATTAAACTATATATAGAGATAAATGGAATAAATGTGAAAAAGAGAAACTATGATAAATTTATTAACTATGTTTAATGAATTTAAGAATATAGTTGAAATGAACTATGAGGATTGCTGTAATGAGATTAATATCAGTATTTATGATTAATTGAATAGACTATTTTTTCTTTTTGAAGTTATAAATGATTTTATGTAATTGAAGGGGAAAGTGCCATGTGGAATCTGACTTAAAAGATATATGTGTTATGTAGTTGTTAAGAGATTACTATTATTAATTCTTAAGGTGATCAGTAAAAAGTTAAATGATTAAAGACAAACCAATTAAATGATATATAAGGTATAGGGGTGGCACACTCTAATTGGTAATTGTGACAATAAACTTTTTTGAAATGTTTGAATTGAGATGGAGTTTTTGAAATGAAGAAATAAGAATATGTAATGAAATTGTAAACCTGACAGATAAAAGTATAAAGTACAATGAATATGAAGATATGAAAATTATTTAAAGTTAAAAGAAATAGGTTAAGAAATGAAAATATATAAAATAAGTTTGAGGAAAATATTTGGGAAAATTAATAGAAAATATGTAAAGTAATGATAAGATATTAAACTAAATGTGAAAGATGAATATGTAATGAAGGTCATGTTTGTATGGAAATGGGAAAACATGGAATCATGCTGTTCACTAAAAAAAAGATGTTTTTGAAATGTGAAAAAAATAAAAAAAAACTTTTAAAAAAAACCTAATCCATGAAAGCACCTGTTTTGTTACCTCATGGCAGGTGAATTTACTTTAGAGCATAGGTGTCAAACTCGCAGTGTCACATTGCCATTATGTGACATATCATGATATTTTTTTCCCCTTTGGGGAGCTCGGGCAGGTGTGGCCTGCATGTGATGCATCCAGCCTGTAGGCTGCCAGTTTGACAACCCTCCTTTAGAGCCTTTGCTGTGGAACATTTAATATGTATTGATACATGCCAACATAAAGAAAATACACGTTGGCATAACAACTTAAGGATTTCTAAAGATAACAATGAGAACATGCCTTTTTATGTTATAAACTAGAATATACACCAGCAAAGAATATATAAGCACCTGTTTAACATTCTGGCTTAAATTACCAACCCAAGGTAAAATTCAAGGTATAAGATCTAACTAAACAAAAGCAGCAACTACAATGCAACCAACTGCATTTTGCAATTTATATTTCAAATCGCTACAAATTATATGCCACCCATCCTCAAATCCTTGAATAATACCAGGTTAAAAGTCTTCTAATATGCAAATGAAAGATGATTTAGCTGTGAATCTTTAGTTGTTGCTGTTTTTTCCTTTCTTCTATAACAATAATTTATTCACAGCTAAAGTAGAGAATGCATGAACCACATGTAGTTCACAGTTCTTCTAAATGTGTTTATTTAGCTGAAACCATCTCAGGTAAGATCATCAAGTTTAGGATAGGGAATTTTTTCCTTCAGTCCCGTCATTTATTTATTCACTTTTTCCTTTTTGATAGTGCTGTTATAAATCTTGATACATTGTACTATTTCAATACAATGAAGTTTATGTGATATAATTAAAGATTATTGACATTCTGTTATTTTGATAGCTAAGAATATTAAGAAAAGAGAAGAAAAATATTCTATCAATATTAATTACAATTTAGGAGTTGTATACCATATGCAAAACCTTTTGCGCCAATTTTCCTTTAGGATATAATTTGGTGTAAATCTGATATATAGAGTCCATAATTCTTCCCATTGTGGTGTTATAATTGTTTTCCATCTATTTTATCATAAAGTTATAGGCATATATATGCTTTTGTATGAGTATTTCAAATTTTGTATGCAGAATCTCCAGTGAATCACAATAGTATGTTCCTTAATCCCCATTCCCTAATGAAATGGATCCAGCTCTTAGATTATTCAGTTGATCATCCCTGTGAAAGGCTGCCATTTTCTGAAAATAACCCTTCAAAATTTTAGACCTTTGTTAGAGACCCTGATCTAAGCCTCTCTGATAAATCGTATAAGAAGACATTCACAGTGGTGGCACTCAGTTTTGAAGACAAATAAATCAAGTCTGCCAATAATGTTACTTGGTGACATTGTTACAGTCTTTAGTAACAGATATATAAGCAGACCTTATAATTCATTCCATCCTTATAGCAATATAACTTAGATTTATATACTGCTCCACGGTGCTTTACAGCACTCTCTGAATAGCTTACAGTGTCAGCATATTGTCCCCAACACTGACCTCCAAAGGATGGAAAGTTGAGTCAACCATGAGCTGGTCAGGATCAAACTCCTGGCACTGTACAGAGTTAGCCTGGTATACTGCATTCTAACTCTTTAGAGCATTTGTGTCTTTCCTTGGGTTTGTGTACCTCCATCCCTAGGACATTAATCTATGGGGAGGGGAATGTATTTGGCTTATAAAGTATATCTGGGGTAGCAAAAAGAATTATATTGAAAAATTGGAAAAGTGACATTATTCCCTATGTTTTTTGGCAATGCCCAATTTAGGTGTCTTGGAAAGAGAAATGTTTTCAATTAATCAAAAGAGGAAGCAATTGGTGGGGGTTTTATAGTGTTGTAAAATACAGTATTTATTAGTAAATTCCTTCCCCTTTTTAAACCTTTATAAGAACTACATACCTTCCAAAATTCCATTTTCCTCAGATTCTGAATCATTTTCAGCTCTAGTGTTGTTTGCTGCTTTTAATTTTACAGTTGAATATTTTCTTTTCTATTTGCCTAATCATGTTTATACTTATTCATTATAACTTTCAAAGAGAACCATTATAAAGTAAGGAAGTGTGCAAAGGGCATAAATAATCAAAGTCAGGATTTCAGTTGCATGACAACGTCTTGCTTCCATAAAGCTTCTTTTCTTGTTATGCCTTAGAGATGCTTCAGTTGCGCTGTAGCTATTCTTGCTATTCAGTACCATTGTCAATGATATTTCAGAAACAAAATGTTAGCCTTCCAGTCCTATGACACATACACTGTCCTTGCCATATTAGAAGAAAGTAGAGAAAAATATTCTGAAATTATTTCACAGGCATGCATAAACAAGACACTGACAAGTTCTGAAATCTAAGTACCAATAGCTGCTACATCCATCGTATTCTTATACTTTCTATTCTATTTGATGTTTGCAGAACCTTCCTACTATTTGTAACTCACACTGCAATTTATAATACTGCCTTCACAACAAGACTAATATCAATAGATTCTACAGAACATATAATTGGAATTTGATTATGGGATTAAGCTAAGAATGACCAGGCTTCTTGTCAGCTTCTTCCTGGGAAATTGTTTTATTGTAGGTAGAAGTTTAATGACCCTAAGTTTATGTTTAAAGTATCATAAAACAAGTCCCTGAGCATATAGTCAAATTTATCCACTGAATGTTTTCTCTTTAACTCAAATTTCTTGTCTTGATTGCCCTAAGCACCAAACCCTAACCTTATCATAAATTTTCAGTGAAGTTGGTTGTAAAGCCAAATGATAATATCATATATGTTCTTTAACTATCACAATGACATAATCCCCAATTATAACTTAAAAAAAGGCAACTATGATCTTGGACTTCCAGTTTTGGTCTCTTCAGTGACAGACCGAAATCCGCAATTGTGCATGGTTTTGATCTGTGCTCGCCGCTGGAGCTTCCCGATCCTTTGGATTCAGAGCTGAAGCCACCCCGTAGATGTGGTAAAGAGGGGGGAGATTGCTAGCCAAGTGGAGGGGAGCCACATCTCTCCTCCTTGGATGGTCTAAACTCCCTTCCCCAAAGGCAGTTGCAGCAGTGGTCAGAAATGGCCACCTCAAAGAAGAGCCCGACTGGATAAGATTGTGTAGGAAGAAGACAAAGAGGAAAGCAGGACAGACCGGGCTAAACAACAGAGAACATCTAAGCAAGGTACCCTGAATCTAAAAGTACCTAGAGGGATACTTCTGAAAGAAGATCTTTAAGCAGTGAAAGAGAGAGAAAAGGAGGTTAAAAACCCTTTTTTAACCTTTATATTGACAATTACAAATGGTATGGAAAGAAATTTATATTAATCTATTTTGACACTAATAGGCAACCTTAAGCTGAAATCTAAGTGTCAAAAGGAGAATAAAGATTTTTTCTTGGTCATTTTAAAGCCCTAAAAAGGAGAAGAGTGGAGGTAAAAGGGTGGGACTTGAAGTAATGGAAAAATGGAGTGCCACCATTTTTAATAAAGAGGATTAACAGTGAAACTTTGAAAAGACTCCCGAGGATACATTGTAACTGAAATCTTATTAAAAGATACAGTAACCCACGGAAAGGAAAAGTAAAGGAAAGAAACAAGAAGGAACAGTCTGGGATCATTTGGTGATTTAAAAAAAAAGTTTTTGGCATTGGTTTTTTCTTTCTTTTTCTGTTTTTACTTGAAATCAATCGGGTGGTTGTTCAAAAGTGTTTAAAATGGCATCACTCCTGAAGGAATTGAAGATGAGTCTTAAAAAACAGAAAGAAGATGCAGAAAGGGGAGGAAGATCCTTTGGCTTTGGCTTCATAATTGAATTTCTTGAAATGGAGATCCTGAACTATGAAAAGCAAAAGGAAAAGCTTCAAGAGCAAGAAGAAGGGTGGGACAAAGAAGAAGCCATTTTCAATGATCAAATAATGCAAAGTGTGTTAATAAGGGGGAAAAGTGGGAAAGGAGTGAAAAGTTTGAGATCAAAGGGAACAGCCAAAAAGAAAAATAGTCTGAAAAAGAAGTATAACAGCAAGGAGAAGCAGAAAAGAAAACTACAGAAAGGAAAATTAGAGAGAGAAGGGTATAAAAAACGGGATGAGAAAAAGGGGGGAAAGATAGAAAGGGAAAGAACTTATGAGGGACAAAAACAGGAAATAAAGAAAAAGGGGAAACGTACTAGGATTCAAGGTATTTGCTCAGCTAGAAAACACAGAGAGAATGGTTAAATTAAGTTAAAGTGAGGATTTTGCAAAGGTACAAAAGATAGTGTTGTGACAGTAGAATACTGTAATGAGTTAGAAATGAAATAAGTAAATAATCTATGAGATAAAACTGTATTGTTATGAAATGGTATGTTTATTTATAATTAATGCAATAATAAAGAAGAGAGGGAAAGATTGCAATTGTTTCTAAAGATTGATCAAATATTGAAAAGAAATATGAAAGATTTATAGGGAAATTTATACCAGTTATTAGAATGAATTTGAATAATTAATTTGCTTATTAATAGTAAATAATTTATAAGATAAAACTGTATGATTATCCAATGGTATGCTTATTAACAGTTACGTAATAATGAAGAAGGGAGGGAAACATTTCACGGTCACGGTCATCCCCATTTTGAAAAAGGGAGACCACAGCCTAGTTGAAAATTACAGACCAATCTCCTTATGCTGCATCACCTGTAAAGTCATGGAATCAATTATTAACCAATCCATTATCCTCCACTTAGAGACAACCTACTCTCTAATAAACAATTTGGTTTCAGAAAAAAACTATCCTGTAATCTGCAACTCTTACACTGCAAAAACATATGGACTACACAACTCGATCAGGACAAAACAATAGATGCAATCTACATAGACTTCTGTAAAGCCTTTGATTCAGTGGTACATGACAAACTACTCCTAAAACTAAAATCTTATGGTATCTCTGGACAACTGCATAACTGGATAGAAGCATTCCTGTCAAACAGACAACAAATGGTCAAAACTGGGAGTGTCCTATCAAATTCTCTACCTGTCAATAGTGGTGTCCCCCAAGGCAGTGTTCTAGGACCAACTCTCTTCATACTCCACATAAATGACTTCTGTGATCATATTAAGAGCAACTGCGTTCTCTTCGCTGATGATGTAAAGCTGTTCAATACCACAGATATTACTGCTACCCTTCAAAAAGATCTTGACTATGTATCAGAATGATCAAACAAATGGCAACTTCAAATCTCAACAAATAAATGCTCTGTCTTACATACTGATTGGTAAAAAAAAATCAGAAAATAAAATACAAGCTGAATAGTCAAGACCTTGTTGATGATCCAAACTCTATCAAGGATCTTGGAGTACTCATATCAAATGATCTAAGTGCTAGAGCCCACTGTAACTACATAGCCAAAAAGGCTATGTAGCCTTTGTTAACTTGTTAATTTGTTAATTTGTTAACCTAATCTTACGTAGCTTTTTCTCTGGTAATATCACACTACTAACTAGAGCATACAAAACATTTGCTAGACCAGTACTCAAATACAGCTCATCAGTCTGGAACCCACATTACGTATCTGATATTAGCACAGTTGAGAAAGTCCAGAAATATTTCACAAGAAGAGTTCTCCGCTCCTCTACTCGTTGCAGAATACCTTATCCTACCAGACTTGACATTCTAGACCTAGAAAACCTTGAATTACGCCGTCTTCAGTCTGATCTAAGTATAGTATATAAAATCATACATTGCAATGACTTACCTGTCAATGAATACTTCAGCTTCAACCATAACAATACAAGAGCACTCAATAGATACAAACTCAAGGATAATTGCACCAAACTTGATTGCAGGAAATACGACTTCAGCAACAGAGTGGTCAATGTTTGGAATACTCTACCTGACTCTGTGATTTCTTCCCCAAACCCCAAAAACTTTAACCTTAGACTTTCTACTATTGACCTCACCCCTTTCCTAAGAGGTCTGTAGGGGGCGTGCATAAGTGCACCAACGTGCCTACTGTCACTGTCCTATTGTTTCTTTTATTTTTCTTATATGTACCCATTTCATGTATTCATAACTATGAATATACTTATACCTATTATCTTGTAAGCGATTGACAAATCAAAATAAATAAAATAAATAAATAAAAATAAACTACTATGTCTTTGTAGCCATTTAATTCAGATATCTTACAGTATATGCTATTATGTTATAAAATGCACTACTATCATGAAGATCTTTAGTTACTGGTTTTGGTCCTTGTAGTTTTAAAACATGCATTATCAGAGAAAGCTAGGGAAAAAGAAATTGTCAACAAGGTCCATCATCTTAAAATAGAGGCTCTTATAATTTTTGACAATAAACATGGATGTGTATGTATGCAGGCATATGCTTCATTAGGAAATATTTTAATTTATGAAATCTCTATTTAACTTGAATACAGAATAATTTATGTTGTTTTACTAAGAACCTTAGAATGCTCTAATATGTATTTCTGAATACTTTACAAAGCAGCTACTATTGTAGTCCATACATAGAAACTGAAAGTCACACTTGGGCCTTGAATGGAACTACACGCCAAAAAACATAGGGTCAGGGGAAAAAAATAAGTTCCCCAGTTCATTTTACTTATTATTACTTTATCAGAATTTCAGAAATTTCCTTTTAAATAAATAATTTTCATGGTATACTGTAGGTATCTTCATTTTATTGCTTTAATTTGATTATTACCAATTATGCAAATCTATTTATCCACTTTCAGTTTTTTCTTTTAGAAAACTTGAGTTCTGCATAAGTGAAATGCTTTATCTGCCACCAAAGTAGTCCTGTTCAATAAAATAATATTCCCAGAACTGTCTTATTGTTTTCTATAATATTCACAAATGGGGTATTCTAAGAAGACATCAATAAATGCATGTGAATGATATTCATAGACTTGTCATCTTCAATACAAGCTAACTTCTGCTAACAATTTGAAGCAATTTTGAGACACTTTATATACAACGAAAATAGCTCAATACCGTTTTGAAGATCTCCTCTGAAAATAAAACTCTTCCTAAGGCCATCACAACTTTTGCTGTTGCAAGACAGTTTTATACCTCAAACGATTTATTTCTCTTCTCAGAATGATTTGCTGACATTTGCCCCTTCTCCTGATTTTCTATCAATCTGTCTATATATCATGTGTGTAAAGGGGAAAAATGTATCAGAAAATATATAAATCTGATGGATTAAATGGCAAAGGGATTACAAAGAAAGTACTTTGAGCCAGTGTATTAGAAGCAGATTGGCAAAGCAGTTATAGAGTATATGTTTGCATGAAGAGCAATTCTTTATTTTGATAGGAGTTACTTTATAGATATGTAGCCAAAATAAATCTGAGATTATCAAATGTTTCATTTAAATAGGCAGCATGGGAAGACCAACCTTTACATATCTATAAAAGTTAGACTGCACAATGTATTAGACCTCTAGTTGTACACAATGTATCTTGTGTTTATTGAAGTAACAAATGTGGGAGGTACCTGTTCAGGGCAGGGCTGACCTCAGGACATATGAGAAGGGGCAGTTAATCATTTCTTTATGTACCACAGTCTCTATAAAAAAAGTCATCCTCTACAGATCTCTTACTTGAAATTGAAACAAACTTCATATTTAGGTAGAGGGTCATCTCAACATGGGAGAGGCACTGAAGAACCTCTTCATAGTGACCTGAAGAAGAAAGTAGCATATCTTTTATTATTTACTAAATTTATATGCCACCCTTTTCACTATTGAGCGACTCTAGACAGCTTATAGATCCTGTTACATTCCCTATTCTATACACCAGTAGCTGATGTTTAGAGCTTAGATACTTTTCCTATGCTATTTAGCAAAAAAGTTCCAGGTGCCAAATTTTACAGATATCTGCATTCATGGGACAAATGTTAAATTCAAAGTGTTGGTCACCATCCAATAAGTTATCTGTTATTGGAGGGGTTGCCTTTCTCCCATGGTATCTGCCCATCAGAGCCAATGTGCTTCAGGTTCCTTCTATTAAGCAGTTCCATCAGATCAAGAGAATAGACCTTCTCTGTCATAGCATTTACCCTCTAGAAGAACATCTATCCAGACCTCATGTTCTTTTAGATGACCCTTAAATATTTATCTCTAATAAAGGAGAATATTTGTAACTTAGGGTTGAAGTGAGGGGTCCTTGGTGCTCTCTGAGCTTGGTAGTTTTCTGGCAGACATTTCATTACCCAAACTTGATAACATCATCAGTGCTTAGTTCTTATGAAGTTGAAAATTTGGTAGGAAAATATTCTGTCCCATCTCCTCAGGAACCTAGTGTTTGGCAACAGCTGCAGTTTTCAAGAATCAGTAAAGCAATCAATGAAGCAATCATTCTGCTGCCTGTTATGAACTAACAAAAACTATTTAATAAAACTTATCAACCTC
Source organism: Notechis scutatus (assembly GCF_049901735.1). NCBI lineage: Eukaryota > Metazoa > Chordata > Lepidosauria > Squamata > Elapidae > Notechis > Notechis scutatus. Next base: position 154,806,244 of record NC_142011.1, on the reverse strand, counting down.
ATGATAAGCAGGCTTGTAATCCTGCACCTTTGATTGGCCCTTGAATAGCGAACAGGATTGGTCCTCACGGAGCAACCTGATTGGCTATTAGTTAACATCTCTCATTGGGCAAAAGTTAAGCATTTGGACACAAGTCATTGGTTAACGGGTCAGCAGCCAGCTCTATAAAAGGGCTGCTGCTGCCCAAGGGTTTTCGCTCTGTTCTTAATCCTTAATAAAGAGTTGAAGTTCACTAGTTCTCTGACTCGTCTCCGTTCCTTGCACCTATGCCCAGAACGTAACACTGGCGACGAAGGTGGGATGTGGAGACGATAGAGCTGACTGAACACTAAAGAGCGCCAAACAGAGCACGTGGCTAAAACGTGCACCATGACAGCAATATGGCCAGCGGTGCTATACCACCCGCTCCATTTGACCCGGCAAACGAAGACTGGGACTCGTATATGGATCGGTTCCAGATGTTTCTGGAGACCAACAATTTAAAGGACGCTACAACCAGCAAGAAACAAGCAATATTCCTGACCCATTGCGGGCCGGCCGTATTTAAGATGGCGAAATCACTTGCAAACCCGGCTGAGGTGAAATCAATGGACTGGGACACCCTCGCGCCCCTCCTACGGGCCCATTATGCACCCGCAGTACCAACACTTGTCCGAAGGCACGAATTTTACCAGAGGGACCAACGGAAAAGCGAAAGTCTTGCAGACTACATCGCTGACCTCTGGAACTTGGGAGGCCTCTGTGGGTTTTCCAACCTCGAAGAAGCTTTGCGAGACCGCATAGTTCTGGGATTAGATGACCACACGGTGCAGAGCAAGATCATGGCCAAGGGGGACATCGATCTTGCCGATGCCATCGCAGACGCTACTGCAGCAGAAGCAACCAGGAAGTCGGCCGCTCGAATGCGCCGCACCAACGCACCGCTCCGTCAACTCGCGAATGACACCTCGCCTCGGCCCGAGAGGCCCTTAATGACAGCACACCATGAGGACCTCGAATCCCCATCAGAAAGTGATGAGGAAGAGGTCAACCGACTCCGGTCCGAATGAGACCAACAAAACTAATGATTCCTGCGACAATGCGCGGGTTGTGGGGCAAACCACTCACGATCCGAGTGCAAATTCCTTGACGCACTTTGCCATTCCTGTGGAAAAAGAGGCCACATTACAAAGGTCTGCAGAAGCAAGCGAGGGTGCAGTCCAAAGCGCAGGGAGAATAACTGCAGCCAGTCTTCGGGATTCGTTCCTGCGAATCGAAACCACCAGAACCACCAATGGAACAACCACTCCTACAGAAATAAAACACCCGCCACTTCAACAAGACGAGAAGAGGCACACCAAACCATTACCATCGGCCACGCTACATCCTTAGATGCAAGAAAGATCTGAGTGAAGGTCGCTATCGAGAACAAACCATGCATGATGGAAGTCGACTCGGGGTCGTCTCTCTCAATGGTTTCCTGGAAGACCTTCAAACAACTAATCCCGGCCATCCGTCATCAGGACCTCAGCCCCCAAAGGATCATACTCAAGGATTACCAGGGCAACAGAATCCCGGTCGTCGGTTCCAGCCAAGTCCAGGTCTCCTTCAAGAATCGTATCGCATCACTACCGCTGACCGTCGTCGACCGTGACCGGCCTAGCTTATTGGGCCTACAGTGGTTCGCCCCGCTCGGGATCGAGGTAGCCGGCGTCCACCGAGCTGAGAGCAACGACTGGGAGGAGTCTTTCATCCAAGAATTCCAGGACGTTTTTTCAGACTAACTAGGCAAGTACAAGGAGACCCCAATATCGTTTAACCTCAACCCTGAAGTAGCTCCCATCCGCCTTAAGCCTCATCGGGTGCCTTTTGCACTAAAACCAAAGATTGACGAGCAACTCGATAAATTAATAGCCCAGGGTGTTTTAGAACCAACTGACCACGCCCGTTGGGAAACCCCAATTGTAACACCCATTAAACCAGATGGATCATTAAGAATTTGTGGGGATTATCGGGCCACTTTAAACCACGCACTACAGCAAAGTGCTTACCCGGTACCGGTGGTTCAACACCTTCTCCACTCCCTGGGTGGTGGGAAGATATTCGCTAAATTGGATTTGGCACAAGCGTACCAACAGTTGCCCGTTGATGCGGAAACTGCGGAAGCACAAACTATCGTTACGCATAGAGGCGCTTTTAAGTGCAACAGACTCCAATTCGGGGTGAGCGTAGCTCCGGGAATTTTTCAAAGTTTAATGGAGAGACTCTTACAAGGCATAAAAGGGGTCGTGCCATATTTTGATGATGTTTTAATCGCCGCCCCTAATAGAGACATCTTAGAAAAGCGCCTCAGAATGTTTCTAAGGAAATTTAAAGACGCTGGTCTGAAGGTTAAAAAAACTAAATGTCAACTGTGTACTGAGAGGGTGGAGTTTCTGGGATACCTTCTCATTAGTCAAGGAATCCATCCCACTGATAACAAGCTAAAAGCGATTAAAAACGCCCCAACGCCTAAAAATAGAATAGACCTTCAAGCCTTTCTGGGGCTCATTAACTTCTACAACATTTTCTTGCCCCAGAAGGCGACTGTAGCGGAGCCCTTACACAGACTTCTTGATAAAAGAGCAACTTGGGTCTGGGGACACCGAGAGGAACACGCCTTCCAACAAGTGAAAGACTTACTAACCTCCGACGCTGTTTTGATGCAGTACAACGAGACTTTACCTTTAACTATTACTTGCGACGCTTCACCGTTTGGAGTGGGAGCAATCTTAAGCCATGTACTACCAAACGGAAATGAAGCACCTATTGCGTTTTTCTCACGAACATTATCAAAGGCTGAAAGGAACTATAGCCAACTCAATAAAGAGGCCCTTGCTGTTGTGTCTTCTGTGAAGCGCTTTCACGAATACGTGTATGGACGAGCATTTACGATAGTCACAGATCACAAACCATTGCTTGGTATTATAGCAGGAGACAAGCCAACCCCTATATATTATCGCCAAGAATGACTCGTTGGTCTGAGTTCCTAGCTGCCTACAATTATTTGTTGCAACATCGCCCGGGGAAAGCCATTCCCCACGCTGATGCGTTGAGTCATTCTCCATTCTCCGTTGAGTCATTCTCTTCCGGAAGCCGTCGTTGACCCAGCTCCAACCCTCACGACGCTCCAAATCGAAACGCTGCACTCGCCGCTACTAACAGCGAGAGACATTGCGATCGAGACAAAACGGGATCCTGTCCTGGCACGAGTCCTCAGCTGGGTCGAACGAGGATGGCCAGCTGACCAAATCCACGACAAATTCGCACCATTCAAGAATCGGCAGACAGAGCTTTTCTCCCAGAGAGGTTGCGTCCTCTGGGGGGATAGAGTAGTCGTCCCAGTGAGGCTACAACAGACTGTTTTAAAAGTATTACACGAGGGACATCCGGGTATCGTGCGCATGAAGGCTCTCGCACGAAGCTACGCGTGGTGGCCGGGCATCGATAAGCAGATTGCAGCCTGGGTAACCACGTGCCAGAAGTGCCAAGACGTTAGCAACGCCCCACCTAAAGCGACGCCAACTGAGTGGGAAACCCCTCGGGGTCCGTGGTCCCGTATCCACGTTGATTTTGCGGGACCCACCAAAGGACACACATTTTTATTAACAGTTGACGCCTATTCAAACTGGCTAGAAATCCAGAAGATGAAGACAACCACAACAGAGTCAGTCATTAATAAACTGAATAAATTATTCGCAACGCATGGGTTACCAGACGTTTTAGTTTCTGATAATGGGCCCCAGTTCATGGCCCTAGCTTTTGAACAGTACCTAGCAGACCGAGGCATCCGCCACGCGCTCACCTCGCCAGCGCACCCTGCGGCTAACGGAAGGGCGGAGCGAATGGTACAATTCATCAAAAAACCCTACATAAAATGGACTATGGGGACATCGATGACAAGCTCAACCGAATACTCCTGCTCCAACACATCACCCCACACAGCATCACAAATAAGATGCCTGCCGAACTACTAATGGGGCGGAGACTTCGCTCTCACCTCGACCGCCTCCATCCCTCTTATTCACCAGAAAAACCCTTTGGATCCAGCGGGAAATGCCGCGAATTCAAGGTAGGCGACTTGGTGTTTGCTAAAAACTTTTCTGGTGACCCATTATGGGTCCCTGCAACTATTACCCAACCCACCGGCCCCAGATCCTACCGCCTACAGACTAGTGATGGGAGAACATGGAAACGCCATATAGATCAACTTCGATCCAGATTGGCACCCACCTCCCGTGACTTCCCTAATTCACAAACTAAGGGGGGAGAAGATATCGAGGAGGCCGAAAACGGGCTAGATGACGACATAATCACGGGGACCCAGCAACCTAACCGGAGAAATGCGCAACCTGAAGAAGAATCAGGGAGCGGGGTGATATCTCCGCCCAGAAATAACACGCGGGAGGCAAGCCGGAAGTAAGCCTAGGAGACTGGGATAACAACAACGAGAGCCACGCCAAGTCCTCCCACGCAGAAATGGAACTGGCCGTGCCAGAAAACCTTGAAAGCGCTCCACCGGAATTGGACTGCAGACAAAAAACGGTGGAAGTGCAAAAATCGAGCAGGCAGGTGAAAGGACCTGCATATCTACGCGAGTATGTTACCGCACCCCTCAAACGGAACCTAGGGGGGAGGGGTGTTATGAACTAACAAAAACTATTTAATAAAACTTATCAACCTCATGATAAGCAGGCTTGTAATCCTGCACCTTTGATTGGCCCTTGAATAGCAAACAGGATTGGTCCTCACGGAGCAACCTGATTGGCTATTAGTTAACATCTCTCATTGGGCAAAAGTTAAGCATTTGGACACAAGTCATTGGTTAACGGGTCAGCAGCCAGCTCTATAAAAGGGCTGCTGCTGCCCAAGGGTTTTCACTCTGTTCTTAATCCTTAATAAAGAGTTGAAGTTCACTAGTTCTCTGACTCGTCTCCGTTCCTTGCACCCATGCCCAGAACGTAACACTGCCAATGATCAGATTTGAAATTATTCAAATTGGAAAGAATTCTACCCACACAATTTAAAAGGGAAAAGATAGATTGGACAGAGATTCAGAAACAGAAGGATATTAGAAATCAGATCCATGTATTAGAACACAGAACCTTAAAGTATAGAAGGCCATTATTGTATTATCTATTATACAGATCTGTAAATAAAATAGAATTGTAGCACTTGAATATTTTTAGGCCTTAAGTTCATTCTCATAAACACAGTTCTGCTGTCATTATGCTTCACGTGTAATCATCTTGAGAATACTTTGCCAGGAGACCTTTGGAAGAAATGTTTGCTACAGAAAGCTGAAGCAAAGTACTTATGAGCACCATGATATTCACAACCACAATGGCACTGTTGCAGTTACTACATAAATAATTCCTTACGAAGATATTGGCTCTGAGAAAATAGTTTCAAATCTGATCATTGATTGATTATGTGCAATCAAATCATTTTTGATGATAATATGGAAAAATAAAGGATCCATATGTATCAGGTGGGATTCAATCGGTGTTACTACCGGTTTGGTGACTACGTTTTGCACGCGCGTGTAGAAAAACCTTAAGCTGTGCTGCCCTGACAGCTGCAAAGTGCTGTGCATGGGTCCGATTTATTTTTGAAAAGCCTCTTTTTTCCTGCTTTTTCAACCTCAGCTGTGCCACACAAAGCAGTTGAGGTTGAAAAAGCAGGAAATAAAGGACAGGTAAGAGGCGGGGGGGCAGGTGGGCCAAACAGAAGCAAACACAGAACTGGTTTGGTGTCTGCTGCTCTTCAGAACTACCAGTTCTATAGAGCCGGCAGAACCGGTAGCATCCCACCCCTGATATCTATTGTTCTGATTTTTTGAAGAAAGTCCAAGTATGGAGCTTACTTTTGGGGACGGCGGAAGGAAAACTATAATTTCTTCCACACTGGCAAATTATTCCAAGAAAGGAAGGAAGGAAGGAAGGAAGGAAGGAAGGAAGGAAGGAAGGAAGGAAGGAAGGAAGGAAGGAAGGAAGGAAGGAAGGAAGGAAGGAAGGAAGGAAGGAAGGAAGGAGATGTGTGTGTGTGTGTGTGTGTGTGCTCATGTGCTCCCTTCATCCTTCTGCTTGTATAACTATAATTCTGCCTCAAGAAATCTAAAGCAAAGCATGAATCTTAACAACATGATTATCTTCTGCAATACAACATCAGTGGGACATTTTGAATGTTCTCCAATAATACATCTTCAGCAGCTGACAGTAGGAGCAGACACTAATATTTTTGCTTTGCTACTAAGGGCACTTGCCTTGTGAGCTCTTCTATAGGTGAAAGTATCAAAATTTCAACTATTATTTCCAGCTGGTGACATTGTGCTCAACAGTACTACTAACTGCCCTTCATAAAAAGCTAAAATAGCTTGCATTGTTTCATTGATAGCATTAAATCCGATTTATTTTTGAAATCCACAGATGACCTTTAGCATTTGGCATCTAATGGTGGTTGATTAGCATTTCAGGAATGGCTGAGGAAACAAAACAATTCAAGTAATTAGACATCTAAGTGGAGGGGTGGGAAGCTTGCTTGGCAGAATTCCAGTCCATATATTAATATAAATAGCCATTGCAGCAACTTTCTTTATTGCTTCTTCTCAGGAGAGGCAAAAATACAAATAACAAAGATACACCAACTGTTCACAACTGGATATGATCTTGCATAGCTAGGAAACTAATGCAGAAAATCTGTTATTCCAGCATGAGCTCTAGTATGTGTTTAATTTCTAAACCATAACCACTTTTTATTTCCCTGTAATTTATGTCAGCTAATGACTGATAAAAAAAGATTAATAGGTTATAGCAGTGGAGTGCTTCACATTGCAGAGAACATTATTATACCAGAACAGATAATGGCACTTGCGCAGAAAGTAGGTTAACTTCAGTGATGAATTAGAAAAGATTGTTTAGTACTTTAAACATTACTTACATTAAGTATATGATATACTCTTAGATATTTGAATTTTGCAGTTTAGGGATTAGCATATCATTCTATTCCTTGTCAATGTCATTTTTATAATGCTTCATCAATTTTTTTTTGTACCATCTTCCCATATAAACCTGTATCAAAATTTGCTTGATTTAGGCATATTAATCATGTTCTAGGTTTGTCCTGTGCATAAATAAAAGAAGATAGTTAAAACCTATGGAATGTTTACATTTATCAAGACTTGTTTGCTGCCATAGCATCACAGATGGGTGGTACATGGAGTTCCAGCCATTAGGAAAGCCGTCATTCAAGATTACCAATAAAGTCATGAACATCTATTCAAGTAGGAGTCACTCCACTTTTATTCCTCTGTTAGATCATTGTGCTTTAGCTTAATCACCTGGTTTTACAAGTGTAACATTTTAGATAGAGCTTACTGTAAATTCAGATTATTATTGAAGTCTTATCTCAGTCCATTAGCTATCTCCAGTAGGACATGCCCCCATTGGGGCCCCAGGCCAATTGGCAGAGCCAGGTTTTCAAGCTCTTTAGGAAGACCAAAAGGGTGGGTGCAGATCTTACCTTGGAGGACATGAGGTTCCAAAGGGTGGAAACCATAGAAGAAAATGCTCTTTTCCTGGACCCTAACTGCCAAAAGTACTTGAAGAACAGGTTTGCAGGAGATGGGATAGGTCAATCCCATTGGGATGAAATGATTCCTCAGGTAAGTTACCCTGCAAATGTCCATATTTAGGGATGCTGGTGATGAGATGGGTGAATGGTCCCACCCCTTTTTATATGTTTGTGTTGGTTACATAATATGCATCATAGATATACAGAAAGCACTGGTCCTGAAGCACAATGAACAACCTGATTTTGGGGGCAGGATATTTGTTCTATTTGTTGTAAAAACTTTGTTCTATTTGTTTTATATTTGTTCTTAGAACCTTCCATATGGAAAAAGTTTGCTCTCCTAGATGTCTATGGCACATAACTTGAACTCTTTTGATTCCCCCACCCCCATTTCATTATAGCTGATAACTGACTGAATAGGCAAGTAAATCTAAATTGGAAAGCATTTCCCAATCATAGCAGGTCAATGGATTCAGTCCAATCAACACAGAGTTTTCAACAGAAAATAATCTGGATAGCTAGAAAAAGTGCAGAGAACAGCAACTAAGATGATTAAGGGCCTGGAGACTAAAACATATGAAGAACAGTTGCAGGAATTGGCCAGTCTAGAGAAAAGAAGGACTATGTGTCACATGATAGCAGTGTTTTAATATTTGAGGGGCTGCCACAAAGAAGAGGGGGGTCAACTTATTTTCCAAAGCACCAGAAGGCAAAACAAGAAACAATGGATGGAAATTAATCAAGGAGAGAAGCAACCTAGAATTGAGGGGACACTTCCTAACAGTGAGGAGAATTAATCAGTGGAACAGCTTGCCTTCAGTTGTTGTAGGTGGTTCATCAATGGAGGTTTTTAAGAAGAGACTGGACAGCCTCTTGTCTGAAATGATATACGGTCTCCTACTTGAACATGGGGTTGGACTAGACCTCGTCCAAGATCTCTTCCAAGTCTATTCTGTATGAGTATGAGTTATGAGCGTAATAGTTCTAATATAACTTGCCCACCATTAGGACTTTCTAAGATTGTAGCACTCTCTAAAGAAAAGATACATGCATTAGCTTGGATGATGTCCAGTCATTTGGAAGCTTACTTGGAAATATCTTCTAATTCCCAGAATTGTTTGCTGGATATATTCAAGCTAATGCCTGGATGTCAAAGATATAGCCAGCAGCTTGCCTGAATACTATAACCCTTTTCTAAGATTCATTAATCTGGCAAAGTTACTGGAAAATGGTCAAATAACATTTTTTTTGTCTATTTGTTGTATTTTATACAACGTATTATGCAATATTAAGCAATATCCAATGTAATAAATGTTAATACACAATAAAGTTACAATAAACTAAAAACAACTTATTAAAAGCATAAATATTAAAAGGTAGAATCATGTATGCATAAACTACATTCATGACATTTGTACAATTTATATGTTGGAGGGAAAAATGGTAATCTAGACCACTACTATGGTCAAGTAGGCAGGATCTGATTTGCTTGCTGAATCAGATGTGATAAAGGCTTAGAATGAAAAATTGTGAAAGCATTTTACTGACAAACTTTATTAAGTGGTACTGCTGTTGTTATGGATATTCCCTATCAAAATTGTTTGTATTTTTTCAGGCCCACCATTTAATCCTAACTGCTCAGCTAGTTGGTAAAGAAGGGTAGATCAACGCTGTGAAAGATAATAAGAATTCAATTATGTATGAAAGATCAAGAAAGAACTCTAAGAAGAAACAAATAAAAGCCAGCTTGAGTGACTCTGTGGCTCTCACTCTCTCGCTCAGCAAAATTCACCTCACAGAATTGCTGTGGGGGAAATAGGAGGAAAAAGAAGATATGTTCACCATCTTGAATTGTTGGTAAAATAATAATAATAAAAGCAAGATATACATAAAATAATAAATAAAATAAAAATAATAATTGCAAAAGCCCAAGGTTCTAACCCCCAACAAACTTACATGACTGCAGATAATTGCAAAAGATTGAAAAGAAAGAGGTTAGTTTATTATACTGAAATAGACTAAAAAGTGCGCGCACATACAGAGTCTCTCTGTATGTATGAGATGTCCTTTCTCCCCTTTCTTTTGTATTTGTTTCTTTTTGTTCTTTCTTTTTCTGTTGAATTAAATTTATAAATATAAAAAAAATATTTTTCAATAAACATAACACTTTTTCATGCTTTCTTCTGTTCCTCCAATAGGAAGCTCCAAATTCAATTTTGGATAAACTTCCGTAGGATTATTAAGGGGCTTTCATAAGAATTACTTTGGAGACATAATCTTGCAAGTCAAAAGATTATGCCCATGTGCATGTTTTAACGTAAATCCTTGCTTAATCCATTATTTTATTTCCCATCTTGTAGAACTTTCCTTGAGATAAACCTGCACCATTATCATCATATTTTTAAAGAAACAACTTGATGTCTATTAACATTCTGAGTAGTTATTATTCCATGTTCAGTGGCCAGACTCACAGTGGGGTTAGGCATCTGGTGAATATGGGAACACGGACAGGGCAGATGGGACAAGGATCATTACTGAAGATTTTGGCATAAAAATGTTCATTTCCAAAACTATATTTTTTTTCTTGAATGACTAGAAATGATCAGCTGGGAAGGGACAGATGGGGTGATAGGGAGTACATCTGCCAAATAGTTAGAAAACTATAAAAGTGACTCTTTTAAATAGGCTACATGAAAGTTTTAAACAAGAATCATTAGCAGAACTGGAGAATTTGAACATGGAAGTTCTTTTGCCAAAATGGGGAAATAATAGAAGAACACAGTTGCAGAGCTCCAATATTCCTTAGCTCCCCAGTGGTCCAATATAGCTTGTGCCAGTGTTTAACTCAGAATGCATAGAAGACAACAGCAATATATTACTTCCTAGAAAATAATTCTCTCCTGCTTATTGTCAGGTGCAGCGATATGCCACCTAGGATCCAAGGAGATTCAAAGACCAGCCAAACAAAGCTGGGTAAGCAACATGAATTCATGTGCTGAAGATTCAGAAACAAAGCAAGGTCACAGGGAACAGACCTGGTTACAAGATGGCAAAGTCAGATATGTGATTAAACAAAAATCTGTAGGTTTTGGCAACACAAAAGCCAAAAGGTAAGAGGTTTAAGTGCCACAGTTAGGTTGTTTCCTTAGAAATCCAGATGCAGCTAAATACCTGAAAACCCCATAGGAGTTGGTCATCTTCAACAGCTGTGCCTCAGATGCTTCCACCTCTTGCAATTTCATTCCTTCTCATTTCTTAGAACTTGGAAGGGAGTAGAAAGAGTGTACTGTTCCTATTTATGAACATATTGTTCTATTTTGCTTTTTGCATTTGTTCCACAACCTCTTCATCTGTTCATTCTTCTAAGTTCATAATGTCATAATCCTAAAATGGTTCAGTACTAACAGTACAATAGAATGAATTCTGAAGTCTCTTATAAATACATATTATCCTATCTTCACAAGTCAAAAAGAAGCCAATTTGAATTCAGTGGGATTTGCAGTGTAAATGAATATAGGACTGCAGAGATTGAAGATCAGTTGGAGAAACAACTATGACACTTTGATGTTCTTCTTCTACATTAAAATATTGCCAAAAGGAATATCAATACAGCATTGCTGGTTGAGTGAAAAAAAAAAATCATTAGCAGCATTCTTAAATTCCTTTCCTATGTCGAGGGAAAGATATGCAATATATATAGCTAACACAGTAAAAAGTCTGCACATGGTTAGAAGCACAGGAAGGCATACAAGTTGATTTTCAGGATTAAAGGGAATTAAGCAATTGCTATGTAAATAATTTATATAATTATGTAAATAATTTACAGCTCCAGACTCCCTCTTTCTGGGAGGAAAGATGTATTTCTCTCCTGTGAATGATAAGGCTGTGAGGAAAAAGAGAATTGAAAGTTTTTGCCCCAATACAACACTTTATTAATTTCAAATAGCAAGAGCACTTAGACTTATATACTGCTTTATAGTGCTTTACAGCCCTCTCTAAGCAGTTTACAGAGTCAGCATATTGCCTCCAACAATTTGGGTCCTCATTTTACCCACCTTGGAAGGATGGAAAGCTGAGTCAACCTTGAGCCTGGTGGGATTTGAACTGCCAAATTGTAGGCAGCTGGCTGCAGAAGTAGCTTGCAATACTGCACTCTAACCACTATGTCACAGATGCTGCAATGGTTGTAAGTGTGAAAAATGGTAATGTCACTTTTTTCAGTGCCATTGTTACTTTGAATGGTCACTAAATGAACTGTTGTAAGTCAAAGATTACCTGTACAAAAATACAAAAAGCTTCTTTGCTTGCAAAAAGCTGCCCTAAATACCAATCATTAGATTAAAAATAGCTGCAAGCCAAAGTTACAAATCAGGTAAGGTGCCAGAGCACCTTAAGGAATGAAAACAGTTAAAATGCAATGATAACTATCAGCAGCCAACTCTTGCTCATAAAGTGAAACCCTTTAACAGAGAGGTCATTTAAGCTCTCAATGACATTTGAATGTCAATCTGTCTAGCAAGCCAAGAAGCCTTGCTGAATGTAACTCATCTTGGTTCCTTGTCATTAAAAAGCTTCTTTCCACAGCTCTGCTTCATTATTCAATTATTTTTTTCCAACGTGCTGATCATTGCATGATGGCTGGAAGTATTTCCAGGGGAGTATTTCCTCCCAACAGCAGTGTAAAAAGCTTAAAACAATCTTTCCCCTTTAAGAAAGTATCAAGAAAGAAAAAGAACCTCCTTCGGAGACAGCAAGTCTAGGCATACTGCCAAGAATGTAATAAGGGTGGAAAAAAACAAAAGGAGATTTCTTCTAACTACTGGTTCTCTGAACTGCTTAGAAAGTTAACAAGGGATTCTATAGAACCAGTCAGAATTCCAGAGAACCAGCAAATCATACCACTGACTGGCCCTACCCTGCCCTGTCTTGCCCAGTCACTCCTTATCTCGCATGCTCACCATCCAATTTGCCTGGGTTTGTGCCTTCACCTAATTTTTGGTAAGTTGCTATTTTTCCTTTTTTACCGACGATCAGCTGTTCTGACTATCAGCTGTGCCATGAGATTTAGATTAGCCAGAAACCAGGAAATTTCTTGCTTTCTAGCTAATCTAAATCACTATTGTACTGCTTTGCCGAGGAGTTCCCTGAGGCCCAGTCAGGGGTGATATTCAGGGGGTTGGTGGAGAGGAGAAATGGCTTGAGATCAGAGCTGAACTTTCCTTAGGACTGAAATTTCTATTTTTCAGTGCAGACTCAGGCAGAAGCTTGCAGAAAGGTAGATTTGTGAGTGAATCTGTGACTCTGCAAGCAACTCAATCTGCCTGCCTGCTTTGCCTGATTTTGGGTAAAAGTTGCTCTTTTTTATAAAAAAAAATTCAATATGTGCATACTTGGTGTGTTGTGAGTTAATTTTGTGAGTTTGCTTGCTAGCAAATTTTATGAGACAGGCTCAGACAGCTGATTGCAGAAAGGTAGATCTGTGAGTGAATTTGTGATTCTGCAAGCAATTCAATCTGCCTGCCTGCTTTGCCTGATTTTGGGTAAAAGTTGCTTTTTTAAAATAAAAAATTCAATATTTACATAAATATTTACAATATCGACATAAAAGCTACGCCCACCCAGTCACATGACCACCAAGCTGCACCCACAAATTAGGCCATGCCCACAGAACCGGTTGTTAAGAAATTTGAATCCTACCCCTGAGTGAGCCAATGGGCAGATCTCCACCAAGAATCTTCCTCATTCTATACTGGTTCAAATAATGGAATGGCTTAAAAATATTAGTTGAAGCATCTTAATAGCTATGAAAGGTTCTGAGCCACAGAAGGTACTATAGTGCTGCCTTTGGCTTCCTGCCTGATCACTTTATCCAGGCCATATGAAAATTGACTCCAAGACATTTCCTGTTGTGCCTTTCTGCTTAATTGGGATTTGTTCCCTTTGAAGATCTGTGATTTAACTATATGGCTGTTAAATTAGAAACAGATGCATGGAGAAATTTTGAGTACCTGTGAGCATATGAGACTAGCAAAACGTTATATATGCATACACTGATAATATAACTCAAAAGCATGCAGATTCATAAGGAGCTCATATGACATAGCCCAGCTGCTAGGATAATTGTGTTCCTTAAAGACTCTATGTTTGCCATTGTACAACAATACCAGCATGTCATAAATGCAAGATGGGTAAATTGTTGGGGATTTGTATTAGCATCACCAAGAAAGTCCTGTGATAAATTCAACACAAGTTAATTTTGTTTTAATGGCATTTATTTTGCACAGGACTACAAATCAGCCAACGCTTCCAAATGGAAGGTACAGTTTAATTTGAAATGTTCATTATGGTCTGACACTAGTTATGCAGGTGATTTCAGAAGTGTTATTTATATAAATGTGTCCTGTAAGTCACCATGATGGAAGCCTGAATAGAGGACATCAGAAAGGCTCATCCTTCTGCTTTATAGCATCTGCACCCAAAATATCTCCCCCAGGAAATATTCCAGACAAAGGTGCCAGCTAGACAGCCTTGTCAAATGAGATTTACTGATCAGATGATGCCATAAATGTGTCCTGCTATTTTGTGCCAACACCTTTGAATCCATGGATGTGGAAATGCTGTTTCAAGACAACCAATGGGGTTGATGTATGTAATGTATACATCACTGATTTGAATCTGAAGAAATTGTTTGTGCTATTATTGGAGGATGTTCATAATCCTCAGATTAATAAATTTAAGAGTTAACGTTATGTAAACTATCAGCTTCAGACACTCTCATTTTCAGTGAAAAGAATTCCCTCTTCTCTGGTGCATTGTCAGGCTCTAGGAAAAAGACATTCTCCATCCTACTATTTGAAATTTTGGGCTTAGACAATTTAAAACTGTGCTCCCTTCAGTCTGACCTAAGCATAGTACATACATAGTACGTAGTACATACAATTATCTGCTACAATGTCCTACCTGTCATTGACTACTTAAGCTTCAACCACAACAATACGCGAGCACACAATAGATACAAACTTAAGGTAAACAGCTCCAAATTCGATTGCAGAAAATACAACTTCAGCAACAGAGTAGTTGTCAATGCCTGGAATGCACTACCTGACTCTGTTGTTTCTTCCCCAAAACTTTAACCTTAGACTGTCTACTGGTGACCTCACCCCATTCCTAAGAGGTCTGTAATGGACGTGCATAAGTGCACCAACATGCCTACCATCCCTGCTTAATATCCCCTTTTATTCGTACCCATTTCATGAAATCATAATCATGTTCTCATTGTATCTGTTATCTAATACATGCTTGACAAATAAATAAAATAAAAATAAATGAAGTACCCTGAGATATTTTGGATCTATTCTAAACTGACATTAGTTCTCTTGCTGAAATTCTTGTACTGCTATTTTTTTCATCTTAAATCCTATACCATTTCAGACAAATTTCAGATTGGTTGTCCAATCTCTTCTTGAAAGCAATAGCACTAGCAATAGTATTTGTATACCGCTTTACAATGGTTTAAAGAGTCAGCATATTGCCCCCAATAATTTGGGTCCTCATTTTACTCATCTTGAAAGGATGGAAGGCTGAGTCAACCTTGAGCCTGGTAAGATTTGAACTGCCACATTGCAGACAGCTGGCAGTCAGCAGAAGTAGCTTGCAGTACTGTACTCTAACCACTGCACCAAAAGCTTCCACAACTTGGAGCACACAAAAGTTCTGAAGGCAAGTTATTGCACTGATTAATTGTTCTGTCAGGAAATTTCTCCTTAGTTCTAGGTTGTTTCTATCCTTGATAATTTTCATTCATTGCTTCTTATCCTGCCTTCAGGTGGTTTGGAGAATAGATTGACCCCCTATTCCTTTTGGCAGCCCCTTAAATATTGGAACATTGCTATCATGCCACCCCAATATTTCAACAGAGCCTAGGAAGCAACATTTATACTGTCATGTCATTCAAAATTTGGTACTACCCTGAAAGATACATAATTCAAGATTCATAAAAATAAATATCCCAATGTAAGCTGACAATTGCATCTTTTTCAAGGATATCTTTGGAACTTAACCATCCCCTCTCATGCTCTCTTTTCTATGGGAGAGAGGAAGAAGGAAGCACACACACACACACACACACACACACTATTCTGGGACATGGGTTTTGAAGAACAGAAAATTGGGTAAACTCCCTGATGAGAAAGCAGCTATTAGCTGACTTCCTTAGGTATCCCTTACTTTTCCTTTTGTATCATTAAAATAATCCTATCTCTTGATCATGCCAAAAAGTCAATGTTTAGTAGCTTAGGAGGAGCTAAACTGAATAAATGGCAACTCCAACCAAATAGTGATAGTAGTAGTGGTATTTCTATTATCTATAAGAAGAAAGCAAAAACTGCAACCCACCAGCATATCTTGTTTTCTCCTGAGATTATGCAATGTGGAGATGTCAAAATCCTGTGCCCTTTTTGTAATTATTTCCAATTCAATAAAAATGTTGGAACAAAATTATATACAGTGGGTCAGGACTCTGTCCATCATAACTTTATAAGACAGAACAAAACAGGATTCAGTTAGTCTGAGGAAGAGAGCTTAAGTTCAGATATGGATCAAGTGAAGGTGCAGTGACTTGGGTGGATTCTTTAGAAGATATAAAACATTTATAATTATTTTTTGTACCAAAATATGTCAATTGTATGATGGAATACTTGATAAGGGAATATTATCAGAGGCATTTAATCAGGTTCTAATACAACAATACTGAAATCAGATAAAGATTATACCCATTGTGCTCATTATCATCTAATCTCATTGATTATGTTGACTCAAAGCTCTTAACAGCAGTGCTAGCAAATAAATTACAGCATTGCCATTCATTATTATGGATGATCAAGCAGAGTTTATTAAACTAGGCAACAGCAGACAATATTAGGTTAATTAGGATAATTGTAGAGTCATAGGTGTAGTTATAGAATCGAATAAAAATAATGACCAATATGCCATTTGATGCTGAAAAAGCATTTGGCCAAATCTATAGACATTATATGTTTGCTGTATTAAACAGATTTGGATTTCTCTTGAAATTGATAAAATGTAGCAAGATGTTAAATGAGTCTCCCACATCCAAATAAATGTTAATGGTTTGTTTTCTACTATTTTGCCATCTTAGAGGAACTTGGCTTATGCTATTAGACAACATAGGGCAATTTATAGAGTAGCATATAATTTAGATGAACATAAGCTGGTTTTATTTGCAGATGACATTCATTTTTAAATCTTCCATTACTTTTCTAGTGTTGACACAAATGATAGATGCCTTTAATAAAATATGATATTCTTTCAATTGGTGCAAATTGGAGTTGATGCCAATAGGTGAAAATATGATTTAGTCATCCATTTAAGGAATATCAATTCCATACAAATAATTCTTCTTTTACAACTGATCAAAATTATGATGTAAAGAGAGGGTGCTTTGCACTCTGTAAAACATTTCTGGCCCTTGCAAAAAGTTGTGTCCCTCCCACAGTTACATGATCATAAGCTGGGTCCTTGCAAACTGTTCACACGTATGATTGGTTGCAAGATCCATGTAATCATGTGGTCATTATTTACAATTTTTTTCTGTGGTTTTACCAGACCTTACACTATTTTAAGCCTGTTCATTTTTTATTATTTTTTTCAATACTATATTGCCACCGATTTTTCATTACTGGCAGATGATTTTTATAGATGTTCCAGGGAATCATTTGGACAATTGTATTATGTCATTGTTCAGAATCAGTTTGTGCAATCTTCTTGCACAAGCTGATTATATGGTCTACTGTTTCTTCTGCCTGTCTGAGCAATTTCCGCTTTGAAACATTTCACAATTTTTCAGATCTGGCCCAGATTGCATTAGATCAAATATCAAGCCTTCAGTTTATTTTCTTTTTTTAATGTTTCAGTTGTTAAGTCATTTCCATGCTTTATTTTATTATTGTTAATTTCCATAATAATACCATAAGCTATTTAAGCCTTCCATTCATTGTCTTGAGATCATACAACTTTGCTGTCTTGCAGAAGAAACATGGTATGTGGGGATATGTGTGTAGAGAGTCCTATAGAGGGCTGTGGAAATATTTACAGACCCCTCACATCCCAGACATAAACTGTTTCAACTCCTTCCCTTAAAACGATGCTATAGAGCACTGCACACCAGAACAACTAGACACAAGGACAGTTTTTTCCTGAAAGCCATCACTCTGCTAAATAAATAATTCCCTCAACACTGTCCAGCTATTTACAAAGTCTGCATGACTATTACTGTTAATCTTCTCATCACTCCTTATCACCCATCCCCTCCCACTTCTGACTGTATGACTGTAACATTGTCGCTTGTATCCTTATGATTTATATTGACTGTTTCCTAGTATGATTTGATTGCTTATTGTACCCTATGACTATTATTAAGTGTTATACTCTTGATGAATGTATCTTTTCTTTTATGTATACTGAGAGCATTTGCACCAAGACAAATTTCTTGTGTGTTCAATCACACTTGGTCAATAAAAGAATTCTAATTCTATAATAAGGTTTGCCTAGGGCCAGACTCTGAATTAAAGCAAAGGAGATTCGAACCCAAATTCTTGATTCACAGCTTGAAAACTTAAACATGTGGGTGCTTTGTCTGTATATTTTTTTTATGCTAGCATTCACTTAGGATACTGATTTCATCTGCAACTCTCCCTCTTCCATTTCAGGGTATAATTAGTTATGCCTTGCAGAGTTTAAAGCCGTGTATTTATTTTAGTAAGGCAGAGGAACTATGTGAGGATGTAATTATCATCTTATCATTTTCAATGCAATATCCTTTCATCTTTGAGTAATTTTGCTGATTAGAATTTCTCTGCAACCAGGCAGATCAGACAGATTTTGAGCTGCTTCAGGAATCACCAGTATAATTAATTTGAAAATGGGACCATATACCAGTGTGGGTTCTCATATGCACACATGAATTTGGTGTAAGACCAGAAAATGTAATGAAGGAAGGAAGGAAGGAAGGAAGGAAGGAAGGAAGGAAGGAAGGAAGGAAGGAAGGAAAGAAAGAAAGAAAGAAAGAAAGAAAGAAAGAAAGAAAGAAAGAAAGAAAGAAAGAAAGAAAGAAAGAAAGAAAGAAAGAAAGAAAGAAAGAAAGAAAGAAAGAAAGCTGGGAGGGAGGGAGGGTGGAAAGAAGGAAGGAAGGAAGGCAATCTTATATGTTTGAAACCTTTATAGGGCTTTTGAAAATCAAATGCCATTTATAACAATAAAAAAAAAATCCTTTGTAAACTCCATTTACTGATAAATACATAAACTACTGCAACTGCAGTAGACTTCATATCATTACTTTCTAGTCCTAGAACAGGAATTCATAGCCAAAATGCATTAGGCATTTTTAGAGGGTTTCCTGATCCCAGATTTGCTTTGCTAAGCTATCATTAGTTCTTTTCTATGGCTGCAGGAGGAAGCAAAATGGCATATAGATTAGCCATAATTAATATCTGAGATGCTGAGAGGAAGTGATAGGAAGCCACTAGAATGATAGCCATTTATTCCCAGATTGGATGTGGTCAACCCCACTACTGCCAGTGTTGAAAAGGCCTATCCCTGGATCAGAGAAGAGGTTACAACTTCCAATAACCTAAGGAATAACTAGGCAAGACAATAACCTCTTAGAGTTTGGTTTTTATGACACTTCTACTCCAGCTACCAATAGTAAAAAAAAAAAAAAAACAACAACAATCCAAGCCCATCAGCTCTGCATGTTTTCAGTTTCCTTCCCTTGGTTTCTACATTAATAAAGTTTAAGATTCCCTGAGGGCTATTTATATCTCCCTCTTGGGTGTTGGGAACTACCTGGTCATGATTAGCAATTAGAAGCTCTCTCTTCTTTTCCTTCTAAGAAACCAATAAATGAATTGGATAGTCTTGAAGATAGTTCTGCAAGAATAATGTTCCCCAAGTTTCTGTGTGCCTCTCTCATTTATAGATCTTAATGATCTTCAATTTCAATTCCAGAAAAGAACTATATTACATAGCAAGAAAAAAGTGAGACTAAGCTCATTCCTAACACTTGAAGTAAGTCCCATTATGTTAACATTATTCCATAACATTATCTTCCTAGTGAACATGTGTAGCTTGACTGCCAAAAATCAAATGTTAATCGACTCTCAGCACTATGAAATAGCAATAACTGAAGGCTCAATTTGATACATTTTTCAGTGGGAAAGACCAGGCATTCGATTGTAGCATGGTATATAATAAATGTGTAGAGATGCATATATTGGGAGTTACAGTTGGATTCTGGAAGACTTGCTGACATTTGGAAGTGAAGGAAAGCATTTTTGCTCCTCATTTAAATGTGTTTCCAAAACTCATTTCTCAAATATGTTGTGGCTTTTTGGGTGAGATCTCAAAGGTCAGGAAAAGTTAGGTATCCTGGTTCAAACCAGCTGGTCTTACACTGAGGCCTAGAACTTAAAGAAAAATAATCACACTGCAAGGTCTCACTGAATTGATTGTTGGAAAATTAGTTACCATCGCACATGGCAATGGTACAACCAGACAAGAGACTACAAAGTAAACCGCACCAAACTTGATTGCAGGAAATACGACTTCAGCAATAGAGTGGTCAATGTCTGGAATACTCTACCCGACTCTGTAGTCTCTTCCCCAAACCCCAAAAACTTTAACCTTAGACTGTCTACTATTGACCTCACCCCTTTCCTAAGAGGTCTGTAGGGGGCGTGCATAAGCGCACCATCGTGCCTACCGTCCCTGTCCTATTGTTTCTCTTATTCTTTTATTTTTCTTATATGTACCCATTTCATGTATTCACAACTATGTATACACTTATACTTATTATCTTGTAAACAATTGGCAAATCAAATAAATAAATAAATAAATACAATGTTAGTACAAAGTAGTTATTTGGCTGCCAAAGAGTGCTAATCCATTTAGTTTGTGCTCACACATTATCTTGGGTGCTCCATGGGAGGTGAACTAGCTCTGCACCAGAAAGATGACAGGCATGCTGAGGCATGATCTGTGGCCTTCTCTCACTATTGATGTCACCTCACAATCAGGTGTCACATCTGAGCAGGTCCAGCACTGGCAGGGGTCTGATGCAGTGGTGGGATTCAAATTTTTTTAACTACTGGTTTGGTGGGCATGGCAGGGGAAGGATACTCTAAAATCTCCAGTCAGAGGTGGTATTTGCCGGTTCTCTGAACTACTCAAAATTTCCGCTACCGGTTCTCCAGAACTGGTCAGAACTTGCTGAATACCACCTCTGGTCTGACTGTCCACACAAATTGCCACCATGTTTCCCACCAAAGTGCTACCTATTTGTTAACTCACATGTAGCATGCTTTCAAACTGCTAGATAGGCAGAAGCTGAGTCAATTGATGGGAACTCATGCTAGGACTCGAACTGCCTAAGGAAAAAACAACTCCAGCGTCTTTAAGCTACTGAGCTACCATGCCTCAGAAAACTACCTTCTGAAATTCATTTGAAAGAGAAGAGAATTTCAGTGAAATTTTCAAAGGATAGCATAGGTATTTTTGCACTTGCTAATTTCAGTGTAGCCCAGAGATATATGCAGATGTCATCTTTTCTCAGTGTTCTGCAAACTTTCTACTTCCTGTGCATGCGTTAAACTAAGGAAAGTCATCAAGAGAAAAATAAAAATACATAAGAGAACCGCTTTGTGAAATTTTCCTTTGGGACAATGGAAAATGGAGAAAAGTTGTAGGGTGTTATAGAAATTTAAGAGTTCTGCATCTAACACTTCATTTTCCTTTAAGATGAAGAGAATGAAATCTATTTCTGATCAGTCAAACTGAAGAGACTGATTAAAATCAGTGCTGATGATACTTTCAGCTCAAAACATATTCTCTCTGGTGACCTTGTTTTGTAGGAATGACAGCTTTTGTAGGAGGCCTGTCAAAAAGGCTCAAGCAAACCAACTCCTCAAAGATGCTTTATGAGCAAGGTGGCTATCTTGCATCTAAAAGCAAAGTGAAGGGCTGCATTGCTTCTCTTTATCTGCCATGATCAGAGTTTGCCAAAAAATAAATAAAAGTAGATGAAAGGACATGAAGTATCTTTTCAAGGCAAAGCACACCAGCCCTTTGCTTTGATTTGGAACGCTTTGTCAAGGTGAATCCAAGTCAACCCACAGAGGCCTATTCTTAAGCATTTTGCATTCCTCCAAGACTTCTTCTCCCTCATAAACAATTTATCTTTTCAAAGAGGGCATAGCCTGGGTGGAAACTAGCTAAAACAAAAAATACATGCCATCTACCTATATCTGGTTTTGGGGGCATAGAAGTTTACTTGTGATTAAACCATATTGAATTCAGTATATTTATGCCTGAAAAGACATACTTAGGGATGTACAGTTAGATAAAACTTGGAAATGTTCATCATTGCAAATTATTTCTTTGTACATGTCCTTTCCTCGTTAAATAAGGAGCCCTTCACTGAACTTCAAAGCTGGCTGTACTGATAGCTGGCAGTTCTCTTTCTTTCAATATTAATTATTTTGTACAGTTTCATGATTGCCAAGTGTTTCTTACAAATAAATTGGTAAAAGGTGAAAAGTGAATGAAGGAACAAAGATCAATGATTTTGATAGTCACTTCTTTGAAGTAAACTGTTAAGTCAGGTTATATTCTTGATGTACTAGTAAAACAACCTACTTCAAAGCCACAGCAAATAAATTAAATTAGTATTTTATTCCATTATGCAAATTATAACAAACATATCTTATGTACTGAAAGGTGAAAGCTTCACCTTGTCATTCAAAAATTTTACCTGACTAAGTAAAACTCTGTGAATCTCCATGAGCATGAAATTTTTTTTCTAAATGTTGTCAACTCCCATGATTCCAGCTTCTGGAATAAGACCTGAAAGAAAAAGTTAGGAATATTAACATGCCTCTTCATGGTAAGTATTTATTAGCTGTCTTGGATAGTTGCAGAGTTGCAAAACATTTTCTCAGTGTATCTCTTTCTCCTTTGTTGTTGTTTTTTTATTGTTTTTTACACACACACACTTTTTTTCCTTTTAACAAGCCTGTAATCCCATGCATTAGGGTGGAGTCAGGGCTGAATGAAGGAATGAAGCTGAATAAAGCTGAGCATTTACTGGCTGAATGCCCTTTCCTGATGCCTATGTGGATGTCACAGCAGATATTTTCTCTTTGCGCCCAGAGAAAGAAATATCTGCTGCAACCTAGGATGGAACTCACAGCATCCTAATTCTGAGATGAGACCATCTCTAGGCCACTGTGCCACACAAACACACACACACAC
Organism: Notechis scutatus; assembly: GCF_049901735.1. Lineage (NCBI taxonomy): Eukaryota > Metazoa > Chordata > Lepidosauria > Squamata > Elapidae > Notechis > Notechis scutatus. The sequence continues at coordinate 154,783,330 of NC_142011.1, read as the reverse complement.
ACACACACACACACAGGGAGGGAGGGAGGGAGGGAGGGAGGGAGGGAAAGAGACAGACAGACAGACAGACATACACACACACACTTTTCTACTGTCCAGAAATCCAGATTAACCTAATCAAAAGCACACAATTAAATATTGGGGGAGCTGCAGTGCACAATTCTAAAATTTGAAATCCATTTAATTCACACACCACATCATTCCTGCCACAGTGGTAGCATCTCCATATGTTTTACATTACTTCCAGTAATTGTTGGGTAGTATTGACTCAGAAGAAATGCATGCAGAATTGTTCATTTCTTACTATTGTTTAGCAGTCATCATCAATTATCCACAAGGAAGCAAGCAACATCGTTGATAGCATGAACCATGCAAATGATGCAAACAATATCATTTGTATCGGCTACATCATGACAGATGTGAAGTCACTATGGCATCTTTTGGATGATCACACTTCAGTGTAGAGCTCATACATAACCTGAAATACATAATCTTCACTCATTAGATACAGGTATTCATTATCTACACATTCCACCTGTACCTGGGTTGATAAGACAGTTGAGATAATGCTGTCCTGATTTATGGAAATTGAAGTAAGTAATAATAATAAAAAAGTTATAATCCCATTTAAATTATTCAGAAACTGGCTGAAGCACTCTATTTTTGGCTGTTTCAGACATTCCTAATCTACATTATCATTTCATTTCATTATCATTTCAGTTAAATATTATAATCATATAAATGAATTTAAAATTATAAATTTAACATACGGTAGTTGAACATTTCAACTACCTTATTTGCATAACCTCATACTAGGAAAGAAAGATATAACCAGGGATAATTTTAACACAATGCTACACTATCATTATAATGTGGAGTCAGGCATTATTTCTGTTGCTGGCCTAACATTATTTTCATCAATAAACCTCTTGAAAAATTGCAGGATCAGAAACTCTTTAGATAGGAACTAAGGTTGTTTTGATTTCTGTCTTTCCCTCCCTCTCAAAATACAAATAAGCAGGGTTTTTATGTGTGTCACACAAGCCTCCAATGAAAATTAGGAAAGGTAAATTAAAGTCTCTGAGGCTATATTATACCAGAATGTAGATGCACTGCTTGTATTCTTGATTAAGAAGAAATTATTGCTAAAGAAAAGACAATCTGTTTTCCAAGCTGCTTGTATTCCCTGCTGTCTTCAGACAAGAGTTTATGAAAAGGAAAAAATGCTGCTCAAATTAACTTTTATTATTAACTTTTTTCCTCCACATGAAAGCATAAAGATATCTATATTTAATCCATAATTTTCTAATGTATGGTATATTTAATGAAATGTTTAACAACTCCACTGTTAATAACATACATTTCCTCAGACACTATTTTTGCAATGATTTTATTTGTTTGTTTGCCATTCTAAAAAATTCCTACCATTGTGTTTCAAAGTTACAGGTAAAATCATTTCCCTCAACCAATTAGTTCAATTCAATAGTTAAACAGATATAGATACAAAGATGATGTAGCTATAGAACATATTGAAATTTGCATGTATGTTCCTCTTGGCTTGTAGGTGCTCATTAAGAAAGGGTTTTTCAAAATGACCATCAGAGCATTAGTATTTCCTATATTATTATTAACACACTCTGATGCTAAGGAGTTTTATTCCCCCTCTCCACCTGAAAAGAAATCTCTTCCAAATGCAAAACGCAAGCAGAGGAGAGGAGTTTCCATTTCAGTTTTACTTTCACAGCAGCAAACAGTCTTACTACAGAACAATTGAGCTAAGCCACAGTCAGGCTCCTTGCTGTCTCCTTCTTGCTCACACAGCAATACTGTTTGAGTTTCCAAACCCCCCTCAACTCTCACACACACTGACAGGACGCTAGCCAGATGAATACCAATGGATGCTGGTATCCAAAGACACAATTTTTCCCCCTTATTTTCCTCCTGTGTTCAGACGAATCTGTTCCTTCTATTGTAACACCAGTTAAAAGATAAAGAGGTAAAAAATGCAGAATATTTACAGATGTGATTAGGAAAACACAAGTAAGGGAAGCTGCACACAAGTATCATCAAACTCATCCCCAAGTCAGTAGACAGATTGTAAAAAAGTGTACATCTAATAACGCCTACGTTAATCAGTCACAAATGAGATCAATGCCTTGGACTAATAAGTATTTGTCTAGTTTTGATTATGAACCTCAGATTCATTATTCCAGGGAAAAGGTTGCTGATCTTGGACCTCAGCTACCTTTGCCTGGTGCCTTGCTTTAAAGTGGCAGGATGAGAGTCCTGGGATGGGCTGCAGTGGTGGTAAAGTCCAGCTCCCTCCCCTTCAGCCCTACCCTGAACCCTTACACAGCCTTCTCACCCATCAACATCCAATGACAAATGACTTTCTTTCTGCTATCCGGAAGTACAATGGATGCTTCCAAATGATGTTTTGGAGCCAGAGAGGTGAAGGAGGGAAATTTTATGCCAACATTCAAAGTGCAGGGACACGTCTATCACAGGATAGGAAGTATCATGGTGGGGCCTCAGCAGCAGCCTTCATTTATCCAGATACCACTCATGCATCATCACGAAATATCCAGAACCGTAAAGCCTACAAACTTGAAATTTGGCACGTATGTTCCTCTTGGCTTCTAGGTGCTCACTAACAAATGATTTTTTGAAATGACAATGATAGCATTAATATTTCCTATATTGTTATTAACATGCTCTGATGCTAAGGAGTTCTACTCTCTCTCCCCACCTGAAAAGAAATTTGTTCCAATTTGTACAAGCAGAGGAGAGGAGTTTTAATTTCAGTTTCACAGCACCAAGCAGCTTTAGTACAGAACAGTTGAGCTAAGCCATGCCTAGCCTCCTTGCTGTCGCCTTGCTCACAAAGCAAATACTTTTTCAGTTTCCAAACAGTGCTGAATTCTCTCACACACTGATAGGACTTAACCAGATGAATACTGATGGATGCTGGTAGACAGAGGCACAATCCCCCCCCCCTTATTTTCCTTCCAAAAAACTTGCCTGATCACATAGTTTCGTAGCAAAGCACAGGTACCCTGCTTCTCTATATATAAAATTTAACAAAAATAAAAAGAAGAGAGTCAGCCAATAGAGTGATCGTGTGGAGCAATGAAATGCTGAGCTTCTAATATCTATTCATTATCATCAAATTACTCAGATCAATTCCATGCTTTAAAATAAAAACCAAATAAAGCAGTTCAATGGAAAAATAGGAACACTAAATTCTAACACACTAAAGTCATTGAAATAATAAGTGGGTCCCATAACCAGGATACTGTGGTAGCAAAACTCATTTCTCGCTCCCAGTATTTTGGCAAAAAGCCCTGGTTAAGTTCTGTCATCTGGTAGCTCCTCCTAGCATGATATGACCTTCTCCACTGAATGATGGGAGAGAAACCCCTTACAGGCAAATTTGACAGATTTTGATGTTTAAATCAACCACCACAAGGGTTTATAACCCTCATAAGAAAGGAGCAATAGAGATAGGAACATATTTAGGTAATACACTCATTGTGCAGGAACGAAAGAGGTGATTTCTTCATTAGCGTTTTACATCTTCCAGCATCAGCCAGCTACTACTGAAACTATATAAAATCTGTCCTTGTTACTGCTCTATCAATGCAACAATGATTAGAAGACACAATAAATCACTAATAAAGAAATGCCCTGGTTGCTGAAATATTCTGGATTTCAATGTACCTCTTTACTTTCCAATAAGGAAAGTATCTGTATGTTATTATTCTTCACAAATATTTTGCTGTGTGTGAACAGAAGTATGATATTATTACTATATATTTATCATCTTTGCATTAAATTTTGTTTTTATCTACAAAATACATTTTTTTAAATGAAGCTTCAGGATAAATCTCCCTCTACAAATGAAAAGAGATAGAAAGGAGCAAGTCAGAGAGTGGTTAAGCTTTGCAATCATTCTTGATTTGAACCTGGTAGTAGCTGCCTGTTAAATTCAGAGCTATTCTGCCAAATTGGTTCTCATTCTTTAACCAATAATTGGCTCTTGAACCTGAAGGCTGGGGGCGGGAGAAATGAGAGCTATTTCATTATCTCTTTATTTCTGTTGTTGAATGAAAATGCAATTGCTTTGAAAACCACTAGGCTAGATGGACAAATGATCTGACATATTCCTAATAGCATTTGTATTCCTGAGTTGTTCCTATTGCAGTAGTTCATTATAGAGGGGTAGAAGAGCTGCATTCTAGCATTGCTGGAAATGCTCATAACTAAAATCTCACTGATCAGGCCTATTCTGTTTCTTCTGACTGGCAGAAGGTTTGTGGGACAAGTTTTACTTCCTCTGTTCTTGTCCTGTATGTCAGGATAGTTTTTAATAATCCCCTCCCTTGAACTACCTGGAAGTCCTACTTACTCCAGAAGCTTATTTCTTGAAAAAGACTCCTGCTCAAATATTTTTTCCAGAAGATATGAGAATTTCAGTTCATGTACAGAATCGAGCCTCTAAATTCTTTATTCTGACTTGCTGTAGCACCTTGCCTACTGCTGTTCTGGAAGGAAAATTCAAGAGTCTCTTCTTGTAATGATTAATTATGCCACCACAGATCAAATGTGATGGACTCCTTAAGATGTGTTTTATTATGTTGCCTCTTTTGTGGAGATATTAGAAATATTGCATCTCTTTTAGTAGACATCTCAGGATATATAGATCATTTTGATATTCAATATGAGCAGCATAACTCCACATTCTTGGCAGTGGCCAAAGTCTCCCTGTCTCTTTTGGATATCTAACAGATGCAGACCAGTGGTAGGATTCAAAAATTTTTACTACTGGTTCTGTGGGCATGGCCATGTGATGTGGCTTTTTTTTTTTTTTTTTTTTGCTTTTTTGCAGCTCCCACCCATTTTTTAGGCCTTCTGGGCTTCAGAGGAACCTGGGGGGGGGGGTGTTGCTCCCCTAAAGCTCCTCTGAGGCTCAGGAAGAAAAAAAAACAGAGCATGGGAGGGGCACGCAACACCCCTCCACACTCCATTTTGGGAGCTTCCTGGCCTCAGAAGAGCCTCTGGGGGGTGTTTTTTCTCCCCTAAGGCTCCTCTAAAGCTCAGAAAGGCAAAAAAAATGTAGGGGGGGGGAGCTGAGTCATTTTTTTGCCCTCCTGGGCCTCAGCAAAGGAAATCCCGGCACAGCTGATCTATGTACAGCTGATTGTCGGGAGGGGGGAGGAAGAAAGAAATACCTTAGGTGAATGTCAGGCGGGCGGGATGACCAAGCATCGGGCAGGAGGGTGACCGGATCGGGGGTGTGGCCAGCCAGATCTTACTACTGGTTCAGCAACCCATGCCAAATTCTTGCTACCGGTTCGTGTGATCCGGTGCAATCCGGCTGAATACCACCACTAATACAGTCTCTGTTCATAGGATCAAATATGCTATTTTCAACATCTTTTGTTTTCTCATAATGGCTGTATGCTACAACTGAATAATAATAACAATAGCACTTAGATGTATATACCATTTCACAGTACTTTACAGCCCTCTCTAAGCAGTTTACAGAGTCATCATATTACCCCCAATAATCTGGGTCCCCAGTTTACCCACCTCAGAAAGATGGAAGTCTGAGTCAACCTTGAACCTGGTGGGATTTGAACTGCCAAATTGCAGGCAGCTGGCAGTCAGCAGAAATAGCCTGCAGTACTGCACTCTAACCCCTGCACCACTGTGGGTCAGTTACATCACATTTGGATGGTATTTTCAAAGATCAAATCTCTTCATATACATTATCTACTAATAACCTTTGTTATAACAACCCTATCATGTTGTTGTAAACAAACAGTGTTGTTTATCCCCAATAAAGACAGTAATATATGCTTTATTTCAGATCAAAAGAAGTCATTATTATCATCAAAGACTAGCTTACAGACTAGCTTATTTTCCTTACTTTGGACTACTGTAATGTTTTCTGTACAAGTTTACCTTTGAAAAATTTGACTGATCCAGAATGCCATAACTACAACACAGATTGGAGGTGATTTTATTTATTATTATTTTACATTTATAAATAAATAAATACATACATACATAAATAAATAAAATTTATTGGCCACCCATCTTACCACAATGTAACTCTGGTTGACTTACAATCATAAAAAATTATCGATCCATATACTTTAAAACATAGATAAAACCAACCAGTAAAATCTAGTTACACAAGGAGAGGGGAGGGGCAGAGTGGGACAAGGTGGGATCTGTTGTTACAGATTGATTATTGGGAATACATGACTTCTTTATTTTAATAACTTTAAAAAAACCTTCAAAAAACCTACAGAAAGTCTTCAATTTAAAAAGCTGATATGATCTATAGCAATCTATCAGAATGCTGCACAGTCCACCGTTCCTTAAGTTCTCAGAGAGAGAGAAAATAAAGTTATATAAATGTTGCAATTCATCATGCGCCCTTGTAGGAGGTTTCACATGACTTCCACATTTTTCTATTTTTTTCTGCTTTTTAGTATGAATATTCCCCAGTGGTCAATATAACTGTTACTCAATATAACTATTACTAAATATAGAACTGAACTGAATTGTTTGAATAAACTCAACCCTCTTTCCAAGAGTGCTCCAGTCTCTTCAGATTCCACAACAACTGAGTGTAAGTTTGGTAGAAATAAGAGTGACCTACAAACACCTTGCCCCACTTCCTGCCAGTATGAGGCCAAAATGTGTAGTAAATAAGTTTTGCTTGCCAGGTTAAAAAAGGTTTTTGGTGTGCTTCTTTTTATGTTGTTTTAAATAATGCATCATGATATTTGTTGTTGCATTCAAATGTATTAATTTGAGGAGGTGAGGCAGAAAAGCAGGGTTAAAATCCCATAAATAATATTCAAGTAGGAAGGCTGAAGTTGGGAGACAATGACTTGCTTTGGGCTATCAGCAAATTCGTGCTAAAAGCAAGTTATGCATCAGCAATTCCCTGATCAACAGCTTTGTCTCTTTTTTCTTTATTATAACATTAATACTTTCAGACTGCTTTCTGTTAAATAATGAATTAAAGATTTAAGAGACAAGGTGTTTTTTTTTTCCAGGAGACACTGAGATTGGGCTTCCAGCTAAGTTCAGAGATGACCCCTCCCTCTCAGAAAGTGTCACATGTTTCAAATACTTTTATTCAGATTCAGCTCATTCCTAATGATTCTATTCAAGCTTTAGAGTGTCTGATTTGCTAAGAGTTCAGATACTCAGAATAGAAGGAATTCATGACACATGAACACACATACGAATACAACTGACACATTCACCGCCACCATCGACATGGTCTCTCAGTCATTGATGTTTGCTACTTTATTTCATTTTTCTGACATTGATGCTTCACATTTGCTTTGATGGTGCTTCTTCATTAATGCTGCTCAAAGAGCATACCTATCTTGTTAGATCTCACATTTCCTTTCATCTATCATCAAAACAAAACAAGAAAAGATATCTTCTGGCATATATTCTGAAAGGCAGATTAGGCTAACTTTCATGCATAGTTTGCCAACAGAAATCTTCAGCATGGTTGTTGATTATTATTTTTTGGCATACAATTTTTATATTAACATATTGATAAGTGCAATGTTTAAAGTATTAACAATTTTGAGAAGATACAAAAACTAATGCAAAGTTAAAAAGAAAAAAGAAAATGCAAAAAGAAGCAAGAAGTGCAAAAAAAGTTTGAAGAAAAAAAGAAATAAAGAAATAAGAAATGAAGAAGTAGCTTCCAATACTTTTAAGTATAAATATATTTGAACCCCTCTCTCTAAAGTTACATCATATTGCTCTTCTTTCTATCGTCTATCCTGTCTAATCATCAAAATTATAAATCACAAGTTCTTTTTTTCATTTTTACACAAAAATTCCATAAGCGGCAGAATGCTTCTTGATGATGGCTGACACAGTCAAAGAAGCCATCTGATTGCCAGGAAAAATGGAATCTAAAATTTAAAACGTGTTTGTCTGGATGAAATACTGGTAGCAAAAATATTTCAAGAATGATAGTTGTGAAATATTTCTGTTTCATAAATATTGAATAAAACATAATCACTTTTAGAATATTATTCACTTGTAATTCAACAATCCTCATTTTCAGCTGGTGAAATAGAGGAATTAATTAATATTATACCCTGAACATCAGTAAGATGTTTGACGCTGGATTGTATCTAAAAGAGGCCAAACTTCTGCTATGCAACAGCTCCATTAATCTTTTCCCTCTTATAGATATTTCTGTTTAAGAGGGAAACAAATTCAGTAATTAAATGAAAAAGGGCATGTTTCTAACCTTTTCAAAATCCAATCCAGTTTAAAGCTGATCAGTAGCACATCCTTAATCTTTAGAGCAATACAGTGGGCACCTTGCATTTTGAGAGTTACTTCTGGTAGGAATGTATGAACACTCTGACTCCTTTTATTAAAACTGTGTAAAGATTTGGGAGTGAAATTTAGAAAAACAAATGATATTTCAGAAGGATTATTTCTCTTTTCTTCATCAGAGAAAAAAGTTGGAGCCTGCCCTGTCAAAGTCATGAAGTCCATTTTAATCTTCTGTACCTTCCTGGGGTTGCCAACTGTTCCAAATATCTGTAGAAGAACTCTGGACAACATGAATTGTTGCAAGCCTGAGCAGTAAGCATGAAAATACATAAACACTTTTCCCTGCATGACTCTATGGGGCTTCTTTCAAATCTATAGGAAGAGCGGAAGATAATTTCTTTATTTAGAATTCTTTTTGTATCATTTCAGCCATTCAACTATAAGAAAAAGAGATATCCTCATATATCATAAATAAAATAAACAAAGGAGGCATAACACAATCAAAAGCCATAACAAATCCATAACAATAATGATTCATGCCATTGTATATCCTGCGACTCACATCTCAGTTCCGAAAAGCTCTTTGAAAAAGCCAGGTTTTAAGCAGCTTTCTGAGTATCAGAAGTGAAGATGCAGATCTTATTTTTGATGCAGGATGTTTCATAGGAGGGGACCTAATAATGCAGTACCCTGAATTTTATCTTTCTGCACCCTGGCAAGGGGTAGGACTCCACATCACAGAGTCTTTGCAGACATATCTTGGGCAAAGAGATTAAGGGTCCAAATTTTATATGACATTGAAGGTGATAACTAATACTTTGAATTGCACCCAGAAACAGATCAGCAATTAGTGCAATTTCTCTAGTTCTGGTATTATATAGAGAGAATAAGGGAGATAACCTTGACAGAAATATGCAAGAACCGTTATCTAGGCAAAAAGAGCTGAAGTCCCATTCTTAAAGTCCTGGTTAACAAGATATGTGGAAGCAGATATTACAAATGCTTCCCTGATTCACCGTGTTATAGGAGGTGAGGTGGTAAACCACAATCAGATTTGCAAGACTCTGTTATTGTAACCTATTTCAACAAAGTCAAATTCTAGACTTCCTGTGGAATTGATTTTCCAATCTGGCCTAAGGTCTGACATCCATATTTTGAGTCTGCAGTTCATCACTCTTTGACAAGATCTTGTTATTCAAGTTATCACATGGGCCAAAACATTTTGCACTAGCTAGGTTTTCCTGATAGACTTGGAGGGCAATCCTATGTAGACAGAGTTATAGCAATCCAAGTGTGAGGCTATAAAGCCATTGCCTCCTCTTCAAAGAAAAGCTGTAACTGGGCAAAATTCTTCTTGGATTATCTGATTTCTACTATAAAGAACTGAGAGTCCAGGTGAACGCTTATGTTGTAACAATGGCTCTTTCTTGGGAAGCACAACCCAATCAAGAGCTATACTTGGCATAGTTCTACAATCAATTGGCTTCTGTCTTAATAGATATTTCACCTTGTTTGCAACCTGTTTCTCCTTGCCCAGACATTGAGACTTCTGACTGTAAAAGATCCCAAAAACCTGTTTCTTACAGAATCCTTTGCAAGAGTTAACCTTCTACTTAGTTAACTTACTACTTTCTCAATAACTTAAAAGGGAAAGGTTAATGTTAGACAGGGGAATTGCCACAGCCAGAGATAATATTTATGAAAGGGATCCATTAAAAGTTTCAGAAGAGAACCTCTAGCTCAAAAGAAACAAGCTTGTTTCTAGCCTGGAAAAGAATGCTGTGATAAAATATTTGTACTTCAACAATTGCTTGAAGATTGCATCAAGAGGAATATCACTATGACTTTGAAGCAGCATTTGTAGCATCCATCAGCCAATTTGGTGGGAGACATTTGAGGTTGAAAGTGTGACTGCTAAACCGGTTTGCCTCTTACAACCTGTGTACAAGAGATATAAAGTTCTGTTTGTGTTCATGGTTGAAATGACTTTTCTGTATTTACAGTCACAAGGCAAGACAGTGTTCAATCTGCCCCACTATTCAACAGTGTCATCAAAGCAACCATGAATAAAGTCTTTGTTTGTGTATGGTGTCAAATTTGAACAAGATGAATTCATCACATATCTGATGGGGTTTTTTTTTGCAGGGGGAGGGGGCTTTGGGAGGGTGGTGTTTTTGTTTTTTGTTTTTGTTTTTTTGCAGAAAATGAAAGAGAAGTCTCTGATATCTTATTTGATATAAAAGCTTATCCATATGACTTATCCATTAATACACACAATACCTAATATTCAAAATGATGGCTCTCAAGCAACTATGCACTTTGATGTTTGAACAACTTAAATATCTTGGCTCAACTGTCCCATTAAAAAAAAATAGTTCCCATTGCTATAATCAACAATTGAATTGTCCAGACCACTTCAGCCTTCAGAGTACTGACATGATGCTTCTAGTGGGGGGGAAAACAGCATAAGCATTCAACCAAAATGTACATCTATCAATTATTAATGCTATTGATGCTGCTGTATGATGCAGAATCTTGAACCTTATTTCCAAATAAGTTGAAAAATGTGAAGTTTTCCAAATGTGCCTATACTAAATTTTAGAGATTTCATTCTATGACAAATGATGAAATAATTAAAGGGAGGTGTTGCAATGAGTCTATGGCAGTTGAAGACATTCAGAAAATTTAATTAAGTGGTTTGGACACATCTGCCACCTAGGGCTCATGCAAATTTTCTTACCGAGATGTTGTAGGCTGGTAGGTTTTAAAGAAAATTTCGCTATAGTATATGTGAAATCTAGTGAAACTTAGTCTCAATGAAATGCAAGCTAAACAACTGGTCCCAAAAAACAAAGGAATGTAACATGCCATCTGTAGATCACAGCACATACAGTTGCATACTGGTTATACCATGGGTCATTGCAGGATCCATTAAAGACTTCATGTTATATCTAAACTTTGGATTTTGAACCCATGTGTAGTTGGATTTACTTTTTTCTTTCTATCTGTCAGTGTTGCATTCTTCCATTGCTTCATTTCAGACAACTCCTTAGAAAAACCAAGGAAACTCTCTCCAACATCACCCATCTCACCAATAGCATGGATATAACCAGAAAGTGATCTCTCCTCAACACTCCCAAAATTAGTTTTCATCTGCCCCAACAGAAACCTCATCTTGACACTCTCCCAGCCACCCCTTCTGATGTCAGTGTCAGTGTCTCCCAAGGCAGAATGCAGTTTTCATATAAGTATGACTGATCTAAGGAAATTGACATTATATATTCTTTCTTTTCTTCTCTCTTGATCATATCAACTATTTGTTTATTCTGATTCTACAGTATTCCCAAAGCCCCCAGGAATACTTTGTGACTGAAATAGAGTTCATAGCCCCATTTTTCTCTGTTCCTAACTGTCCATTTTCAATTTTCCCTTCCCCAATTGGTATCCGAGGAACTCTTGTTTCTATAGATCTGCCACTAGTTACAAAGGCTATAATTGCAAGGGCTCATTTTGTATGTTGATAAGAAGTCTACTATCTGGTTCCAAAACAAACAATAGGGGCAGACTGCTCTATCTTACAAAAAAATAAATAAGTCCTCTTTTTCTTTATATCCAAAAGCACAAAAGAAAGAATTAGAATCTTGTTCCCTTTTGTTGCAAATATAAATATAAATAATGGTAGGTTTCTCATTTGAAAGTCAGAATTTTCCACAGGAATTCCTATCTTCACCTTGTTTTTATTAAATGTTATTAATTAGAGTTGTGAATGACCTGTAGTTTGGATTAAATGGATTGCTACAAAGGAATCTGACAGTGATTTGGGCAACAGAAGGTCAATTAGATTACATATATCACTGTGAATCAAGCACAGAATCATTCTTGATAAAAGGAAGGGGAAGACCTTTTTCTAAGAGTTTGGGAATCTTCATCCATAGAGATGAAGAACAATATTCATATAAAGCAGAATAGTTTTCCCCCATAATGCACTGGCTAAATAAAGATATCAAATGGTATGACTTCAAGGTTGAGAAGCTACTTCTAATAGGTTTTGTTCCAAAGCCAAAGTCTGTCTGTCTGTCTGTCTGTCTGTCTCTCTCTCTCTCTCTCCCCCTCAATCCCTCCCTCCCTCCCACTTTCTCTTTTTTCTCATAGAGACCAGCACAGAAAAGCAATTATTGTCTGCATCTTTTTACAGAATGAGTGGTGAGACCCTTTTTCCTGGAGTATGAAACAGGGGCATTTCTGAGCACTGGACCTATTTCTAATCCACTGCAGTTCATAGATAAGAAGTTCAAGTGTTCAGGAAAAAAATCAGAGCTGTTGCTAAGATTATCTATATCTATTCTTCTATTTTAAATCTCTCAAATACCTATAAGAAACCAAGAAGATTTCCTCACCTTCTGCAAATGATTTCTACAATTTTGTTTTTGATGGTACCCTGGAAACTACAGGTTTTTTTTAAAAAAAAAATCTGTAAATCAAGAAAGATTACAAACCATGCTAGCTTTTAGAGATCCTCATTATGTCAGAATGCAACTACGGCTGATCTGCAGACCATAAAAATAAGCCTATGACCTGTGATTGTCTAAATCCCTGGTCACTAATTATTTTTTTGTCCAGAGATTTAATGATGAGGGAGGAGCTTGCAAGAAACTTTTGCTCCTCGGGATCATTCATCATGTTGTGGGAAAAGGAAGAAAGGAATCTAACTTTACAAAATTTCAAAAAATTCTTCTATCAAAATTTATAGGTTCAATGAGCGATTCCACAGAGTGGCATTAGGATTTAGGGTTAGGTTTCATGCATCCAAGGCAAATATATTTCAAAATCGATCTTTTTTCTGAGGCCTAATTGTGCCCCAAATAGGATTAGCCTTCTTAGTGTGTTTCTTTACATATTCTCTTTTTCTTAAGTCAAACATCCATGTTTTAACTTGTGGCTGCTGTTTTATTTATATATTTAATCTATTTCATCATCCCTTGAAAATCTCTCCAGATTTACAATAAAATTCTGGGTTTAAGGAACTCTTCCCTTAAGAAAAGGGAAAGGGCAGTGGTGGGATTCAATTTTTTTTACTACCGGTTCTATGGGTGTGGCTTGGTGGGTGTGGTTTGGTGGGTGTGGCAGGGGAAGGATACTGCCAAATCTCCATTCCTTTCCCACCCCAGTAACCTGCTTTCCAGCTCCGTTGTCCTGTGCAGGGCAACAAAAGAAGCCCTGGCCGATCATCTGGGACTCGGGAGGCAGAGAATAGATAGGGGTGGGGCCAGTCAGAGGTGGTATTCTGAACTACTCAAAATTTCCACTACCGCTTCTCCAAACTACTCAAAATTTCCACTACCAGTTCTCCAGAACTGGTCAGAACCTACTGAATACCACCTCTGGGAAAGCCATTTTCCTTCTTTTAGTTATGTTCCAATAATTCTCATTAAAAGGGGGAGAAAAGATGATGATAACTAATACAATCAGCAGTAACTGCTAAAAGGCACTAACTGCTGCATTAGACATGGCCTTTTACTGCATGGGCAGATGTCGTGGTAAAGAGATCTTTTACAAGGAGGAGAAAGAGGAACATAACCACATTTGAAGTAGTTATTGCCAGCCCATCATTTATTAAATGTCCTACCTGCTCATTCTTGCTCAACTTGATAAAAGATAATTCTTTGCAGAAATGTATTTCGGGGGAGGAGATTATTTCCAAGAGTGGAATGTGTCGTTCTTCATTTCAATAATTTTTAAATTAGACAGCATGTGTTCTAGAACTGATCCTCCAGTGGCATGCATTCTCTCTGGCCTTTCATAGTTCAATTAATCCAAAAAGGAAAATGTCATAAAGGGAACTCTTCACATAGGGCTTCCCAGCAGCAGTGTTATTGTGCACTAAGGGAGAATCCTGCCATTGAAGAATAGAAGCATTTCTCTTGCATTTGGAGAAATACAGAAGAAGGGTCTAACTATTTGGGAGGGAAGGAGGTTAATAAATTTGGTGAAGAAAAATAAAGGGCGTTTATAGAATCTCTCTGCCTACTAATAATACAAAGTCGGAAAAGAAGAAGGGAAGGGAAGAGAAGAGAAGGTTATTCATATAGTTTCTTTCTTGCTGTAGGAAGGAAATAAGTCAGAAGATATGACTCCTTGTCTGACAGTTTTATTATACATTGTGTATTCACATTCATTCATATAGAAGGATAGCTATACATACTGATCTTTCACCTTGGGAGACATCATGTCCTTGTAACTGTCATATCATCATGAAAATGAAACCTGTTGGCTGAACTCTACCCTTTGAGATGGATGTTGTCACCTTCATTAAAGCACCACATAGTTTATTACATTTGTCAGCTTTGCTTAGGAGAAAGCTATCAGTACATGTTTATAGGTGTGGAAAGCAGGAAAAAGAAATACTAATTGGAAGAAGACAGAGGATTAGAAATGTTTGAAAACATTGTAGACTATATGTTACAATCTGCCTAACTAAGCATATGGCAAATACCGTAAATATCAGCCACTAAGGACACTTTTCTTACTGAAAAATATGGAAATGTGGAAATAAAACTTGTGTTTGATCTAGCTTGACAAACACTTTCTTTCAATCATTTTTTTTGAAGCCCTTTATCAGTTTATACGTAAGATTTCTAAACAAGAGGATTGCACATCTACAAAGTCTTATCCTATTTGAGACCCTTTCTTTAAAAATGAATAATTCAGGATCTTCTTAATTTATGTCAGCTTCAAAATGGCTATTAATAAATGTGTTATCTTCCTATATTTTATCCAAAAGCAAATTTCTAGGTTTTACTATATCACATGACCTAAAATGGACACCTAACATCAAAAATGTCATCAAAAAAGCACAACAAAGAATGTTCTTTCTGCACCAACTGAGAAAGCTCAAACTGCCCAAAGAGCTGTTGATCCAGTTCTACAGAGAAATTATTGAGTCTATCATCTGCACCTCTATAACTGTCTGGTTTGGTTCTGCAACCCAACAGGACAGACACAGACTTCAGAGGATAATTAGGACTGCAGAAAAAAACAATTACTATCAATCTGCCTTCAGTCGAGGACCTGTATATTGCACGAGTCAAAAAGAGGGCTGTGAAAATATTTACAGACCCCTCACATCCCACACATAAATGGTTTCAACTCCTTCCCTCAAACGATGCTATAGAGCACTGCACACCAGAACAACTAGACACAAGAACTGTTTTCCCCCCGAAAGCCATCACTCTGCTAAACAAATAATTCCCTCAACACTGTTCAACTATTACAAAGTCTGCACTACTAATCTTCTCATCACTCCTTATCACCCATCCCCTCTCACCTGTGACTGTATGACTATAACTTTGTTGCTTGTATCCTTACAATTTTTATTGACTGTTTCCTAGTATGATTTGATTGCTTATTGTACCCTATGACTATCATTAAGTGTCATACCTTATGATTATCGACTCCTGATGAATGTATCTTTCTTTTATGTATACTGAGAATATTTACACCAAGACAAATTCCTTGTGTGTCCAATCACACTTGGCCAATAGAGTATTCTATCTATTCTATTCTATCTATAAACTTTCATGAACCACAGCTCACTTCATTAATTGCACAGAGTGATCAACTTACACCTTTTAATAACATTTGTCTCAAACACAGGAGAAATCAGGAACTCTAGTCAGTTCAAATGAATATAAAGGTTTATAACAGGGGTCCCCAACCCCCTGTCTGTGGTCCACAGCATGCCAGAAACCAGGCTCCGCAAACAAGTGATGACCCATCCATGGGATGCAGGCAGCATGCAAAACCATGCCTCCACCAGTCCACAGAAAAACCCGTCCCCATGGAACCGGTTCCTCATACCCAAAAAGTTGGGGGTTACTGCTCTACATGAATCAAAACTACTAATGGTCAAAGCAAATTGGCAGTAGATAAGAATCAGTGGAATTCAAGGTGGGCTGGATTAAGATCCCTTGTGGGTGTTAAGGGACTCAAGACAGATAATGTGTTTGACCTCATGCTCAGCCTGGTCATCTCCTACAATTGGTTAATTAGAAAAGATTCTACCAGACTCCTTCTGATTTCATACCACCATAGAATAGCACAGCTTTCCTGTTATATTCTCTCTTCTTGTTATGTTACTATGCAACTTAAAAATGTATCAAGATCTTTTAATATTTTCCTCTCAAAGTCCATATTTTACATGAACTACACATTTATATATACTTTTTTCTGTACTTTAATCTGTAGCACATACTGCTCTGTCAATATACTGTTAGAGCTGTAAATACAAGCTTTTTCAAAATTCTTTGCTTTTATTGTGAGAGAAGGGATCTCTTGAAGGTTATTCTTTTCAACAGTTTCTGGCATAGAAACGCCTTTTAACTACCTCTTTTTTACTTCATAATGGCCAAGAATTACCACCATTTCCACCCATGGTGCTATTACACACAGACACAGACACAGACACACAGACACACATCTAAAACATCCATTCTTGTAGTCTTTGGTTTCTCAACTTTTCAATACCATGAACTGTAATATCCTTGGGACCAATTATGCAGGCTGGAGGCATTGTTTACAAGTATTTTTATCCTTTCCCTGTATTTATTTTAATTAGTGTTGACAAGTAGAGAAAAATTGTTGCCATGATCTATCACTTGTGAGGTATTACAGGGTTTCTGTTGCAATCCTCTTCTTTTCTGTTACCTATATGAAACTGTTGGGTGAGGTCATCTGCCAATTTGGGTCAGGTACCAACAATATACAGATGATATGCATAGATATCACATGACAGTGATATAGACAAAATACATTTTAATAAGTAAAATAAAAATAAATACATTTCAACTCCTAGCTAACTGAGCCCTTCAAGCAGAGCCCTGACTCAGTGCCTGAAGATATGCTGGTGTGAATGATTGACAGACTCAACCTCAGTACCATCAAGACAAGGACTGAGAGGCTTTGTCTGTGTTGAACTTTCCAGATCTGAAGTTGATTCACTGTTGTCTTTCAATGTGGTTGTATAGTGCATTCTGCACTCTAAGTCTTGTGAAGAATCTGAGATCCTCTTGGACTCTCAGCTCCTGCTCCCAAAAGCAAGAGGAAGCTGTGGCCATGAGACCCTTTGTATAGGTATATTTTGTGTGCCAATTGCACACTTTGAACTGGGACATGACTCCTACCTTTGTCATCTCACAACTGGATTACTGTACATGGCCCTGCCCTTGAAGATCATATAGAAGCTGCAGCTGGTTCCAGAATGCAGTGTGCAAGCAGGGATGAAGGCATCACATTATGCACTTATGACTCCATTACTTTTGGTGCTGTACTGGTTGCCAGTAGGGTTCCTATTTTTTGTTAGCTTTCTTGTCAGAGAAATATGTATATGTATATTTTGGGTAGTCCAATGATTTTAGAGACTAAATTCAGTGGGTGAATGTCAATATGTCAAAATCTCAAATCTTTGTTCGTAGCATGTATGCAATATTAAAGAAAGTGCTTTTAAAATGTACTCCTTCTTTTGCAATTCAATCCAAGATCATTAAGAGGTCAGAGACCCTTCTATCCCAATTAAGAGCGGAAAACCATTCTCCACTAACAAAAGGGAATGCCTTCTACTTGCATGCCTGAGCACTTATATGAATCCTATAATGTCCCTGGACCAGAATATATCTCAATGTACCATACATCCTCATATTATACCTCCTGCAGTTCTATTTTTTGAATATATGCATTACCAATTAATCAATTCTTCCATGTGCGATTGAACCATCTGTTATTCTTAACTGCTATACTTTCTTATACCCTTTGGATTTTGTCTCTAAGAAGTTGGCACATATTAGTCATATTGTTAGTTATGGCAAATCTGTGCTTTGTTCTTCAATTAGAGTTTGACCCTGAATATACTAACAGTCAAGAACAATCAATGAACAATATTCCAGAATAGAGACAAGGACTTCCTTATGAAGCAGCATTGGGAGACAGTGATTGGAATTTCACCTTCATTCAGGATTTAAGGAAAGAAAATAGAATTACATATCTGGAAGTCTATGGAAATTCTCAGTCATCCAGGTCATGGTTGTCCCAAATGTGCTTTTTCAAGAAACAACTGGACTTTCTTGTTTTTCTTTGAAGATATTTTGCTTCTCCTCCAAGAAGTGTCTTCAGCTCTGACTGGATGGTAAGGAATGGAAGGAGTTATACTCTTTGAAGACAGATGGTGTTCTTCATTCTTTTAGAGAGTCCACTGGGGCCATTTGGAGGTTTAACTGTGTCCTCAGAGTCTTGTGAGATAATACATCTACCCATCCATTCTAGTGCAAAATGCATTAAAATATTAAAATAAAAATGCTTTAAATTATTTTTTCCTATTATAAAGATAGGGAAAAATCAGTTAAAAATCTAATTTATAAAAACATACAGAAATCAATAATCAGCCTTTGGACCTTTTTCCTTCTGTGGAATTGATTTCATTATATTATGCTCAATGAAACTGTGCTGATTTATATCGGCACAAGCTCTAACTTGCAAGAGCTCAAAGTTCTGGTTCAGACACCTTTGTGAAATCAATAGCTGATGAAAGCAGTCCTGCCGTAATTAGTATAAATTTGGCTGAAATTTCATGGTGAGGATGTTGAAGAACAATCATGTAAAGAAAGGAAAATTAAAACCCTTTGTCCTGAATTTATACTCTTGTCAGTCCGTTTAGAGGATAATACATTCAAAGGGTGGGGGGGCGAGAGTTTCACATCACATTTGCAGTCAGATGAAATTGAAAAAAAGGCCAGCCTATTACTGGAAAGTAATGAGTCAGAGTGATTCATGCAGCCTTTTGGTGGTTTCTGGGTGAACCAATCAAATGAAAGGGCACAAAAACCATTCACAAGGAAGATGATCCTCCTCAGCAGTGACTAATATCAAACTGAAGTCATTAAAATGCCTAACGGTGTCTGGGTTTGTCTACTGACTCGAAAGTGAATGCATTGTGTTCAGTAAGGCTTACTCTTAAGTAAATTGTGATAAAATTCCAACCTCACGGGAGATAGAAAGTTTTTTAAAAAGAGAGAGAGAGAGAGAGAGAGAGAATTCTGACTACCTCTCTCTCTGCATGGAGAGAAAAAAGTGTTGAACTTTAATGATTCAGTTTTAAGATTTTGCTGTTTCTCATCTGTGTGAACATGTTTCTGCAAAATTAGTCCATCAGGAAAAGCATCTCAAAATGAATACGGATATGTCCATAAGATATTACTGTTTTCATATAATCATATTTGAAACAATAATTGAGCCAATTATGAACTTCAGAATGTCATTTTCTCCATTCTCTTGGTGCAGTGGTTAAAGTGTAGCATTACAGGCAACCTCTGCCAACACCATGGAGTTTGATCCCGATGGGGATCCTAAGTTTGATACAGTCTTCCATCCTTCTGAAATTAGTAAAATGAAGACCCAGATTGTTGGGGGTAATATGGTGACATTGTAAACTGCCCAGAGTGTCTAAAAACATGTAAGTCTAAGTGCTATTGGTATTTTTTTTAAAAAAAACTAAGTTATTCAATATGAAGGAACAGATTTTAGTAACACCATAGTAAAATTTCAATAATTTAGTGAACTTCTCACTTTCAACAATAACTATTCTTTCATGTGACCTTTTCTAGCAATTTAATTGCACATCGGAATTCTTTTAATGGTACCCCGAAATAATGTATTTAGAACTAAAATACAATTACACCCACTCTATATGGTAGATGCGGTAGAATAATAAGAGGTATGGAAGAAACGATACCTACAGAATGCAACAGTTCAGTAATGGAATGCAGCTTAATTGATTCTCTTGTTATTTTCAGATACAGAAATTCTTCTATGAAATTTTCTGTATTAATCCTACACGATCTGGCACCCTTCAGATTTGTGGAATCTTCAATAACCACCTGGATCATAAAGTCAAAAAGTTCTTTTAATTTAGGGATTTTAAGAATTATATTCAATAAGTCTGAAGCTACAGAAACTGTTCGGTATCATCCTATCTCCAAATGACCCTTCCAGTTTGCTGAAATATTTCAGAGCCCACTGAAATAATTTGCTACTATTTTTTCAGTCTCAGGTTCTGCAATTTCTTTGCAGAATGTCCTCCCTTAGAAATCTTGTCTATGACCTTTTTTTGTTGAGCCTTTTATTCTTTTGTTCCCCAAAATGTTTACTTTTGTTTTTAAAAAAATCAATGATTTGTTGGCTGTTTGGAAGAAGAGATGTTCTGAATCTTTTCTCCTGGTTTAGATTCAAGAATCCCTATAAAAGTGGACAAATTGGCCCATTTCAGTTTTGCATTTTGTCAGTCTGAGATATCTTATTTATGTAATGAATATTTTAGCATATTGATTTGCAAGCATTGGTTTTTTAGCAAACTTCATATAAAATTACAACAATCTGTATCACTTCAATTCATCATTGCTAAAATTAACAGCACTGTCAACAGTCTTTCACATCTTCCTTGCAGTCATTGCAAACAACACAACTTGTTTTTTTACATGTTTATCTACATCAATGAGCAGGAAACATTTTTTTCTTGTATGCTGGACTGATTCAGTTGGATTAACTTAAGCATAATAAATTTAGCACTAGGTTCTTGATATAATTTGCTAGGTAATAAGTGATGGATCAGAGCTCTCACCTGACAAATATCACAAATAACATAAACAGTATATAATTAGTAATGCTTCATATCTTCCTATTATTTATATTTTTATTAAAGTTTTTGCAGAACACTCATATAAAAACTAACACAAACTAACAGTCAGAAAGAAAGAGAAAGAAGAAAGAGAAATAGCAAGAAAAAGAAAGAGGTGGAGAAAGATAAAAATAAAAGAAAGCAAAAATATATACAAAGAATGACTTCCAACTTCTTCTGAGGATATTGTAATTGTTTATATTTTCTAAGCAGGTTGTTGGCATTGCCTATAAATGAAGTTCTATGAAAGCTCATACCTGGGAATTGGGTGTAAATCAGATGTTATTCTTTCCCTATCTTTAAAAGATCAGCATGACTTGGCCAACTGAAGGTTTGAAATACGTATTATTTACCTAAAAATTTTCAAAAAAATTCAATAATCTATGGAAATATGTGTCATTAAACAGTTCCTGATCTAATGAAAATGGTGAAAATAATTTGAGACCAAATTTGTCCATCCACATGTAGTGAATCAATTATTTTTTGCTGTTCCAAGGAGCCTTCTTGGCTTTAACCAATAGTCTCATTGCTGAAGGACTTGCCCTGGAAGCATTTGGCATACAGCCACTGATTATTATTTTTTTCTGGGAAGGATACATTTAAATTTATTTAATATGGAGTGCAAAGTCATTGGTGTAGTGATCTCAGAAAAAAAGGAGACTTTTGATTTCCGGTTTGTCGGCTTCGCGAGCGGCAGGGATTTGCGAAGCTGCGCGATCCCTGCCGCGCTAGCCGTTTTTGGGGCTCCGACCCAGACGGGTACGGAGCTAGGCTGCCCTGCAGGGGCAGCTGAAGGTAGGGGGGATCCGGAGAAGGGGTTGGGGGTGTTGCAGACTCCCTCCCTGGCCGGCAGAACTCCCCTTTCCCAGGACGGTGCAGCAGCGGTCTGTAATGGCCGCCACAAAGAAGCTGGCAGCCGGGTAAGAATGCGCAGGAGGAAGTGGAGAAAGTGATTGAGAGGAGAAAGTTTTTCTTGGCTCCTAGGACTCTAAGACATATTTAGTAATATTCCTGAAAAGTATGACTTTCTGAATAATACCTGCCAGAAGAGGAAAAAAGCGGCTGTTTGAAGGTGCTGAAAGGATAGCTTTCCCTCTTTTCCTACGGAATAAATAACTGGATATTAAGAAACCTATTTCTTTTAGGTGAAAACTGGTTTTAAGCGATGAGTGGGAAGAGAGGATTAAAAAGAAAACATTTGTATGCTAAGACTTTGTTGGAGCAGATGCCTTAAGGATTTGAAGACTAGAATATATTGCAATAAGATTTTAAACAGATTTGGACTTTCTTTCTCTTGGATTGATATTACCCCAGAAGGAGAAAGTGAGAACTCTGCCTTGGTTTGGACTGACTGATAACTTTGGGACTGTTTTATTTTTTTTTATTTTCTTTTGAATATTCTGGTTGTTGTAAGAAGAAAGAAGGGGAAAAGAAAAGAAAAGATTTATAATGGCTCTTTCTGTTGAGGAACTAAGAAAAGAATATGAACAAGCAAAAAAAAAATGGTAAAGATGGTGTGGAAGAAGCTTTCCTTTTCTTAGAAATGGCGCTTATTAATTATCAACAAACATTACAACAGATGAAGACAGCAGAGGAACAAGAAAGAAAGAAAGGAGCCATTTTTAATGAATCTCAGAATTTGATCCAGAAAGAAGGAAGAGAGAAAGAAAAGAAAAGAAGAGAAAAGAAGAAAACTAAAGGACTTAAGGACTTAAGATCTAAAAAAACATTTAAGAAAGGGAAAAATGAGGTGCAAAACCAATATGATGATAGTAAACAAAAGGGAAAAGGAATACGACAGAGAAGGGAAGCTGGTAAGGCAGAGGCTAGAAGAAGGGGGGGTAGAAAGGTTCGATGGGAGAAGAAAGAAAGGGAAAAGGTGGAGAAAAGCTACAATGTTTTGAAATTAAATGAGAAAAAAAGGAGACTTTTGAAATGTCACAAGGATTATTCCTGTTCCTGGATGAAAAACTGTTCCTGGATGAAAACTGAGCTAACTCAGGGTTGATTGCTGGTGGCGGATTGAATGCTAGGAAGTGGCAGTAGAGTTTCACATTTCCAGTTTAGGAGACAAAAAAGTTTCTGGACATTGATGATGTAAAGTGTCCTACTGAGGATTCTGCTGCTGTGTTTCGGGGTAGTGAAATTCCCTGGTGTATTTAGAAAGAGAAAACTTGATGTGCCTTTTAAGTACATATTGTAAATATGTATCATAACTAATTGAAATACAGGTGTCAGAGTCTGCATCTCTAACTTGAAGTTGTAATTAATATAATAGCGAGAAATAGAAAATGGGGCTTTCATATACCAGAAGTCCTTTGCAAGGGAACGGAAATTAGAAACTTGCAAATCTACCAGTTTCCTTGTCTGCTTTTAACTCTCGGGAAATAGTTCCAAGTGACTAATGATTTTTTTTTTTTTAAATTGAAATGGCAGGTCATCTTTAAGATAAAATAAAGATAATTTATAATTTGATTGTAGGTGAAGAAGCTAACTTGGCTTGTATAATAGAGTTAAGCAAGTGGATTCACTGCTCCTGCTTGAAGAGCAAGTGGCAGCTGTGACCAGGAAGGCCTTTATGCTACTTTCAGATGTTGTGGCTCAGTTGTGTCTATTCCTGGATCAGGAGGCTCTGCTCACAGCTACTATGCCCTTGTTACCTCTCAAATAGATTACTGTATTGTGCTTTACATGGGTTCATCTTGAAGAGTATCCTAAAGCTGCAGCTGATACATAATGAAGCAGCACAGGCACTTATGTGCACTCTTCAGTCAGCTCATGTTACACCTCTGTTCCTTGGATTGCACTGTTTGCCAGTATGTTTCTGGGTTAAATTTAAGGAACTGATAATGACCTTAAAAAGCACTATATGGGACCAGGTTATTTGAGGGATCGTCTCTCCCCACTTACATCTACCTGTTCTATCAGGACCAGCATGACAGGCATGTCATGAGTCCATCTAGAAAGGAGTATCATTTGGTGGGATCTAGGAAGAGAGTCTCTTCTGCCATAGTAACTGCCCTTTGGAATATCAACTCCCCAGAACTTAAACTGCCTCTCCCCTGAGCTTTTAGAGCAGCCCTGAAGACATGGCTTTATCAACATGTTGGGGGGTCTGGCATTGTTAGGGAGCTCTTACAAAGGCTGATGTAAGGATGGTTTTTGACCTTGATCATGATTGATTTTATTTTAAATTGATTATTGGTTTTTACACATTTTTAAACTTGTTTTCATTGGATGATTGTTGCTACCTGCTTTGAACCACCCAGAGTCGCTTAGATGAAACGAACAGATATATAAATAATTATAATCATTGTCATCATCTCTATTCTGTAAGGAACATTAAGATTGTCTATCTGAAGAGGGTTTGGGATCTGATTGGATTGCAAGATGTCTTGTAAGTATATTTGGTTATTCCTATCAATGATTCTGTTGATGTCCCAATTAGTACCTGATATAACTGCTAGGGCAGTCAATACATTCACTTTTAAGAACTGCCTGGCCCTTCTTCAATGATATCCCCTAGTATATGAAGGGATTGCAGGAGTTGAAGAAAAAACTATTTCAAAGTCCTGTTTTCAATTAGTTTTTCCGGGGAAAGATTCTCATAGACTGGGTGCTGCCACTGTTACAGAATCAAGTATATATGTGTCTAATAACTTTTCCTGTATGCTTAGACAAGATCAATTTCAGCCTGGGAGATCCAATGAATCAGAGAGGCTGCTTGCGGGGAAAAAATATCATCATTTCTAGAAAGGAAGTTATTGCAGACATCTCAGTTAACATTACAACAACTCAATTAACATCACTGGAGGCTTTTAAGCAAGGTATAATTCAACCAGTGTAAGAACCGGTTCGGTGAGTGCATGCTTTGTGCTCACACATGCACCTCAGGCGTTTGCAACTTACCTTCTGCTGCAACCCCTGTGTGTAAAACAGCTGGAGCCTGGCAAACTGCTGTGCCGTGCGAATCAAATGAGCTGGAAAACCTGGAAATAAAGCACAGACTAAAGCACAGGCGGGTGGGTGGGCCCAACAGCTGGTCATCAGCGCGAACTGGTTCTCTCACAGCTGATCTTTGGAGATAATGATTTACCCGAATCAGGCCGAACTGTTAGGATCCCACCCCTGCTTTTAAGAAGAAATTGGACAGCCATTTGTCTGAAATGGTATAGAGCAGGGTGTCATGCCCCTGGTGGAGACTGACTCTGAGGGAGAGGAGGAACAGCCAACAAGGAGTGGAAGTGTGGCTCTAGAGGTTGTGGAGGAGGCTGGGGAAGGGCAGAGGCCAGCTGAGCAGTCAGAGGAGGACCCAGGCCCATCCCCTATCCATCCCAGGGCATGCAGGAAGGAGAGGATAAGAGAGAGATGTGGTCTACTTGGGAGGAGAGGGCCTTGATCCTCTTCATGGGCTGCAGCTGTGACAACTAAATAAGAGGACAGATTTGCATATGGGCGAATGCTGGAAACAAAGCATGGATATATCTCTAGTTTATGGTTCCTCTCTGAGTTTGGCATCCTTCCCAGTGTGTGTTATCTGTGGATGTCCTCCAGCCTTTATCTTGCCTGGTTTGTGTTGCTTTTTCCCTTCTTCTTGTAACTGTTTGTGTGGGAGTTTTTTGTCTTCCCTCACGAATATTCAAAGCTTGGAAGCAAAGTGAAGGAATAAAAGGGGCTTCACCTGTTTTCTTTGACTGTGTCTGTTTTGTATCCCACCCTGGGTCATCACACAGGGTGTCAAACTTAAGGCAGGGTGCTTAGATCTGGCCATTGGGGCCATCCTGGAAATAGTGAAGGACTGGCCCACAGTGCCTCTGCCAGTGAAAACAGAGCTCTGGAGGACTGCAGGCAGCCCTCCTGAGCTCTGTTTTTGCTGGCAGGGGGTTGCAGGAAGCTGTCACAGCCGAAAATGGAGCTTGGGAGCCCATTTTAACTGGCAGAGTGCTCGGGCACCACAGGCCCTCCCGACATGAGTGACGTCAAGCTAGCCATGCCCACCATGCCCGTGACCATCCTGGGCCCCCAGGATCAAATACAATCCTGATGTGGCCTTCAATGAAATTGAGTTTGACACCCCTGGTATAGAGCCTCCTGCCTGAGCAGGGATTGGACTAGAAGACCTCCAAGGTCCCTTCCAACTCTGATATTATACATTTATCTGATGCAAGTCAGGATGTTTTCTTATTTAAACAAACATCTTTTGATACAGTTTTATTATCATACCTAGCAACTGTTTAATTTTTTTTTTTAAAAAAATATTTTTCCTGATATCCTGGAGGGAAAAAATAGGAAAAAATAAAGAAGAAGATAATTCAGATATATTATTAAATACTGACCTGACAGAATGATATAATTATTATATGTAATTATTATAGTCTTTGGAGTCCTTGGAGTATTTGGTGTCTTTGAAGTGCTGATGAGCTGATAAGGTCATTTTCAGTATTAAAGATGTTATCTAGTTCGGTAGTGAAACATCTGTAAACAAACAACTAAACTAAGAGAACACTAAGGACTCCACACTTCAACCTCAAGCTAGATATATTGTCTTCTCTTGAAATTAGTCTTTTTATTACCCATCCTCTTTCCATTACATTAACAGTCAGCTATTAGAAAGTTAACATTTATTAGCAATCAGTGATTGTAAATCTGAGGTCACAGTATCTTTCCAACATTGAACAATAGTCTTCCTTTCACATATAATTGATAATCATATCTTCCCTATATAATTAAAACATACTTTTGCATTTTTAAACCATACATATATATTACACACATACACACAGAGAGAGACCCCAGGGGTGTCAAACTCACGGGCAGCAGGTCGGATGCATCATGCACTGACCACCCCACCTCCAGTTTAGCGAAGGGGAAAAAATACATATCACATGACAATGTGTCATCACGAGTTTGATACCCCTGATATATACCATATTAACAAATGTATTGCTACTAAACCAAAATAGGAACATTATTTGACCTCTTCTAAAGAACTCTGCACTGAATCCTTGGAAATGTACAATCTCATTTTCACTGGCTGAGGAGGTAGTGGTGTTTTTTTTTTCTAAAAACAAATACAAAACAAAAGCTCAGATTATCTCGAGCCATTTCAAATTGCTTTCAGAGTGGACTATAGGACTTATAGAGGCAGGACTTTATCTGGAATTAATTCTCTTTGATCTCTCAGTGTCCTTCAGTGCCATTAAACACTACATCGTTCTGGATTGCCTGAGAGATATGGGAAGAGGAGATACCGCTTTGTAGTGGTTTCATGATTGTCTCTCAAATATACTTCTCTTGTTGTTTAGAAAACAAAGGGAATCAACCTTTATACGCAACTCTAGGCCCCTAGCTGTCCTTGGGACATTCCAAGACTTTAGTTTCATTTATTTCTAAATCACTTTGATAGTCTTTAAAATACTTTTTTGTGTACATTTTTCTAAGATCCTAATTTCTGAAGATTTTCTAATATCTTCATTTCTGAACATTTTTATCCAGTATTGTATTTACATCTTTCAGAAAACGTTTTTTTCTAGTATAATTCATCTTCACCATTCCCTTCCTGCAAATTTTCTTCTATGTATAACTGTACCTCATTCTGCTTGATACACATTGTGTCTGGGCACTTAATTTTTCTTTATAATAACCAGTTAGGAGTTCACTTGTTTTTGTTATTCTGATGAAATAAAAAAAGAAAAACCCAGATAGCTAGGAATGAGAAGCTCGACTTTGTACAAAAAGCATGGATGTAGAACAGAAAGGGATATGGAAACATCAGGAACCCAGGAGATGCAGTAATAAGAATACAGTACTCTGCAGGCTAATTCTGCTCACAGTCTGGAGTTCGATTCTGATGGGGCTTGAGAGTGACTCAGCCTTTCATCCTTCCGAGGTCAGTAAAATGAGGATCCAGATTGGTGGATTGGACTGACACTGTAAACTGGTCAGAAAGTGCAGTAAAATGTCTTTGGAGCAGTATATAAACCTAAATGCTATTGCTATTGCTGTCCGGCAAAATAAAATACTGAAATAATGCTCATAGACTACACTAAGAAACTTGGGACATACAGGTTCCAAGAACAACAAAACAGTGGAGGCTTCCTGTTAACCATCAACAGTTCATCTTAAGTGAAAAATGAAGGTTCTTCCTTGAAATTAAGTTTGATTTTTGATTACTTCAGGATACATTCCCACATATTTGGGGGTTGGCGGAAGCAATATGGAAGTTGCTATTTTAGTCTTCTAAAATAGCTAATGTTGGTTTTACAATTCCCAGTCTAGCCCTAGTATTTCCTGGCAGTATTTCCATGCAAATATGAGCCAGGGTTGGTCCTACTTAGCTTTTTTAAGTCTGGCCAAACTTGACTAGATGCAAGGAACACTTAAATGAACTCATAATAGGTAAGTCTACAAAAGAGAATAGATATTGGCCATTTCTTTCAGAGCCTGAAGACATTTTCTCATAGCTTTATCAGCTGAATTACTGCAGCCATATTTCAAGACCCAGATCACGAGTTCTATCCTTAAGATTAACTGGATTCTTCTCCAGCCAGATTCTCAAAATATTTACAACAATGATAATGAATAGTAAATTGCTCCCATTTCTGTAGAAAGATTACTTTTTTTTTTTCAAAAGCTTAATTTATTTTTGAAAAATAATGAAGGCATCAAAGAAAATCCCAGAAGAGAGTAGAGCTGGAAAAGCTCAGATGTAAATGAAAGATGATGAACTGAAATTATGATTTACCAGTATTGCAAAAGACATCTCCACTATCTTTAGATAATTAGTTTGCTCACAACTTCAATAATAAATCATGGTAAAATGTCCATATTTTTTTCAAATGTTTTTTTGCAGAGCAAAAATGGGGGAGCTGACTCTATTAAGAACACAGTATAAATCATATTTATCCTGGAATATGGCCTAATATATAAAAAACATAAATATTTATTATTGTATAAATGTAAAAGCTAGGAGGTTTTGGCATGAAGTCTGAAAAGCTGTCCATCTGCATATACAGAGGGTAATACATTAGTGTCTGGATGTCAGATTTTCTTAGATTCCCCCTCTTCTCCTCTCCATGAAAACCAATTACGTTTTGAATTACTAAGCTTCGCTTGTGCTCAGTTTGCTGAGTAATAAATGCCCACTTAGTCCAAGCCATAATGTACATGTGTATGGTACTATGGGGGATGTAATGGAGAAGTGTCAATTAGGCCATTTTTAAACTGCCCTAGAGACTGTCAGCTTAATACTAATTGATGACCTAGTAATAAGCAATATTCCATATAAAGTAATTCATCATTTTTTCTGACTCCCCAAAGCCTTGCATAATGTAATCTGATTACAGCAGCCATGCACATTGCCAAATTGACTGGATGGCTTCCCTATAAGACAGAAGATAAGAGAAGGAGAAATAGACAATAAAGTTATAATATGGTATAGCATTTCCCCTGCTAATTCACAGCTTTGGGTATTGTAAATATGCTGCGAAGAGTGAAGCAAGTCCTTAAAAAGTGTCCCAAAGATGCATTTTCAAGAGGCAACTGGACTTTCTGGTTTTTCTTTGAAGACATTTCACTTCTCATCTTCAGCTCCTTAAAAAAGTGATCATTGGAAAAGTTTGGACTTTTTTGTTTTTGTTTGTTTGTTTGCCGGATTGTTTGTTTTTGTCCTGTTTCATTTTGATAATAAAACCTCACCTGTAAAGCAACGTGAGAAGATGATGATTTTGTTCTTACTATTTGCATCCTGTTTTTTTTCTGGAAAGTCATTTAACATTCAGAAATTACTAATCAGACAGCCAGTTTGGGGTAGGGGTTATGGCATCAGGCTAGAAATTTGGAAAAGCAGGTCATTATCTTGTCCAAGTTGTAGAGCAGGACAGTGAAAAAATATTGGAAAGGAAAGCAAGCTTTAACAAGTGTAGTGCTCTCCTCAAAACAGCAAACCATCCACATCTGCCATTTGCCTTGTCAATACTGCTAAAGAGGCTTTCAAAATTGTAGACTTTTCCACTCATAATTATTTGTTATTCCAAGAAAAAAAAAGTTTCTATGAATTCACACACACCTACAGATGATCAAAGGAAAAGTTATAATTCATAAATTTGTGGCTACTACTTGAAAGGCTATGACCTTTTGAATAG
The DNA here is from genome assembly GCF_049901735.1 of Notechis scutatus. NCBI lineage: Eukaryota > Metazoa > Chordata > Lepidosauria > Squamata > Elapidae > Notechis > Notechis scutatus. The sequence goes on along the minus strand of NC_142011.1, from coordinate 154,753,129 downwards.
ATATGACTCATATTCTCCTGGTATGAATTCTCCTTTACTTATGAAAAGACAGATTAGAAATTGACTGTGCTAACTTGTTGTCACTCTGTGTGATTTCTAATGATTATTTAAACTACTTGAGAATACTGCTCAAGATGCAGCATGCAAAATTTTACTTGGTGTTAAATAATGAATAAACAAGTTAATATATCATGTGGGGGTTTTTTTCTGTATTTTTTCCTGCATGTTATCTCAATTAATAACCATAAATAAATTATGGGTTTTAGGTAATGACTATTCTAAAGAGCGATAAGATGTCCTCACTTCAAGTAATTATTTTGCAAATGTAATTAAAAGGAAAAAAAATGATAGTTGCTATTTTCATAGGTCTGGTGTTGAATAGATATCAGGCTTGATTTGGTGGCACAGGCTAATCCACTACTCACTGCCAGGAGTTCAATTCTGACTGGCTCAAGGTTGACTCAGACTTCCATCCCTCAGACCCCCACCTTGAGAACTATGGCAGCAAGGATGATCAGGGACTAGTAATGAAACCTTTGAAGGGAGAGTGTAATAGTGAGATATGTTCAGGGGTGGGCTGCTGGGGGTTTGCAGGGGTTCAGGAGCTAGCTAAGATTCTGTGCAGTTTGGAAAACCCACAAATTCCACTCCTGGCTGGTCCTGCCCACCCCACCCCACCCCTCCCAGAAGTCCCCAGACGGCCCATTTTGGATGCAGGTAAGTGTACAGAGGCTTGGGGAGGGCAAAAAATGGGCCTCCCAGGAGTTTGGGAAGGCTTGAAATGGGCCCATTTCCCGCCTCCAGGGGGCCTCTGAAGCCCAGGAAGGCCATTTTTGTCCTTCCGGGGGCTCAGGGAAAGTCTCCGGAGCCCAGGGAGGGCAAAAACGCCCCCCCATCATGGTGCAGGAGGCCGACTAGGCCATGCCCACCATAGCTATGCTCATCTAGCAACCAGGCAGAGAACCCATTGCTAAATTTTTTGAAGTCAACCCCTGGGTCTGACCAACACAGAATTAAATAAACAATTACTGCTTATGATTTGAAAGCATACTCCTGCTGACACAGCCCAAAATGACTCTTGTCTTTTCTGCAGCCATATCCTATTGCTAATACAAACTATTGGTCAACTTTTGTCACTAGTACTCTTCCTTGCACTCTATATGGGTACTCTTTATCTGTTTCATAAATAAGAACGTTGCACATGTTACTGATAACTTTCTTCTGTTCCTTTTAACCCATTTCTCTAACCTATCAAGATCATTTCTGTATTCTAATTTTTTTCTGTAATAGCTAAGATATTAGCTGTCTCATCCAAATTTGTATCTTTGATAAGCAGGTCTTTGATTTCTTCTTCCAAAACACTAATAAAAATGTTGAGGAACACAGGCTCCATGATTGAACCCTAAGCAGTTGACTAGATTCTTCACTCCAGTGTGATTAAAAAAAACAGGCAGCTTTTGCATCTCTTTGATTGTCTTAATTAGCTGCTAATCAGAATTCCAGAGGGTGTTTTGCCATATTTTGCTCAAACCATGATGCATTATACCTATCAAGGTTAGCATCCCCATGATCTACTATGAAACTCACCTGATATAAAAAGACCTTAGTCTGGGAGGAGTTGTACCTGAATCTGTCCTAATGTGTGGTAATTACACCCCCCACACACACACAAAAGAAAAATACAGGCTGATATTTTTAATGGACTCCTCTATACTTTTCCCAAGAATTGATGTCAGATTGGTTGGTTCATTTTTGATATATTGTTGCAGCTGTTACTGTAATAGGTAGCAATTATATGTGATTGGTAGCAATAATATTTCATTTCTTGTTCCTCAATGAAGATGATAAAAAGGAGGCGGAGAACAAAACAACAACAAGGACTACCTATTTTTTCTGAATTATTGTTATCCTGTCAAACTTATTTTTTATGTTTTTCAGTGTTTAAATTTTAAAATATGTCTGTGACTTTATGATACAAATAATAGTCTAAACTGGTTGCAACTGTACAGCCCAAAACAAGATCATCACTCCAAGCCAAGGTTCAAGAAGGACTGTGCTAATGCAAAAAAAAGAGAAAAAAGGAAAGAAAGAAAGAAAGAAAGAAAGAAAGAAAGAAAGAAAAAGGAAGGAAGAAAAGAAAGAAGGAAGAAGGAAGGAAGGAAGGAAGAAAGAAAGAAAGAAAGAAAGAAAGAAAGAAAGAAAGAAAGAAAGAAAGAAAGAAAGAAAGAAAGAAAGAAAGAAAGAAAGAAAGAAAGAAAGAAAGAAAGAAAGAAAGTTCTTGCTACCACCTACCAGATTTATGTTTCCAATATAACACCAATAACTGAGCAGGACATCCTCTAATGTAAAAGATACTACAAACAACTGCCATGAAGTAGTATTTATGAATGGTGTTGAGGGTAACTAGATTTAGCTTTTCTTTTTCCTATATCACATCTTTACTATTTTTTACTCTATTTTTTGGGTTTTGCATAACATTGCTATCTAAGGGATATAGCACAATTACTATATATGGATTCTTGGCCATTGTGCTAAAATCAAGTATAGTATAGTATAGGCATGTATGAAATTTGTTCTACCCTATGCCAGCATACTCAAAAGTGCTGCCCTGTTTTTAAGAGGTATGGTTCATTCAGTCATTGGTTATGTTGAATGGAAAGTCTAAGCTACAGATGCAATATATACTAGCAGGAAATCTAGGAACCTGTAGCCTATATGTTGTAATGGTAAAGATGCTGGAGTGGGAGAGAGAAATTATTCAAGTCCATCTATGACGGAAATTCACTGAGACATCCTACTTTGAGCCAATCTTCTCTTAACCTAAATTACTGTTAGAGGAAATTGAAGAAACTGCTCCTGCCAATATCTTTACCTTTGCAGGAAGGATGAGATAGAAATGTAATGATCAAATGGATAAACAATATTTTCAATCATCCTGGAAAAATTCTGTATTTTGGTAAACTTGAACCTTGATTTACAAAACATTTTTGGAATCCATTCCTATTTACAGGTAATTACTTATTGGAAAAAGAAAAAAAAGTGAGGGGAGAAATTAATCAATAAACTATGTCAAATGATGGTTATAGGAGGGAAATGTATGCAACCAATAACATTTTAAAATAAAACCTTTCTTTTTCTTCAATTAATCTTTTATGCTTTACACAGACATTTTTACAAGGCAAAACCCTGGAATATTTTATTCCTCTTCTGGAAAATGTTTAAAATCAAAAGAGAAATACATTACTGACATGTTTTTTTCCTTACAATTCAGGACCCAGATAAAACGGTTTGCTGTCCAAGGCAAAGCATCATATATTTCTCCCAGTCTCATGCTGTTCAACATAGGGAAGCTATCCAGACTGACAGATGAATCTCATTTCAACATGGGGTTCAGACAGCTTTGTTCGATGCAGCTAAAGGAAGCAGACTGGGTTAAGGAGCATAGCTCAGAACTGATGGCTGACACAACTATCATTCAATATTTGCTACTTTTAGCATCTGCCATCTGAGATGCCTATCTCATGGAAGTAGTAACAGGGCTTCTCCTGTCATTATTACATCAGTCACAACCAATATTTGGGCTGACTTTGAAGTGTGGGAGGAAATAAATCCAAAGCATACCTGAATATAAAACAAGAATAAATAAGTCTAAAACAGTGATATTTTTAATAGGTAGGATTTAATCTGAATAAGTTTTCTGTGATGGCAGTAGTTGTCCCTTCAAAGAAACTCTTCTAGAACTTCATGCACTAACTCTATATTCATCTACATCACACTGGCTTTTTGGCTTGCAACATTTATTTATTTTTTTATTTTTTTATTTGATTTGCCAATTGTTTATAAGATAATAAGTATAAGTGTATACATAGTTGTGAATACATGAAATGGGTACATATAAGAAAAATAAAAGAAGAATAAGAGAAACAATAGGACAGGGACGGTAGGCACGTTGGTGCGCTTATGCACGCCCCCTGCAACATCTGTTGCAATAATTTATTTGGGAGATTTTTCAGCATCTCATTTTTTCACAGACAATATCTTATTCTAAAAGTACAAAAGGCTGCTGCAGAAATTCCTGTCCAGAGAAGATGGTTAAGGTTGCTTTTGGGTTGAGAAAAAAAATGATGTGACATCTGCAGAATTCTTTATTGTTTCCCAATCTTAAAAGAAAGAATTCTTTGAGTAGAAGGAAATAGATCAAAAGTGCTTATCCCTACCTCTTTTTTTTTCAAAGACATGAGACTGACTTCTTATGGATGGCAGATATCCAGTATATCTTGAAAAATATTGGAGAAGAAAGACTGTAGATAAACACATACTTTCATATATAAGGAACTAAGTACATAACAGATTTTCAGTCCATCTGACTGCTGATAAATATACTACAAACATCATTCATATTTTCTTCCTGTTATTAGTTATTAAGTAGGACAGCACTATATATGCGTCTTAGAAAACATTTGGTTGAACAGCAGTATTGTTAAATCCTCAATTTATTTGACCAATTGGGAAGACAGGATGTCCCTTATACGCAATTATCCATTAAATACAAGAATACATATCTGAATCATCCATAGTGATTCAGTCCATTTGCATAACGTTGTTATGCAAATGTTTTTGCAAATGACATAATTTGTATAATTATGCAAATAATGTGCTGAATGACATAACATTAACATAAAATTAATCTGCTAGTATGAACTACTTTGGATGCAATTGTCAAGCCATTATTACAGTAGGATACTTAGATGGAAATTTGCTCCTCTGCACGTGATGTCCACTAAATAGAGATATGTCTAACATTTACTAGATTATGAAAGCTGATGCTCCACACAATATTTAGGGTTTCCTAATAGCAGTGTTTCCGACTGCTTGTGCTGCACAGTGATTTCTCTGTAGGGGAGAAGTCACATGGCCTTTTCTCCAATAAACTCTACACCAGAGGTTCTTAAACTGTTTGAGCCAATTATTCCTTTTCTGGGTCTCAAATAATGTCATTAAACCCACACAAAAACCAGACTCTGTTGTTTTACTCAAGTACCTTGGCAGTCAAGTATCTTGGAAGTCCAAAATTGGATTCTCAACTCACAAATAAGCAATTACAAATTGCTACATTACCTCCAGTTAATTTCCCTCTATTTAGGAATCATTGCTCTTATACTGCAGATTCAGGAATGCAGACCCACTGCTTCTCGGTTGAGTGAAATTGCCTTCAGATGTAGAATAGGAGTCTGAGTGACACACTAATGAAGCCTGTAATTACATGAAACCTCTAGATTTAGAAACAATATTATTTATTGGGAAGTTAAAATGGGAGAATGATTTCCCTGGAGCCTCAGATGCATTGTTTAAGAGAACTAGACCAAATGATTTTCAACTGATCCTACTAGTTTCTTTAATATTCTCCTACGGTAATAAAGCAAGAGTCATATGTTGCTATGTTGTGTGTGAAATCACACCACTAGATCTTTGCAACTGATTGAAAAGGCTATAAAACTACAGTTTATTAAATGAAACATCTCTTTTGTGTTGTGATTGCTCCTCTGACACAATGTGTACTAAACTTTTCACTGTGTCAGAGGTGGTATTCAGCAGGTTCTGACCGGTTCTGGAGAACTGGTAGCGGAAATTTTGAGTGATTCAGAGAACCGGCCAATACTACCTCTGACTGGAGATTTTACAGTATTCTTCCCCTGCCACGCCCACCAAACCACCCCTACAAAACCGGTAGTAAATTTTTTTTGAATCCCACCACTGCACTGTGTGCAGTGATTTCTCTCACTCCCAGACTATACCAGGAAGATGAATATTATCCCAATGTATCTGCTTCTTAGTTTAGGCTATTAACTGCACATTACTACACAAGAAGTACTTTGTTGATTTTTTTTTTTTTTAAAAAAAAAACAGTAATAACAATAGCCTCAGCTTTGTGCTAGCATAAAATAAAAATCTAATTCCCATCTCCCTCATATACACATCTAAAATTGAGTGTAAAGTTCAGAGAGGACTGACCAGCTTTCTTAAGTGCATTGAAGTGTCTCTATCAATTAGGTTAAAAACTAATTAGTTACTTTTCATTAACATTTATTTATTATGTGTATTAAAAATCATTTTTTTTGAATGTGCAGTTCAGATTAAATTAATATTAATTTTTATTTCGGTGTCGATACATCACTTCATTTATTCAGAATGGGAAGAAAATTGTTATTGTTATGGATATTTAGGGTCAAACAAATTTATTTTGTGTGCTGTTTTAATTTGGAAAAACTAATTAATTTTTAAATTGCAGTTAACAGATAACAGATTATCAGAGTTGGAAGGGACCTTGTAGGTCATCTAGTCCAACTCCCTGCCCAAGCGGGAGACCCTACATCATTTCTGACAGATGGCAGTCCAATCTCTTCTTGAAAGTCTCAAATGATGGCACTCCCACAACTTCCGAGGGCAACTTCTGTTCCATTGGTTGATTGTTCTCACTGTCAGAAAGTTTCTCCTTGTTTCCAGGTTAAATCTCTCCTTGTTCAGTTTCCATCCATTATTCCTTGTCTGGCCTATAGGTGCTTTAGAAAATAGCTTGACCCCTTTCTCTCTGCGGCAGCCCCTCAAATAGTGGAACTCTGCTATCATGTCTCCCCTGATTCTTCTCTTCACTAGACTGGCCAGGCCCAGTTCCTGTAACCATTCTTCATATGTTTTAGTCTCTAGTCCCCTAATCATCCTGGTTGCTCTTCTCTGTACTTTTTCTAGAGTCTCAACAACTTTTTTGTAATGTGGTGAACAGAACTGGATGCAGTACTCTAGGTGTGGTCTTACTAAGGCTTTATAAAGTGGTACTAGTACCTGCCTTGATCTCGATTGTATCCCTCTGCTAATACAATTTAGGATTGCATTAGCTTTTTTGGCTGCTGCTGCACACTGCTGGCTCATATTTAGCTGGTTGTCCACTAAGACTCCAAGATCCCTCTTATAGTTACTGCTGTTGAGCCTGGTTTCACCCAGTCTATATGTGTACTTTTGGTTTTTCTTCCCTAAGTGTAGGACTTTACTTTTCTCTACATTGAATTTCATTTATTAGATACGGCCCAGTGTTCTAGTCTGTCAAGATCCATCTGGATCTTGAGCCTATCTTCTTGGGTGTTAGCTATTCCTGCCAGCTTAGTATCATCTCCAAATTTGGTAAGTTCCCCTTCTATTCCCTCATCTAAGTCATTAATGAAGATATTGAAGAGTACTTGGCCTAAGACGGAACCTTGTGGCACCCCACTGCTTACTTCCCTCCATGTAGATTTAGACCCATTAAGGACTACTTGTTGAGTACAGTTTGTCAGCCAATTGCATGTCCATCTAATGGTGGTGCTATCTATTCCACTTTTTTCTAGCTTACTAAGAAGTAGGTTGTGGTCTACTTTGTTGAATGCCTTGCTGAAATCTAAATACATTATGTCCACAGTATTTTGCTGGTCTACTAATTTAGTCGCTATATTGAAGAATGAAATAAGGTTGGTTTGGCATGATCTGTTCTTAACAAACCCATGCTGACTGTTAGTTATTATTTTACCTGTTTCTAAATGTTGGCAGATCTGTTTGTTTTTTTTAATTATCTTTTCCAGTATCTTCCTGGTATATCAGCCATGTTTGGCTGATATAGTTTCCTGGATCTGTTTTTTCCCCCCCTTTTTTGAAGATGGGAACCACATCAGCTCTTTTCCAGTCCTTTGGTAGTTCTCCAGTGCTCCAGTTGTTCATTAAAATCAAGAAACTATCAGCTTAATTTTTCCCATGCATTATGCTTGTGAAAAACAGCTTAGAATAAAGCTATGGTAACACTCAACTGGAAAATGCAAGGTTCAAGAAAATCTGGAAGTTTATGCTAAATTAAAAAAAAAAAAAATTACATGACCAAAGATGTCTTAATGTCACAGATCAGACCTCTCCTAGCAGATTCTCTGCCAAACGATTTAATACTTTTTCTGTTTAATTCAACAAAAGCCCATAATAGAAAGCTCTGATGTAGATGAAAAAAAATTAAAAATGTATTCTATACACATGCTGGAACAATTCTTACAAAAGCCTCAAATGTGAAGTTTTCAAATTCTACAAACTCCAGATTGACTGCTGTGCTTGAATAAAACATGAAGGAATTCCAAATAAAATTGAGCATTGCAGGAGGAGGAGTAAGATTCCCTGGGTGATTCTTTGGAATAGGGAAGTGAACAGAACCTTAATATGATTGCTTTTGAGTGGTTTTTTGATATTGCAAGAAGCATATATTTGGTTCACCCAAACAAAATGAAATTCAATGTAGAGAAAAGTAAAGTCCTACACTTAGGCAAGAAAAAACAAAAGTACATATATAGACTGGATGAAACCAGGCTCAATAGCAGAAACTGTGAAAGGGATCTTGGAGTCTTAGTTGTCCACTAAGACTAAATATGAGCTAAATATGAGCCAGCAGAGTGCAACAGCAGCCAAAAAAGCTAATGCAATCCAAAATTGCATTAACAGAGGGATACAATCGAGATCAAGGGAGGTACTAATACCACTCTGTAAAGCCTTAGTAAGACCACACCTAGAGTACTGCATCCAGTTTTGGTCACCACATTATAAAAAAGATGTTGAGACTCTAGAAAAAGTACAGAGAAGAGCAACCAGGATGATTAGGGGACTGGAGATAAGGTATATGAAGAATGGTTACAGGAACTGGGTTTGGCTAGTCTAGTGAAGAGAAGGGCCAGGGGAGACATGATAGCAGTCTTCCAATATTTGAGGGGCTGCCCCAGAGAGGAGGGGGTCAAGCTTTTTTCTAACAACCAATGGAACAGCTTGCCCTCAGAAGTTGTGGGAGCGTCATCACTTAAGACTTTCAAGAAGAGATTGGACTGCGATTTGTCAGAAATGATGTAGGGTCTCCCGCTTGGGGGGGGGGGTTGGACTAGATGACCTACAAGGTCCCTCCCAACTCTGATTATCTGTTATCTGTTAACCTCTATGAGATGAAGCACCAGAAGAAATGTCTGGAGTACTATAGTGAAAGTCAAGTGAACTTGATCAAATGCAGATGCAAGGTCATGTCCAATTTATACCATGGAGATAGGATTGGTAAAGCACATATGCCTTTTTACACCTATTGTATCAGCAGCTTGATCTTCAGTCATTTTAATATGTCCTTCTTCTGGTTAGTTAAAATGGGGAGAAACATCTACCTTCTGGTCTCTGGGATTTGTAAAGGCAATAATTTAATCATTTAGTTGTTTTTTTTGGCTTGTATGTTGATGAACTAGGCTTAATTATTGCATAGGTTACAAGCAGGCTTTTGAATACAAATCAAAGTGCTGGTTTTACTCAATGATCACTTAGCATCTAGATACTTAAAATGGTCTTCTCTGCCCAGAAACTGTATGTCTCATCTGCCCACCATATACACCTGGTTAAATTTTTTTGGGTGGCTCTCCAATTCATCAGATGAAGGGGCTAGAGTTTGTAAACTATCTCTTTTTCCCAGTTGTTAACTCCATCCTGTGGAATGGCCGGCCTCTCAAAGTTTGGCTTGCATCTACACTACTGGAAATGTGAAGACTGAATTGTTCCAGAGGACATCTGGGGATGAGAAGTATCATTTTATATATTTGTATTAATTGCCTTTTTATCATTTGTATCTGCATTGAAATTATTTTTCCACAAAACTTTATTAAATTTCAAACACTACAAAATCCAACAGAACAAGTAAAAGAAATTGGGAAAGAGAAAGGAGAAGAACAGGGAAAAAACAAAATTGGGGAGGAGGCTGCAAACAGAAAGAGAAAAATGCTACAGAAAAAGTGACTTCTGACTCTATGTGGTTCAGATCCAAGCAAAATATGCAATGACCCTTTGAACTAAAATAAACCATATCACGGATGAATTCTATAGTCATAAATCATCCTAGTCATTAAATCCAAAGGTTAAAATTATTAGAAATAATCACTTAACAGTCAGTTAAGGCAGAGCAAAAGAGCAGGAGGGAGGACATGAGGGAGCTGAAGGGTCCTGCAAAGACAAAAACTGGCTGCTTATTGAGGATGGGGGCCCTTTCTCTTTCCTAGTCAACTGGCCAGGTGGACATTGGCTTTTCCTTAGTGAAGAAACATAAACACAAGAGGGCATTAGAGGCACAATGACATCATGGAGGACCTGCAGTTCCCTCCAGGGCAAGGATGTCAAACTCACGTCATCAGGACAGCATCACGTGACATATTGGGACTTTTTTCCCCTTTGCTAAATTGAGCATGGGCGTGGCCAGCATGTGACGCAGCAACCCGTGGGCCGGGAGTTTGACAGCCCTGCTCCAGGGCATTCTGGAAAGCATTGTTACTACCAGCAGAGTCATTATTGATGAGTATGTGGCTTCCCTGTTCCAATGCTAGATCTTTTCCGAGGATGGGCTAGGGCTGCTGTGCTTGCTGATGCTCAGAGCCACTTGCTGATTATCATTAATGATGATTAATTAGCCATCGAGCCATGCTGGCCGGGAAATTCTGGGAGTTCCAATCCTAAAGTTGTCATGGTTGAGAAACATTTTACTGGAGCAGTGAAAACAGTTCATTTTTCAACCCAAATTCCATGAATCTAGGTAACATAAGATATTCAGAATAAATAATTATGGCCAGCAGTTGTGGTATTTTCATTTGTGTTAGTGGTGTCATTTAATTCCCATCAATTATTGTTTCCACTATGAATACCCTAGTTTCATTCTGGTTTAAACAATTAATATGTCTAACTGTACAATTATCAATTCTTAGTTCATTTGGGGGGGAAATACATTAATAAAAGATCCTACTCATCATTCTTGCTAAATCCTAAACTTGGATAAGAGATAGATATTGTTAAAATAATTGTGCTTGGGAAAAAAAACAGTCATCTTAAGTGACTCTTAAATCATATATTTTTCACAATGTCAACCTTCTGAACCTATATACCATAGTCCATAATTCACTCTTTCCAAGATTAATATAACCAGTCCACATTCTTCCCACCCTTTTGAAGAAGAAGATGAAATGGAATGTTGACTTATTTATTCATGATTAAAGTTTTCATGCATAATTTTAAAATTAATGGAAGATTAATTTCATAATATACTTCATATTTGAGTAGAAACCATTTCTAACAAATGTGACCAGGCACCTTAGCTTGTCCTCTTTTTATCATTAGAAGTATACAATTGACTGTTAATGAAGATTGTTTCTGACATTTCAAGAAATATTTCATTTTTATATGACTCTTTGAGTATGGTAAATGAAGTATACTATAACCATTCATTAAACTTTTTTTTTATTGATAAAAAATGACCTTAAAAGCTTTGACTGTAAATTAAACTACATATCTATTTATAAAATCACAGTTTGGTAAGAACAAAAAAGCTCATAGATTGTGTGAAGTGTACATGGTTCATCATCATAGTTTTCAAGTTATTTACAAAGCCACAGCTACTGTCATCTGAAAAGCATGTCTTTAATAATCTGTCTTTATTATATATTGTTACTACTTAAATTGGTGATTACTTTTTTAAAGACAAAATTTTGAATTAAATTTAAGCTTAGTTCTATTCTTTTTTTAATCCCAAAATTTGCCCCAGAAAACATGAAAACTTTTTTTAATGGCTGTTCTGGCATTTGTATTCTGTCTTTTAAAAAAAATGGGGGGGGGGGTAAATTTTTATCCCAATTAACCTAGAATTGGATTCTAGGTTATGTACCTTTTTTTTTTCTTGTCTTTTAATGACCCCATAATCTCTTGCATTGCATTCAGTCGGGTCAACTGAATGGTGCTAAGTGTTTACTGGCTGGATGTTCTTCCTATCACGCATACGGAATTCTCAGATATATTCTCATTGTGCCCAGAGACAGAAATATTTGCTACTACCTAGGATCAAACTCACAGCTTCCTGGTTGTGAGGTAAGAGCTCCATCTCTAAGCTACCATATCACTCCAGGTTATACACAGATGTGAGCATGAAATGAAAAACGTGTTTTGTTCCATATGGAGAATAAACAGTTTGAGACATATTCTGTTTGGCAGGCCACACTGAGCAGGATCAGGGTCCTATAGAATTAAAATCTGGGATATGTTGGTTGTTCCAGGTTTCAGTCAAGAGAAATTTTGCAGGGCATATCTGAATTACCTAACCCTTCACTCCCTAACATGACCCATGTTCTCTCCCTTCCTGCCTTCCCCATCTTTTCTTTTCTATCTTCCCTTAGCTATCCAGACAAACATCACACCTGGGAGTATTTGTTTTATCTTTACTGTAAAGTTACATTAATAGAATTTTGCACATTTCTCCCTCCCCCCTCTTCTTAAGCCCTCCTCCTTTATAGTCGAGGAAATGGTTCCTTCTGAGTTGTTTGCCATTCCCACATTCCTTTGTGGGCTTATCAGCCTCTCCTTTGACTATTGGAAGACGGCAAGTCTTCCTTCTGTTTCCTAAAATAATTTCCACATACCATTGCCAATGTTGACACAGCCCTCATCCTTCCGAGTTTGGTAAAATGAGGATCCAGATTGTTGGGGAAAATACGTTAACTCTGTAAACCACTTAAAGAGGGCTATGAAGCACTGTGAAGTGATATATAAGTCTAAGTGCTATTGCTATTGCCTGTTGCACTGGAATTCAATGGCTGCTTATCCTTTCCCAGCTTTATGTGCTTTCCTTTCTCTCAAACCCCTTTGCTGGCCCCTTGAGTGTTACGTGCACTGCCAATGACCTTTCATTCTCCTGAAAAAAATGTCTTCAGAGACTATATGTGTTTCGTCTCTAAACCAAATTCATGTAATGTGTGGCTATACTAGATGAAACAGGCACCTGAAACCTGGCAAAAATCTGTTTTCTGGATCCTTACCTACATATTTCGTTTCAAACACCAACTGCTAGAACATTGTGTTCTATATAGGTGCACAGAACGTTTTGCACTACCTTGGTTAAATTGAATGTCTCTAGACTAGTTGGAATCCTAGCATCTGATAATATTCATCAAGTCTTTGGACCAAAGTTATCACATGCTAGGATTCAAACTATCAGTAGTTTACCATTATGTGATGCCTTTTCCCTCTACAATGACTACTTCTGTATAGCATCTTCTTTAAGAAAAGATAGTCGAAAAGATTAGTTTTTCTAAGGATGCCCCAGGTATTAAATGTTTATCCCCAGTGCTTAAACATTCCTGAGGCTAAAAAGAATTTGATATCCTTTCTTCTGCTGACCCTGATTTTTGCTACTTGCAAAAAGCATGCCATGGGTCTTCAAGTTCAATCTACCATGATTTGCTATGAACACTAGTGGCAGGCAAGAAAGGAACAAATGAACTTGTTTAATGTCATGTTTGAAAGAAAATCTCCAAAACATTAAAAAAAATGTCAAACATGAAATATTCAGAACAATATCCCAACCATTTTGCATCTCCCTGTAGCACTATTTTTATTTTGAAAATAGAATTTGGATCACATCACATAACAGTAAACAACACAGCTGCTAAACTATGAAAAACCTTGCATACTTGATATACCAACAGGGAAACATACATAATCTAAGATTTAAATAACGATCACCGCTATATATTTAGCAGATGGAAAGGACTGAAAGCAGATAGAATACACTATTTCTAGAAGATAACTTTAAAAACATCTACCCAGGCAGAATATATTGTATTTTCTGTATGTTTATTCTCAATATTTGTTCTTTCCCCATCTCTCCATATATACAGTATCATACAGATTCATATGCATTTTTAAAAAAATTAAAATATAAACAGCTGAATGCAAACTTATATTTATACTGTAGTTATTGTATCATATATTTCATATTATACAAACATATATACATATTTATTATGCTTATTGTTACTATTTTAATGCATATAATAAACCACCGAGTCCATTGTGATTCAAGCAACGTGTCAAATAAATAAATATATACTCTGGCTAAGGCTATACAAACAGAGATACATTCAATGGGTTTCCTTTAAATATAACTAAATCTGGTTCCAAATTATTTTGTGAGTGCAAAATCTCTTTGGTCCACTTTTGGAGAAAAATGGAAAAAGTTTCAAATGCCTTGTACTTACTGCAGGTTAACTATACCAAAGACTACCCTGGTCATCCGCAAAGCAATTTCTCCCATTGCTCAACAGAAGCAGATATGCAATGCCTTCTCTTTTCCAAAGCAGGCATGCTTTCTTAACTGCTCTTGTCATTAGAAAAACAGAAAATGCTTTCTTCCTTGCTTTTATCAGGTGAACATCAGAATAAAGAAGTGGAAGGATCAGAAGCTCTGCAAATTAACAGTGACATTCATTTCAAAGTATGGGCTTTAAATTTCGATTATGTCAAATTCTTAATCCCAAGAGTTTCTTTATGTTGCCTAAGAATAAATAGTAAAGTGCATTGTTGAATCAGAACTTCTTTGTTCTTTGATACATCTCATGGGCTTGATCAATAGAATAGAAAACTAAGAGTGGTACTTTTGGGTTTACATATGTTTATTTATTTATTTTATTGTGTAGCAAGAAGGAAAGAACTGAAAATCCCCCCCCCCCCACTTATATTTCTTTGACACATAGTCAATTTAGAATACAATAAGCCTTTATGGAATTTATTAGATACATATGGATTCAATGAATTTGAATTAACAAAGAAAGACATTACAGAGAATGGTGAGCACAGCACAAAACATCATGGGCTGTTCCCTGATATCACTAGATGACCTCGCTAGGGCTTGCTGCCTTAGAAGAGTGAGGAAAATTCTCAGGGACGACTCACATCCTGGTCAGCACTTCATCACTCTCCTACCATCGGGTAGGAGATATAGAAGCATAGCCAGCCACACCAACAGGCTGAAGAATAGTTTCTACCTGTGGGCTTTCAGACTTCTGAATGGAAAATAACTTCATGTCAACATAGTATGATAGACTTGCAGGGCTGGTGCATTGTGCAGCAAGATCAAATAGTGTAATAAGATTGGGACTGGGGTTAGGGACTTCTGTCCTCACGGTGAGTTGTGTTGGGGTGTGTGTGCGTGAAGGGACGCTCAGCCAATCTCACTGTACACGTTGTACTCTGACAATAAAGGCAATAATAATTTACAACCAAACTTTGTTGTTAAATGTTAACTTGTAGTAATTTGCAACACTGAAGTAAAATTATGTGAAAAAATCTTGTGGTTTAGTCTGTTAATTCTTGTTTCCAATCTTTACTACATTATGGTATTCTAAAAGAAATACCAACATTTATTTAAAATGCACTATTTTCCTACATGTTTAAGTTCTCAATGCAAAATAGATTTTTTTTTAAAGTGATTGGATTTATCAGGAAACTTGAAAATTTTGATGTTTTGATACTTTGACAATAACCTATTGTTAGGTGAACAGGCATCAGCTTATACAATGGAAATTTCTATCTTGTCTTTCTCTTGAAGCGTCTTGATGCATTGCACCCAGATGCAAATTTAATAGATATCTATGGGGCTGAAAATTAAAGTTGTGATAAGTTAGATAGATTTAGTTAGCTTTTCCTTATGTCTAGACTATTTCAATAAAGAAGATACCCATACAAAGTAACGTAACCAAAGTTGACTTATCATTAAATCTTTCTTTTGTACTTCATAATATCTGATCAGGTGACCCAAAGTACTGATAAATTGGTTCCAATTTCCTTCCTTGGAAGCTGTTTCTGTCATCTAGAAATTCCCTGGTCAGGTGAAAACTTGTTACTTCTTCAAGCACTTTAAGAAGAGTAAAGGTTGTATTCTACTGTCAAATTCCAGGAAATCTTCTATAAATAGCTTCAACTGACTTAGCATTAACTTATGAGGTCCTCTTTTCTCTCAAGCTTGGTGTTGAAGAAGAGTACAAAGAAACATCATTCAATAAAATAATAATCATCAATCCACCCTGAACCACCATGAGGCCCAAAGGACAAAAGTTTCCTCATCCCCAATAAAAAAACACAAAACAATCTGGTTGTTTTCTCATCTTTTTTCTCATTTTTTCTCATATTCAGATAAATAGAGACATGCAAATGGCATCTCTCAATCAAAGATGATATCTTGCATAATCCACACTCAAAGGCTTTGAAAAAAAGAAGCCTCTATTTGAAAATGAAACAGAAGCCTCTATTTCTCTCGAAAGACAACCCTTAAATTGGGATTTCATGGATTCAAGCTAAGATTTATTAGAATGATATTTCTTTATTATAAATCACTTGAGTAATAGCAGCATAATAGCAGAGGATCTGGCAGCTTCTTCTACCTTGCAAGGTTAGAAATGCAAATTCCTTGTCATCACAAAAATGATGCTCATCTGTCAGCAGTGTTTATTTGCTATGCATCTATAATCTATCAAATTACCATTACATACATCAACTTAATGGTAACAGTTTGTACATTACAAATCAAAACTCCAATATATACTGCTATCCTGAAATTCAAACATACAATTTCAGTAATAAAATCCTGCTGACAAAGATTTGGTGCAATATCTTTTTCCCTTTTTATTTTTTTACTGGTTTAATCAAACAAAAATATATATTTACATAAATCAAAGATACATATCAAAATCAAAAAGGAAAAAAATCAAAATATCAAATAAAATATCAAGGACATCTACTGATAAAGAGATAGGTATTATGCATATGAAAATTTTCCACATATATGTAAAGTATACCAAATTTATTGTCTATTGTTATTGATATAAACTGTAACAGCCATCCAAATTTGATGAAATGTTGGTTCCTGACTCTGTGTCCCATTAATTTAACTTTTTCTGAATCTTTTTCAAATGTAGCAATTGAAGAGGCCTTATTAAATCACAGTTATGTTATCTACAGTTTTCTAATGCTGCAGAACTATTACTTTGGCAGCTAAAATTAATTAATGTTCCTTATTTTTAAGCTTACAATTCGGTCATGTAAATAGATGCAGTATGCCTAACTCTTCATATCATACTAATATATCCCTACTGATATCTCATTTGTATGATTTTCTTGAAAAAAATGTTTCTCAAATCTTGAGTTAGCCCTTGCTTTTCTATTGCATTGTATAATACTGTAGGTATAAAGCACCAAGTACAAGTACATGAAATTTGTTCTTCATATATCTTACATAAGAATATTTTCTAAGTAGCAAACATTCAGTAAATAATTAATATAAAAATCACAGAAAGTTTTTTTTTTTTTTTTTTGCAAAAGTTTTCCAATTTATCGCACAGCTTTAGCTTATCCTTGAAAAGTTGGGCTGTTCTGACTGGCCAGTCTTGCAATTTAGTATATTCTTTAGCAGGGGCATCCACAAGGGTGGAGTCAAAAACATAAAAATAATGGTTGCAGATGTATGCTTGTAAACCCACCCCTTGTGTATGTGAGTTGACTTATATCACACATTGAATTCACACATCCATAAAAAAGAGTGGGTCATAGATCTCAATGGCTACCAACAACTTGCTTTTCGATGGTTTTCTTTTGATGACCTTGTTCTTCAGATCACTGGATATTCGCATATGCAGACACATAACAGATTCATATCCTGAAACTGGAAGAAACATAAAAATATATAATAGACTGGAATGGTTATGTTGGGTATTTACTTTCTTTGAAACATGGGTGTCATAAAGATCCTGTATCATCATCACTGTACACATACATCAACAGACACTCAGACTTCAAAAGCCATGCCAGCAAGTGGTGTGATGAATAAAGTTTGACATGTTGGAAAAAAGTAATTGGAAAAGAGCTGAGCTAGCCAAGAAATTTGAGCGTTCTACCTGAATGATAGATGTCTAGCATTTAGAGGGGAGAAAAATATATAGCAATGCAGTGTTTGCTGTCAGCATTTTCTTTAACAGCAGTTTCACTCATTTTTTTAGGAGGTGGGATCCTTATCAAACAGGTTTCTTTTTGCTTTCCTTGTAGAAAAAAAAAGTGAGGAGAAAGAAGTACAATGTATCTTTGCAAATAAGTTCAGCTTATAATGAAACAGGATGGGAAATGTCCATTTTATCAGTGGAAAATGTCTGGGACTCCTAGTTTGCTTTAAAATGCAAAGGATATTTTGCCATTCTGGACAAAAGATTTCCAAATTTCACTTTAGAAATGCAAACTTGAACAGGATTAATCAGCAGAAAATCTTTGTGGTCTGAAATGTACATAGTAGATGTTGTACTTAATTAAGGCTGAGGATTGGTAAAATACAAACACTGAAATTATTTAAGATTCCTTATCAATATATATCCAGTGCTAGCTAACATGCATACTCTTAGAACTGAAGATTATTTCAGCCTCTTATTTTGCTGTATTCTATATTTAAGAAGACCTCTCTATTTTTTGTTTGATTCTAAGTTGTCATTCTTACATGATGATATCCAGTAGGGTAGATTATGAAGAGCCAGTTTTGTATAGTAGTTAAGTCATTGGACAAGAAACTAAAGCCTTGAGTTCTAGTCTTGCTTCAGACACAAGATGGCTGGGTGACCCTGGACTAATCAAACTCTCTCAACCCTAGAAAACAGGCAATAGCAAATCACTTCTGAAAAACCTTGTCAAGAAAACTGTAGGCACTTGACTAGGCAATTATCAGAAGTCAACATTAACTCAAAGGTGTTTGTGTGTGTGTGTGTATTTGTGTGTCTGTATAAGTATGAGGAAGGGTACCTGTTTTTATCTTTTGGAGCAAGGGTGTCAAACTCACATTGTCATGGCATCATCACATGACATATTGTGACTTTTTCCCCTTTGCTAAACCGGGTGTGGGCATGGCCAGTGTGTGACACATTTGGCCTTTGGGCCGTGAGTTTGACAGTCCTGTTTTAGAGTAATTCATAACAACATTGAAGATAAGAGATACAAATACACATTTACAGAAGAGAAGATAATTGTTAATCTCATTAGTCTTTATCTTCACCTGGGTAAACTAGGTATTAACAGAAAAACCTTAGGTTCTTATAACCCCTCCCACTCTCTTGAATGCAAAATATTATTAGCTGGAAACTTCACTAGCAGCCATTACATATCATAGCTTCCCCAAAGCTGATGGTTTCCAGATGTGTCTCATTACAATGTGCTTTGAATGTGCTGTCTGGGAATTATGAGAATCATCCATGAGAGGGATATACCAAATTGGTGATGCAGTGTTAGCAAGCTCCCTAGAAGCCATAATTGCACTGAAGTTTGTTCTGATTTACCTTCATCTTGGCCTTTTTCACAAATTTGCAAATGTGTATTCGAAGTAATGTTTTTAAAAGTTGGATTCCACAGCACATAAATCACTCAGAGGGGTGCTGATGAACAAAATTTCTAATGGATAAATTATTATCACCTGACAATTGCTATAATCACACAAACAGCAGGATCACATGCATTAGCTTTAGCACATGGCAAAATGAACAATCTTGTATCCTTGGTTTTTGGCCTCTAAATTGACTCTCTTGCATTTGCTGATTTTCTAGTTGCTCTAAAGTGCTTAATAATGATAGTGTGTTTTTGCATCTTAGTATGCTTTTATAGAGACTATAGGCAGGAAGAGAGGACGTGTAATACAGGTAATGTATGGAGACATGAATTCCACTTATTGACTGTGTGTAACTTTGAATAAATTGTGCACATAACTTGTGTTTGCAATACATTAGCCAAACACTATACTCGCTGTTATGCAACTCTTCTTTTTAAGGACACAAGCATCTCTTCTATCAGTCTACCAGATGAATTTATTGGTTAAATGCAAAGTCGTTCAAATTATTGCAATGCAATTGAAAGCAGAGCATTTGCTTCTATTGATCACAACATTTGTTAAGGTGTGTTTTCTCTTGGTTTCCCCACCACATGCCAAAAAGCAGTCAAAAAAACAAGTCTGCTAAATCAAGAATGTCTCTTCTCTATCATTATTTAGACAAAGAGGATAAAGATAACCCATTCTATCCTCCCACCATACACATTCTCTTTTATTCAGTCAGAAGTCATTCTTCATGTTCTACCTGAAATGGGAGAAGAATTGGAGCCCAGTTACAGGAGTTCTTTTTAGAAGGTATTTAAAGACAGACTAAGTCCTTAACTTATGTAAATTATATAATGATATTCTTAAAGGCAGCGAAGCGCATGATACCTGGCAGGGCTTGAGAATTATGGTCATATTAAATAAAGATCCAACAGAGGAATCTAATTATAGACCAATTTCTCTGCCAAATCAACATGCTAAGATTTTTTACCTCTATAATAGGTATGTGATTAAAAGAATATATTAATTTAGACCAATGCAGCCTTGTGAAAGGAAGCCAGGCCTAAGATTCCATTAGAAAAAATGTCAAATCTTATGTACATAACAAAAAACACAGGTCACCTTTGCCTATTTTCACTCTTGATGCTTACAAAACCTTTGATCAGTTAGAATGGGCTTCTGTAGAAAAAAATCTTGAATAAATATAATTTTTTGCTCAGGTATACTGTGTTTCTCCAACAATACGGCCTCCACCAATAGGAAGGTCCAGCATGTTTTATTGGCATAAAATCAAATTAAGCCCCTCCCCCCAAATTTAGGCCTATTTTAAAACATGTAAAATAAGGGGGAAGGGCGGGGGGACTTGCTGTTAGGAGCGACCCGCGGGCAGCAATTCCTCGCCACCAGCTGCTCCTAATGGGCGATCATGGCAGAGCACAGAGAGCTCCCTACTCCTGCCAAGCACGTTTGCTGCAGACCCGAGACCTTCAGTGCTTGCCGCTGTTGGCTTCCCTTCTGTCCATACTGCCGCCACGTTTGGAGCTGCCACTTCTACATTTGGAGCACCACCACTGTTTGGAGCTGCCGCTTCCGCATTTGGAGCTGCCGCCACGTTTGGAGCTGCCACTTCTACATTTGGAGCACCGCCGCCGTTTGGAGCTGCTGCTTCCGCATTTGGAGCTGCCACCGCGTTTGGAGCACTGCCGCTGTTTGGAGTTGCCATGTCCGCATTTGGAGCTGCCGCCGTGTTTGGAGCTGCCACTTCTGCGTTTGGAGCACTGCCGCTGTTTGGAGCACCACTGCCATTTGGAGTGCCGCCACCATTCCAAACACAGCGGCAGCTCGAAATATGGAAGTGGCAGCTCCAAACGTGGTGGCAGTGCTCCAAATGGCGGTGGCACTCCAAATGGCAGCGGCACTCCAAACACGGAAGCGGCAGCTCTAAACATGGCGGCAACACTCCAAATGGCAGCGGCACTCCAAACACGGAAGCGGCAGCTCCAAACGTGGTGGCGGAATGGGCAGAAGGGAAAGCAACAGCGACGGGTGCCAAAGGTCTTGGGTCTGCAGCAAAGGTGTTTGGTGGGAGTAGGGAGCTCTCTGTGCTTCGCCATGATCACCCGTTAGGAGCGGCTGGTGGCGAGGCGCTCTAGATGAGGATGCAAGGGGGGGGGAATTAAGTCACCCCCGAAAAGACGGCCTAGCCATTTTTTCAGGGCTCAAAAAAAAAAATAAGGCCCGGCCTTATTTTGTGAGAAACACAGTATTAGGAAAATAAATTACTGATAGAACCATATAAATGTCTTCTTCACTTCAGAAATATATGTTGTATATCTTTATAAATATAGTTGGAGCTCTTATTTCAGCTTAGAACTTGAAGTACATCTACCTTTGAGGATTAAGAATCTTTGAAGATTAAAGCTATGTGACAGTTTAGAAAAAATATAAATGAAATGGATTACTTCCATTATTATATATCTAAAGCAATTTAATAAGAGAAACCTGTCAAGATATTTCTAAACTGTAAACTATTTGAGAAAGTATTTTAATTCAGAGAACTTGGCAATTGAAATTATTATTTTTTAACTTGTAAGCGTATCCCAAAATATTTAAATAAATAAATGTAGAGAGAGTGTGCGTCAAATTTCAAAGATATGTGAGTATATAGTTAGAAATAGAATTATAAAATATAATTATTCTTAATGGGAAATGATTGTCATGACTGATGTTGGTTATCACCTTGTCTATGCAAAGAAGGATGACTTGATTGGACAACAGTTCTCTGCTCTACAAATTTGCAGATTTGAGGAAGACTAATTGAGGAAAGATTGTTGCCAGCACTGAAATCACAACTTTATTTGCCTTTAAACTGTAATTTTGATTGGTTGGCATGATTGATCGTACATCTGGGGTTGGATTACATATATCATGATTTTATGGCAAGGCATATATCATTAGCAGCTCTGCATAAAAAGGTCTGCAGATATTCTTTCAACCCTATTTTTTTCACCTACTCTCATTCTTTCTCTCTTCTCCTTTCCATGCTGAAAAGTGACTGTAGAAGAGATGTGGGAATTAGTTTGTCCATTGCTGATTACAAAGTCATTGGGATTTCATCAAAATGTTCATTGAATAATGCTCAAGAATTGTGGGTTGAGATTTGCTCCTATAACTTTGGTGGGCTTGCAAAGATGAGAAATACAATACCTTAATCGAAGTGATTTGTCTTCAAACAAACTTTCCTCTTCAGGAAGGATAAATAATTATTCTCAATCCTAGACACTTAGGTTACAACAGATGCCTTCAGACTGAACTCAGATCACATCTTGTAATATACATGCTAAGAAAACCTTTTGACCTTGAAGGCAGTGTGTGTTATCAAAGATATCTTGCACAGAATCTTAGTAAAAAAACACCTTATTATAAGCCTTATTGCAAAAGTATAATATATGCTTAATAAAAGCAGTTCCAACTGCAAATCAATTCTTACTTAAATGATTAAACGCTTAGGTGAGGTTACTTTGCTGAAGAAATGGAAATCAGAGTGTTAAACTGAAGGCAAATTAAATCAATATATAATTGTCTGGGATGGAAAAGAAGATTTTTTGCTACACTAAGGTCTGATGAACAAGTAGAGAAGGGAGACTGCTATATAAACAATGAAACTTTCTGAGAGAAGCTTCTAGTCTGGACAATTCTTTCTGGACAATTTTTCATCAAAATATTTTATATTGACTGTCAGTAAACATGAGACAGTTGGTTTTGCTACAGAATCCTTGCCCAGTATCCTGGTGCATTTTTAAAGGTAAAGGAATTCATATTAAGATTAAGAAACATATACCTGTAGCATGTTTGGAGCCAAGGTTCACTCTGTAATGCAAATCATTCATTCCATGAAATTAAAAAAATCTGAGCACATGCAAATTACATTTTATAGTAATCATCTCTGTAATAATGTATTCAGGTATATTATTATTTTAAAAGTGTATCTCTTGTTAGAAAAAGTAATTGTCTCATTTCACTCTGCCCTAATCACAGTATTGTATACATTTCTGAACACCATTATTCAAAAAAAAAAAAAAAAAAGAAGTGAGAAATCAGAAGGTTAGAGAAAGGCTTCCTAGAAAGTGAAGGTCTGGAAGTTAAGTCTCATGAAGAAAAAAGTGGGCTTGTTTAGCCTAAATAAAATATTAATTAGAGGTCATTTGATAACAATCTTTGGACATCTAAAGGATTGTTTAGAAGAGATTTAGGAGAGATTGTTTAGAAAGCAGGGACAAGATTAAATTAGTAGTGAGGCCTGCATTCAGCAAGTGATTGGAAGGAATAAACCCTAAGATGCCTTCCCTTCCTTCCCTTTCAACTCTATGATTCCATTATAGTTTTCTTGGATAGTCTTAGCACTCAGATTCAGCATTAAAGATTTGGATTCTAAACACAGATGATTATCATACAGAGCCATTTGAAATGTGTTTATTTATATATTTATTTATTTACTAGGTCTTATGTTTTTATTCTAACAAAGAGTGTTTTCCATTGATCTCTTAGTGTAAGAAAGTCAAAAAATCAATATTATTACATTTACATTTATACAAACTCTGCACTCACAGAATGGTCGGCCTAGCATAGTATGAGCTAATCTGATTTTGAAAAATAGGGAATTTAAAACTGAAAAGACTGAAAATGCCAATCTGAATAGGAAGGGTGTGACTCCACCAGTATAACAACCGGTTCAGTGAGCATGGGCTTTGCACGTGTGCACGCCAAATGTGCCCTCTGCACACGTGCTCCACATTTTAAGAAGCAAATATTTACCTTCAACCGCAGCTAAAGAAAACAGTTGAGTGGGGCAAACCGCTTGTCTGCGTAAACCAGCTGCGCTCTAACAAAAAGACATAAAGCACAGGAAAGAGCAGCGGCAGGTGGGAGGGTGAGCCCACATGCTCGTCGGAGTGAACCGGTTTGGAGCCAGCTGATTGTTGGAACAAGGGGTTCACCTGAACTGGACCGAACCAGGAGAATCCCACCCCTAGTCCTAGAGAAAGCCTATGCTTCCCAATCTTATTGGATAGCAGAGACCACTGGGATAAGATA
Organism: Notechis scutatus; assembly: GCF_049901735.1. Classification (NCBI taxonomy): domain Eukaryota; kingdom Metazoa; phylum Chordata; class Lepidosauria; order Squamata; family Elapidae; genus Notechis; species Notechis scutatus. The sequence continues at coordinate 154,728,804 of NC_142011.1, read as the reverse complement.
ATAGCAATAGCAATATCACTTTAGAGTGCTTTACAGCCCTCTCTCAACAGTTTATAGAGCCAGTATATTGCTCCAACAATCTGGGTCCTTATTTTACCCATTTCGGAAGATTGAAAAGTTGAGTCAATCTTGAGCCAGGTGAGACTTGAGCTATCAAATTGCTGGCAGCCGCCAGTCAGCAGAAGTAGCCTGCAGTACTGCACTCTAACTTCTGTGCCACCGCAGCTCATATAATCCCGCAGTTGGTTGTCAGCCATGTGAGGGCTTTTAAAGGTGACAACCAGCACCTTGAATTGCATTCAGAATGCAAACAGGTGACCACTGCAGTTTTCAGAGTAGAAGTATCATCTGAGAGACGGTAAAGCATCACTTTAAAAAGTATACCAAGATATTTTTTTTCTTTGTCAAAATTCATTCTGAGAAATGAAATGACAGCAATTGGATATAAAATACAATGTGATCACAAAACACAAAGACAACACTAATACATTAAACCAAATTAGTATTAACATTTGATCCTAATTACATTTGAAATGTTTTAAGCATAAAATTGCACTCCAATTTCAAATAAGCAACTTATTGTTAATTCATTGGATTCATCTGTGCTTTTGTATTTTTAATCTGTATGGCAGAAGAGAGCAGTTAAAGTCTAGGGCTGCTGCCAATTGTAATACAAAGGTTCTTACACTTTGGGGACTTCATTAGCTGTATGACTCTCACTCCATAAAACTACACTGAGACCTTGAAGAAAAGACCAAAAGAGATAAAGAGGTGTTTTTTTTCCTGGTATCATTGCCAGATTTTAGTGGAGGTGTCATAGCAACATTGTCATTAGATGTTTTGGATGAAAATAGTTTCATAAACATCTAGCAGCGTGATACAGTTTTAGTTTGCTTGCTTGGACACCTTTCAGAATCTGTTAGTTTGATTACAGTCTTTAATTTTACATCAAACACTATAAATGGCAATGGGGTTTATTGGATGCATGGCTGGGCATAAACAATTGGATATCCTGGAGAAATTTGGGATTGTTCCCACTGCAATTTTTCCATTCCTTTTTCATCATAAAGGGATACTTCATAACCAATGATGACAGGATAGAATAGACATCGGCAACAGAATAGCTTCCTTTCCCTTCTGCTATTTAGGGAAGCATTCGAATAATGGGAGATTGTTGAGGGAAGTCACAATGTAGAAGCACTGCTGTATGATTTGCTATGTGTTGAATAGCAATCGTATAGATCACACTAACTCCTACAAACTAAGCTTTAAATTGTTAAGTGTGACTGTTCCTTAGCAACCAGGAAAGATAGCCAATCAAATGTAGGTCCAAACTGTTAATTAACTGTAGAGGTTTTTTCTGTTAAGAAGTTGCTTGGCACTGTTTCTTGTTTGTTTAAAGGCTGTTTATTTCAACAGCAGCCTTTAGGAACAATCTGTAGATACTGCAGCTTATTTATTCAAGACAGTCACATCTGCTAATAATAAGTAGCCCTTGAGTAAGCTATTTGAAGTAAAATAGTCCTTACTTTTGGAGAAAATGTTTATTCATGCCATAAACATCTACTAAGAAAAGAGAGCAGTCAAAATTTGGAATGTTTTAAAATTACCTAAATACACATAAAAACAATAAAGTCCACCAGAATTGGGCAGATGATGATGATGATGATGATGATGATGATGATGATGATAAAAGATGATGATGATGATAATAATGATAATAATAAAAACAACAATAAATAATGACAAAAAAGTCTGAGTGGTGGATTTGGCAATACCTGGAGACAGTAGATACAAGAGAAAGAACTGGAGAAAATCACAAAATGCAAAGATCTGCAAATAGAAATAAAATAACTATGGCAAAAGAAAGCAAAGACAATACAAAGAGTGATATGCATCATGGGTACAATTCCAAAACATCAGGAACCCCACTATCGACATTAATAAAATCCCATTTGTCAATTGCCAAAGGCAACTTTGTTCGAAATAACTTACATCCTGCAACAATAGCTTTAATACCACTAAACAATAACATTTGCCTGTCCAGATCTTTGGGTAGGACTCAACTGATTATATAAAAATAACAAATCCAGTCTAAACCTCTGGTTCTTGATGAACTATAATATTTAAATCAATATATTGCAAGCATAGCATCTATATGACTAACATTTTTAAAAGAAGTAACATTGTTGGTAGGACACATTAAATGATCCTTGGTTTCCATCTTTCCATAGCCTTTTCCCTCTTCTTCCTCCTTCCCTTTTCCTTCCTGCCTACATTGATTTATATTTCAGTGTTGCAATTTCTAGTCATATTTTATCCAAAAAAGGAAGAGGACAATATGATGAAACTATGCACTCATATGTACAATGTATGTATTCAATTTGAATGATTGATCATCTCAATTGAAAAAAATAAAAATAAAAATCAGATAAAACTATAAATAACATAAAATAGCGGTCAGGCAACAACTCATAACAACATTCATATCAATTCAGTAAAGGAACAGGTTCTGTCACAATACCAAGGCTTCAGACTCAATGGCAAAAAGCCAGAAGATCTGAGCATCTGATCTCCAGGGAAGATGTTTCAGAAGGTGGACACAATAACAGAAAAAGCTCCCTTCCTGGGTCCTCTCAGATGACAATCCCTTGTGAATGGAAGCTAGACTATGCCTCTCCTTCCTCTAGTATGGTTTCTATACTAATCTAGAACAATTGTACTATGGTTCATTAGGCACACAAGAAGTGGATCCATTCTGGTACAACTGGAGTTTAATATCTAGTCCATATTATTTATCTATTCATCTATGTTGTCTTGTCATTAATGAAGCATTTTTTTACAAATCTCACTGATACTCTACTCAAAATTTTATGCAAACTTTTTTTTTGCAAAATACATGTTTACAATACATTTGAACCACCATTCATATCTCTTTAACTAATGAAACCCACAAAACAACCTTTGAAATGTTTTTATCTCATTTTCTCTCTGTATAGCCCAAGATATATAGATAATTTGTATTTAAATCAAGGAAAACTAAATTTCTCAAACTTTCCTACATAAAATATTATGAAATATGGACTGTATATTCTAAATTGATGTGCTTAATCACTTGTTGCTTTTATCTTGTACTGTGTTGTTTCTTTTTCACATGTGATTTGATTCTCACAATCAAAATTAGAAATGACATTTTACACTAGCCAAATGATTCAACTGTTTGTGCTGTTAATATACAATATTTTGCAATATTCATCCATTCTTCTTTTAAATATGAAACAAACAAAATATTGAAATCTATGCAAGAAGCTATTGGTGATCCTATCTATATTTGTGGCATGTCCTATTTAAACCCCCACCCATAGCAGATAACAACCCTCAGTTGAATTGGGTTGTTCCAAATTAATGTAATATTTATTTATGGAAAAATTTTACGTGTATCCCCATTTCAACATTTTGGGCAGCTGATGTCACAAAGTTATAATTCAAAACAATCCTTTAAAAACTCAATGATAATCAGTTACCCATAAAATAATAAGCCTAAAACCAAATATAAAATGACCGAAAATTATTCCCAAACACTTAGTTAACACCATCTCTAACCACCATCTCTATTACCTTCCTAAAAACTACTAACACTGCTTTGTTCTTGACCTCAGAAAGCACAGGATCATGGCTGGAACCAAGAAAATTTGCTTGTGTGTCTTACCTCAACATCACAATAAGGAAGACCCAAAGCACTCCTTCTCCAGTAAAAAACACAGGATGGGTTATCACATAGGGAAGAGATTGAACATATTTTCTATTGCCCCAGAAGCCAAGACCAGAATCAATGGATTAATACTACAAAGTAGTAATTTCAGACTAGGCATCAGAAGGAAATTTATGATTGTATGAACTATCATGTAGTGGGACAGGCTGTCATATAAGATTTCCATTGCAGATCTTGCAACAGAAGTTGGATCTTCTTTAGTCAGAGAGCCGTTAACAGATACAGCACTGAATAAGTGTTGGATTAGAATACTTTTAACATCCCTCCTAATTCTGTTTGGAGAAAACAGATACTGAAAACCCAATATACAAAAGGCTTTGTTGCTTACAACCAGTACTTTGAATTGTACTTGAAAATACATTGGAAGCTAGTACATTACTTGTAACATAGTATAAAGTGGCTCTCACTCAGTAGCATGCAAGCTTCTACAATCCATTCTTGGATAAGACATCACCAGGACATCTCATGGTTATGATTCAAAGTTTCAAACTAAGAAATCTCCCCAAAGGTAGTAGTGGCCAATCACTGTCATTCTGTTGTCAAGAAAATGGCCACAAAGTCATCAGGAGTTGGGGTTCACTTGAAGAAGGTACCATTTGGCTTGGAAGAATAATTGTTCTTCCCTGGAAGAGCTGTGGAATAATGATTATATTCTGCATAGAAAAATGAATGAGATTGAACATGCAATTGAATCTCTGGCTTTCTGACATGCCACTACTGGCATAAAGCTGAAATATTAGACTAACTTTTAATTTTACCATAGTTTGATTTTATGACAACATAGCACCATGATGTTGAAGGCTGTACAAGTAAAAAATGAAATTGAGACGGAAAAGTGAAAAAAGGAAGAAAAACTCTTTTCATCTTATAGAATATGATAAAAGAAGATAGGCAAACAATCTAGGAAGAAGCCCTGTCTCTTTTTAAACTAGAAAGATATAGAAGTTCAAATATGTAAGTATTTTTGAAGGCAGAAGAATCACATTTATTTAAAAAAAAACAACTCTTAGTGTTAGCTGTAGCCTTACAATCATTTCATTCTGCTTTTTGCTTTTTAATCAAATTTATATATGTGTTTATCTGTGTGTTCAATGAGTGTTCGCACATACACATGAGTCTAGAAGACTAATGAGACCATTTGGCATTAAACATCTGGAAGATAAATATTTTTAATTTCCAGGGAAATATGGTACATTCCTAAGAATGTACTGAAATACTGAAGAGTAATTTAATCAATAGGTTTCAAGCAGTGATGTGTCCAGACAAATTACATATCACAGTGTGGAAGGAATAGGAAGAAGTGATCTCAGAATTCATGACTAAGCTTCGAAAATTACTGGAGAACTGATGAAATGCCAGTAGACATTTCTCTAAATGCAACAGAACTCTAAAGATAAGGGAAAAGGAAAGGCCTAGGGAAATATACTATAGATTAGTTAATTTCAGTTTTAATTAGAACAGATATTAGTACAAATTGCCAAGAAATTGTCTACAAGGACTTAGGTGAGAATGTTTCTATTATCAGGAGTCATAATTAAGTTGTGTCAAGGTAATTTCATCTCTTTTTTAATGACAGATTTCAGTAGTCTGGCTGACCAAGGTAATTCTATTCATGTTTGATGTCAAACTCACAGCCCGTGGGCCAGATGTGTCACATTCTGGCCACGCCCATGCCCAGTTTAGTGAAGGGGGAAACAGTTGCAACACGTCAATGCTGTGACAATGCAAGTTTGACACCCCTGCTGTATACTGTCTTGATTTCAGTGAAAGGTCTCTCATAACCTGACAGATAACATGGATAATGTAAGGCTACTCCTTGCCAGTTAATTTGCAATTGGTTTAGCAACCATATCCAAAGAGAGCATTGGAGGGAAGTATTAAGTGTGGTTTCTGAAAGCTCTGTACTTGACTTAGTGCTATTCAACATTTTTATAAGAGATCTAGAGTGTGAATCGGATTTGCAGATAGCAAATCTAGGGTGTTAATCAGATTTGCAGATAGCAGCAAGCCAGTATCTTAGAGGTCAACATCATATGTAAAAGCCAAGCAAGAAAAGTTGCCTCATATATTTTCTCTTGGGTTTAGATTTTAACTAAAACTTTCTATTTGAAAAAGAAACAACATTCAATCAAAATGAATAATCTGTAGGGGAGAAGGGGGGGGCTGTTTTGACAGCCCATCAAGGTAGAAATGAAAGGGTATTGAGAGGCAGTGGAAAAGTACTGTTCATTTGTGATTTATCGAAGTTGGATAATGAAGTTACCCCTGTTTGCTTTTTGTTTTAAGTCTCGCTTCTGATGAAGGCAATTGGCAACTCCAAATCTCGATCAACAAATGCTCTGTCCTACACATTGGTAAAAAAAATCAGTATACCAAATACAAATTAGGCAGATATGACCTCATTGACGATCCTCACTCTGACAAGGACCTTGGTGTACTCATATCAAATGACCTAAGCACCAGAGCTCACTGTAACAGCATTGCCAAAAAGGCATTAAGAGATGTAAATCTAATCTTATGAAGCTTCTCCTCTAGAAATATTGAATTGTTAACTAGAGCATACAAAACTTTTGCCAAACCAATACTCAAATACAGCTCATCAGTCTGGAATCCACACTGTATATCAGACATTAATACAATTGAACGAGTCCAGAAGTACTTCATGAGAAGAGTACTACACTCCTCTGCTCGTAACAGAATATTCTATATCACCAGGCTTGAGATTTTGGGCTTGGACAACCTTGAACTACCTATGGTTGGACTTAAGCATAGTACACAAAATTATCTGCTACAATGTCCTACCAGTCAATGACTACTTCAGCTTCAACCACAACAATACAAGAGCACACAACAGATACAAACTCAATGTAAATCACTCCAAATTTGATTGCAGAAAGTACGACTTCAGCAACAGAGTTGTCAGTGCCAAGAATGCACTACCTGACTCTGTTGTTACAACCTCTAACCCCCAGTCCTTTAACCTCAAACTATCCACTATTGACCTCACCCCATTCCAAAGTGGTCTGTAAGGGGCATGCATAAGTGCACAATTGTGCCTACCATCCCTGTCCTTTTGTCCCCATTTATTCGTACCTATTTCCTGTATTCTTATTCATGTTTATACTTATACCTATTATCTTGTAAGCAATTGACAAATCAAATAAAATCAATCAATCAATCAATCAATAAAGGTCTATGGATTTTCTAACCATATTAATTTTTGTTAGTTCATACAGCCACAAGTGATTTGCAAAGCAGGGACTGAAACAAACTCAGTATTGAATATTCAGATTTCCCTCAGTTTAAAAAAATAAAAATCTACTTCTTACATCATTTCCACATATATACAAAGGGACACGAGAAAGGATATAAAAGGATATTTAAGGCCCAATTCTCTTGAGGAATTTCAGTATTCCTTTAGTTTACAAAGGAGTGTTCCTCCAGTTTTTTGTTCTGTTTTATATTGATCTTATCTTCCTTAGGAATTAATGGCTAGCATCTGCCTAAAAATCCTTAAGCAAGCAATTGAAGGCTTAATATATGGACATGTCTATTTTCTCCAAACAAGTAGCACTCATTCTTGTTGTGTGATTCTTTCTTTCCAGCCATTGAATTGATTTTTCTCTCTCTGCAAGTCCTGAGCTATGAACTGAACCAAGAGGATCATTTCAGAAAAACAGATACCACTGATATATTTAATTTCCTCTCAATGCATCCTCTAAATTTGTCCTGGAGGATTGACAGAGTCTAATAAAAAGTAATAAGGTTCTCCTTTTTAGTGTGTTGACATAATTATTATTGCTTTAGCACTGCACCTCATATAGTCATCTCACAACACATGATGCCACTTATCAAACTATATTATAAGGAAATAATCAATAACCCATCACTGGAAGAATTTTTCCACCCTATTGTTTTTAAAATTAGTCCTGTTTGCAAGGAATTTGCTGCTGTTTTGGGGGGAGACAATCCTAACAAACATTAAATATAGCCAGACTCTAGTAATAGTTTTAACAAGACCTACTGAAAACACACTTAGTTTACCTTTCCTAGAAATAGTACTATTAGAAGCAATTGCCAAATGTTCAACTCCAAATTGCCTGCCCAAATCCCATTTGTATAATGCTCTTAATAACACACAATCCAAGTTGCACACACACCCTCACCAGAGTTGTTCCCTTAACACACTTCCTGTCTGATTGTATAACCTGTGTGCCTTGAGTCCAGTAACCATGGTGATGAGGAGAAATGTGTTAGAAATTAGTTGGTTTGATTGGGTGAGTCAGGTGAGGTGAGTTGAAAGGTCTGGCCCATTAATTCTGGAATCTCCTGAAAGGACACACACACATTATGTCTGATACCTATCACATATAAGAAGAGAAGTAGTGAAAAGGAAATAAGATATAATATTTATTTTAGGGTGTCTGCTGTATTGTCTCTCTCCTGACCCTCTGATAACTGATAGCTCACACTGGAATATTTATCTCCTATCTGTGAATCTTCTCTCTTTAAAAATAAAACTAGTTTTGTTGGAGTGATTATAGGGCATCTGGGCTTATTTAAAAAGAGCTAACAAGGATAGCACAGCCCTGGGGTTTAGCAGTGTTTAGCTTGTTCTAGCTTGAGTCAGGATTTTATATGATGCAACCTGCTGTGATAGTCTGTTGAGAAACTATTTGTATTAAGTCATCTTTAAAAAAATTCTGCAATGATTATATCATTTATCCCTCTTGCTGAGAATACAGATATTATTCAACTTTATTGCCCTCTACTTTTCTGGCTGGAAAAGATAATAAGCCTTTGAGTAGGAACGGAAATACTGTCTCTTAAAATAATTTTAGACTGCTTTTCTAATTGTTTTATGCCTTAGAGAATCACTCTATGAAAGTCATAAGAGCCAATTAGCAAGAGAAACAACAATACTAAGGGAAATCACTAAAGGCAGACAGGCGTTCGACATTTTATGTGGATATATGACTGCTATTTTTAATATAATTGTATTTTTGGCTAAAAAAAAACCTTTCCAAAAAATGCTCAAATCACACTTGATATTTCAGGGATTGTCATTG